>NC_134698.1:55522110-56231110 GCF_050947455.1 Rhinoderma darwinii
AAATTGTGGTGACCACTAGTCAACATTTCAGAACAATTCCAATCTTTCTTCTTGTAGATATGTCTAACTCATTTAGCCATAGTAGATTCAAGGCTGTTCATACCATAAAGGTAGACCATGTGGCTACTATGGAGCCCTTGGAGAGAAGGAGTGCAGCCTTAGTTGGTCCCATCCCTTGGGTGGTGAGAACCTGTACATGACTCCCCTTTCTAGAGGAACTAGATTGTTAGGAAACAAGGGGGTGGAATAAAAATGGGCATGGAAACAAAATCCAGACCCTTTTGTCCATGGTGGTAAAAACTAGCACCATAATGAGTGGCCCGATCTTTGCTATGGGGCCCCCTCTCTTCTATGTATGCCACTTATTAGATTAAAAACAATATAGTGGTAAGAGACTTGATTAATTGAGTTGACTAATGGCTAAGGCCCAGCATGTTAGACATATATTGAGTGTGAGATCTACCTGTGTGGAAGTTTCAATGACATAATGTGCTCAGGTGCACATGGAAATTTAGTCCTGTTGCTTTTGGAGTGAGTGGTTGGCATTGTGCTTTCTTCTCAGCCTACTATGTAGAAAAACATCTTCAATTATACATTAACCCCTTCCCGCTCCTTGACGTACTATTACGTCATGGCAGCTGTATCGTTCGCGCTCCATGCCGTAATAGTACGTCTCGGGAGTAACGGCCGTTTCGGCCGTCCTCCCGACACATACAGGAGCTGTGACGCTGCTGTCTTGTTCAGCAGCTGTCACAGCTCCTACAGCGGGGACCGATCGCTGTGTCCCCGCTGATTAACCCCTTAAAAGCCGCGTTCTATAGAGATCGCGGCTTTTTAGGGGTTAAGCTGCCATCGCCGGCCTGCTACGCGATAGCGGCCGGCGATGGTGACTATGGCAACCGGACACCAAACAATGGCGTCCAGCTATGCCATAGACGGAAGCCTAGTGGGTCCTGACAACGTCAGGACCCACTATGCTTGCTGTCAGTGAGTAGCTGACAGTTCTAATACACCGAGTGGGACAAAGTAATAAAGTAAAAAAAAAAGAAGATGTGTAAAAATAAGAAAATAAAAGATTTAAAACTAATAAAAGTAAAAATCCCCCTTTTTCCCTTATCAGTCCTTTATTATTAATAAAAATATATAAACAAATAAATAAACTATACATAATTGGTATCGCCGCGTCCGTAACGGCCTGAACTACAAAATTATTTCATTATTTATCCCGCACGGTGAGCGCTGTAAAATAAAATAATAATAAACCGAACCACAATCACAATTATTTGGTCACTTCACCTCCCAAAAAATGGAATAAAAAGAGATAAAAAAGTGGCATGTACCTAAAAATGGTAATGATCGAAACTACAGTTCATTACGCAAAAAATAAGTCCTCGCACGGCTTTATAGATTGAAAAATAAAAAAGTTCTGGCTCTTAGAATAAGGTAACACAAAAAGTGAATGATTGTTTACAAAACGTATTTTATTGTGCAAACGCCATAAAAAAAAACTATAAACATCTGGTATCGCCGTAATCGTATCGCCCCGCAGAATAAAGTGAATATGTCATTTATAGCGCACGGTGAACGCTGTAAAAAAAAAACGAAAAAAAAAACAATCGTAGAATTGCTGTTTTTTAGTCACCACGCCACCTAAAAATAGAATAAAAACTGATCAGAAAGCCGCATGCACCCCAAGAAAACTACAATGGATTCCTCAAGGAGTCTAGTTTCCAAATTGGGGTCACTTTTGGGGGGTTCCCAATGTTTTGGCACCACAAGACCTCTTCAAACTGGACATGGTGCCTAATAAAAAGGAGGGCTCAAAATCCACTAGGTGCTCCTTTGCTTCGGAGGCCGGCGCTTCAGTCCATTACCGCCCGAGGGCCACATGTGGGATATTTCTCAAAACTGCAGAATCTGGGCAATAAGTATTGAGTTGCGTTTCACTCATAAATCCTTTTGTGTTATAAAAAAATGGTATAAAGAGGATTTTCTCACAAAAAAAAAATGTAAATTTCACCTCTACTTTGCTCTAAATTTTTGTGAAACACCTAAAGGGTTCATAAACTTTCTAAATGCTGTTGTGAATACTTTAAGGGGTTCAGTTTCTAAAATGGGGTATTTGATAGGGGTATCTAATATATGTGCCCCTCAAAGCAACTTCAGAACTGAACTGTAACCTAAAAAAATAAATAAATGAGGCAATACTTCGCTTCTTACATTATACTGATAATGAGCCGTGCCCACCCCGAGATGACCCCAGTTTTGACCGTTTGTATAAACGGAGACCCCTATTAGACCGTTCCAGTGCCTGGTTTTCCCAAGCATACACCCCAGAGAAGTGTATTTCTATTGATGTGTCCCTGGTACATTTTAAAGGGAGGGTTCAATTCCGCGAGTACCTGCCGGGTAAGAGGGCAAGGTATGGCGTGAAGATGTATAAGCTGCGAGAGTGCATCAGGGTATACCTACAGGTTTAGGATATATGAAGGAAAGGCCACCCCCAAACCAGACTGCATCCTGGACTACAATAGGTACATGGGAGGTGTGGACTTGTAAGATCAAGCCCTGAAGCCCTACAGCGCCATGCGGTGTGGTATAAGAAGCTGGCCGGGAACATCATACAGATGGCATTGTACAATGCGTACATGCTACGTCAATGTGCAGGCCAGACGGGAACTTTCCTGGAATTTCAAGAGGTGATTATCAAGAACCTAATCTTTAGGGACCAAGAAAGGGGGGGCACCCAGTACTTCTGGAAGCGAGC
Organism: Rhinoderma darwinii; assembly: GCF_050947455.1. Classification (NCBI taxonomy): domain Eukaryota; kingdom Metazoa; phylum Chordata; class Amphibia; order Anura; family Rhinodermatidae; genus Rhinoderma; species Rhinoderma darwinii. The sequence continues at coordinate 55,524,878 of NC_134698.1, forward strand.
CCACACGCATCGTACCAGGGCAACACTTTCCAGGAGAAGTTCCCCAAACTGGCAAGAAGGGAAAAAGTCAAGAGGTGCAAAGTCTGCTATAAGAGGGCGATAATGGATGACACAATATATCAATGTGACACGTGTCCCGAATAACCAGAGCTCTGTATGAAAGTGTTTTAAAATTTATCATACATCCCTTGGTTTATAATTTACCCCAATTTTACTTACCCTGATGCACTCCGCACAGCTTATCCCCCCTCGTCTTTCCCCTCTGAGCCCTGCTGTGCGCCCAGGCAGCTGATAAGAGCCACATGTAGGGTATTGCCATACCCGGGAGAACCCACATTACAGTTTATGGTGTGTAGGTCTCCGGTCAAAATGCTCACTACACCTCTAGATGAATGCCTTAAGGGTGTAGTTTTTAAAACGGGGTCACTTCTTGCGGGTTTCAACTGTACTGGTACATCAGGGGCTTCTGCATACATGACTTCGCACTAGAAAATCCCCAGTAGGCCAAATGGTGGTCCTTTCCTTCTGAGCCCTCCCATGGGCCCAAACGGCAGTTTATCACAACAAATGGGGTATTGCGGCACTCAGAACAAATTGCGCAACAGAATGGGGTATTTTGTTTCTTGTGAAAATAAGAAATTTTCAGCCAAAACTACATATTATTTGAAAAAAATAATTTTGTTTTCATTCCCAGCTCAATTAAAATAAGTTCTGTGAAAAAACTATGGGGTCAAAATGTTCACAACACCCATAAATGAATTCCTTGAGGGGTGTAGTTTCCAAAATGGGGTCATTTGTGGTGGGTTTCTATTGCTTTGATATCTCTGGGGCTCTGCAAATGCGACATGGCACCCGAAAACCAATCCAGCAAAATCTGTACTCCAAAGAACACACAGCGCTCCTTTCCTTCTGAGCCCTCCCATGGGCCCAAACGGCAGTTTATCACCACAAATGGGGTATTGCCGCACTCAGGACAAATTGCGCAACAAAATGGGGTATTTTATTTCTTGTGAAAATAAGAATTTTTGAGCTAAAATGACATATTATTGGAAAAAATATATATATTTTTTTTAATTCTCAGCCCAATTCAGATAAGTTCTGTGAAGAAACTATGGAGTCTAAATGGTCACATTACCCATAAATTAATTCCTTGAGGGGTGTAGTTTCCAAAATGGGGTCACTTCTGGTGGGTTTCCATTGCTTTGATACCTCTGGGGCTCTGCAAATGCGACATGGCACCCGAAAACCAAACCAGCAAAATCTGTACTCCAAAGAACACACAGCGCTCCTTCCCTTCTGAGGCCTCCCATGGGCCCAAACGGAAGTTTATTGCCACAAATGGGGTATTGATGCACTCAGGACAAATTGGGCAACAAAATTGAGTATTTTGTTCCCTGTGAAAATAAGAAATTTTTGTAAAAAAATTACATCTTATTGGAAAAAATTTCATTTTTTTAATGTCACAGCCCAATTGAAATAGGTGCTGTGAAAAAACTGTGTGGTCAAAATGCTAACAACAACCATAAATGAATTCCTTGAGGGGTGTAGTTTCCAAAATGGGGTCACTTTTGGTGGGTTTCCATTGCTTTGATACCTCTGAGGCTCTGCAAATGCGACATGGCACCCGAAAACCAATCCAACAAAATCTGGACTCCAACAAACATATAGCGCTCCTTTCCTTCTGAGCCCTCCCATGGGCCCAAACGGCAGTTTATCACCACAAATGGGGTATTGCCACACTAAGGACAAATTGGGCAACAAAATGGGGTATTTTGTTCCCTGTGAAAATAAGAAATTTTGATCACAAATGACATTTTATTGGAAAAAATGACATTTTTTTCATTTCAGAGCCCAATTCAAATACGTGCTGTGAAAAAACTGTGCGGTCAAAATGGTAACAACAACCCTAAATGAATTCCTTGAGGGGTGTAGTTTCCAAAATGGGGTCACTATTGGGGAATTCCTACTGTTTTGACACCTCAACACCTCTTCAAACCTGGCATGCTGCCTAAAATATATTCTAATAAAAAAGAGGACTCAAAATGCACTAGGTGCTTCTTTGCTTCTAGGGCTTGTGTTTTTGTCCACGAGCGCAGTAGGGCCACATGTGGGACATTTCAAAAAACTGCAGAATCTGGACAATACATATTTAGTAGTGTTTCTCTGGTAAAACCTTCTGTGTTACAGAAAAAAAAAATGAATAAAATTGAAATTCAGCAAGAAAAATGAAATTTGCAAATTTCACCTCCACTTTGCTTTAATTCCTGTGAAATGCCTGAAGGGTTAAAAAACTTTCTAACTGCTGTTTTGAATACTTTGAGGGGTCTAGTTTTTAAAATGGGGTGTTTTATCAGGGTTTCTAATACATAGGCCCCACAAACCACTTCAGAACTCAAGAGGTACCTTAAAAAAAAGGCTTTTGAAATTTTCTTAAAAATATGAGAAATTGCTGTTTATGTTCTAAGCCTTGTAACGTCCAAGAAAAATAAAAGAATGTTCAAAAAATGATGCCAATCTAAAGTAGACATATGGGAAATGTGAACTAGTAACTATTTTGGGTGGTATAATCGTCTGTTTTACAAGCAGATGCATTTAAATTCTGAAAAATGCTATTTTTTCAAAATTTTCTCTACATTTTGCAATTTTTCACCAATAAACACTGAATATATCGACCAAATTTTACCACGAACATGAAGCCCAATGTGTCACGAGAAAACAATCTCAGAATCGCTTGGGTAGGTTTAAGCATTCCGACGTTATTACCACATAAAGTGAAATATGTCAGATTTGAAAAATGGGCTCTGAGCCTTAAGGCCAAAACTAGGCTGCGTCCTTAAGGGGTTAAAAGATCTCTGATTCAAGTATTTATGCAACTGTTAGGAACTTATCCAAACTAAGGCACTTGAAAAGATGGTGATCATGAGCAAGGAACAAGTCGTCCATCAGTAGGCAGAAAAAAATTGAATTCCTGTTAAATATCCTGAATCCATCAGACCTATACTTTTGTGCGGTTAAAACACATACCCGCATGACTCCTAAAATTACAGCACAGGTTTTATTTATTTACTGTCGAGCCATCTCTGAAATCAACTAAAGAAAAATATTAGCATTGGTCTTCTTATGAGGAAAAGTTACTAAAAAGTTCCTCGCTGCATTCTACACCTCCGTTTATTTGGAATTATTTTCATTAAAACTTTACAACCCCCAAAAAATAATGTCTGTCTGCAAATTCAGGCCTAAAATAACATTCGTTATTTTGATGTATATGGAACCACTACATTTATTATTCAGTGCACCCAAAATTAGTGAAAATGTGAATAATATAGGTTTCTATGTATCTGTATGGTTTAGGGTTAAACATGGTACATCTGGCCAGGGATGGACAGGCCATATGTGCAGGTAAGGGGGCTAGTGTTAAACCTAAAAAGAAAATAAGAGCGATTCCCACTAGTGCCGGGCTGACATTCATTGGGCCCACCGGATATTATTCTCATAGAGAATATATGCAGGCCCCCTTTAAATGACATCATTAACGTTATTGTACCCTTAATAAGGTTTTGTAGGTATTTTATGAAGCAACCCTGAAAATATATACCACAGTAGCAAGTATTTAGCTCCAAAATGACCTCCAGATGGACCTTATTGTCTTATTGTGTCAGAGCCTTGGCCCACGGGATGATTCTCTGGTACTCTAGTGGGTCGGTCTGACCACGCTTCCCACTGTCTACTAGATTGCATGGAAGTTGGCATACTGGTGAATGCTTTGGTTTGTTAGAGAACCTCTACGATGAGCTCCTCACTCTTGACAAATTACATTTTGAGCCGCAAGGGAAGCACACGATTTTCTTGTACTTGCATATCCGCACCTGTATCTGTGTTTACAAGCATTTTACCAGAGGCGTAACTTGAAAATCTCTAAAAGTGCCCCCCCACTATAATGTGCCACTTATCAAACTTTTGCCATCTTTTGGGCTTCTCTACCTCTGTAACCTCTATTACTATGCCCTTGCATTTTACATATCAGACAACAGAGGTCACATAATTTATACACCTTGGTTTTGGCGATGTCAACCTGTTGTTTAAAAGCGTTATAATAAAGGTGTCACAACATGAACAGTAGAGTTGTCAACCTCATTTTGGGTTTTTTCTGGACAACTTTTTCAAAAATTTACAGTCAACATTTTTTACTGACAAATTGGAAAACCATAATCAATCATAAACATGATATGTAATATACGTCTTTGGCTCAGATACTAATACAAACATATTAGCAGAATTTATTGTGAACTGGAAAATACTGCTAATTACAATGATAACATAATAATAACAAAGTAACCCGTAATTCCAGCTTCATAAAAAAAATTCACGGACACATACATTTTTTTTTTATAGAGACTGCGTTAAATGTATAAAAGCCTGAAATATTTTCACATTTTTGGCACTAATTACCTGCATTTTTTGTGTTACATTTTTCACAAAAACAGACACCTGCTTTTAATGTGGTGCAAGACAGCTTTCAAAACTAAGCACTCGAAAGCTTGTATCTGTAATCTATGCAGCCAATAAAAAGGTATCATACAACTGTAATCCATTGTAAACATATAATGCCAAAAAATAAAATATATCAAAAACTAACAGTACTGCATTGAAACAATGTGCATGGTCCTCCAACTTTGCTGAACATAGAGGTGGACTAAATGCTTAGATATAAGATTCGGCTATTGTTTTATATACCTTGCCCAAACATGCATTTCCGAGAATAACGTACTCTATGCATGACATGGGTTAAAGGCCTCATAGGTTGGTCTTGTTGGTGCCCCTGCAGTACAGATGTGTGTTTGTGTGTGGGCAGATCTGGATTTCTCATTAGTCCCTGATCTCATAACCACGGGGATGAGACACGCTCAGCTACAGAGGTGGTCTGCAGGCCACAGCGAAGAGGGGGTTTACATCATCTGAGATTATCTTACCACGCTGATTGCTTCTCAACAGGTCGGAGAAGGGGGGTCGGGCATTACAACTAGATTTAGAATAGACTTTAGAAAGGAAAGGGGGAACTTTCTAGTTTGTTGCAGATGTTCATTGAAAAACATCTGTCTTTCTGTAGCCGCCCCTTACTGCATTATTACGGCCCAATCCAAGTTGGGCAGTGATCACATTCCAGAATATAAGAGAAGTCTTAGTAAGGATGAGGGGGATTAGAGTATCCTGCAAAACTTTTCTTTGATTGGTGAAATAATAGTACAGGTTGTGAGATGTAATTGCACCAAGAAATACACAACCACAATTAGTTGGAATGTAATCACTTTAACCCCCAGTCTGCTAAGGCCAGGCCTACGAGCACAGATGATTAAGTAGGCTCATCTGGTAATGTGGCCACCAAGAATATTGTACGAAATGCACCCCATGCCAGTGCTGGTCTCAACATTCCCAGTACAGTGTCATCCCGCATCTGTCCACAAAAGCTTTGCTTAAAAAAAAAATATGGAATGGGTTATGATAAATTTAAAACTCCATTGGCAGCTCACCAGCTCTAAACAAGCATAGCTAAATTTATTTCCAAGCCACCAAACAAGCTTTGGCCTCCCAGACATCCAATTTCTACTTGGAAACCTGAAAATGATGTAGGAATTGTTTTTCTCAATGTAAAATGCAGTTAAAAGATTGGGTAGCTATTTATACAGGTTTAAAGAGCCTTCCGCTAAATCGAAAGAAAAAAAAAAGTCTACATTAATCTGAAATAATTACAGAGTCATTAGAACTATTATTAGTAATAATAAAAATAATAATAATAATAAAATATAAAACCATAAATTGAATGTCATAACCACTATCTTTAAGTCTATGTTCACACGGCTTATTTTAAGCCGTTTTTCAGGCCGTAAACGCCTCGAAAAACGGCTAAAAATATGGAGGCTGAATGCCTCTAAGCATCTGCCCATTGATTTCAATGGAAAAAACGGCGTTTCGTTCCCACGGGGCGTTTTTTTTTTACACGTAAAAAAGAAGTGCATGTCGCTTCTTGAGCCGTTTTTCTTTGTCTCAATAGAAAAACAGCTCCAAAAACGGCCGTAAAAAACGCATCAAAAAACACTTGATGCATAAAAAACGCTGAAAATCAGAGTCGGTTTTCCCTTGAAAATAGCTCCGTATTTTACAGCCATTTTTTATTTGCCGTGTGAACATACCCTAAGGGTCCAACTGCTAGAGCCTCCACCAATCCACAGAATGAGAAGGTCCGGGATGAATTTTCAGCGGCTAGGTGGCAGCAAATGTGCCATCCCTTCTTTTTTTAAAAATAAATGGCAGTTATGGAAAATAGAGTTCTTTCACTTGTAAATTTTCCATTCCTCTCAATGGACATGACATCATAATTTTGTAGGGAACGTTCTTGTAGAGGTGAGAGATGCACCAAATGGGTGAAAACACTGAACCTACATACTCTTTTGCCGACTAGACGTTGTCACCTAGGCCATGGTGGTTTCTCAGGAGCTAATTTTTTTTTATATGTTATGAATATCAAAAACTTTTTTAGTCAACTACTTGTTTACTGACAATCTTTTTAGGTTTAGCTTTACCCTGGTCAGGTGTGAAAAACCTGAAGATGTTTAAGTGGCAATATACTGTACAACTTGATCTTATGGCTAAATAATTGACCAGGCCTTGGTATGGCAACATACAATGCATTCAGACCCTTTAAATTTTTTCACATTTTGTTATGCTGAGGCCTTGTGCTAAAATAAAAGAAATGAAAACATTTTTCCCATCATTCTGCACTCAATGCCCCATAACGACAAAGTGAAAACAGAATGTTAGCAATCTTTACTAATTTATTAAAAAAGGAAAAACTTAAAATATTGCATTGACTTAAAGAGGCTCTGTTACCACATTATAAGTGCCCCATCTCCTACATAAGGAGATCGGCGCTATAATGTAGGTGACAGCAGTGCTTTTTATTTAAAAAAACGATCTATTTTTGCCACTTTATTAGCGATTTTAGATTTATGCTAATGAGTTGCTTAATGCCCAAGTGGGCGTATTTTCACTTTAGACCAAGTGGGCGTTGTACAGGGGAGTATATGATGCTGACCAATCAGCGTCATGCACTCCTCTCCATTCATTTATACAGCGCATAGGGATTCTGTTAGATCGCTATGTGCTGTCTTATACTTACACATTAACAATACTGAAGTGTTTAGACAGTGAATAGACATTCCACGGGATGTCTATTCACAATCTCTGCACTTCGTTACTCTGTCTGTGGTAGTTACAGCAGAGGAAGCGTGATCTCGTTGTAACCTGTCATTTACCGCGTAATCTCGCAAGATTACGCATCCTCTGCTGTAACTACCACAGACAGAGTAACGAAGTGCAGAGATTGTGAATAGACATCCCGTGGAATGTCTATTCACTGTCTAAACACTTCAGTATTGTTAATGTGTAAGTATAAGACAGCACATAGCGATCTAACAGGATCGCTATGTGCTGTCTAAATGAATGGAGAGGAGTGCATGATGCTGATTGGTCAGCGTCATACACTCCTCTGTACAACGCCCACTTGGTCTAAAGTGAAAATACGCCCACTTGGGCATTAAGCCATTCATTAGCATAAATCTAAAAACGATAATAAAGTGGTAAAAATAGATCGTTTTTTAAAATAAAAAGCATTATTGTCACTTACATTATAGCGCCAATCTCCTTATGTAGGAGACAGGGCACTTATAATGTGGTGACAGAGCCTCTTTAAGCATTCAGACCCTGTACTCAGTACTTAGTTGAAGCACCTATGTCAGTGATAACGGCCTCCAGTTTTCTTGGGTATGTTTTTACACGACGCATTTTTTAAATGAAACTTGCTTGAAAAAGGCTCCTGTAATAGAGCCAAAAAGTTGCACGAGCGCGATTAAAAATCCTATTTTTTCACTTGAATTTGAGTGCTGCCTATTCTTGGATATATATTCGAAAATCTGGGAATCGTGATCGGGTTCCTGAGGGGTGCACCCATTAATAAGTTATACTGGTGCTGCTGGACGGTGGGATAGATAGATAGATAGATAGATAGATAGATAGGTAGGATCAGGGGTCTCAAGCACGCTGCCCCTGAGGCTGTCATCTGCGGCCCGCGGGACACAGAGCCGCTAGTACAGGCTCTGCTCCAAGACTCTGGAATTCCCTGACATCGGTTTCCATGTTTGGACACACGATGTCTGGGGCTTCCCCAGAGCTGGAGTCCCGTGCAGAGCGCTAGTATAGGCTCTGCTCCGGGACTCTGTGGAATTCCGTGACATCGGTGTCCATGTTTGGACACACGATGTCTGGGGCTTCCCCAGAGGCGGAGTCCCGGGCAGAGCGCTAGTATAGGCTCTGCGACTCTGGGGAAGCCTCTGACATCGCTGTCCAATGATGTCAGGGGCTTCCCCAGAGCAGGAGTCCCAGTGATGTCCGGTACTCCAGCTCTGGTGTTGCTCCTGACATCTCTGTCCATATATGGACAGTGATGTCAGGAGCAGAGCTGGAATCCCAGGCAGAGAGCTAGAAGCGGCTCTGCTCCGGGACTCCAGCTCTGGGCAAGTCTCTGACATCACTGTGGCAGCATCTACGGAGGGCACTGCGGCAGCATCTACGGAGGGCACTGCGGCAGCATCTACGGAGGGCACTGCGGCAGCATCTACGGAGGGCACTGCGGCAGCATCCACGGAGGGCACTGCGGCAGCATCCACAGAGGGCACTGCGGCAGCATCCACAGAGGGCACTGCGGCAGCATCCACAGAGGGCACTGCGGCAGCATCCACAGAGGGCACTGCGGCAGCATCCACAGAGGGCACTGCGGCAGCATCCACAGAGGGCACTGCGGCAGCATCCACAGAGGGCACTGCGGCAGCATCCACAGAGGGCACTGCGGCAGCATCCACAGAGGGCACTGCGGCAGCATCCACAGAGGGCACTGCGGCAGCATCCACAGAGGGCACTGCGGCAGCATCCACAGAGGGCACTGCGGCAGCATCCACAGAGGGCACTGCGGCAGCATCCACAGAGGGCACTGCGGCAGCATCCACAGAGGGCACTGCGGCAGCATCCACAGAGGGCACTGCGGCAGCATCCACAGAGGGCACTGCGGCAGCATCCACAGAGGGCACTGCGGCAGCATCCACAGAGGGCACTGCGGCAGCATCCACAGAGGGCACTGCGGCAGCATCCACAGAGGCATACTGCGGCAGCATCCACAGAGGCATACTGCGGCAGCATCCACAGAGGCATACTGCGGCAGCATCCACAGAGGCATACTGCGGCAGCATCCACAGAGGCATACTGCGGCAGCATCCACAGAGGCATACTGCGGCAGCATCCACAGAGGCATACTGCGGCAGCATCCACAGAGGCATACTGCGGCAGCATCCACCGAGGGCACTGCGGCATCAACCGAGGGCACTGCGGCATCAACCGAGGGCACTGTGGCACTATCTAAAAAGGGGCTTCCCAATCTTGACATATGTGTCTGCCAAACGCTGCTAACTCAGCCGCCGGACTGCATTTAGCGACACTAAGGGTATGTTCACACGGCCTATTTACGGACGTAAATCGGGCGTTTTTGCCCCGAATTACGTCCGAAAATAGCGCCTCAATAGCGCTGATAAACATCTGGCCATTGAAAGCAATGGGCAGACGTTTGTCTGTTCACACGAGGCGTAATTTACGCGCCGCTGTCAAATGACGGCGCGTAAATAGACGCCCGCGTCAAAGAAGTGACCTGTCACTTCTTTGGCCGTAATTGGAGCCGTTATTCATTGACTCCAATGAATAGCAGCGCCAATTACGTCCGTAATTGACGCGGCGTTCAAGCGCCTGCACATGCCGTTACGGCTGAAATTACGGGGATGTTTTCAGGCTGAAACATCCCCGTAATTTCAGCCGTTACGGACGCCCTCGTGTGAAAATACCCTTAAACTGGAAAACTGGATTGTTGAAATAAGCATGTGGAGAAATATCTCAAATTTTAAACCTAGCGGTATTATTATAGTAATGTAGTGTTATAGTAGTTCAGATAACTAATTAACAATAATTTTTATTGTATCAAATTTGAAAGTAATGCGGCCCATCAACTTCCCATTTTTTCTATATGCGGCCCACTTACCCGGCCGAGTTTGAGACCCCTGGATTAGATAGATAATGAATTAAGTTTTAATTGTAGGGGGTCTAAAAAAAACAAAAACTTTTTGTACTAGATCACTGATAATGGGTAAATGAATCATGAATTTTAGAATAGTAATTTATAGAATTATTTCCTGTTTCCTTGCTGGTAAGTATACATATTGGGTTAAAGGACAAACGAGGGTTAAAATAAGTGCACTTTTGAACACGACACCAACGCATTTATTTTCACCAGCCTCGACACAAGGCTGAGGGAAGGAGAAATCAAACGGATCTTGGATAGAAAAGTAGAAACAGACGTCCTGGCAGCAACGCCTGATTCCGTTTGCTAATTATTGCTCTGCATTTACTGAAACCAGAGAGCAGACAAATATCATCCAACTTTTTAATTTACTGTAACATCAAACATTCCACTGCTCACAGATAGGAAAAGGGGGAGGGGGAGCCAGAAACGTAATATCTCAGCAATGCACCTACAGCGCATCGCTTCCATCTAGCGCACTCTGCCCGGCTACTCTGGAGAAACTAATTGCGTTACCCTCCAATCATTCAAAATCAACACAATGCGGAAATGCATATTTAGCCCTCACATGCCAGCCAAGCACCGAGCTCAGACACACAAATAAGGGATGAGAGCTACCAGCAGGGCTACACAGGATGGTAACTCACTACTTGATAGTAGTACAGATGTAGCCATCTTTATCTTGACTGATAATTTGATGCAGTGTGATATTACACAATAAAAGCCATTGAAAAAGTCAAGTTAAAGGATCTTGCCACTGTGTATTTAATGCGTTAAAACTCAAGATAAAAATGGCTACATCTGTACATACATGGCAGCTGGCTCATTTAAAGGGAATTTCCTATCTAGGGCATTTATGGGAAAATCCCATTAACGTTTAAGCCAAATTGCCTTTTGGTCAGAAACAGGTCTCTAATTTTTTCCGCTCCACTCATAACTTTTTTTCCGATGTTTATTTCAACAAGCGGTAACTGTATGGAACTTTTTCAGGTGCCATTTACAAGTACATATAACTTAGCATTTCAAAGGAGTCACACTGTTTCAGCAAATAAAGGTTATTTATTATTATTCAATGAAAAAGTTATAATTATATATATTTGTATTATAAATATTATTATATATTATCCACTTTCTGTGCTGCTTTTAAGAGCTCTGCTTGTAGCCATTCAGTAGAAATCTTCCCTGGTCATGTGATGGACACAACAGGTGCAGGGCTCGTTACAGTATCGTTTTCAGGACCCGGTATTGTATACGGGGAAAAAACTGCTCCAGACGGTTTTTGGACAGTGGTTTGACAAAAACTCGTCAAGGTTTTTTTTTTCCTCTTTCTGACTGATTGAAATGGGGTTTTGGAGGCGGAAACCGCCTCAAGATGGGTCATGACGCTTCTTTTTACCGCGACGCGTGTTTTTTTACTCGCGGTAAAAAAACTCGTCCCACTCCCATTGAAATCAATGGGAGACATTTTCGAGCGGTTTTTTAGGAGTTTTTTGGCGCAGTTTCCGCATCAAAAAACTCAGTGTGAACAGGGCCTAATGTTTCCCATTAAATAACAGCAAGTAGATGTCTTGATAGCCATGAGGAATAGATACAGAGAAAAGATTTGAAAATTTTATAACTTTTTATCATACAATGAATAACCTTTTTTTTCTGAACCCCGAATACCCATTTTATTTTTTGGTGCATAATACATCTGTTTTATTGTTTTGTGACTTGAATAATTGACACAAATAAACATAAGCAAATAAAATATTTGTGAGAACAGGACCATCTTGTATTTCTTAAAATATTTACTTTGATATGTATACAATATTTAAAGCAGCAATACTATTGTAATAATCAATAATTAATTTTAAGTGTTTAAAAGGGTTGTGCAAAATTAGAAAACAGTGCCACAACTACCTAGAGGTTGTGTGTGGTATTGCAGCTTAGCCCCAATCACTTCAATGGAGCTGACATGTAATACTAGACAACCCATAAACAGGTGTGACGCGGTTTCAAATCCTGGACAACCCCTTTAAGATCACTGATTTCGTGTAACACTTTAACCCTTTCAAACATAAAATGTTAATCGTCAGATTTTCCCCTATAAAAAGCCATTGCAAGTACGGAGAATAATGGCACTGTGCATATGACAATTGTAATACAGCCTGAGGAAGGCCTACGTGCAGACACATCGCTGTTATGTTGTCCACAATAAAACATTGAAAAATGTAACAGGCGGTGCATTGGATCTTTTTTTCCATACAACAATTGTAATGATATTAATGGTTTTAATGATTATGCACATTGGGCAACATTCATTCATCGGGGGTTGGCAAAATTATTGTGTAAATGCAGCTTTTACTGGATCAACCTACTGACTAAACTTACAGAACACAGACAGGAATGATTAGAGCCAGAATGGTTAACTCGAATCCTCACTATACAGTGAACCTTACCATGATAAGAGTCGACACCACAAAAGACTATAAGGCTCTGTTCACACTGTGTCTGAGCTTCTGTCGGAGGTAAAGGTATTACCCTGATGTATGCCACAGGCGGAAAGCTCCGACATGTTCCACTGCATGGGCATGCAGTGGCATTTATCGCTATAGGCATCAATGTTAAAAAAAAAACAAACACATACCACACAGTACACTCTTTTGGCCTCCATCAGGTAAATAGGGACCTTTGGATACGTTTGATGTATGTGCTGGAAGCTATCCCAGCACATGCGCCTAACATGCCCTGCAGATGCAGTGTGAACAGAGCTTAAGAATCAGATGCCAATATCAAAGGAAACTACAGAAGAGATAAGAAAGGTTAGAAAACTATTTATATGGACAGTGATGTCAGGGGCTCCTCCTGGAGCGGAATCCCTGGACACAGCATGTCGATGCTCTGGCTGGGGATTCCACTCCTAGAGGGAGCCCCAATGGCGATGACTACAGGGGGGGTGGCACGATATTCAAGGGAGGTGTGGCACTATCTATATGGGCGCTGTATCACTATATAAACACCATCTACAGGCGCTATCTACATGGGCACTTTATACTTCGGCACTGGCACTAGGGGCAGCTAAGGGGGCATTATATTGTATTGTGGCAGCTAAGGGGGCATTATATTACATGGGGCAGCTATGGGGGCATTATACTGTATAGGGCAGCTGTGGGGGCATTATTCTTTATGCGGGAAGCATACCGTATGGGAGAATTTGTGTGGGCATTATACTGTATGGGGGTATCTGTGTGGGTATTATACTGTATGCGGCATTATAGTGTTGCGGGCATCTGAGTTGGCCTTACAATGTGTAGGGACCGCTATTTTGCATTATACAGTGTGGGAGGCACTATGGGGTATTATACAGTGTGGGGGCAGCTATAGTGGCATTATACTGTGTGGGGGTTCTATAGGGACATTATACTGTGGGGAGGCACTATGGGAGCATGATACTGTGTGGGCTGAACCAGATGTGTATGGGCAGAATTAGAGGCGTGGCTTAAAAAGGAAAAATTTGCCGCATTGCGCGCTGCATTGGTTGTCCCACTTTGCGATACTTGAAAGTTGGGAGTTATGGGGAATCTTCCTAGGAGTGGCCAGTTAGCTAAAATGATTCCAAGGTAGGGGATTTAAAAGCCTCCCACTTTGCCCCATGAAGAACAGCATGATAGATTTTGGCTGAATGTTTGTCCAACGATGGCTATCAGCCCTTATTCACCCAGTAACAGGCATGTTTGGCTCAGCTGTGGTTTTTTGGGGTCTATGTAGAGTATATATATATTATTTTTTTTTACATAAAATCGTATTTGTGCTGTTTCTATTGTGCATCAATAGTTTGCTTAAAGCACAGAAAACTCTAATATTGATTTCCTTTTCATCAAACATTATGTGCCATAATATTTGGGGAGACACAGAGGGGCACATGTAGCCCTGAAGTGTCAACCCTATAAACTGCCCAAAAAAAAGGAAATCTGCACGCTTACTAAACTTGATAAATGGAATGTATAGTATATTGCTATAGAATAGACCAGAGTATATCTTGTAGGTACATGTATACACTTGGAACGTTACCATGAGGCCTTATTCACACGAACGTGTTATACGCGCGTGATACGCGCGGCATTTTCACGCGCGTCGCACGGACCTATGTTAGTGAATGGGGCCGTTCAGACTGTCAGTGAATTTTACGCAGCGTATGTGCGCTGCGTAAAACTCACGACATGTCCAATACTTGCCCATGTTTCACGCAGCACGGACCCATTGAAGTCAATGGGTGCGTGCAAATCACGCACGGCACACGGAAGCACTTCCGGGTGCCACGCGTGATTCGCGCAACAGTAGTAAAAAGAATGAATGAAACCAGAAAAGCACCTTCTGCTTTTATGTTTGTAAACATCAAATCAGAGTGTCATAATGATGCCGGCTGCACGAAAATCACGCAGCCACGCACCATATGCTGCTGACACACTGAGCTTTTGCGCGTGCAAAACGGACACACTCGTGTGAATAAGGCCTGACAACCGGAACAACAACATGCATTATTCACATTACTGGCTGCATTCAGGAAACAAGTAAATGGTGCAAATTGTATATTTGTATTTCAATTACTAAAGTTTCAAGCTTGTTGACTGTTTCCGATAGCAACTAAAACAAGTCTTGGAGTATACGGCAGTCTTCAGAATAGAAACCCAAGTTAATCATTTATATTACTTGTAGGATATATTTTTTGCAACATATTGATATCAGTGTTCAGAGATGTTATTGCCATGGGACTTGCTGTTGAATTTTTGAATATTTGTCTGTAATTGTTGGAAAATAAAAATACATACTTTATAAAAAAAAAAAGAAACCCAAGTTAAAATGATCTCAATATTGTGTTCCTGGATCTTTTTCCAAGAATGGCAAATTAGAATAATGTTGCTAAATACTCTTGAAATTAAATTGATCATGAAGAAATTTTCTCTATTAAAATCCAGGCCACAGAAATCTTGTGACAATCCTGTTCTGTGTTTATCTGCACCACGAAAACAAGAGTGACCAGATGGAAGAGGGGCAATGTGGACCAGTATGAACCGGAGATGACTTAAGTGGACAATTCCTTTAAATGCCTAGTTTATATTTCACCCAATAGTCATGTTTCTTATTTGTTTGAGTCTTCATAAAATAAAAGCATCAATATTTTTTACATTTCTCAAAACTCCTGCTTGTATTGTTTTTGCTATTGAACAATTCTGGTGGTTCAGCAGCTGAACCAGTGGGAATGGATCACTCGAAACAGTCGCCCTTAGCAGCCAAGTGAGGTGACCTGTTATTAATGAAGGCAAATATTAAAAATTCATAACTTCTTAATACAACCTGTCAAGCCAAGGGTATGCGGATCAGTTTGCATATTTTTCTAATGTTCTGTAATACATCTTGTGTTACACTCCTAATGATACGTTCACATTTAATAGCTCAAACACGCCACACGGGAACAGCTTCTGTACGAAAATCAGTTACCACCACCAAGTAAAAACACCCGTCTATTGTTTCTGGACTTTAACGTCCATTATTGATGTATTACATTTAAAATATATTCATGATGACAAACCTTCCATATGACCTATTCGTTCATATGGATGAATTAGTAGGGTCCTTGCTTGGGACCCTTTCTATTAGACTGAGTGAAGCGGTTCACAATGAGTGGTTCTCCCTCTGGTGGACCTAAATCAGACATGTAAAACATGGTTGACCCATTCATCTAAATGGCCATCATCATGTAATCCTACATTTCTGCTGCAGTGGCCACTACAGGGCCAATGGCTAGTCGCAGATTTTTACAGTTGATCGCTGGGGGTTTCGGAGGCCAGCAGATTTACAGATCTGGTTATCCTTTTACTAGCTGTATTTTCCATTTAGCAAATTATTGTCAATTTGACTAGTAAAAAAACCTCCATTAGGACCCCCGCTAGTGATGAACTAAAGGGCATTCACAAAACTAATTTCACAAATGTCCAATATAAAAACTGTCCAGTTTACCAGACAAATACGTTAAGATTTTTTTATGTCCCTTCTACTTAGAAAAATACAAATTAAAAACGTGTCAAAATACAAAAGAGAAAAAGTCGCCTCTTGTTTTATGCTCGCTCCGGGTGTTTCCTGCATTAGTTGAACAAACAGTAGCCCCAAATGAGCATGAGCCAATGATGGAGCCCGAGGCCTGGTTTAAAATGACATTTAAATATTTGGCCTATTCTTATTGTTGCCCTCTCCCATGTTATGTTGGTGTCATATTCTATTACAATGATGCACGGGTCCAGACATACAAGTTAGACTCTGCGGGATTCCAGCTACATCTGCCCCAAACAATATGCTATTTCTGTAATACTTAGAGCAAACCACACGCGCTTACACAGTGTAGCCACTCTCATAACTTTTTGAAGACAAAGTGAAGTACAGGTCTGAAAGGAACTACCCATTAACCTAGTTACATAGTACGGTTGAAAAAAGACACACGTCCATCAAGTTCAACCAAGGGATGGGAAAGAGAAGGGGTGAAAAAAAATTCTACACATTCACATAGGAGCTGATATTTTTTTTTTGTTCTAGGGAATTAGCTAGGCCTTTTTTTTTTTTAAAGCCATCTACTGGGTTTTCTGTTTTTTTTAAAGCCATGAAAGGGCAGCACAGAGCAACTCAAGTCGTAATTCATAGATCATCTCTCCTACGGCACAGTTAGTGTAATTTACAAGACTTACAGAATGGCTATATACATATTATAGAAATATAAATACATGTATATAAAAAATACATGAAAAAACAGCACTATGTATATTCATAAAAAAAACAAAAACACACCTACTGTACCTGGAAAGTTTCCCGCTTGGGGGGATGGCATAGCGGTGTTCCAGTTAGCGGATTTCTGGGGGCCTCACACGATCACTAAAACGTGGGTCTCGAGCCACCCGTTCCTTCTCACTGCACAACCGCATTAAGAAAAATGGCGTTCACGCATGCAAGGTGTCATTTGATTTAAAGCCTACGAGACTGAAGGAGAAAGTAGAGTATAGGGCTTGGCTGCTTCCGTCAGTCCAATAGATATTGAATAGTGCAGCAGAGCACATGTCCGACTGCCGCTCCATTTATGTTCCTCTTTACTGCGTGGGTTTCAGTGAGGAGGAATGAGGGGCTCGGAAATCCCTGTTCAAATGATCGTGGGGGCCCCTTTGTTTGGGGCCCCCAGTGAACAGACATTTAACACCTATGTGTGATAAAAATAGATCTATTTTACTGCTCTAAGTACATCACTGGGGCTGTGCACGTGCAATGGTTTATCATAGTACAGAGCATGCGTGGCTCAAAGAGGGATTATTTTTTTAATCGCGCATGCGCGAGCTTGATGCCTCATCCACTGGGACAACCCACTGAATGAACGTCACCGATGACGCGCTGTTCAGGTAGCTGGCCAGAAGAGTGCTTCGTCCGGAAGTTGAGAAGACTGCTGAAAAGTCGGGACGTCATCGGAAGTCCTGAATTCCGATGGGGGCTGCGTCACGTGACCAAAGTTGCGATGAGGCAAAATTAAGATATTTCGAAAGGTAAGTATATTAGAAAGTTCAATAGCTATTACGTGTCAGTAAAAACTTATTTTAAAGAGAAAAAACACTTAAAAACAACCCCTTTTTCTTTAAAGGGTCGCCAGGAATAAGCTGGTCTCGCTGATAAAATCACCAGCAATCCGTTGTAATCTGTGGCAGAATCCACTAACAAGTATTGAATTCTCCTGCAGTGCCCCCACAGTGGAAATTGAGTATCACACATTGCCCATAGGAATGAATGGACCATATAATGCATACATCTGTCTCCCAGAGTGGAAGACACTCATTGTAGTTTCTCTCCACTATGCTCTGCAAATAGATGAGGGTGTTTAACAAGGACAACACCCCCCCCCCCCCCACCCAACTATTAAATCAGCATTTTCTATTAAATAAACCTCTACAAAATGAGGGGGAAAAAAATACAACAAAGTATAAAGACACAAATGGGGAAAGCAGGCACAAAAGTTAGCAGATACAACAAATAGCATTTAATACACGAATAGAGGAGGGAAAAAAAGTCAATAGCACTGATGTTTTTTTTTTGGAGAGAAAGCCATGTCACACGCAGTATTACACAATGTATTCATAGGGAAAAAAAATAAAAAAAGATACATCTGCATGTCTGTAGGCTAAGCATGGCTAGATATAATAATGTCCCAAAAAAGATACTATCAGGGAAATGGACAGGGGTATGATGGGAATGAGGGGTGCAATGGCTGGGAAACTTCAAAGTGTGCTTATAATGTGTTTAGAACAATCCAACACAAACAGGAAAATAAGGTCCTGATTTTCTAAACTTTGCAACATCTGCTTCTCTTTATACATAGCACAGCATGGCCTGACGGTCCCAGTGAGAGTAAATCGGCCTTTTATTTGGGTTGTTTCAATAAATAGCAATTATTTTTTTTTGTCATGTAACCCGCAAAGATAAATATACTGTCAGAGAGGCTTGCGTGTAAGCTTGGAGAGCTGAGCATCGATAGATAGGGTCTCACTGACAGCTGCACTACTAGGTAGTTGGAGCAGTACCTATTCCCATAGGACCCACTGGTATTATAACATATAATGCATAGTATGGCCAGGAAGTGATGTACAGTGATAACAGCAGAAGCACTGCCTCTATATACAAACACTTCTCATATCATTGACTGGTCAACCGATACACAGAAAAAACTGCCAACATTAGAAAAATAATAATAATATATACATACACACACATATATATATTTGAATACAATATATATATATATATATATATATATATATATTGTATTCAAATATTTCATGTCATCAGAATTGGAGACATCTCTGAGTATTTTAAATATTCATCATGGGGCAGCGGGGTAGGGGGGAATGAAACAAACTACCTATCTTGTTCACTCTATCTCAGTCATAAAAGGTAATATGTCACAGTTGAACACACTTAAAAGGGGATATCCGGGAACTTTTATCAACAAAGTTGATTTTTTTTTTCTTTATATGGACATTTTTTCGAAAAAGATGTGTATACTTTTTAAAGGGGTGCTCCGGGACCTTTATATTGATGGCCATTCCTTAGGATAGGTCATCAATATCAGATCGGTGGGGGTCTGTCTCCCGGCACCCCCATTGATCAGCTGACTAAAGGGGCCGTGGCGACGAGCTACCCCTTCAGTCAGCTGATCGTGGGGGTGCCGGGTCAGACCTCCACTGATCTGATATTGATGAAGTATCCTAAGGAATGGTCATCAATATATAGGTCCCGGTGCACCCGTTTAAAGGGTATGCACATCTTTCCAAACATTTTGCGTTTAAAGAAACAAATAAATCAACTTTGTAAATAATGTTGATTAAATAATATACATTAGACTTTGTTGACACAAGGTCTTACCATTATCATCAAGATCGGTCAACAATCTGATTCCTATGAGGATGTCAGACTCCCTTGGTTCTCTGTTCATGAGGAAAATAAATGAGACAAGTTGGGGTTTTCCTCTGAAATTTTATTGTGTTCCTTTGAATTGCCACGAAAATGTCTGACAGCTGGTTATCCCTTCCACCTCCATATAGATTAATATGACATATTGCGTGGTTGTCCAATTTAGAAAATCCTTTTTCATATACCGTATTAGAGATTTCTGAGTTAATAGAAATGGGTACCATTCAGGATCCTTATCTCTTAGTCAGAATGGAGAGAATATTTCGCTCTGGAGGACCTGTCCTGTCTTGCCTTACACAGACCACCATTTGATTTGAATGATCACTGTGTAATGCTTAATTTCCCCTATGGTGGTGCTGCAGCAAAATTTAACACTTACTGCCAGTTTTCCGAACAGATTACAGCTGATGACTGGGGGTCCCAGCAGGAGAACACTTTGATATCTGATTATTGTCAAGGGACCCATCTAACAAGTAGGGATTCATAAAAGTGTACAACCCCTTTAAGTTTTCCTCTCTCTGGGGGCACCAGTTTATTTTAATAATGTATGCCCTTCCTAAAATTACCTCAATTATTTGAGAGCTCCTGTTCTGACTTCGGATACCAGCCCGGGTGAAAAGAATCAAACCATCACAGCTATTTACAGGCTAAATGTAAATGACCGACGTCTTAAGCCAGTACTGTAAAGTCCTAAGCTCAAGTACACTTACGAGAGGGATAGCTGCACTGGTCTAACAGCTTATGGCACTAAAATAAGCTCTTGAACATTTGAATAATGGCTGCAAAAAAGTTTTGATATCGGCTGTAAGAGCAAAGTTGTAGCTGTTGTTTGCTTAACACGGGGCAAAAAATCGGTTAGCTGCCCTAGCCCTGTATCTAAGCTGTCGTGGCCAAGGCAGAGTGGCTTGTTGGAGCTCTTCTTGGCAATCCGCACAGAGGTCACATACACCACCATGTCCCCCCAAACTAAGACCCCGGTGGAAGCAAGAGCTCACAACCCGAGGAGAGATATGAATAAACCAAGTTCTGCCAGCCTTGACAAATCCTCTTTAACAAATGTATTGGGGCGAGCAAAAATGTTACGGTGTATGTGTCCCAAGTAGTCCATCCTGCAGTGTGTATGTGTCCTAAGTAATCCATCCTGCAGTGTGTATGTGTCCTAAGTAGTCCATCCTGCAGTATGTATGTGTCCCAAGTAGTCCATCCTGCAGTGTGTATGTGTCCTAAGTAGTCCGTCCTGCAGTATGTATGTGTCCTAAGTAGTCCATCCTGCAGTATGTATGTGTCCTAAGTAGTCCATCCTGCAGTCTTTTCTCACAGTGTGTTCCTCAAGGGATCTGAAATTGCAGCTATAAACCCTTTCAACTCTTATTACAGTCATTATTTTAATCTGATCTGGGTTAGTTTGGTATTGCATATTTAACTCTGTCAGTTACTAAATATCTGATTACTATATAATAGAGTTGTTCCAAGATCTTATGTCCATTAACCTAATGTTGGCCAGCACATATTCTGGGCAAAGCAAATGCAGCGCTATACTTGCCACCAAAACCACAAATACCCTGACAGAACCCTTTTTTAAGTCAATGTGGTCTGCAGGCGTAGTTAGTATCCGTCGTATGATGGATCCGACCGAGCGTCGTGGCTTCTGTATAGTCGGAAGCCACGCCGCAGATGTGAACAGAGCTCCTTACATTCTACCTTTTCTTTCTAAAACAAACTGGTATCTCTGCTTTGGAGTCATTAGACTAAGTTCACATCTGAATTGTAGACTCTATTTCGGAGCCTCCATCGCAAATTTCATCAAATTTGACTGGGAAAAAAAGTGCTGCTTGCTGCTCTATTTTTCCAATCGAAACAACAGACACATTGGTAGAATGCAATGGACCCCATTGTGAGTCGCGAAGCAGATGTTAACACAGCCTGAGCCCTATATCTTCCGTCCTCTAATATATGCCAAGGGGAGATCAAATTCCTCACAGTTAGCCTTGGAGCTCATCAACAAACTGCTGTAAATAATCAGATTTCCTTACAGCTTCCCTGTTCTAGCTTTGGGTGGCTCCTTCTGCCAGCTTGATTCTGGTATATGAGGGAATAGCAGATAATACCGTTCTCCTTATATGAGCCCATGTACCTTGTTTTTAGCAGTACAGACAATAGACACCATTGCCAATAAAAACGTCAACTGAGCTCTATGAAAAAGTGATACTGACATCTTCAGGTGATCAGAAAGTATTGCATTACCGTTCAGTTAGGTGGAGTATTCGAGAACATCATTGTGTAAGCGTTTTGATGTATTTTTTTTAAATTAATTTACTAGATAAATTAAGTTTATATATCCATGGACTGCATTCTCGTGACGTAGTAGGCCCACGTGGGTCGGCATTATCTATCGCTATGCGCCATTGGTCACCAATGGAGTAGTATTTAAAAACCCATTTCCATTACACCTCTTCACCTGCTGACAAAGAGTGCGAAACGCACGTCGAGGAGTTCATTCTTTTATATACACTACCATAGACCGATCACTGTATAGGCTGTAGGCTTCACATGGGGATTTGGGACTGAGGTTTATTATATGCTCTTCCTGCACTATTGCAAGCCTGTTGCAGATTATACGATCGTAATACTCTATATGGTTATGCTGGCATATAGTCGATGGCCTTAGAGGAATATTTTTAAGTATGTTTTAATTTTTGTGTGTATATTTGTTTGGTTCTTTGGGGGGTTATCCATATTTATGGAATAATAAAGTATATATTTTTGGACAATGTGTGTCTAGAATGATTTTGATACTCAAATTGTATGTTTGAGACATATATAGGTTTACTTTATCAATATTATATTATAGTGTTCCAGTGGCAGGTAGTGAACCCTTTATTACATTATCTGTGCAGAGTATTAGGCCTTTTCACACGGCGCTCCAAAAAACCGACGTGTAAACGCATTAAAAACGCTAGCGTTTTTGCAAAGTGCTTTTTAAAGTACAGGCATTTTTATTTTAGACGGGTTTTTCGCTGCGTAATTAGGACTCTCATTGACTATGGGACTTAGGCGCGTTTTGGGCGGGTAAAAGAATTGACCTGACGCTTCTGTTTTTACCCGACGCATTTTTGTAAACACGCGAGTGTAAAAAAACAAAAACGCTACAAGGCATTTTCCCATTGATGTCAACAGGATGCTTAAAGCAAGCGTTTTTTATGCGTTTTTCGGCACGTAAAACGTGGTAAAAACGCGTCAAATACACGTTAGAGAGCCCTTGTCTTCACCCTTAACACCCTCATGTAGGTAAAGTCCTTCCTGCAGGGTACTCCTTAGGTCATGATCCCCAGCATAGTCCCCTGTGATAACTGCGAAATTTGAGGTTTTTAATTTTTTATAAATTTGCAAAAATTTCTAACATTCTGTTTTCACTTTGTCATTATGGGGTATTGAGTGCAGAATGATGGGGGAAAACGTGAATTTTTTTTTTATTTTAGCACAAGGACTCAACATAACAAAATGTGAAAAAAAGTGAAAGGGTCTGAAAACTTTCCGAATGCTCTGTAAAATACTTGCAATGAGATAGTTAAGCAGGAAAATCTAATTGCAAAAATATAGAGGGGAAACTTGGAGTTGACAATTGAAAAAATATCGGTAAGATTGGTAGATAGTTTTAGGGCTTATTCAGACGAACGGTATATACGTCCGTGCAACGCGTGTGATTTTCACGCGCGTCGCACGGACCTATATAAGTCTATGGGGACTTGCAGACAGTTGCATGATTTTTCCGCAGCGTGAGTCCGTTGCGAAAAACTCACGACATGTCCGTTCTTTGTGCGTATTTCGCGCATCACGCACCCATTGAAGTCAATGGGTGCGTGAAAATCACTCGCAGCACACGGAAGCACTTCCGCGGGACGAGCGTGATTCGCGCAACAGCAGTCAAACTATGAATGTAAACAGAAAAGCACCACGTGCTTTTCCGTTTACTAACATCCAAACTGAGTGTCCTAATGATGGTGCGCATCATACGGGGCTGACACACGGAGCTGTTAAGTACCTTTTGCGCGCGCAAAATGCCGCGTTTTTTGCGCGCGTTAAAACGCACACGCTCGTGTGAATCCGGCCTTAAGGACATCTATTAACTCATAATATCCGAAAACTGGAGGAATATGACGTTCAAGATGAATATTAGATCATTCTATGCTTTCAATACACCGTTAGAGGGATATATAAGCCTGAATAGGCAAAATGTAAGACATCAAATGCTTCTACGATTCCCTGCTTCTGGGTATGTAGGATCACTGTAACCTTTTTAGAGGAGAAAATAGAATTGGTTATGGAAATAACTGGCTAATAGATACCGCTGGATCCTTTGGAACTATTATTCCATCAGATAGATCAATTAAAAACATAAAATGTAAATATAGAAAACAAATGGCATAAAAATAAAAACTAATAGGGGCGTGGCTTGGACCTGCATGAGGACGGACGTGTAACAGGGAGCTCCGTGACTAAGAAGCCCAAACCGGCTTAAATAAACCTATTGGACACCAGGAAAAGAAGTCTCCCGGCAGATGAACGTACCCTAAGCCCGGAGGGCGCAGTGAGGTCAGAGAATCAGCTGGGGAACGGAGGAAACTCGTCTCAGAAGTCGGAGCATCGTGGGGGAGGGGAGTCACGAGGCACGGCTTCCCGGGCTAAGGCGCCCTACAGATATCTCGTCTGGGAGATTAACAGCGGTCAGGAGGCCAGATTCCAGGAGAGCAGTGAGGATTCTGTGAACGGAGGTGAGGAGGGGAGTCACAGCAGCCCACGGAGGGTCAGTAGCACTGCAGGAGAAAGAGGGGAAGGAGGGGAACGGCCTAGAAGGGAAGAAACGCCATTGTGATAAACTTTATTTCTGGAGGGTCACAACAGGTCAGTGCACACAGTGGAAAGGAGGTTGAGCAGAGTCACAGACTTTCACAAGCTATCCTCCACTTGATATTGATTTCCACCACAGCAAAGAGAATATAGGAGGAACTAAAAGAGAGTCTGCTTGAGCAGGAGCAGCCGCCATTTCCCATCTTTTCCATAGCAAGATATAACATAAAACGCAATACGGTACAAGGATATATCTACAGTTACTGGCAGAGATAAATAAAGTACACAGTTACTTGCATTGAACGTTTATTATAATTTTCTCGCTTACCGTGTGTATCATACTTTACAATGGGCGGCACTACAAAAAAGAAAGACCAAAAAGCGAAACCGACTAAACTCACAGAGTTTTTTGCCACTTCTCCCTCTAGACAGGCTGGAGCAAAGAGACGGTTATCACTCCCCCCGCCCTCTCCTGCATCCTCTTCCAGAGCAGAGTCCTTAAACAATGACATGGGGGAAGACTCTGACTTACACCCAGTTTCGGAAACCACAATTAAAAAATTACTAAATTCTTTGAGAGACTCTCTACAGTCCGATTTTAAAAGTATTGTTGGGGAGCTGAAAACTGACATTTTGGCTATAGCGTCGCGCACGGATCATATCGAGCACAAATTTGAATCCTTTGCCAAATCGCATAATTTGTTAATTGATGCGAATTCAACGCTAGAGGAGGAGGTTCAAAGGTTATCAAACAAAGTGTTAGATCTTGAGGACAGATCGCGCAGGAATAATGTCAGAATCAGGGGCATTCCGGAATCAGTGACACCGGACCAGCTTGCTCCATATCTTACTGACCTACTGAACGTGGTTCTACCTCAAAAATCCAACTTGGATATGACAATAGACAGGATCCATAGAATTCCTAAACCGCGGCATATTGCACCTCACCTCCCGAGAGATTCTATAGCCAGGATCCACTTTTATCATATTAAAGAGGAATTCCTTAGGGCTTTAAAAAGCTCTCCAGAATTACCGGAACGTTTTAAAGATATTGCGATCTACCCTGATCTGTCAGCAGCTACTATGTTAAAACGAAGAGAATATATGCCTCTCACAAGAATCTTGAGAGATAAAGGAATACTTTACAAATGGGGATTTCCGGTGAAGCTGATTGTATCCAGGAACGGCAGTATTCACGTGTGTAATTCACCTGAAGCAGCGAAGGAATTACTTCAGGAATGGGGATTTATTACCTCGCCGTCTCAAAGTCCCCGACGCAGGGAAGAGATTCGTCCAGAAGTGATCACCCCATTGTGGTCAGAAAAAATAAGCAGATCCAGGAAGAAAACGGGAGACTGATATAACTGTATAATTGTTTAAGAATATGGTGTTCATATATAATGGCTTCAAATGTCGTAGTCATTTAAGGAGGTTGCTTGGGGAGGTAGTCATGGTTACTTTGGGAAAGGCAGGTCCTACTGACGTTGCCCCCTTTTCTTCCCTGAAAGAGGGAAATAACAGGTTGTTGGGTTCTTCAAACAATCCGCTAAGTTGGAAAGCGGTGTGTTGTTATGTTAAAGTTTGTTTTACTTTAAGGTTGCTTTTTGGCCTCTCCCCTGGTAAGATTAAAGCTAAACGTAAGTCAAGCCTTTTCAGTCAAGATGGGTCTTAAATTTGTATCGCTCAATGTAAATGGTTTGAACTCACCTTATAAAAGGTCTATGTTGTGGAAGGAAGCTAATAAATCTGGGTGTGATGTATTATGCATTCAAGAATCACATATGCGCACAAAAGATGTCCATCTTCTTAAACATCCAAAATTTTTAAACATTATTTCAGCTACTACCAATGTGAAAAAAGCAGGAGTTACTATTGCAATCAACAACTCAGTAGTGTTTGAAAAAATTGCGTCATTAATAGATCCTCATGGTAGATATATAATCCTGGTATGCAAATTGGATTTAGTTCTATACACCATAGTGTCTTTATATGCACCTAATAAACGGCAAATTCCGTTTATCACTAAAATTCTTACTAAAACTAAAAAGATACAGCAAGGGGGCTTGCTGATTTGTGGAGATTTTAATACGGTTATGTATAACAGATTGGATAGATCTAACCCAGAAAGGGGTAGAGGTTTAGACATAGAATCTCTGATAGCAGGGGAATATTTACACGATGTATGGCGTTACCAACACGCATCCGAAAAAGATTTCACATTTTTTTCTGCACCTCATACAGCGTATTCCAGGATAGATTTTTTTCTCGTGGACAGGGAGATCCTCCTAAACTCGGAGAATTCAGAAATAGGGGTCAGTACTTGGTCGGATCACGCCCCCATATCCTTAACACTGAAGGCACAATATAGTTTCCCTCCAAGAGCCCCTTGGAAATTAAATACGTTTCTTTTGAAGTCTAAGCCCGTTCAAGATTCTATACGAACAGCTTTAGAAGAATTTTTTGACATAAATTCCCCATCGGCTTCTCCAGAAATGGTGTGGTGCTCCCATAAAGCTTTCGTGAGGGGTCTCTTTATTCAACAGGCGGCTAGGGCAAAGAGAGTTAGGAACAAAGAAATGGAAGAAGTGTTGTTGGCTATTAAAGTCAAGGAATCCTTAATGAAATCAACTCCTACGAGGACTACGGGGGAAGTTCTCAGAGAGTTACGGGATAGACTACAGGTTCTGAATCTGGTCCAATACGATAAAAATTTGAAACGCCTTAAATTGAATTTTTATGAACAAGGGGATAGGCCAGGTAAACTCTTAGCGAAAAGGGTGAGAGTTCAAACAGCTAAGTCTAAAATACCATATTTAGCTCGTCCAAATGGACAAAAGATTTATGATCCCCAAATGATCGCAGATTCCTTTGCAGATTATTATAGCCGATTATACAATCTGAAGGATGACCCTTCACTAACTCACGCTTCTTCAGACCGAATTAAAGAGTTTTTGTCGGAAATAAAGCTCCCACAACTCTCTGAGTCTCAACTACTTAGCTTAAATACGCCAATATCAGAGATAGAGTTACGGAAAATATTGAAGGGTTTAAAATTAAATAAAGCTCCGGGCCCAGACGGACTCCCAAATGAATATTTTAAAATATTTGAAGAAATACTTACTCCATTCATGACGAATACATATAATGGGTTGGTAGCCAAACAATCTCCTCCTTCAGAAATGTTACAGGCGATCCTGATAACTCTCCCTAAACCAGGAAAAACGGCGGATAGACCAGAGAATTTCCGTCCAATATCGCTATTGAATAGCGATATTAAAATCTTCTCAAAATTATTAGCTATGCGAATAAATGAGTGCCTACCTTCCTTGATCTCACTGGATCAAGTAGGATTTGTGAAAGGTCGTCAGGCCAGAGATGGCACCAGAAGGATGCTAGACTTGATCCAGATTGCATATGACTCGTTAGAACCCACGGTAGTCCTCTCTTTGGACGCGGAAAAAGCTTTTGACCGAGTACATTGGCGTTTTTTAGAAGCGGTATTAGACAAATTTGGCTTTCACTCTTTTATTAAAAGAGCGGTCCTTTCCCTGTATACATTCCCTTCAGCTCTGGTATACACATCTGGGTTTTTGTCCAAAAAGTTTTTCATAAGCAATGGAACTCGTCAGGGCTGTCCTCTCTCCCCCCTAATTTTTGATTTGTGTATGGAACCATTCGCGGAAATGATTAGAACATCTTCACTTATTTCAGGAATTATAGTAGGGGGAAGGGAACATAAAATTGGTCTTTACGCAGATGATGTGGTATTAATCTGTAAATCGCCCATGTCTTCCTTGACGGAAATAACTAGGATCATAGCGTGTTATTCTGAAATGTCATATTACAAACTGAACGTAGCAAAATCCCTGATAATGCCCATTCATATTCCTCCAATAATGAAACCACCTCTCTCTAGCTTTAACTTCATATGGGCGAATGAGGGGCTATCATATCTAGGTATAATGTTGACGCCTCACCCATTCATGGTTATGAATAAAAACTACATGACGCTTCTATCTCATATAACGAAAGAGTGCAATAGATTGGATAAATTTCAATTATCTTGGATGGCCAGGATTAATATAGTAAAAATGTTAATATTGCCCAAATACCTATACTACTGCAGGACGATACCCTATTTAATATCGACCTCATTATTGTCCAGATTACAAACAGTAATTATGAGATTCATTTGGAACAATAAGAGAGCAAGAGTAGCTAAACATTTACTGTTTCAGAGAGGGAAATATGGAGGTTTGGGCGTTCCTAACCTAAAAGCCTACAATGTAGCGGCTATAATGGATCAGATGAAACCAAGTTGGTTTTCCACTGAGCAACCATTATGGTCTCAAATAGAGGACGCAATGTTCCCTAAGTTCTTAATGAAACATTTTATGATGGCTGTATATCTGGGAGCTAAAGCTCCACCCATGCCTTTACGATCAATGGCAGATTCTCTTCAGGTGTGGAGTAAATATGTATGTAATGAAAAGTGGATTCAAGTGCCATTAACTAAAATCCCAACCCAAGTTCTCGCACTATTTCTTCCTAATATTTTGTTTACCCCTTGGGTGGAAGCTGGGATTGAATGGATATCGGACTTTTACGAAGGGGACACGTTCAAATCTTTCGAATATATTTCAAAAACCCATAATATTTCCTCTAGTCTTTTCTTTCAGTATCTTCAAATCAGACATCTCATGCAGTCAGTAAAAATACAATCGACAACAGATAGTTTTAATTCCTTTCACAGGTTTATGTGGGCGGAGTCAGGAGTGGTAAAAGGGATGACATGTAGTTATGATCTTATTATTCAGATGGGGAAAACAGGGAAGGCAGCATATATGACAAAATGGGAAGGTGAACTGGGGACTTCCTACTCTATTGAGCAATGGATTAAAGCGTCATGTTGGTCGTCTAAATTATCCAAATGTGTGAATCACACGGAATTAATGAAAAAAATCCATCTTAGATGGTATCTTACTCCAACTAGGGTAGCACACAGTACCCAAGGGGCCTCTAGATTGTGCTGGAGAGGATGCGGACTCATGGGTTCTTTAATACACATGTGGTGGTCGTGCCCTAATATAGCTCCAATATGGTTGGACACATTTAACTTAATTTCAGAAATATTAGAATTCCGGGTTGAGAGTAACCCCTCGCTAGCTATTTTGGATATCACATTGGAAGACGTCCCACCGGACAAGAGAGTAATTATTCATCATATTTTAATTGCTACTAGACTAACTATAGCTCGGACATGGAAGTCTCCAGAATTTCCGAATATTAGAGAAGTTATTCAAAGGGTGAATATGCAATGTCATTATGAAATAACATTATTATCACAAGTTCACATACAGCATCGCACTAATCAGTTGTGGGATAAGTGGTTACAATCTAGATATTTCAAGTAATGTATAGGTTGGATCTAACCAAGGGCAAGTTTTAATGGAGGCATTGTTAACTTGTGGTTGCGTGTTTGCATTATAGAGTGTAAGACAGATCTCGAAATGTTTAGAGATCTTCCCATGTATGTTTCTTGTATTTGTGTTGAAAAAATCAATAAAAATCTATTGAAATAAAAAAAAAAAAAAAAAATAAAAACTAATAATATTGGCAAAAAAAAATGGACAAATTGGATAAGGCTACTCCTCCTGCAATTTCTATGGCAGTGGATCAGAATAAGGGTATGTTCACATGTAAAGTCAAAAACGTCTCAAAATACGGAGCTGTTTTCAAGGGAAACCAGCCCCTGATTGTCAGACGTTTTTTGAGCAACTCACGTTTTTCGCTGTATTTTTTACGGCCATTTTTGGAGCGGTTTTCATTGGAGTCTATGAGAAAACAGCTCCAAAAACGTCCCAAGAAGTGTCCTGCACTTCTTTTGACGAGGCTGTAATTTTACAAGCCGTCTTTTGACAGCGACGCGTAAAATGACAGGTCGTCGGCACAGTACATCGTAAAGCCCATTGAAAGTAATGGGCAGATGTTTGCCGACGTATTGGAGCCGTTTTTTCAGACGTAATTCGAGGCATAAAACGCCTCCATTACGTCTGAAAATAGGTCGTGTGAACCCAGCCTTATAGTTATAGATATCAAAAAAATATCTGTCACAAGTCTAAGATATGGAGACACCTATTTGGAAGAAATTTGGTACGGTTATAATTAGAATAAAAGGCAGAATTACCGTAACTGGTTGCAAGATATTAACCCCTTAGATATCATCCGAGATATAGGATAGAAAGAAGGTTAACACAAGGAGGGGTTTATGTGCATGATTTGTTGTAACAATAGAACGTGTATTCATTATAGGTTTGTTTGCATCACAAATGAATTAAAAGAAAATAGCAAAAAACAAAAAATATATAAATGCATCATAAAAAGTACAGCTTCAACTGTGGCATATAAGCAATAGGACTAGCAGCAAATATCTGGTGTCTGAACAGTAAATGAATGACTATATGCTGTTAGAAACGTTGTAGTAGAAGTTTATTCTTTTTGTTTTCAATAATAATACTTAATTTGCCAATCATAATGAATACCTCGCTCCACCCTCTGAGCCAGGTGCCTTTTTAAATATGGAAGGGTTAAGAAAGGGGAAAGTACAATTAGAGCACATTACACATTTCCGATGAAGGAGATCATTTAACTTTGCAAAGGAAACTAATTCAATGAGGAAATAATTAGCACCGACATCTGTCCCTCCTCCCTTTTAAAGATCCCAAGCTGAACGTGCTGGTGTTTCCTCTGCTCGGACTTCCTGCGCACAGCCGAGATGCAGTGAGCAAAGACATTTCCTTAAGTAGTTTTGGATAGAAGCATTTAAGGAATAATGATGACCCTATAATCAATGTTATTATTAGCCAATGGGGTTTTTACCTTCCACGATTGGATGATGCAGAGATGTATCCTGTTCAGGGGTTATTGCTGTACATCAATATGTGACACCTGAAATTCCCTCTATAAGACCAGAGGGACTGAATTTCCTAAAATATATTTCTAACAATATAAAATGTTTCAAGAAATGCAAAAAAAAATAATTAGTCTCCAGCAAAAAGTGTAATTTGCATTGGACTCCCAATTGGGTGCATCTGCAAGAGTCTCATTCATCAAACTCAGATTGCTAGTCAATTACTGGGTGACCTGCTCAGGACTGACTGGCCCAAGCCAAGGGTTAGCTTCCTGACTCCAATATGATGGACACCGTCACAGAGGGAAAACATATGTTTCCATGATTGATATTAACCATAACTTAAAGGCTTGAAAACGAATCATCCTTCTTTTAGATCATTTGTTTTATTGTATTAACTCTATACTCTCCCCAGAAATACTTGATAGAAAGTTCCCCATTTCCCTCAAGCTTTTAATGCTTAAAAGGGAAATTCAGTCAAAATAAGTTTCCCATAATTACAAGTGAGAAGATGACATTGGTGAAATTTGTGTTTTTAGGCAACTGTTGATTTCCCAAAATGAATAAGCTTTACAGAGAATTAAAACCCCTTTGGCGCTGGCCAGAGATTGATTTTTACTTAAAACCCATTTTTAAATAATCCATTAAAACATTTTCAGTTATAGAGGGGGTCACTAGTTAGAGATCTCCATCAATTAGATGGAGTAGAGAGCAGCTACAAAGAGCCTCTCGCCCTCTGGAGGACACGATACCTATGTGCATTACACAGACACTCCTATGAATTTTAATGGCAATCACGTAATGCTTAATTTCTCCTGTGGTGGCGCTGCAGAAGAATTAAACATTTGCTGTAAAGTTCCCATGCAGATTATGTTTGATCACAAAGTTTTAGCAGCAGGACAACTTATGATCAGCTTATTTTTGGGGGACCTTCAAGCAAAAAGGAACTGTAAAAATTTGTCAAAAATGCCTGTGGGCATGACACGTAAGCAACACTAGACCAGTGTTGCTTAGCTCCTAGGATGTGTGTACCTCAGGTTGAGAAACTAAGCTCATGCTGTTATACAGTTGCCTTATGTTGTTGTTAATAACCTCTATACTGTTCAAAGCAACTGGGGACTAGTGGTGAGGGGGCTGCGCTTGTTCGGCTGTCTCCGTAACTCTTATTGAACAGAATGGCGAGAGCAGAGTGCGTGGCCCCCTCTTCACTAGTCCATGCCTGAAAACGGCAGATGCGGCCACCGCACCAGGCAAAACAGAGGTAGAGTGATGACAGGATTTCAAAAAGATAAAAGTATATAAGACAACAACGGTACAGTCATCATAACCAACTCACACTTTTACCCTCACAGCTTCTTCAGGGGCATCGAAAGAAGCCGTGAGGGCGAAACTGGTATTTTGAGTCCGATGACCATCATGTTGTTGTTTTATATATGCTTTTAATTTTTGGAATCCTGCGAGTATAATAAATACCCCGATACAAGCTCGTCTATCACAGTACTTCTTGTAACGCCCATCGCCACGGACCGTCGGGATTACTCACCCCCCGAGGGCCGCAGCCATGGATCTGTGAGCGCTGGCCCGCATCTCCTCCTCAGGATATGCCAGCACTCACTTCCGCTTCATTCTGCTGTGTCCCGTAGTGTCCGCACGCAGGCTTGTGCCCGGCCTTAAAAAAATCAGTAATTACCCCATACTCACCCTGGACTATAAGCCTAAGGGCTTATTCAGACAAACGTGTAATACGTCTGTGCTACGCGCGTGATTTTCACGCGCGTCGCACGGACCTATGTTAGTTCTATGGGGCCGTTCAGACGGTCAGTGATTTTCACGCAGCGTATAGCCGCTGCGTAAAACTCACGACATGTCCTATCTTTGGCCGTTTTTCGCGCATCACGCACCCATTGAAGTCAATGGGTGCGTGAAAATCACGCGCAGCACAGGGAAGCACTTCCGTGTGACGCGCGTGATTCGCGCAAAAGCAGTAAAAACTATGAATGAAAACAGAAAATCACCACGTGCTTTTCTGTTTACAAACATACAGAGTGTCATAATGGCTGCTGACACACGGAGCGGTTATGTACCTTTTGCGCGCGCAAAACGCCACGTTTTTTGGCCGTGCAAAACGCACACGCTCGCGTGAATCCGGCCTTAGAGAGCTGGAGTCGTGTTGTGCCACCGATCTCGTCTGCTGTGTTACACCACGCCTGGTGTTTGCTGCTAAGGTCCCATCCGAACCTAACCATCGCTACTGTCTGAACTACCACAGGTAACCTTACTCGGACTATATACACTGACTTGGTACACTGTTTGGCCAGCAGCAATCTCGCTACGGGGGTAAGGCCCAGTGGGTCCACATACCCACAGAATGTGACACTTCTCCATAGGAGCCGCATTGTCCCAATTGTATCTTATATAGGATTTGTTTGGAATCAAATATCGGCAGTCTGGTGATGTATCTACCAAAAATCTGAGGATATGAACTGCAATGTGTTAAGCTAACCCACACATGCAAGCGTGGTGAAAATATCTACTGAATGTTCCCTGAATCTGCCTTTTAGAATTTTCAGTTAATTCCTCTTTTCGTGCTATGTTTACGGTTTATGTCAAGAGAGCCTATAGGCACAGGTGGTGACGTCACAATTGAGAGTCTAACGAGGAGCCACCGAGGCAACAAAGAAGAGGGGTGTATTAATTTTTTTTGTCCCAAATTGTACTCACAATAGCCCTTAAAGGGGTTGTCCACTACTGGACAACTGATGATCTATCCACCGGATAGGTCATGAGTACATGATGTGTGGGGGTCCGACACCCGGACCTTGCACCGTTAAGCCACTCCGGCACCGGACCTACAGTTGGCTCCGGCCACTGAATAGTGGTGGATAGGTCATCAGTTGTTCAATAGTGGACAACCCCTTTAATGGTATAATTCTTCAATAGCACATTTACTATACCTATAGGAATTCTAAAACAAAAAACATTTCCCCTTTCTGGCAGTCTTCAATACAACTTCTCATCTGTATAACATGAACACACACCTGCAGTAAGTGATAGACATATAAGAACAGTATTTTTATCTCTATACGCAGAAAATTATCTGAATTAAAATCACTGAAATAAATAACCATGGTCATCACAGAGTTACTGATTGTATAGTACATGACCTTAGGGAACTCTCACTAGCTACTTTTTTCTTGTTCATCAGTTTATCACATCGTATGACAGCTGCTTTCCTAAGGAGCCAAGGTATAGATATTGCAGGATGGTTGACATAACACCTGGAATCGATGGTCCCATAAGGAACCGGTAGTTACAGAAGCAATGAAGTAGATGCTGATAATAACTAATGTAGTATAAGCTACAACCTTCTAAATGTAATACATATGTATTTAACAACGAAACATTTACAGTTATGCCTACTCCTCAAATATTGCTTAGCAAAGTAATAAATATAAATCGCTGAGCAGGATATTCCTAATAAAATATTAAGAGAACATTCAGAAGCATAACTGATCACTGGGTGCTTGTAGTCTACAGAAAAAAAGCAGGAATTACAAAAGTGTCCCTAACAAATTCCTTCACAATTTGTGGCAAAGTCTAACATAACCATTTTAAAAGCCGTGATATCCACATAATATACACATAGTCCTCACATCCGCGCCCCCCGGCATCTTCACTAACTCAATCAGGGTCGTGTTTCATCCATTTTGAAAATCACAGACAGAAACTGTGTATGAAACCTTCATAGTCATTGCACTGGAATCACTGCACTCAAAAACCCTGAAGAGATGAAGTGTAAAGGAGAATTTAATGGGGTTATTATTAGGACAACCACTGTGGATATGTCCATTTACAGCAAAAGGACATCATAGAGGGACAGGGGGTCAACCACTCCGTACCTTCTTCTATAAGCCAATGTGGTGGGTTGTAACAAAAATAGCGCTCAGGGCAACCATGCATTACATGATCTTCATTTACTTCAAAGTGCACAGGGTAATATTACAGCATCACCCAGCCAAAAAGGTGCCAGATCTTTGGAGATCAGTTCACCATAAGGGAGCTGCATGGAGAAAGGGGGTTGTCCTAAGTGGACACACCATACACCTTTATACTTGTATAGCATGGGTTGACTCGGGGACGTCCACAGTTTACTGAATAAATTGTTTCAACTCAACATGTGTCACTTTATTGACAAACAACGCCACTAATGAAACCATTTACCGATCAGTCTGTTAAACCCGAATGCCAAGCGGTCTACTGAAGGAGCATGTGGGTAAGACAGATTCACTTAAACACCTGCCAACTTTAAAACCACAACTAGAACTGTATATAGCATTATGAAAAAAGAATCTTTGGTTAAGTGGGGGGGGGGGGGGGTAGAAAATAGCTCTCTGCACTAAAAAGAGATACATCAAATCCCACATACACTCCTCAACATTGAAATTGCAACACCAAGGAGGAGAAGTTTTGGAATTGTGGAAATCACAGGACGTTACCGATCTGCAAATGAGAAAAAAATGGAAACAAAATATTCCAAACATTTTTATTTATTCAGTATCGAGTAGGGGCGCCACATGCAGAAATACACACACTTCCATACCTTGGCATGCTATCACTAAGGTTATTAATGGTTGTCTGAGGAATCTTATGCCACGCTGAATGCATTTGGGCACGCAAATCATCAAGGTTGGCTGCTGGCAGCTCCCTTTGCAATGGCCAACCAATGACGTTCCAGATGTGCTCGATGGGAGACAATTTTGGAGACGATGCAGGCCATGGTAGCACGTATAGGCCACGCATGTTGCTCACAGAATGAGCAAATGCGGCCTGGCATGGTCCTGTTGAAAAACGGCTTCTGCGACACCTTGGAGAAATGGTCGTGCCACTGGTACCACAGCCAAATCAATGTAACGCAGAGCTGTTAGTGCACCTGAAATGAAACTCGGGTGGTCCAGCTGTTATACATTTTGCCACCTCACACCATAATCCCGGGAGTCGGACCGGCGTGACGTTACCTTGTAAAGGCCTCTTCATGTCATTTCCCACGTTGTCTCCAGACAAATCTCAGGCTATCATTGCTTATCATAGAAACAAAAGCAGAGACATCCATTCCAACTTCCAGTGCCGTTTTGCTGTGCACCATCATAGCCTTTGAAAGCAGTGGTGTGTGGTGAATAGAGCACCTGTAGCTGGACAACTGGCTCGTAGCCCAATGTCGTGTAAACGCCTTCTGATGGTTTGTGTCGACACTGGTTGCCCACTTAGGCATGGGATGTGACGTCCAATTTCACTTGCAGTACAGAATAGATCACTACGCGCCATTCTTCCAAACAGATGATCCTTCCATACAAAGGTTCGCTTCCGCACACCTTGACGTCATTCCCATTCATTGTTGTTCTCCCAACCTCCGGGACACATTACTTTGAACAGTGCTGACATCTTGGCCTAGAGACGCAGCGATCTGCCAGAGTGATAAACCAAGGTCTTTCAGATCAAGGATTCTGTCCCTCTCAGTTTGCGAAAAGTGGCGATAACCGGCAGGTCGATGAACAGGAGGCATCGCACAATCATCCCACACCACTATATCCGATTTTTGAGGTTTTATGTGGCTAAAAAAACGTTGCTTTCAATCTGCCTTTTATGCCCCTCCCGCAGATTGGAGCGAGGTGCTTGAAAATTTGATCATTTGCAGATCTTAGCGACACCTGTTACTTCCTCGATTTGCATAACCTTACGGCTTGCCCTTCTTGGGGTTGCAATTTGAATGTTGAGGAGTGTATATTTCCCTATCTTCCACCTATGCCTGACTCTTAGGGAGCCCATGCTTTTCCTAGCTAATAGGCTGAGCCCAGCCTTACTTACAACCCTATCCAGCCTACCTAATGTTATAACCAGCAGGTTGTGGACCCATTAGGCTATCCCACCGATTTAGCTTAGGGCCACCTCTAAAGGCGTTAGCTAAGTAGCCTCACTTGTCTTCACCCTTTAACCCATATACAGGGATCTAGTCTTCTCTGTAGGGAGACTACCAGGTACTACCTCTTGAGGTGGTCCCGGCGGAGTAGCTGCTGGTCAAGCGGGCTAGAAATAGGCACTGGCAGATGGTACCTGGATGGATGGAAGCTTTAGGCTGGATACCGAGAGTAGGAGGCAGACTGACAGCGGGCAGCTGGATGGGAGTGTATAGCGGATCGTTGCACACCGGTGAGTAACAGATGACTGGAAACAGGCAGATAGCGGACAGCTGGACAACAGCAGGTAGCTAGACCCTGGCGGACAGCGGATAACTGGATGCTGGCTGAAAACAGACAGAAATAGGGTACTGGATATAGGCTTATAGCAGATAACTGGATACAGGCTGACAATAGATAGCAATAACGGACTGGAATCAGATGCACACTGGAACCTTTGCAGGATACAAACTAGGTTGTTCCAATGTTGCTCAGGCACTAGGTGGATAGTGGAGGTGCCTTAAATAGTCTTAGGGGCAACAGGGATTGTTTGAGTTTTTAATTTTGTGCGCGCTGGCCCCTTACAAGGTGGCCGTATTGTGCGGGATAGGGATACTGCATCTGCGAGCGGAGGACAACAGTAGATGTTGGCGGGATGTGATAGAAGCAGGTCGCCAGAGGAGGTACAGGACACGGCAGCAGGGACCACCAGCAGGAGCGGGACCCGCCACCGGCGTTACACCCAACCCTGCCCTCATTTAATCCCCTATTTATCCAGTCTAAGGCCCAGCAGCTATATGCATATGAGCCTCACGATTCTTAAATTAAAATGCATGGTCATATTCCTTGCTGCTGTCCTATAAATCAATCAGCAGGCTACAGTCTACTAAAGGAATACCAACAGTAAAAGTGTCTGATGGCTACTATAACTATTAACTAATATATTACAAAATTCCCCAAAATATCCTCATAGGTACTCCAAGAGTGAATCTATACTTTGAAGTGTTCATGTGAATGTCTATAGGAACATGGGGAGCTGTATGCAATTGCAATTTTAATGAGATTATCATGCAGGTGTGGCACAAATATATCAATATAAAAGGCATGGGGGGGGGGGTCACACGCCTCTCACAGGCAGGTCAACAGGTACTGCTGAATCTTCCGCACAGATGTTGCATGAAAGCTATAATTTAAGTCTGTGTGTAGCTGCGGCCTAATAAAAATGTAAACTATGCACTCTTATTACCACCACAGATTTTTAGCTATGGATCTTCACTCTTCGGGGT
The DNA here is from genome assembly GCF_050947455.1 of Rhinoderma darwinii. NCBI lineage: Eukaryota > Metazoa > Chordata > Amphibia > Anura > Rhinodermatidae > Rhinoderma > Rhinoderma darwinii. The sequence goes on from NC_134698.1 coordinate 55,563,521, forward strand.
TATAGCTCACAGGGCTCTACTATATAGTTAGTGCGCAGCTAAAAAAATTTCCCAGGGGTTGTCTGGCAAGGAAAGCCCAATTCAAATTAATAGAGGGGTCCCCAGATCATTATCCTCAAGTATTAGCCACAGCGGAGAGTGGCTACAAAGAACGTCTTTAGCTCTGGAGGACCCAGCAACTCTCTGAATTACATAATCTTCATATTGACTTTAATGGGCACTGTGTTATGCTTTATTTCCACTGTGGTCCAGCCACAGCCATTTTTAAATTTTGTTTTTCCCACCTTCCAAAACCGGAAATGTAGTTTCTAATGGCACCATTTAATGTACCATATAACGCACTGGGTAACTTTTAAAAATTATTTTGTAGGGTCGAATAGAAAAAAAAACAGCAATTCCTCCAGGGTTTTATTTGGATTTAATTTTTATGTTTAGCGAGCGGTAAAAATTACAACTTAACTTTATTCTGCAGGTCAATCTGATTCCAGTGAAATCAAATTTGTATTTGCTGGGTGTGAATATACCCTAAGTGTTTACAAGTTTTCCTCCAATTTTCATAGATTTCTTTTTACTCACTAAAGCCTGCCCTTACAACAACAATATGGAGAACCAAGAACAGCGGCATATCGTCGGCATCAAATGCGTCATATATGATCCATAATACAGTAAGCCAAGAATGGGCTTTCGATGTTTGTGCTGATGGTGTACTCAAGTACTCACCTCTGTATTAAATACTCATTTCTGAAATTATGCTGTAAACCTATATATACATATTTTGCTATTTTAAGGATGAGGAGGATTTCATAAGTGAAAAGATTTGTGCACTTATGGGAATATAAATCAAAGATGGAAAAATTTGAGCGCACCAGTGACTGCAGAAAGCCATTTACCAGGGGATCGCTGCGGGCCGCCCATCCCTGATCTGTCATACATACCATAGGAAACATTACATGGATGCTTAACCACAGATAAATTTGTATATCCTGACTGAAGTTGGCAGTAAACATTGCTTGGCAGCTAAATTACCAATCTGTACTAAATGTGCCCAATGAAGTAAAGTAAAAAAAAAAGTTGCGCGCAAATGAATGCGAGAGTAAAAATAAAAAAAATAAAAATAAACTCGTAATATCTTCCAGACAACCGAGTAAGCAGTCAAAAAATAAATCAAATCATTATTTGGTGTGACCACCCTTACAACGGAATCAATTCAGGAAATTGGCAGCACCTCAGTCCTTGTGTTTTTGTGCGAATGTGACCCACTGTGTTTACAGGACCAATTTTCCAGACTGTAGAGGGGTCCACTGCCATTCTAGTAGCCTTTCTTATGCCTAATAGATACCTAGTACTTGTTGCTATTCTATTTATTTGAACAGTATATTAGGTATATTAGTCTATTAAGAGGACCGGTCATGTTTTTTTTTAAACCACATATCGCCCCCTACCCCATTCCTGGCGTCCTCTCGATTCCAGTAATGTAATTTACTTTTTGTTGTTGTCCCGCTACGACTCCTGCTCCGCTTGGAATCTAATATGCTAATTTTGAGGTACAGAGAGACCCCATCTCTCCTCAGTAGGCTCTCCTCTCTCCTCCTTTTGATGTTGTCCAATCAAAGCGGACAGCCCCACAGCACGCAGATGACCCCCTCTGATTGGACAGCGTCGAAGTGATGCAGGAGGCAAAACTTACTGAGGAGAGATGGGGTCTCCTCCTCTCTGTACCTTTAGGGTATGTGCACACGATAGCAGGCATTTACGTGTGAAAAGACAGACTGTTTTCAAGAGAAAACAGCTGCCTCGTTTCACACGTAAATGCTCCTCCTCGTAATATACGAGGCGTCTGTGACGCCTGTAATCTTGAGCTGCTCTTCATTGAGTTCAATGAAGAACGTCAATTTACGCGTCGTCGTTTGACAGCTGTCAAACGACGACGCGTAAATTACAGGTCGTCTGCACAGTACGTCGGCAAACCCATTCAAATTAATGGGCAGATGTTTGCTGACGTATTGTAGCCCTATTTTCAGACGTAAAACGAAGCATAATACGCCTCGTTTACGTCTGAAAATAGGTCGTGTGAGCCCAGCCTTACTCAAAATTACCATATTAGGGCCAAACGGGTGGGCCAAAAAAATAATAATAATAATTACAGAGCTGGAATCCAGAGGACACCTGGAATAAGAAGAGGTATGTGCTTAAAAAACCCAAAACATGATATGTCTTCCTTAAAGTTGTAGTTTAAACCGTATGTAATGACAGGGATAGGGAAACAGACAAGTGAGCCCTAATCTACCCGCCACTCAGTCCCTGCCTACTTGCAACGACCCGCCCTAGGCGACGGGGTACAACTGGGCGACGGTCCCTACACTCAGTAAGTGCACGACAGACAACCAGACAAGGAAACACAGAACAAAAGGGAAACGGGGCAGTTGCCCACGGCAACACCGTGAGCAACAAGAGTAGTAAACGAGCTGAGTCAAACCAGGAGAGTACGAGGTGCCAAACGCAGAGCAGGAGAGTAGTGAACAAGCCGAGTCAAACCAGGAGTGTACGAGGTACCAAACGCAGAGCAGAAGAGTAGTCAGTAAGCCAGGGTCAATACGAAGCAGGGACAAGTAGTTCAAGAAGCTGCAGCAGGGCCAGGAAACCAACAGAGAAGATTCACAAGCAAGGAGGAACAGGAAAGGCAGTTATAAATAGACAGAGGGCGGGAGCTAGCTCCGTCTGGCCAGGCTGTGATAGGCTCTCCCACTCCTAAGCCTGCCATCCTGAGTGGTGGAAGATGGAGTCAGTCTCACAGACATAGAAGCAGGTGCAGACTGATTACCTATGGGCGTGGATACAGAAGCTGTGCCTGGCAGATCCTTAACACCGTACTAGAGTTTTCTAAATGAATAGAGGTGGAAGGTCCACCATTCAGGATTCTCATCTATTAGCTTGTGATCAACTTATTTTTGTGGGACCCTCCTAACAAAAAAGGGATTGGAAAGACAGACAACCCCTTTAATATATTACTTTGTTTGACGACTTGCAAAATCTCTCTGTAGCAATTAATATTTTTATTTAAAAAATAACGTTTATAAATGTAAGATGTTTGCATAGAAGTGTATGCATAAAATGTAAGGTATGAATTTAAATCTAGCAACTGGGGTTGCATATTTCACCACTTTCCGCCCTGTCCACGCCCTCACTTGCGGGTGCTGGCTGTATTATACAGCTAACACCTCGCTCTAACAAACGGGATCAGAGATTACTACGATTCTGGCCGTTTAACCCATTTAGATGCAAACCACGGCACCTAAGTGGTTTTACGGAGGGAGGGCACTCTCTCTGAAAGCCCATCAGCACACACCCCTGCAAAGTGAACACGGGTGTTAAGGACTTGCCATGGCACCCAGGGGAACAGGTCTGCCATGTACGAAAGGCTAAAGCAGGGCCTCATAGAAATATTGCAACGTATTATAGAAGCGATCAGGGCATCGAATGTTCAAGTCCCATAGAGGGACTAAAAGGTAAAAAAACAAAACAAAAAAAAAACAACTGTTTACAGAACATTTTTTTAAATAATCCCAAAACAAGAAGGACTTTTATTTCCTTTACAAAATGCCTTATTATGGAAAACATTTAAAAAAATAAAATAATAATGTTATATATATATATATATATATACACATACATACACATACATACAAACATACACACACACACACTACCATTCAAAAGTTTAGGGTCACTTAGAAATTTCCTTATTTTTGCAAGAAAAGCACAGTTTTTTTTCAATGAAGATAACATTAAATTAATCAGAAATACACTATACATTGTTAATGTGCTAAATGACTATTCTAGCTGCAAACGTCTGGTTTTTTTTTTTAAACATATTTTTATTGAATTTTTTCACCACACAAAAAAAACACAAATCATACAGTAATGCATTGCCATAATAATAAACATTACAAAAAATGTATAAATGAACATGTGATAGTGAATGCTTCCCAGCAAACTAGGTTTGATCTTGGAAGTTATTCCCCATGGGCTATCAGCCCTCCTTCATCTCCTCTATCTCCTCTATCCTTCCCTTCCTTTAACCCCACCTGTCGGGTATTCCTGTAAACATTGTTACATAACTTTGCATATCTGCCTAACTTACATAACTAAACAATACACAGAACAAATAAGAAATTGGAGCATACATAACAATTGGAGCTTCGTGAAGCAGTTCACCAACTCAGGCAGCTAGTCCGCAAGAATAAAGAAATCCCAGTGGATATATATGCTTTACTCCCGTGATATTTTCAGTGCCCCTAAAGTGCCCTTAAGATCTTCAATCAAGTACCATGACGTTCCCGTAAACGGATCTATGATGTCCCTTCGTTCTTCACTGGTGAAATATTTTGTGAGGAAAAGCTTCCATTTCTCAAAGAATTTTTTGCTCTGCGTGTCTTTATTCTGTAATATACCAATGCGGTCTAGATAAAACAGTTTCCTCAACCCCTGGACCACCATGTTCTGAGTCGGTACTTCAGCTACCAGCCAGTTTTGGAGTATGCACCTCTTTGCCACTATCAGTGTGGCATGGGCCATGGGAGCTAAATGTGTCGTTTCTGTCTCTTCTAATTCTCCATCATGTTGTATATGGAATAAGACCTCCATTGGCCCTAAATTCCCATGGAACCTGCCCACCTGCTGCAATAAGGATGTTATCTCCCCCCAGAATGGCTGAATATGTGCACACGCCCAAAGGCCATGATACATGTCTGTCTTTGAGATATTACATCTAGGGCATGACGTTTTCCTATCTGGTTGTGAGGCGGAGGGGGCCAGGGTAAATGCATATATTGCTTGGTGAATGATCTTCAGATGAGTTTCCCTCCAGTTTTCGTTGTGCACGTGTGCCCTGAAATCCACCAGCCCTTTTTCAATATGCTTTTCAATGCCTGGTAAATTAAACAGTTTTTCCCATCTCCCAAAGGCCTGCCCCGGGGACATCTTCACTAGTGTTGGTCTGAGTGTACTATATAATTGGGAAATGGAGTGTCTGTGATTGTCCGTGAACCATGAATCAAACAGGTTGGGGGGGACCTCATCCGCTAGTTTAGTTTTACAGTGATTAACTATTTGTAAGTACTGTAAGTGCTGATGCCGAACAAAAACATATTTATTCTGGAGCTCCTGCAAGGTTAACCACCTCTTATCCTGCGCGTGGAACATATCCCCCAGAGTCGCTACCCCTTTCTCCCTCCATTCTGACATTAGCTTGTTAGATCTTCCTGCTGCAAACTCTGGGTGCTGCCATAAGGGCATATGTTTTGAAATGCGATAAGAGAGGTTATAGTGTTTGCGCAATACCTTCCAGGCAATGATGGTATCTCGTAACAGAGATGATTTCTTGACGATCTTTGGGAGACAAGTGAACGTTGTGTGTACCAGAGCCATGAGATCCCAAGGTTTTGCTAGCTGTCTCTCCAGTCTAGTATTGGAGTGGAACTCTGTGTTGTGTTTCCAATCTAGCAGATGTCTACTCAAGCAGGCCAGGTTATAACCCCGAATGTTAGGGAAATTGACCCCTCCTTCCGCCTTCCTCATCATGAGTTTCGTGAGCGCTATTCTTGGTTTCTTCCCCCCCCATATGAATTTGGTAAATGATGAGTTGAGTGTATTGATATCTGAGTGCTTGACCAGAAGTGGGATAGTCTGGAGCGGGTAGAGTAATTTCGCAAATCCTGACATTTTGACCAAACAGCTCCTTCCCATCAGTGATAGAGGTAGACTGTGCCATCTCAGAAGATCTGCTTGGATATCTTGTATAAGGGGGGGATAATTTAGATCATACAGCGAGTTGGGTGCCCGACCCACTTTAATACCCAGATAAGTAATGTTTGACTTAGCCATCTCAACATCCAGGGAGGCTAGGGACCGCCTATATGTTGGGTCCTGCGTTCCCAAATCTAATAACTGGCATTTTAACGTGTTAACTTTGTACCCTGAGTAGCTCCCAAAGTCGTTCAATGCCTGGAAGATACGCGGAACATCTTTAAGGGGGTCTGCGAGAAATAACAAGATGTCATCTGCAAACAACGTTTCCTTGACCTCCATCTCCCCCACCCTTATGCCCGTATATAAATTGGATGACGCCAGATAACGTGCCAGCGGCTCCAAAGCCAGATTGAACAGCAGTGGCGATAGCGGGCACCCCTGTCTTGTACCTTTACATAGACGGAATGGTTTAGACAGAAAGCCTGGTGTGGAGATTCTAGCCTTAGGGTCTTTGTATATGTGGTGTAATAATATCCTGAATGCCCCCGTTATTTCCATCTTATCCAGGACAGCATCCAACCAATTCCAACGGACATTGTCAAAAGCTTTCTCCGCGTCAAGTAAAAGTAAAGCCGAATGTTCCCCCGGAAATGGGTTATGCTGTACTCTATCTAGCACTGCCAGAACCGTCCTGATGTTGGTGACCGCCGACCTACCTTTAATAAAACCTACTTGTTCTGGGGCTATGAGGAACGGCATTATATTCGCTAACCTATCAGCTATGATTTTGGAAAGGAGTTTAGCGTCCACGTTTATGAGCGATATGGGTCTGTATGATCCTGGTAGTAGGGGGTCCTTTCCAGGTTTAAGCAATAATTTCACATAAGATGTGTCTGCTGATGGTGGTAACCCCTCCTCTCCCAGAGCATTGTTAAACAAGGAGACCAAAGTCTCCGTAATCTGTTCCCGCATTACTTTAAAAAATTCGCCGGTCAGTCCATCTGGACCAGGCGCCTTACTATTTTTAAGGTTTCTTATTGCCTCATCCACCTCCCCCCTTGTGACCCTGGCATTTAGAAGTTGCAACTGTTCCGCGGAGATGACCGGTAAAGTGACCTTGTCTAACAGTGTGTCTGTCAGCGGAAGGGAAGATGTATCAGAGTACAGCTCCTCATAAAATTTAGCCAAGATGGAATTAATACTAGTTGGATCGCATGTTTCTCGCCCATTATGATCCCTTAATTTCGCTATGTGCTGCACTGAGCGCTTTCCTCGAGCCATATTGGCCAAAAGTTTACCCGCCTTACTTCCGAACTTATGTAAAGTAGCTTCAAAGTCTCGAGTATATATTGTTTCTTTCTGAGCTGCCCACTCGTCAAAAGAGTGTTTTGCCTGAATCCAGGCCTGTCTGGCATCTAATGTAGGGTGTGCCAAATATGCTGTATAGGTTGCCCTCAGTGCAGCACTAGAAGCATTAAATTTTTGTGTTATTTCCCGTTTTTTGCTGGCCGTATACGCCATTATCCTTCCCCTCAGCACTGCCTTGGCCGTATCCCAGTACAGTGAGGGGTCATCTCTGTGTTCTGAATTCGTCGACGTGTATTCTAACCACCACCCTCTTAGCTGTCTCACAAAGGTGTCATCAGTTGCTAAATGAGCCGGGAATCTCCTTATGAAGTCTGATCCTCTGGGATATATTTCCTGAAAATCTACTCGTACCGGGGCGTGATCTGAGATCACTAGGTCCCCTATCTCAGCAGCTCTCAGCCTCGGTTGTAGTGTTGGGGATATTAAGAGGTAGTCAATCCTGGACCAGGACTGTTGAGCGTGGGAGTAATGTGTAAATTCCCGGGCATCCGGGTTACCCCTTCTCCAGGGATCTATTAAGTGTATTCTTTCCATCAGAGGTCCCAACACTCGGTCCTGTTTTCTGGGAGCCCCTGTTGGAATGGATCCCGTGCTTTGTGAACTGTGTGTGCGTCTATCCTCCTTGTGATCAGAAACTGAATTAAAGTCACCTCCCACTATTTTGTGCTGGACATTATCTGACATAAGGGCCCTTTCCAAACCATTGAAAAACTCAATATTATCACTATTAGGTCCATACACATTATAAATGCTTAATACCCCACATGGTGTGCTTAGAGTAATATGGAGCAGTCGCCCTTCCTTATCTGCATCAGTATGAATTACCTCGTGTACCAGGTTTCTATTTATTAAAATAAGTACCCCCGCTTTACGGCCACAAGCTGAAGAGCCGTATATTTGGCCCACCCACAACTTTTTCATGCGGTGGAAGTCGCTCTCCTCCAAATGCGTCTCCTGAAGAAGAGCGATGTCCGTATGGAGTTTTTTTAAGTGACGGAGTACCATCATTCTCTTGTTAGGGGACCTAAGCCCCTTTACATTCCACGAGGTCAGCTGCATAAAGTGGGCGTTCCGAAAAGGTTCACAATTGACTGGTCATAAATATCTAATTCTAGGCAAGCGTGCTTTGCTGCCTTGGTAGCCGCCCGGCGGCGTCTGCTCCAGATTGCTCCCAACATTACAATAACAACATTTACATTCGGTGCCAGAAAATTGGCACAACCTTTAACAACAAAATGCCCATCCAGGAATGTCACCAGCATTTCCTGTGAGACAAACTTTAAATTGGCATACATAACTTCACTTTTTTCTGGTCTGTGACCCCTCCCCCCCTCCCCTTCCCGCCATCTTTTCGTGATATATTGGAACTTCACATTTTAATTTTTAAAGTATCAAAAAATAAGTTGGGCTTCCTATACAACACGGGTACAAGTGCTTATGCCTATTATAGCAGGAATTTTGTCGGCATAATATCCCACCAGAACCAATTGCCACATTAATATATAAGGCACAATCAAATGCGCTCATGGAGCCTCTATGCGATACTTATCAGTCCGGGATGGTTGCAAGCCGGTTTTCTGAGCGTTGTCGATGTGGCATCTTCGACGATTCTGCCCGTTGTTGCTTGGGTGAGGAAGTGGAATTGCGGGCGATATCTGACCATGTACAGTCCCTCGATAAAGAAACTGGTGTACGGGGACCTTCACCTCCTGTATCTTGACTCGCCGTCTCCTCTCCCGATTGTCTAGGGCCCCGAAGTCCAGGGATCTTGTCTACATATAATGCCGCCTCCTCAGGATTGTGGAATACCTTGGTGGCGCCATCCGTCTGCATGATCCTCAAAGTGGCCGGATACTGTAGCTGAAATTTAATTTTGCGTTTGTAGAGGGAGGTGCAAACCCCTCCAAATGCTCTCCGCCGCCTTGTGACTTCTGCCGAATAATCTGCAAACAGGATGACTTTTGCCCCCCTTATATGCAAAGGGGTATTGCGGTTCCTGAAAGTGCGCAAAAGTTCCTCTTTGTCATTGTAATCCAAGTACCGCATGATCACCTGGCGCGGTCTGCTTTGCGGCTCTCCTTTGGCGTTGGCGCTCGGACCAGGGGGGCCCACTCTGTGTGCCCTTTCCACTCTGCAAGATCTGGTCAGACCTAGCGCTTCTGGTAACTCCGTCTCGCAGATGCCCTGGAGGAGCTGCGGTCTAATATGCTCAGGCAGTCCCACTATCCTTAAATTGTTTCTTCTGGACCGATTCTCAAGATCTTCTAAGCGGTCTCTGAGTTTTGTGTTATCTCGCATTAGGTCTCTAATGCAGGTATGTGCCCCTGCTGATTCATCCTCCATGAGGCCAACCCGCTGCTCCAATTCATCTAGTCGATTGCCATGAGATGTCACCTCATTTTGGAGTTTTTGGAGCGTTGTTGTGACTGTGGCTATTAAGGATTCTCTGATGTCGGGGGCCAGTTGGGTAGCTACCTCAATTGCCAGCTTCCGATAATCAATCTGTGAGTCAGTCATTACCGACGGCGATAGCATTTCCCTCTGAATTTCTGGGCTCTGAGACCGGCTCTGTGAAAGTGGTGGCTGCAGCGGCGCCGCCATCTTGGATGGCCCCTCACCTCGTGTGCTGTGCTCGGCCTGACAGGAGATCTCTCTGCTGCCGCTCCGGAGGAGATATCTCTCCATAAACCTCCCGGTTCTTGTCCCCCACCTCTCCTCCTAATGCCTGGGTGTTTATATCCTGCGGGTGTGTGGCGTAGATGGGTTAGGGGATCAGGGCTTCAGGAGCTCATGCAGCTCCGTCCTCACATCCCAGCGCCGGAACCGGAAGTCCGTCTGGTTTTTAATGCAATATCTACATAGGTGTATAGAGACCCATTTCCAGCAACCATCACTCCAGTGTTCTAATGGTACATTGTGTTTGCTAACTGTGTTAGAAGGCTAATGGATGATTAGAAAACACTTGAAAACCCTTGTGCAATTAGGTTAGCACCACTGTAAACAGTTTTTCTGTTTAGAGGAGCTATAAAACTGACCTTCCTTTGAGCTAGTTGAGAATCTGGAGCATTACTTTTGTGGGTTCGATTAAACTCTCAAAATGGCTAGAAAAAGAGATCTTTCATGTGAAACTCGACAGTCTATTCTTGTTCTTAGAAATGAAGGCTATTCCATGCGAGAATTTGTCAAGAAACTGAAGATTTCCTACAACGGTGTGTACTACTCCCTTCAGAGGACAGCACAAACAGGCTCTACCCAGAGTAGAAAGAGACTGTGGGAGGCCCCGCTGCACAACTGAGCAACAAGACAAGTACATTAGAGTCTCTAGTTTGAGAAATAGACGCCTCACAGGTCCTCAACTGGCAGCTTCATTAAATAGTACCCGCAAAACGCCAGTGTCAACGTCTACAGTGAAGAGGCGACTCCGGGATGCTAGCCTTCAGGGCAGAGTGGCAAAGAAAAAGCCATATCTGAGACTGGCTAATAAAAGGAAAAGATTAATATGGGCAAAAGCACACAGACATTGGACAGAGGAAGATTGGAAAAAAGTGTTATGGACAGACGAATCGAAGTTTGAGGTGTTTGGATTACACAGAAGAACATTTGTGAGAGGCAGAACAACTGAAAAGATGCTGGAAGAGTGCCTGACGCCATCTGTCAAGCATGGTGGAGGTAATGTGAGGGTCTGGGGTTGCTTTGGTGCTGGTAAAGTGGGAGATTTGTATAAGGTAAAAGGGATTTTGAATAAGGAAGGCTATCACTCCATTTTGCAACAACATGCCATACCCTGTGGACAGCGCTTGATTGGAGCCAATTTCATCCTACAACAGGACAATGACCCAAAGCACACCTCCAAATTATGCAAGAACTATTTAGGGAAGAAGCAGGCAGCTGGTATTCTATCTGTAATGGAGTGGCCAGCGCAGTCACCAAATCTCAACCCCATAGAGCTGTTGTGGGAGCAGCTTGACCGTATGGTACGCAAGAAGTGCCCATCAAGCCAATCCAACTTGTGGGAGGGGCTTCTGGAAGCATGGGGTGAAATTTCTCCCGATTACATCAGCAAATTAACAGCTAGAATGCCAAAGGTCTGCAATACTGTAATTGCTGCAAATGGAGCATTCTTTGACGAAAGCAAAGTTTGAAGGAGAAAATTATTATTTCAAATAAAAATCATTATTTCTAACCTTGTCAATGTCTTGACTATATTTTCTAGTCATTTTGCAACTCATTTGATAAATATAAGTGTGAGTTTTCATGGAAAACACAAAATTGTCTGGGTGACCCCAGACTTTTGAACGGTAGTGTACATACATACATATACACACATATATATATATATATATATATATATATACACACACACACACACACACACACAAATAATAGTTACCAATGCATCTGTAACGTGCTGTAGTATAAAATAAGTAGCTTTTTATTCTGCACGTAAAACAATTACAGAATTGCTGTTTTTAGGGATTCATCTCGCTTCCCAAAAAAAGCAATAAAAAAAAAGCAGCCCCCCTAGATATGCTTTGTTCATAGCATTAAAGGAAATGGGCTTTAAAAAAAATTAACAATTGTTTAAATTAAGTTTTTAAGTTTAACATAATTAAGAATTTTGATGATTTGATTTTACTTTGTATGTCATTATCTATATTAGAAAATAGACCTAAAATCTTGCAGTCTTCACTTGAGCCTCACAATAGACTGGCCCTTCCTGTTCCGTAAAGATCACTTCTCAGCAGTCATCTCATTATCATCACAGACAGGATTACAATGAAAACAGAGAACGCCTAGACAGAGCATGCCGAGAAAACTCTCATAGAAGTCAATAGGTCATCTTTAGATTACGGGTTCCTATGGTCCATGTTGCATCAATCAGCTGATCTAGATAAAGAAATAGTTTTGTCTTAAACGGACTTCAGTACATAGCTGTGTTGATGTTTCAGCAGCATCTTATAAGAGAAGATTTGTCATTGGGAGTTTCTAAATTTAAGATATAATACTTAAAGAGAAGTTCCTTATCGCAGATTTATTGAACAATGGTCGATATAAAAGGTGTAAACAGCATATAGTTTAGATGCAAATACAACTACGTACACCTTTCAAGAGAATTATTTTTCCTAATAAATCAATGTTTTATGTGATTAAAAACAACTTTTATTAAATTTATTTTTACTTTTTAAGATACAGCTTCTACATATCCTTTATATACAGAAGAGTATTGTTCTGTCAAAGCCGATTCCGCCAGTTTAGTTGAGCTGACAGCCCGGCTGAAAGCTTGTTTTACGTGTCTCTGACACACACAATCCAGCTAATAACGATAGCATTTAACTTAGGTCCAGCTTTTAGCGGAGGACCAGCTTTCAGCCAAGCCATCAGTTCAGCTGAACTGACGCAATCGGCTTTGACGGAACAATATAGTTTCTACATAGAGAGGATACATAGAAATTGTATCTTAAAGAGCAAAAAAAAAAAAAAGTTAAAGAAAGTCAATTTAAAAGATGTTTTTAATCACAAAACACATTGATTTACGAAAAAAATATATCTGGAAAAGGTGCACTTAGATTTTACATTTTTCTATAAATGTATTTATCCATGTGCTTTAATCTGCTTTTATTAGAACACAACATGGAAGACGCTGATCTATGAGCCTCTCTTCATGAAGGAACCCTGAAGAACGTATGTAATGTTCTTGTATATTAAACAAAGTTCTCATATCCAACTTGTTTTAATCAAGCACAATAAAAACCTATATTGGAGTTCACTTCTCACTTTCTGGGTCACTGGTTTTAACAAAAGACTAATTATATGAACGGCAATACATGGATACTGTAATCAGAGGACCAGAGTAGCTTTCATCTGATCGTGTTACAATACACTGATTGCATTATTCGAGACAGAAGTACCGAACCACAGACTTATATTCTATCACTTGTAGGTTGTTTTCTCAAAGATCCCTCGCAGATCTACAGCTATGAGGGCAGGGTCTGCCTGAAGTACGATGTCCATCTATACTATATTGGGACTTCCACAATCTTGACAGTGTTCTATACATTTAGGCTCTGTTCACACAAGCGTCACGGCTTCCATTTATAACAGATCAATGAAATCTTTTGAATGGATCGCAACAAATCCTGATGGATCCCACGGACTTATAATGAGTTCCGGCAAACTTTCATCGGTGGTTCCAGTATAATAACAAGAATAATACTGAACACTTCACTTTTCTAGCCAACAAAACTACTGAATACCCAGACGGACACAGAATAACGCAAATGTGAACAGATCCTTACTTAACATACACAGCAATAACATTGGATCCTATGCACTGATTTTGGCTAAGACCATAAAATTCCCCTGATAAACTAGATGCTCATTGACCATAGTAGCACATATTGAAACTGGATGTGTTGCAAATGGAGCATCTTGACTTACGGGTTTATGAGAGGTGTAATTTGGCGCTCCTGGACCCCAATGCAATATCTGTAAACAGGTCCCCTAATAACTATGTGCCATTAATAATACTGGTGTCTCTTATAAGACGGGGTACCGTTGGGCAGGGTTAGGCACCAACGCCCGGATGGGATAGCACTCTCTATAGCTACTTCCCTGATGTTTGCTGTCTCTGCAGTCTTCATCTATCTCATGTGCTTATCAAACTTTCAGAGAAAAGGAAACTGCTAGAAATTATGTACATGCTAAACAGATAACAATATACATTATTATTATTATTAATAATATATTTAAAAAATAATCTATCATATGGCCACTATTTTTGCACCTGGATTGTCTAAAGTTTCAGTAACTAAAAAATATAACAAAATTAACATAGAATTGATGTATACCAACAATACATTCAGAGGAAGAGTGCTATCAAGTATGGAAACAGACATCAAAAAGTGCTTAAATGGGTTATAAAAAAAAAAAAGTTTATATTTCTTTTTAAATCCTCTAAAAAATAATAAACTTTACAATATACCTATCTTTAAAATAGTCCTGGTTGCTCTTTTTTTTTTTTTTTTTTTAAAGATCCCATGACCATGGTGACCAATCACATTTGGCCATGAAGGCACAATGAGACAGCACATTTTTATATTTTGTAACATATTGCTGGACAGATTACTAGTACAGTTGTTCTATTGGTGATCCAAGTGAAGTATATCTGTCGAATAATGTCAAAGAAAGAGCCAGGGGTGAGACAAGTTCTCTTGGTGCCCAAGGTAGGGGTTTGAGAATACCCCTTTCCCACAGATTAGTAAGACAGACTGTCGGATGAACAATAATTCCTTTAATTGCCCCGTCACCCCCATTCTCAGCAATCACTAGTATTTTTTAATACATACCCCCAATTTAATAAATGCAATAGCAGAGCAGTTTGTTTTCTTTAATTCATAAACTGTTCCCCCTCCCCACTTATTTTGTCTACCCCTTGGGCTCGAATGCCCCACACCTTTCACGGTTAGGCTCTGTTCACATCTGAGTTGGGGTCCCGGTCTGACGTTCCGTCGGAGCTTTCCGTCAGAACGGGACCCTGAACAGACACAAACTGACACAGACTAGTCGACTACGTTATTGCTTCCGGTAAAACTATGGGTCCGGTGCACAGCAGTGACAAACGGAAACGATGGGCACCGGATCCGTCACCATTGAAATCAATGGTGATGGAAGTGGAAACCTCTTGTTGCCGTCAGTGTCAGTTTGTGTCTGCTCAGGGTCCCGTTCTGATGGAAACCTCCGACGAAACATCAGAACGGGACCCCAACGCAGATGTGAACGAGGCCTTAACGATACCTTTTCACAAAGTTTCCTCAAAGAGCAATAAAATATTGCCACTGAACACAAACTATTTAAATACCAGTTACATTACCATTCAGAAATATCTGCTCTGTTGAATCATGCCGAATTTTACTAAATGGTTTAAAAAGGTTGTTTATGAAAGAGCCAAGTCAGTAATAGGTCGCTTTCCATAACTCTACATCTGCTGATTTTTCCGAAATTCAATGTAATGATTAGCTCTTTTGGCACACCAGTATTAAGAGAGCCAGCAACAGTAATTTCTTCAAAATATCAGAGCAGTGAATTACAGATACAGTATTACGACTTCTTTCCAGTATGGAAAACCTGAATAAAATAAGCATTGTGAAAAAAGACAGAAGCATTACAAAGTTTTCCACTGATGTTTTGTTTAAGGCAACATTTGCAATAAATGATTTTGAAAAAAAAAAATGTACACAAAAATCATTGATACTATACACGTAACCATAAATAGTTCTAGATCTCTTTGTATGTTCATTATACATTTTATGTGGATACTTGTTAGAAGGGTTCTTCGACAATAATGGAGGCCTTGACAAAGCATGGGAAAACGCAAAACAGCCGTAGGCTTGTGCTCCACATCCATGCTGCCTTTACTCTTTTGCCTCAATAAATAAGAAAATTTTGCTGAATGGTGAGTGCCGTGGAAATTTTCTACCGGAATTATCCCTCGACAATAAGCAGATTACAAAGTGCTCCCCTGGCTGGACATCCAGCGATCCGCTGTTATCTGTGTGGAAACCTGGCAGTAAGGGTAAGTTCACACGTAGCGTAAATTCAGCGTATTTTACGCAACGAATTTCATTGCGGAAAATCCACAGAATAATACAGTAGCAGCAGAGTGGATGAGATTTCAGCAAATCTAATCCGCAAGCTGCGTAAATGCGGAGCGGAAAAAAACTCTCAGAAATCGACCTGCGGTGCGGTTTTATTAATCCGCAGCATGTCCATTGTATTTGCATAACGCTGATATTTTGTCCAATTTAATGGGAGGTAAAACTTGCAACAAATAGAGGATGTTGCCTTTTTTGCAACGAAAAGCTGCGATTACAGTGCAAAATTTGCAACTCAGAAAAAAACTAAAAAAACTTACACTTACCCAGAATTTTGTGCTTCTTCGTCCAGGCCGGTCTTCTGGGATGACGTTTCATTCCATGTGAACGCTGCAGCCAATCACAAGCTGCAGCGGTCACATGGGATGAAACGTCAAGTATGGGCGTCCTTTTTTCACTTCTGTTTTCCGCAGCGGACATTCTGGCCGAAAGACTGCCCCATAGTTTAGCACGGGTTTAGTCCGGAATTCCCTGCGGCCACCAAGGCGGATATGCAGTGTACCCTTATGCAGCTGCCCTGTGTGAACTTACCCTAAGGACTCATTCAGATGAGCTAAAAACTTGTCCGTGTGCTGTGCATGGAAATCCCGCACAGCAGGAGTTTTCACGCAGCTACGCGCCCATTAAAGTGAATGGGTGCGTGAAAACCACGCACAGCACACGGATGCACATTTGTGTGCTGTGCGTGATTTGCTGATCAATTCCATTAAAAAAAATATACAATATGTGCTTTGCAAGTGTGTGAAAAACACATACCACTCGCAAAGCACAGATGCAATAACACAACACACACGGAATAGATTTACGATCGTTTTAACGCGCGCAAATATGTCACGCTCGTGTGAATGTAGCCTTAGTGTTCAATTTCCCTGCAGCGCCACCACAGAGGAAACGATGCATTACACACTGCAGGTGTGCAACAGGTCCGCCAGATCAAGAGAGAGACGCTATTTGTAGAAGCTCTTCACTCTGGCCAACAGATCAGGATCCTGAACAGAGGAATGCCCCCTATTAACTCAGAATTTATAAACAAGGTATATGAAAATGGTTTTCGTAAAATGGACAACCCCTTAAAAGCGAAATTCTAGCCTCAAGGACTGAACTTAATTTTACATTATACCTAATATGTAAAACATTGTTCTACATACAATTGTTTGAAAAAGAAATACTAAATATCCATACTTACCTTGTTCAAGTGTTGAGAGGGCGTGCAGACGCTGGTGAATAATGCCATCATCCTCTACCCACCTGCTCTATAGAGAAGACTGTGCGGACGTCGAACATTAGGAGTCAGCACAGTCTATGGAGGCAGTTTCAGACCTTCCCCCTATGTAGCACTTTATGAAGAATTACCATTCGATTGTAGGGTAAAGCGACCAGCTTTAGATAATCTTTAAAAAAATCTTTCGATTAAAATTTTGATTTGATTTCTGAATCTTGTCCATCATCTTATAAGCACATTATTAATATGAAGCCTTCGAAAAAAGCCAAGCTGAGCCGACAGGAGCCAGAAGGGCATAGCACTTTCCTAGCACCACTACCACTTTGTTCTACAACAATACCTTACAAATTTGACATATACGATAAATGTTTTAAACAGTAAAAATGCCTTAAATTACCGTATACTCATTTTCGAAGTCGACATAATTTCGAAGGCTTTGTTGTAGCCAATAAAACAACTCTTTTTTAAATTATTTTTTCTACTGTCAAAACTGAAAGTTAAGCCGTTCCTGAATTTGTGTTGAATAATTTTTGATATATACATATACACAAACACACACACACACACACACACACACACAGCTTAAAGAGGATCTGTCAGGTCTCCTACGGTACCCTGTCTGAAGGCATCATAGGATAGACAGGGAGATGCTCAGGGATATATAGTTTTTTATTGTTTAATTCAGTATTTTCATGTGTTGTCTAAATTCTGGCAGGACTCAGAGAAAGCCTGTGAGTCCTGCCTGCCTCCTCGCTCACTCATAGAGAAAGCCTGTGAGTTCTGTTTCTGACTCCACCAGATTTGCAGATCTTTCTGCATACAAACTCTAACAGGAAAAAGCTGTCAATTACTCTGTGTAGATGGGGGAAGCAGGACTCACAGGCTCTCTCTATGAGTAGCAGGAGGAGGCAGGACTCACAGTCTCTCTCTCTCTCTCTATGAGTAGCAGGAGGAGGCAGGACTCACAGGCTCTCTCTATGGGTCTTGCTAGAATTGAAACAGATTTTTACATGAAAATACTGAGTCAAACCAGATTTGTCAAAACAAATACCAAAGAACAGTAACCCATAGAAACCAATCAGGTTGCAGGCCTATGAAAAAAAGCTGATTGGTTGCTATGGGAAGCTGCTCCATTTTTGGATTTGCATTTTACAAATGTCAGTAGGCTGCCGCACAGGCATTTCCTTATAAACAGTGAGAAAAGTCGATTTCTGCAAACGAAGAAGAAACTCATTATTCTGACAGATAAGCGATCTACTCTACTTTAGGTTCTTCCCATCAAGCCAAAAGTAGTGAATAGCAGGAAGGAAGTCGACCATTGTAACAAATATTACATAATGTAATTATCTTTGGGCTTCCTCTCCCTGTGCGGTTACAGAATTCAAGAGCCTAGTGAGTGACAGATACAATTAACCCTTTAAATAATAAGAGATGCGTTCCTGCAAACATGTGAAAGTGATCTGCGATTAAAATCTGTTATTCCTTCTACCTACTGCATATCTGTTCATCTGTTTACAAGGAGGCTACATGGAAAAGCTGCTGTATAATTACATTGCTAGTACAAAATACACAAAACAGACATTTTTCCAATACATGCTTATGAGGTTGAAAAGTTGTATTTGAAAGGAAAACACAAAAGACGTACTAACCGGCATGTACAGAAAGGAAGCAGTCACGGTCAAAACATCCTCCATTAGGGCCGCCATGCTTAACTAATATATATATATGAAACATCAGGCAAAAGATCTTGTGTCAATAGCTTCACAAAGAAATATATGATAAAAACATTTTTGGGGGGGGCAGAAAAGTCAATACAATAATAAAAAACAAAACAAAAGATTATATTTAAAATATTATCTCTTTGGTACACCATGGCATTACTGGATTGCCTTGCATTGAGGCTCCATTATGTACAGTAACATCATTAACCCTTAACGACATGCCACGTACTAGTACGTGGCAGCCGTTAAAGGAAACTATGGCGCGGTTAATCGAGACTGCTGCATTTAAATTGTTTGAATCAGGGGGGGGGGCCCCTCTGACGTGCCATCGCCTCTGCCCACAACGCAAGCTCGGGGTGCTGATGGTCGTCATGGCATACTTGGCGCCTAATGAAGGCCCCCAGGTCTGTCATCTTTGTACTCCATTGAAGCCTCTGGCAGGGCTTTAAAGGAACAGTGTCATGGCAAATAATTTTTTTTATATGTTAAAGATGTTAGTGCTTTAATAAAAACGTTTTTATTCATTTGTGTGTTTGTGTTTTACTTTTTCTTATTTTTACACTTTTTCTTCCCTATGGGGGCTGCCATTTTTTGTTCCATTTCTGTGTGTGTCGATTAACGACACACACAGACATGGAGTACGGCAGCCACAGTCCCATAGGGACTGCGAACGGCTCCCGTCCCATTGACTGCCGTGTACGGCGTCTGTGTGGGAACTGCGCATGCGCCGCTCCCACACAGTCCTATTCGAAATTGGCGCCGTCCGGCGCCATTTTCCTGTGGACCGGAAGTCGCGGCCGGACAGTAATATTACTACTTCCGGTCGCGGCTTCCGGACTTGTGCACATGGAACAGCGGCAGCAAAGGGAGCGGACGGGCCGGAGGGAGCCGCGGCGGCAGGAGCAGGTAAGAGATTTCAATGTATGTTAGTGTTTGTGTGTGTTTACTACTGTATGTAAACCTACTACACTGTGGGTTACCTCAAAAAATGGCGACACACAGTGTAGGAGGTTAAACCTTTCAAACCCCTCGTTTATCCCGGCACTAGCCAGGATAAAGGAGGGGGGGATGCTGAGAGCTCACTAGAGCGAGGGCTTTTAACCCAATGTTGCAATGCTGCAATTTTGGGAACTAGCTCCATCTAGTGACCAAAAATGGGTAGTATTATAAATTAGAATTAATTTATAATATTTCCTGACTATTTCCTGACTCGTGAAAAAAATAAAAAAAATTTGAACCATGTTTAATCACCCACACACTAAATGTTTAATTTTTAAAAAAAAAAACATGTTTTTCTGGCAACACATTCCCTTTAAAGGAGACTGTCAGTATCACATTAGTATTGCAGTATATCATGCAAGTGATCCAACGATCGCTGGTTCAAGTCCCCTAGGGGGGGGGGGGACTAGTAAAAAGCAGTTAAACAGCTACAGTACATTATGCGGTACAATAAATGGTGCCATGAAAAATTACAACTTGTCCCGCAAAAAACAAGCCCTCATACGGCTAGGTCAACGAAAAAATAAAAAAGTTAAAGCTTTTGGAAGGCGTGGAGGAAATAACGAAAATTAAAAAAAACAAAAGATTGGCTGCGTCCTTTAGGGGTTAAGATCCCGCACAACCGACGATCAACAGCGGAAAGACGGCTGTGACTGAAAGCCAGCTCCAAAAAACCTCTGATCCCCATTGTATAACTTCTTAGAAGCCACACTGTATACTGATCGTGGCATCTAAGTAGCCGCCATGGCTCTGTACAGCAGTGATACCTGTTAGAGCGTCCCTAACATGCCATAATAGATGCTCAAGCATTATATATGCACACACACACACACACACACACACTAAATGTAGACTAAAGTTAAACATAAAAAAAATGTGCAAATGCCGCAGTATTACAAAAAAATATAAAAAAAAAACAAAACAATCATAATAAATATAACACATACAAATCTAGTATCCCTGTAGCCATGACGACCCGAAATATGAAGCTAATGTGTTATTTTCGGTGAATATAAAAAAACAATCTTTTTGTTTTTTTATTGGATTCCGCCATGAAAAAGATGAATATACTGTAAAGTAAATGTTAACTTATCAAAGGGGAGAGAAAAGACATGGACCGCACATCCACAATGCTGATATTGTATAGTCGATCCTCCTCATTTCCTTTGTTTTACTTGGTACCAGCACTCCACGCATTTGAAAAAATACCCAGCTGATTTTAATTCCAGAATGACTTCATAAGTGTTCCTGCTCTTGCTTGTGCTCTCAGTTGGCCACTGGGGGCGCATGGCAAGGTGAGCTCATTCCATCTGTTCACATGTTGTGGTGCTGTATGGTGGTGTCTGTTGCTGTAGTGCTGCACTTGTGGGGGGACGTGGCCCAGAGCCAAGGAGGCTTGGCACGGTCTGAAGGCATGGGTGCTTTTGGGCCGCTGGGTTGCTCCCTCTGCAGGAGCGGTGCTGCGGTGGTGGTAGCCGCCATGCGGTGCTGCAACCACTAGAGTAGGGACCCACTTTAAAGAGGTCGCCGTGAAGTGGCAAGTGGGCTTATACAGTTTGATCAAAATGTTTACAAAGAACCTCATGTTCATGTTTCTAAATTATGCCTAGCGGCTCAGATCAACGTATATACTGTGGATTGTGCGGTCCATGTCTAGTTTCTCACAATGCTAAATGTTAACTTAAACCTACCCCAAAAAGATCCCTAAAAAATTTTTTGTTTTCGGGAGGAGTTCTAGAAAAAAAAAGAAAGATCTTATAAAGCTACATCAACAACAAAAAAACGTGGTCCTGGAAGCAAACAATGGTTTGGTCCTTAAAGGTTTTATCCAAGGATTACATATCAAATTTCTCTGTTAGATAAAAATATATGCTCCTATATGTAACTATTGCTATAACACGCGAGTTATGGCGCACACTGGTGTTCTTTTGATTTTCCTTTAAAACATCCAACTAATGTGTACAGTGCTGGAGAGAAGCTGCTACTAGTGCGGCTGGCTGCACAATAGCAATAATCACTGCGCCACCCGCATACAAGACGACTGAGTGGTGGGACTGAGCATGTGTGACCACCGACACTTAAAGGGGTTGTCCAGGTTCGGGGCAGTTTTTTATACTGATGACCTACCCACAGGATAGGTCATTAGTATATGATCGGTGGGGGTCCAACACCCAGACCCCGCACCGATCAGTTGTTCCAGCTGCCTCCGTCCACCAGAAGTTATGCATAGTCGGTCCTGGAAGCAGAAGGCTCCAACCACTGTTTAGCGGCCATGTTGAGTTACTGCAGCACTGCTTCTATTCATTTGAATAGGAGCAGAGCTGCAGTAATGCAGCATGGCAGCTATAAAATGGTTGGAGCCTTCTGCTTATGGCACCGAGCCAGCCTAGACTACCCCTTTAACACATTTGATTGGACGTTCTGGCATAAGAACAGCAGGGGGCGCTATAACAAGTATATAAAAGCAATATCTAGACACGAACAATTTTTTGGAGAACGATTCCACTTAAAAAGTTGTTCTGTTTTGGGAGATCTTACAGAGAATTTAATAATTATTCGTGTGACAACCCCTTTGAGCGATTATAAAAACTGTAAAATTGTCTACCACATAGGTTTTATTTTGAGATTAATGCAATTATAAAATATATTTATATACAAAAAAACTAAACAACAACTATATACTTTAAACTCATTCGAGTACAAGTAGCTCCTCGAATAACGATCCCCTTATGGCATGCAGTAGGTCCTATCAGCAGAATTCTCCATAACATACTTAATAAAATGCATACGGACGGCATCGAAAATCTCCACAGGCTGATTGATGCTGCTAACCCGGAGACGTCACTGCCCACCCAACATGATTTGTGGCTGATTCTATCCTGGGAGAATTCTCATTGCTTGTTTGGTCGTAGACTAATTCCATGTCTACGATACCTGTACGTAACATAAGAAGGTTGTGCGAATTTCTATTGAATATTGATCTGCATGTGTTTATATTAATCAGCTTCATTTTAATGGTGGTCACATAATCTCCATAGGTTGTTCTAAGATCAATGAAGAAGACAAGTCTATGTTTCACTTGATAGGACCTGTAATGTGCACTGTATGCCATCATTGTCTGTTATTTATTACTAGAATAGCTATGATGTTTATTATTATAGTGGGACAGACAGCCACATGATAAAAAAAATGCCACATGATAAAAAAAATGCAGCTAATGCCACAAATTAATGTAAAAAGACGCAGTGAAGGAGGCCTTAGGTTGGGTTCACATTATGCATTTTTGTTGTATTTTTTTAAGCCCCTAAAAATTGATGGCCTGTCCTCCTTGGACTCCAATTAGGATAGGCCATCAATTTTTATTGGCTGGAAAACCCCTTTAAACACTTCAAATAAAAGAACACATCTTAAAAAAACTGCATGCATTTAGGCCCCATGCACATGACCGTGCCCGCAATCCCGGCCCGCGATTGCGGGCACGGCCGGCCGCTGACAGCCGCATTTTCGGGCCGTGCTCCCATACAAAGTATGGGAGCACGGCCCGCAAAATGCGAAAGAACGGACATGTTCCATAATTCCCGGAACATTTCCACGGCACTGACACCCTTCCGTAGTGCTACGGAAAGGTGTCAGTGTTCAATGAAAGTGAATGGCTCCGTTTTTGCGGACCGCAATTGCGGTCTGCAAAAACGGAGGTTTTTTGCTGTCGTGTGCATGGGGCCTTAGGCAGTATTTCAAGACGAAAAAGCAACAAAAGCGCACAATGCGAGCCCAGCCTAAGGCTGAGTTCACATGGGGCAGATACGCTGCGTAAAAGCAGGTAATTCTGGGCAAAAAAACCGCACCAAACTGTTGTGCATTTTTTTGCCCGGAATGTCCGCTGCGGAAAATGCAGCACTTAGCCAACCAGCTGGCAGGCTGGCCTTTTGGGATGACATTTCATCCCAGGAGACCGCTGCAACCTGTTATTGGCTGCAGCGGCGGTCACATGGGATGAAGCGTCATCCCAAGAAACCAGCCCTCTGACGTCATTCAGGCCAATCTCTTGGGATGACGTTTCATCCCATGTGACCGCCGCTACAGCCTGTGATTGGCCGCAGCGGTCACATGGGATGAAACATCTCAGGAGGCCGGCCTGGAGGAAGAAACAGACTCCTAGGTAAGTATAAGATGTATTTATTTTTTTGGAGCAACAACTTCTTTCTGTTGCAGGTTTTACCTCCCCATTGAATTCAATGGGGAAAACCTGCAACAAATAAGAAGCGTTTACGCAAATACAATTGACCTGCTGCAGAATAAAACTCTGCACCACAGGTCAATTTTTCCCGTAGCGTGTGGATGAGATTTGTTTTATCTCATACACTTTGCGGTTACTGTATTTGCTGCGGATTTTGCAGACTACGCTATTGCTTCCGGCAAAACTACGGGTCCGGTGCACAACAGAGACAAATGGAAACCATGGGCACTGTATCAGTCTCCATTGAAATCAATGGTGATGGAAACAGAAACCTCTGGTTTGCATCTGTGTCAGTTTGTGTCTGTTCAGGGTCACGTTCTGATGGAAAGCTCAGACAGAAAGTCAGAACGGGACCCCAACGCAGATATGAACGAAGCCTAAAACCCTGTAAAACTAATGTGTTTTTCTCTACGACAGTTCAAAAAACGCTACATAAACGCAACATGTGCACCCATCATTATAGTGCAAGTCAAGCTCACACATCATCTTATCCTTGCACTACCAGATGCTGTTTGGCTTACCTTTACTAAGACTGGTATGAAATATGCCAGTCAAAGAAGAGATGGTAGTTGGCGAGATTAAAGGGGTTGTCCAGGCACTGACAACTGATGACCTAGCCACAGGGTATGCAGTATTCGGAGCCAGATGTACAGTGGATGGCTCCATACAGCACCTTGAATACTGCATCTCGGCGGCTGTTCGGACTGGAGCCATCTGCTTCCGGCATGGACATTAGGTGCCTGGAGGCAGCAAATCGGTGCGGGGTACGGGTGTCAGACCCCCACGATCATATACTGATGACCTATCCTGTGGATAGGTCATCGGTTGTCCGTTGCTGGACAACCCCAAGTCCAAATTTATTAAAAGGCACTAGAGTCCTAATAAATTTTGACCTCTCTGATAAGCAACAAAAATCTTTCTACGCTATGAGCGGGCGAAGACATTTCAAATCTGATGAGTGAAGACAAAAGTTGCAAAAAATGAAAAAAATTTGGTACGTTCTGATATGAAGTTTTCAAAGTGGGATTTTACACAAAAAAAAAAAAAAAACGATGTAAAGACTTTCCCAAATGTGGGCCCTTACATCTAATTATTTCCTTTACAGAACGGATAATGCTGGAGGTTTGAATTCATTGTTGGATCATTTAGATCAGACAACTAACAAACAAATACATCTACATATTGAGTTCAGTTACCGTATATAATTTCTGGCTTAAAACAGTCTGGCCAAATTTGTGCTGGGTTCACATACTTTCTAGCATGGCTGTATATTTACTAGATTGAAACGAAAACACATTCACATATGCCTATAAAATAATAGAATTTCTGGATGCATAATATGCTATCTATCCATTCGATATCGCCAGAAGTCCGCATCCCAGGACAGATTCTTATTAATGACATGAATGTGAAATCATAAATTGGTTATGACGTCACTACATACAGTATCACAAGTTATAGGCCTACACGAGTCAGCTATCTAATACTGATGGTATTCGTATACTCTACTTACTAAGCAAAGTGCCCCCTACTCAAATAAATTACACTAAGTTAACACCGACGCAGTGACCATTCACTGTGCTGCCAACTAGAAGTACAGCATGAAGACAGTGCAAGTAGAGACATGCCATGTACCCCGTCAACCACAAGTGGAGAACCTAAACTTTAGTATATTAGGAGGCAGATTTAGGCTTTCATCCTACACTACCATAATTCCCAAAAACCATACTACTTTCCTGCAAGGATGTACAAAGCCAAGCAGATCTACACCTTACAAGATGTTAAACCTACTGGATACCATAGAACTTGTGCATGATATGTTTTTACTTCGTGTTATCTTTACTATACCATTTGCTTATTATTGTACATGCGTAATTCATGAAGAGGATGGGGGCGAATGGCATAATATATTTAGCGCAACACTTTATGCATGTCAGAAACAATGGTTCTCTCTTTTATACCTTCTATGTAGGTGCAACTGAGTATCACTGTGACGAGAATCCTCATTTACATGACTTTAAGAGGATTATGACTGCAATTTTCTGCCTCAATTTACAATCTGAAGAGCAGCCCTGGAGCACAAACTGCTGCTGTAACAAATGAAACACTGTACAGGTTGAGAAAAAGTGAAGACGGAGGTATTACAGATAATAAAACCACTCTATGGCAGCCCTTAAAATCTCACCTGGGGCTAAATAATAGCTTGCCCCCTGTGCCCATCTAATGACATGACACACTTTCCTGTAGTCCTCTCCTAAAAAGAAAAAAAAAAATAGTAGAGAGACAGAGAGAAGTTTGTTTCTTGTACTTCGTGGTCATCAAGGGTGTACGAACCAAGGCAGATCATGAGGACGCTATGGAGCCAATGGACAGAGCGGGCAACCCTAGTTGGTCCCAGCCCCTGGCTGGCGAATATATGTGTAGGACTTACCTGCACAGAGGAACTGCATTATTACAAAATAAGGTGGTGGGGTATTGGCCCAATTAAAAGGGTATGGTAGGGAAAACAAAAATCAAGCCTATCTGTCCTGGATGGCAAGGGTAACGGGGGCTCAGTATGATTTTTGCTATGGGGCCCACTCTATTCTATGTAAACTCCTCGCCATGATACCAATCTCTTTATGTTCTGGAGACAAGTTCCTTTTTAACCCATTAATGACTGTTTTCCCGTAGGCCATTAAGTGAAAAGGCAGTGACGTGACATAAGCCCGGTATCTGGCTGTCTAAAGACAGCAGGGCACCTGCTCTGGCGGGCAGGATCGAAATGAGCATTTAAGTGATTTTAGAGGGAGGGGTCTCCCTCTAATCACCCCATCGGCAGATCCACAATGCGATCGTGCGGTGCCGATGGTTTTTATCGGCAACCAGGTCTGCCTTTAGTGAATGCCTGTTAGTCCCTGTCTAATAGGCATTGACAGGCATAATACACTGCAGTACAAGAGTATTGCAGTGTATTATAAAATCGATCAAAGTATCGCACAGTAAAGTCCCCTAGTGGGACTAAAACTAATTTTTTTTTAGAAAGCTGTACATATTTGGTATTGCCGCGAGCGTAATGACCCCAACTATAAAATTCTTACGTTATTTAACCCGCACGGTGAACGCTGTAAAAAATAAAATCAAAATGCCAGAATTGCTGTTTTATGTTCATCCTGCCTTCCAAATGTGATGAAAAGCATTCAAAAAGTTGTATGTACACCACAATAATACCAAATAAAAAGTCGTCCCGCAAAAAAAAAAAATGCCCTCATACAGCTGCATCAGCGAAAATGAAAGGAGTTATGACTCTTAAAATATGGCAGCACAAAAACAAATTAAAAAAAAAAAAATAATTAAAAAAAAAGTTTTATTGTGTAAAAGTACGTTTGGTATCACCGCATTCATAGAGACGCGCAGAATAAAGTCATTATGTTATTTATACCACACTGTAAACTGTGTCAATTTAATAATGGTGAAGTTTTGTTTTTTTTCCCCACTAACCCCCCAAAAACGTTAATCAATAAATTATATGTACCCCAAAATGGTGCCATTAAAAAATAAAACAAGTCCTTATGCAGTTATGTCAATTGAAAATCAAAATGTTATAGCTCTTTGAATGCGACGATGGAAAAACGAAAAAAAAACAATAAATCAAAATTGCTTAGTCATTAAGGCCTAAAATAGGCTGGTCACTAAAGGGTTAAAGGTCATCATAGGAACGTCCATGTGGTGGTAAAGTTTTGAAAAAATAGAATTCATTGATCATGCAAGTACATATAAGCTGCTTTCCACCAAAACCAGTCAATCCTAGTCTGGAAAGTGCACATGTCCTTTGTTTTACATCGGCAGACCATAAGCCACATTTACGTAGATTGAAATACTCCAAGCACCTGCAAATATCATGTGTCTAAATTACTTCCATTAATTGGTAACGGCGAGGCAGGCAATTAACGCAACTTAACATTTCTTTATACACAACTTAATCCTTCTTGATCCCTTCAAACGGTGGAAATCATGAACGTGAAAAAAGGAAAAATAATATCATTCAGCATCAGAATTGCGCAATCTGGGATCGCTGCAATAAAGAGTCTACACAATACAGCAGAAGGTTGAGAGCTCAGAAGAGTAAGACGAGGGCCGGCCTGGTGTTCTCAGGGAAACAATTTAGGCCAATTAGCATCAACCGGTCCCCCATTCATCATACCACTGTAAGACTATAAACAAACTGTCAGCTCTAACCTAACAAACATCACCCTGCTACTAAGTCGCATTATCCCGGCCTCACAGGCAATATTCCGCTTTAGGGCATCTGTGGAGCCGAGCCGCTGAAATTAAAGACATATGTTCCTGGCTGGGTTAACGAGCAAATTTGTAATCAGCAGACTTCTGACAGGTTTCCGTCAGTGTTGTCAGCTTCCCTCCGCCTCTTACCCGCTCCGCTATAGCTTTAACTGTAAAGGAGCGGGGGGAGGAATAAGAGGAGAGGGTGGGGTCAACCTGCTAACTAATGCAGCCAGGTGTGCCCAATTAAGTAACTTGGTCTAGCGTATTAACCCCCTGCTGGCCAGGTGTATAATCCTACGAAAAATTATTCAAACAGGACATAGTACAATAAAAACACGTACATAGAACAGTAAATATAATATTTGCTATTGATAAACGTTACTTTACATAACAGATCAATCACCATCTCACCAATCATAATCAGACCTGGCTTTTTTGTTATATTACGATTTTTTTTTTCTGTTGCTTATATAGCAGCATCATATCCCGCAGCGATGTACAGGGACCCTCACCATTCATATAACTCCCTGTCCTAAAAGGGACTCACTGTCTAAATTTCATATCGCTCATACACACAGTTTTACAGAAAGCCAATAAACTTTTTTTTTTTTTTTTTAAAAGAGTGAGTGAGAATAATGGAGTACCCACAGGAAACCCACAAAAAAACAGGAAGAAAACATACAAACGCCATGTAGATATTGTAAGTGGGCATCCGTTGGTGGAAGGTTCTAGGCAGAGTGGCATCCTTTTTTTTTTTTACTTTACCACTTTGCGCGCTATTGCTTTTTAATAGAACCTGCATAGATTGTGGGTGATAAGGAGTGAAGAAGACGAAGCAAGACATGGTTACAGACTATGAATAAACCTTTCAGGGTTTATTCATAGTCTGTAACCATGTCCACACATAGGTCTGCATTAGAGCTGTTGACACAAAACGCTGGGATATTTTTGATCAACTATTTGCAAAGTTGTTTAGTTTTTAAGATTTAGACGCAGTGGAGCAGTTCGTTTATGTTTGAATAAAGTGTTTTAACCACTTTTTTTGCGGCATTTTTAGCAAAAAATATTTTTTTGATAATTTTTACGAAAAAAATATAAATAAAAAGGGGCCAGAAATGCGACAAAAATGCTACGTGTGAACATACCTGCTTTCATTGCTCAGTGCTGAATGAAAGAAAGAGAGAGGCTGAAACATGACTAGAAAGGTTGGCAGCACTATCGGTGTCTACATCAAAAGGATTGACTGCTCCCCCTAGCAAGGTGACCACCACATTACACTGAAACCTAAGCTGGCACATGAACTGTTGCGTTGCCATGACAAGTATTAATGCATGTACTTATAATTTGTTCTTTAATTTTGGGCCACAATAAGTATAGGCAGCCTTCTTTTATAAGTCCGTCACAACAGTAGCATATAACAAACAACTTTCCCCAATTACATTAAACCACCTGTCTAATATCGTGCAGGTCCTCCTCATGTCGCCAAAACAGCTCTGGCCCATCGAGGCTTGGACTCCACAATACCTCTAAAGATAGTCTGTGGTATCTGGCACCAAGGCCTTAGCAGAAAAAAGGTAGAACTGGGATTAGGGGGCGCTGTTCTAGAGAAAGGTGGGACCAGCATCCATCTGACATTTTTGACATATCCTGTGGATATGTCATAAATGTTCCTCATGGGAAAACCCCTTTAAGTCCTGTAAGTTGCAAGGTGGAGCTTCCATGCATTGAACTTGTTCCACAACAGCCCACGATAGGCTCGATCTGATTGAAATCTGGGGAATTTGGAGTCTAAGTTAACACCCTAAACTCTTTTTCATGTTTACTCAAACTAGTCCTGAACAATTCTTGCAGTGTGGCACATTATCCTGCTGAAAGAGACCTCTGCCATTAGGGAAGACCGCTGCCATAAAGGAGTGTACTTGGTATGCAACAATGTTCAAGTAGGTGGTACATGTGAAAGGAACATCCACATGAATGCCCAAGGTATCCCAGCAGAACTTTGCCCACATTATCACAGTGCCTATGCCAGCTTGCCTTCTTAAAACAGTGCAGCCTGGTACAATCTCTTCCCCAGGTAAGAGCCACACATGCAGTCGGCCGTCCACACTATTTATAAAAAAAAAACCTTGATTTATCAGACCAGGCCATCTACTTCTGTTGCTCTGTGGTCCATTTCTGATGCTCACATTCCTATTGTGGGCACTTTTAGCGGTGGACAGGGTCAGCATGGGCACCCCAAAGACAGCAAGCCGTAATGCACTGTACGCTCTGAGACCTTTTTATCATGGCATTAAAGGGGTTTTCCATAGAGATAAAATTGATGGCCTATCCTCAAGATCCTCCGACTCTTGGCACCCCGCTAATCAGCTGTTTTGAAAGGGTCGCAGCGCAGGTGCGACTGCTGCTTCCCTTACATCTCTCATGCTGCTCAATATTGTCCAACATGAATGGGAGGAGGCTGTATGACTGTGAACCGCCGCTACTAGTGTGTCTGCGTTTTATAGTATTAAGCAGCATGATAAAAGAGAAGTAGCGCTCACCGAGCAATGAATGGGAAGCATGGCTGCGGCCACTTCAAAGCAGCAGATCGGCGGGGCTGCTAAGATGCGAAGCATTGGGAACCCACTGGTTAGATATTGATGACCTGTCCTGAAGATAGGCCATCAATTTTATTTCTCAATAAATGGGCTCCCCATGCGCATCAAAAAGCCTTGGGCATCCATGACCTTGTTGCCGATTCACCGGTTGTCCTTCTTGGGCCACTTTGTGTAGGTACAAACCACTGCATACCGGGAACACTCAATAAGATCTTCCGCTTTGGAGATGCTCTGACCCAGTCGTCTAGCCATCACAATTTGCCCCTAGCCAAAGTCGCTCAGATCCTTAAACTTGCCCATTTTTCTGCTTCCAACACATTAACTTCATGAACGGACTGTTCACTTGCTGCTTAATATATTCCACCCCTTGACAGGCGTTATTGTAGCGAAATAATCAAGGTTATTCACTTCACCTGTCACTGGTTTTAATGTTATGGCTAAATGGCACATATCAGCATTTGTACTTGCTGTGACAGGATTATATAATAATTTGGAAAAGTTGTACAAACATATAAAACCAAATTAAACTGAACAACATATCTGAAGAACTAAGGCAGCACTTCTAAAATTAAAACAAAGTTTATGCCGCGTTCAACTGAAATGTATCTTTGCATTTCCCCTCCTTTACTGCAGAAGCCGGATATACAATGTCAGTAAATAGGAATTAAGGAACTCTCATCTACAGATGCTAAATTTATCAAACTGGCTGGCCCAGTATGATATGTATTTAGCACACTTCACAAGCTATGTTAGACACTTCTTCTTACACCACCTTCCGTGTATTTTACGCCAAAAAAAAAGGCACATCTATATATATTTATTTATGTATGTATGTTTTTTTTTATTGTAGCATACAATAAAAAAATTATTTTATTTTTTTATGTACTGTATGGTTGAACAGTCTTCAATAGGAAATGGTTCACATTCCTACACTAAGCACAGCAAAAACCTGGCGTATTTATCATGCTTTAGAGTAAAAAAAAATCTATTAAATTAATAGTAATAAAAAAAAAAAGAAATATTAAGAAATTGGCATAAAAGGAATACCAGTTTTTCACATTTGTAAACCATCTTACTTGTTGGATGGACACTAGCATCACTATGTGTGTCACCAGTGTGACAGCTGTCGGATTGTTGGTACAAGTGTTCTGCAGCTTGCAGTTTATTTGTTATTAGTAACGATCAACATGTCACTGCTAGATTTCAAGAACCCATAAAACTCCGACTATGGGGCACCGTTCACTATTAACCCTAACGCTGTGTCTCCATTCTGACAGGGGAAAAAAAATATCACTTTTTATGAACATACGTACGTGTGCTGAGCATCCTGAGGTGTAAGTTGGTTGATTGATGATTTTGAATGCAACCAAATTCCACATTAAAACGATAAAAATCCCAGACGCTGAGGGTTGTATTTTTATTTTAGTGTACTGTGTCGTGCAAACTAGTGTCAACCTATCCATTTTATTATGGCCATTTCATGAAAATGAGATAATTTGTGTCCTCCTATGATGCGTCCTCCGCTTGAGCTCTTGCACTGTCCGTAGCAGAGACACGCCCCCTTGCCAGTTCGGCAGAGATCACAGTCTTATCCTTGTCTGCCGAAAGCTGAAGAGTGAGGGCGTGTACGCGCACAAGCCCTCCAGCTTGTGCTGTGATACTGTCCGTAGCTGATTGGACAGTGTCACGCCCCCTTGCCATTACACGCCCCAGTGACAGTTCAGGAGGTTATTTAAATATCGGGCGCCAAATATAACGGCACCGATACCTAAATAACAGAGGAGGGTAGAAAAAAATGGTAAAGTGCCCCAGGGTTTGTGCAGCCCTCCCCATTACATGCTGCACTCAGCTGCACATGTTTGGGCATGTGAAAGGTTCTCTTTAAAGAGACTCTGTCACCACATTATAAGTGCCCTATCTCCTACATAAGGAGATCGGCGCTATAATGTATGTGACAGCAGTGCTTTTTATTTAGAAAAACTATCTATTTTTACCACTTTATGAGCGATTTTTCTTAATGCCCAAGTGGGCGTGTTTTTACTTTAGGCCAAGTGAGCGTTGTACAGAGGAGTGTATGACGCTGACCAATCAGTCATACACTTCTCTACAACTAACTTCAATACAAAGTAAGTGGGTCAACTATCATTTTTATGATAACCAAAATTGATGGAGAGATTTAAATTTCTACTGTCCCATATTCAGGGGGTTCTACGGGACTACGGCATTGATGGCTGTATGAGCGACTGTTCCTGGTACTGCAGCTTGGACAAGTATATAAGATAGTTCTGACGAATGCGGAGCAATTTAGTCATCAATCACTACAACTAGATGCACAGAACCAGATTGAGTTGAGAGGTATGAAAATTTATTTTGCCATCATATACCTTGTGGTTCCATGAATAGTTGAAACTTAAATTCAAATTGAAAAAAAATTAAAAATTGTTCTGTGACTTAAAAAAAAAAAATCAAAAAAAAAAAAAAAAAAATCGATTCAACTGAGTCGTTTTCCGTGAGAGATCAAGGTGCAGATTTGGGCCCCTCTGTTTAAAATGTTGCTGAGGAGGGAGTATTTATTTTGTGGTTGCCAAAAACTTGAAATATTTTTCCAATTTACTAAGTGCCTCAAGCCGCAAAGCATCCGATCCCCCATCTGTTGCCTGAGTTTCATTCCCTCACTCTGTCTCTAACTGGGGAGCTTCTAAAAAAATAAAGAAATTTGTAGTGAATTTCATGGATAGCAGTGGGAAATTCATGGTAGGTCACAGGTCATTGCAACGAAAGCAGCCAAAATACGGAAATTTGCATATTGTGCCTTATTCTGTGAATAGAGCAAAGCAGATACCGTAGGTAAGACATAGTTTAGGGTCACATCACTACAACAGTATAGCAATGGTGGATTGTAGAAAAGTAATTTACATTTTCATAGATTCATAAAATATCATAGTCTAGAGAATTCATTTTAGTCTATTAATATATTTTATTGTTCTTTTTTTTCTGCATCAAATAACTTTTTGAAATAGGTATAGAAAATCACTTGTCCTTTAACACTTTTCATCTAAAAATATAAATTTAAGAAAATGTTTACAGGAATATATAGGAAAAAATTTCTTAATATAAAAATAAAATAAAAGCATAAAATAAAACCTAAAATAAGTAAATAGCTGAAATGACCCAACTAGATACACTATAATGTACAGTTAAAGTAACATAATTATATGATCAACTATTTATATTTATTACAATAGAACTAAAAACATTTGTAAAAAATTATGTAATTAAAATGTAATGAACAAAATAATATAAATGATTAAAAAAAAAAAGGTGAGTACAAATTGTTGATTACATAACAGGCATTAATTCTACATTTATTTTGAAGACTATTCTGTTTACGCTGTGAGCAAAGATCTATATAAATCTACTAGTAAACATCCAACTCATCCAGCTGATCACTGAAACTGGCAGATCAATTTAAAATTCAATAAAAAGGAAATACTTTAAAATAAATTAACGTCGTATTTTTCAGGGACAAAAGTCAATTTCAAATTCGTGTTCATTTAAAAAAATCAACAGCGTAAACTAAAATATTATTTTTTCGGAGGTTACTGTCCACATCTAAAGAGGTTCCTAGGACTGTCCTAAGTTGTTGACCATATAAAGACAACGGAGTGGTATAACGGGAGCGCCGCTCTGAAGGAAAAATCTGGGGTCCCTTTAACCTTTTATTGTCATCATACAGAAGATCACCCTGATTAAATCGCTCCAGTCTCATAATTATTACATAAACAAGGGAGTGGTCTCTGTTACTGGTGGTAAGCACTACGTGACCAGTCTACTTTAGGCCCTAGTGACCTTTCAATTTTTTCATTGTCACATTCAAAGAGCCATACGTTTTTTTATTTTCCCATTAACATACGTATATGAGGACTTATTTTCTGTGGGACAAGTTGTCGTTTTTAGGGGCACCACTTTGGGATACATATAATTTAATGATTAACTTTTATTAACTTTTTTTGTGTTAAAAATAAAAATCTCACCATTCTTTTTTGCGTCTTACATTTTCCCCGTTTACATTGTGGTATAAATATCATAACTTTATTCTGCTATAACTTTTGTATTTTTCCGTCAACATAGGCATATGAGGGCCTGTTTTTACAAGTTGTAGTTTTTAACGGCACCATTTGTTGTACTATGTAATGCACTGGGATGGAATGGGGAAAAACAGATATTCCTCAAGAGAGATTACTTTTACTGGCGCAGCTATAACAATTATTTTTATTATTAATATGGGCACATAGATGGCAGAACTGGGGGTCTTCAGTAGGCCCCCAAGCTGCCATAACAACCATTGGCCCTCATGATCACATTGCAGGGGGCCGATAGGCTGATAGAGAGGGCCAACCCCTTTTTCTAAAGGTTTAGATGCCGCGTCCGTTATGGACCATGGCATCTAAGTGGTTAAACAGCTGGAATCTGAGTTATCTCCAATCCCAGCCATTACAGTGAAGTGTCGGCTCTAACATACTGCCGACACCCACTGCGCAAGGAGAGATCTAAGCCGGTGAGCCTGCTCCATACTCACCCTTTCCGACTATGAATGCAGGTCAAATATCGGAAAGGGGTTAAATACATAGAAAAAAAATCTGTGATAAATGTTTTTCCTTCCCTGACTATCCACTGAAAAATATTCCATGTGTAAATGACTATATACACACACATTACAGACTTTCTGTAATTTACACACACCAATCAGATCCATCCCGTGTTATGTACCAGATGTGATTTTACAGCTCAATTTTCACTTTAATTTAGCAAACAAAAGTCAATTTTCCAATACAAAAAAAGAAGAAAAAAAGAAAAAGAAAAATGATTTTCTACAAGATAAGAACTAAAGGAAATACCGAGACTAGGTCCTGAAATAGAACTCCATTTCCTAGACGAAGTGTAGCTCCAGCTTGTACCTTCCTAAGGGAGCAATTCTTACTTTAAAAACAAGCACATATATACTCAGACTCCCAAAAACATTCTTGTAAATTAAGGCAAAAATTAACCCAGTTCAAAAACCGAGTACAGTACCATAAATAACACTGCCTCACTGAGCTATAGCCAATGTTCACTCGGGAATTGCCGCAGATTATCAGTGTGGATTGCGCACTAAATATCCAAAGCAATTTACAATACATGTGGCATTCCACATATGGTGGAAAAAATCTGTGCGCAATGGAGGGCATGATGCAGATTTTCAAATCTACAGATTGTCAATTCTGTTACGAGTTCTTCCACGGATTTTCACAGCGTATTTTACATTTTGCTACGCATGTATCACAAGAGGATTTTGCAGTGGATTTGAAGTGAAATCCGCAGTAGAAATTACCTGCTACGTTTGTAGTTAGTGACCCGGGAACGATCATCATTACGTGATTGTGGAAACCAATCCCCACCATATGATATCAGCAACCCGATAGGCTGCTATGAGCAACCCTTCCATTGTTCTGCTGCGCTAGTGATGTAGTATAAACCCTAAAATCGCCAGTCATTATTTCACTACCTGCAATATTACATTGAAATAACCAGTTGACTCCATGTGGGTTTTTCTTCTGCTGGACATTTGGGGCCCATTATTGTGTCAGAGCCTGGGCCCACCGTAGGACATAACACACAGGTATCAAATGCAAAAATTAAAATATATTTTTTTATTAGCAAATAACAGCCTGTTTAATGGATCGGACATGCACGCCGTTTGCCGCGTTTTCGCAACGTTTTTGCGCCATTGAGCGCCGCGGGCAGAAACGCCGCTTTCTCTACCTCCCATTGATGTCAACTGGAGGTCAGAGACGTAAACGCCCGAACATATGGCATGTCGCTTCTTTTTCCTGCAAGCCGGTTCTACAGCTTTAAAAAAAAAAAATTACATTTTGAGATACAGGTTCTATGTATCCTGGACACATAGACGCTGTATCTTGCGCTCAAACCCGAGTACGTCAGGCCAGAGGGACTGACTGCTTCGGTGACAGCGGGTCCTGCATGTCTTTGACACGCAGGGTCACCTGTTATCGATGACATCTAAGTTCATGAACTTAGATGTTAACAAAAACAGGTGGATCCTGCTTATCAGTGACACGCAGGACCCGCTGTCACAGAAACCGTTAGCCCCTCTGGCCTGACGTACTCGGGTTTGAGCGCAAGATACAGCGTCTATGTGTCCAGGATACATAGAACCTGTATCTCAAAATGTAAAAAAGATGTTTCATAACAACCAAATAAAAAGTTGTTTCAAATAACTTAATATGCGGTTATGTACTGTGTGTGTGTGTGTGTGTGTGTGTGTGTGTGTGTGTATATATATATATATATATATATTATATAAGTGTTTTCATAGCCTTTAATGTTTAAAACAAGTTTTTATGTTAAATCGTACCTAGCTGTACCTTTCAGATGACTTTTCTGCATGTGCTATTATTTGTGTGTACATGAGGAATTGCACTATTTATATGACTTCTCAGTGCTTGTGGGTGGAGCCTAACTGCTATCATGTTTACCATACATTGCACACATAAGGAAAAGAACATCCTGCTCCCCTATCTCTTTGTAGCACACCTCAGATACAGCTGTAGCATGGAGGACGGTAATGTGCAGTAAAGCTGTGAATCCAGCAGTGGGGAGAAATATAAGGGTATGTTCACACGGCCTATTTTCGGACGTTTTTGGGGCCGTAAATGCCCGAAAAATGGCCGAAAATTCGGTAGCAGAACGCCTCCAAACATCTTCCCATTGATTTCAATGGGAAAAACTGTGTTCTGTTCTGACACGCCATTTTTTACGCAGCCGTTTTTCAAAACGGCTGCGTAAAAAAAACTGCCGCGAAAAAGAAGTGCAGGTCACTTCTTGGGATGTTTTTGGAGTAGTTTTTCATGGACTCTATAGAAAACAGCTCCAAAAACGGCAGAAAAAACGCAGCGAAAATCGTGAGTGGCTTAAAAAACGTCTGAAAATCAGGAGCTGTTTTCCCTTGAAAACAGCTCCGTATTTTCAGACGTTTTTGAGTTTGCGCGTGAACATACCCTACTACTTACTTGGAAGCTGAAGCAGTGTCTGTCTGCCTCGCTCTCACTCTGCTCCTTTCTTCCCCCTCCCTTTTCAATAGACTTCTATGGGCAGCATGTAACCTGATCAGTAAGCTGATAGTCCATCTTGTCTGAAGGGGATAAGTTTAGCAACAAATTCAGAGCGAGTGAACAGATGGGGGGGGGGGGAGTAGCATTCTTCTCTAAATAAGGTATATTGGAAGTTTCTTATATTTGCTTGTACTATAGATTAATTCAAAGTTTGTTAACAAAAAAAAAATTGTTGTCTATATTAAAAAATAATCCAAAAATATTGCAGTTTTCAATGAGCATCACAATAGACATAAGGGGGTTTTACACAGGACGATCATCGGGCAGACATTCATAGAACGCTCGTTGCCAATAATTGCCCTGTGTAAACAGGGCAGCAATCAGCAGATGAACGAGCAAACGCTCGATCATCTGCTGATCGTATGGTTTTAAAAAAGTAAAATATTAGCGTTGTCGGCAGCACATCTCCCTGTGTAAACAGGGAGAAGCGCTGCCGACATGATAATAATGTATGGGGACGAGCGATCGGAGTAACGACTGCTCATCCCCATCCATAGTTCCATGTGACAGGAGCAAATGAGAGCCGATCAACGATGCCTCGTTGATCGGTGCTCGCTGCACTGGCCGATAATCATAGGGCCTTTACACTCGCTCATTATCATCACAGGCAGGATTACAATGAAAGTTAAAGAGGCTCTGTCACCACATTATAAGTGCCCTATCTCCTACATAAGGAGATCGGCGCTATAATGTAGGTGACAGCAGTGCTTTTTATTTAATAAAATTATCAGTTTTCACCACTTTATCAGCGATTTTAGATTTATGCTAATGAGTTGCTTAATGCCCAAGTGGGCGTATTTTTACTTTAGACCAAGTGGGCGTTGTACAGAGGAGTGTATGACGCTGACCAATCAGCGTCATGCACTCCTCTCCATTCATTTAGGTAGCGCATAGGGATCCTTTTAGATCGCTATGTGCGGTCTTATATTAACACATTAACAATACTGAAGTGTTTAGACAGTGAATAGACATTCTACGGGATGTCTATTCACAATCTGTGCACTTCGTTACTGTTTTTGTGGTAGTTACAGCAAAGCAAAGTGTAATCTCGCTGTAACCTGTAATTTACCGTGTAATCCCGCGAGATTACGCTTCCTCTGCTGTAACTACCACAGATAGAGTAACGAAGTGCAGAGATTGTGAAAAGACATCCCGTGGAATGTCTATTCACTGTCTAAACACTTCAGTATTGTTAATGTGTCAGTATAAGACAGCACATAAGGATCTAGCAGGATCCCTATACGCTGCCTAAATGAATGGAGAGGAGTGCATGAGGCTGATTGGTCAGTGTCATACCCTCCTCTGTACAACGCCCACTTGGTCTAAAGTAAAAACACACCCACTTGGGCATTAAGCAACTCATTAGCATAAATCTAAAATCGCTAATAAAGTGGTAAAAATAGATTGTTTTATTAAATAAAAAGCACTGCTGTCACCTACATTATAGCTTCCTGAAGTAGAACGATTAAAATATTGTTTAATTGATAAATCTTTAAAAATGAGCTATCCTAGCCCTCATTACAATAGAACAGGCTTCAGATACGGTGGTCAGTCATGAAGAGAGGAATGCTAGTGTGATGATGTTATTCCAACCACCAAGCAAAAACTCTCCTCTTATAGTATATTGCACTGACACACCTCACTGAAATAGGGGATAATCCGGATTATCCCCTATTTCAGTGAGGTGTGTCAGTGCAATATACTATAAAAGGAGAGTTTTTGCTTGGTGGTTGGAATAACATCATCACACTAGCGTTCCTCTCTTCATGACGGACCACCGTATCTGAAGCCTGTTCTATTGTAATGAGGGCTAGGATAGCTCATTTTTAAAGATTTATCAATTAAACAATATTTTAATCGTTCTACTTCAGGCAGTAAATTTGAATCATTAACGGAACGTAACAACCTTATCATTGTGCATATTTTACCTACATTATAGCGCCAATCTCCTTATGTAGGAGATAGGGCACTTATAATGTGGTGACAGAGCCTCTTTAACACCTCGAAATATATAACACAGGATCCACCATTGACAATAGATAATGTACACAGCTCCCCACCTATTTCTTCTGGCACAATGACCTCTGTACAGGTCACAGAGAATGCCTAGAAAACTTCTATAGAAGTCAATGGGTCAGCTCCAGATTATTTGTTTCTTTGGTCCATGTGGCTGCTGTAAAGCATATCTCTAAATGCTGGGAACAGCAGCTTAGGCAAGATGGATGCCCCCATAATCATGTACAGAAAATAGAATAAAAGAACCAATAACTAAAAGCAGATTAGAAAAAAAGATTATGTTTAGCTATTTGGTTTTAATTCCCTTGGTTGTCGGTGATGAGAAAACCCCCGTTAGGGCATGTTCACACGTGGCAGAGTTTTTCCGCTGCAAATGTTGGTGCAGATTTGGGGCAATTACGCAACGAATCTGCACCAACATTTGCATATTTGACAGGTAATGCAGACGTTGCAGAAAACACAGCGAACTTGCCACAGATTTCAGTTTTTGCATTGCAAAGGCTGAAATCCGCAGTGAAATTCCGCTTCTTCTCCGCAATAGACAGTGCATGCTGCGGAGGGAAAATTCTGCACTGCAGCCTATGGTCCGCAGCGGAGTTTTCCGCAATGTCTGAACTAACTTGCCTAAAAATGTATTGAAAGTAGGAATTAGACCTACCGGTAATTGTATTTCCAGGAATCCATCAGGACAGCACCACAGGAGGTTGCCCTATTGACCTCTATAGGGACAGGAAGACAGAGGTTAAAAGGCCCCTCCCACCACCCACTTGCCAGTGTTTTTCAATTACTACACCAGGATGGATGCAACCCTATTTTATTTCTAGGGATAATAACTGCCATGTTACTTGCACAAATCAGGATTTCAATAAGGGAGGGAATGTAAGGGTGCTGTCACGATGGATTCCTGGAAATACAATTACCGGTAGGTCTAATCCTACTATCCAGTACATCCCTCATGACAGCACCACAGGAGCAATACCAGATTATAATGCTCAGGGCGGGACTACGGATTGGAGGACTTTTCGTCCAAAACTTAAATCCGTATCGGACAGAACATCGAGCCTATAATGTTTGCAAAACCTATGATGGCTTGACCAAGTGGCAGCTCTGCAGATCTGGTCCATAGAGGCTTCTTTTCTTTCTGCCCAGGATGCCGAAATTGCCCTCGTTGAATGGGCATTGATGCCTTGTGGGGCACATAGTCCTTGGGACTTGTAGGCTTTTTGTATGGTAGTTTTTACCCATCTCGCTAGAGAGGCTTTTGAGGCTTTCTTTCCTCTATTCTTTCCCCCATACAGGACAAATCGATTTTTATCTGGTCTCCAGGAGGAGGTTCTATCCAGATACTGAAGAATTGTTCGCCTGACATCCAGGCAATGGAATTTTTCTTCTTGTTGGTCCTTAGGATCTGGATAAAAGGAAGGTAGAATTATTTCTTGTTCCCTATGGAAAGCAGTAGATACCTTTGGAATAAAGGAAGGGTCCAGCTTTAGGATGATCTTATTCTCTTGTACTTTTAGGTAGGGTTCTATGACCGACAGAGATTGGATTTCTCCAATCCTTCTTGCTGAAGTAATAGCGACTAAGAAAGCAGCTTTTAGAGTTAAAAAATGCATACTAATCGTGTCGAGCAGCTCAAAAAGGGGGGAATCGCAAAGAGTCGTTAACACTACATTCAAATCCCAGGTAGGAACGGATTTCTTTAGGGAAGGTTTCAGTTTAGAGACTGCTTGAGTGAATCTTCTGATCCACCGATGTTCAGCTAAAGGAGTATTCAAAAAATTACTTAAGGCTGAAATTTGCACTTTTAAAAGGTACTAGGGCTAAGCCCTTTTTTGAATCCCGATTGTAGAAAATCTAGGATTTTCGCTTTGTTGGGAGAAAAGGGGTCTGGTCCTGGGTCTCCATACCGGGAACAGAATTTCTTCCAAATTTTTTGAGGTAACTTCTTTATGACTTGATAAGATAGTTGAAATTACCTCATCTGACAGATCGTGGTTTTTGAAGATCTGCCTTTCAGGATCCAGGCTGACAACTTCAGAGTTTCTATTCCCTGAAAGAATAAGGGACCCTGGGAGAGAAGATTCTCCTTGACTGGGAGCATGATAGGGTCTTCCAACGCTAGGTATTTTACGATTGGAAACCAGCTTCTTTATGGCCAATAGGGAAGAATAATGATGAGCTTTGTCAAATCTTAGTGGATTTTTCTTAATACCATTGGTATTAGAGGAAACGTAGGAAAGGCATAGGCCAGATCCATGTCCCAGGGTTGGGACAATGCATCTACTCCCCATGGGTTGTCTTTGATATTTAGGGAGAAGAATGTCTCTACTTGGGAGTTTTTCCTTGTGGCAAACAGGTCTATTTGTGGATAACCCCATCTTCGGGTTAAGGACAGAAAGACTTCCCTGTTTAGGGACCATTCTCCAGGGTTTACTTTTTCCTGACTCAGGAAATCTGCTGATAGGTTCTCTGAGCCTTTTAGGTGGACTGCAGAGACGGATAGGACATTTTCTTCTGCCCAACTGAAAATTTGTGTAGAGAGGGCCTGAAGAAGAGTGTGTCTCGTTCCCCCTTGATGGCGAAGAAAGGACACCGCTGTTGTGTTGTCCGATAAAACTCTTATATGCTTCCCTTTTAGAATTGGTGAAGCTCTTATAAGTGCCTCCCATACGGCTTTTAGTTCTCTGAAGTTTGAGGATATCATCTTCATTTGAACAGGCCATGTTCCTTGAAAGTACTTGTCTTGGATTACCGACCCCCAGCCGTGTTTGCTGGCATCTGTGGTAATTACCACATAAGTAGAAGTTTTCCAGGGGACCCCCTTGTTTATGTTGTTTGTGCAGAGCCACCAAAGGAGGGATGATTTCACGGTCTCGGAAATTTGAATTCAAAGAGTCCTGTTTTCGATCCCACTGGGACAGGATCAGATTCTGTAAGGGTCTGGAGTGAAATTGACTCCATGGAATAGATTGGATGCAAGATGTCATCATTCCCAACATCCACATTCCTTCCCTTATGGAACAGGCATCTTTCCTCCAAAATTTCCTTACTTCTGTCAGTAGGAGTATTTGTTTCTCTCTTGGGAGGAAGGAATGTTGAAGGGAGGAGTCTAGTAGCACTCCTAAGAAGACCTTCTGTTTTTGGGGAGGAAGACTTGACTTTTGGAAGTTGATTATCCATCCCAATTCCTGTAGTAGGGAAAGAACCTGTGACCGATGACTGTCTAAGGCATCATTTAGACGAGCGTAATATACGCGCGTGCGACGCGCGTGCTTTTCACGTGTGTCGTACGCACCTATATTACTCTATGGGGGCATGCAGACAGTCCGTGAGTTTTGCGCAGCGTGAGTGCGCTGCGTAAAACTCACAACATGTTCTATATTTCCCCGTTTTTCACGCATCACGCACCCATTGAAGTCAATGGGTGCGTGAAAACCACGCATGCCGCACGGAAGCACTTCCGTGCGAACTGCGTGGTTCGCGCAACAGCTGTCAAACTCTGAATGTAAACAGAAAAGCACCACGTGCTTTTCTGTTTACAAACATCCAAACGGAGTGTCAAAATGATGGCGGCTGCGAGAAAATCTCGCAGCCGCGCATCATACACTGATGACACACGCAGCTGTTAAGTGCCTTTTGCGCACGCAAAACGCCGTGTTTTTTGCGTGCGCAAAACGCACACGCTCGTGTAAATCATGCCTAAGATAGACAGAGTATCTGCTGTCAACAAGAAGTCGTCTAGATATGGGATAATTACTATGCCCTGACTTCTTACGAATGCCATGATCTCTGCCATAATTTTTGTAAAAATTCTGGGGGCGGAGGAAATGCCGAAAGGGAGGCAGACAAACGAAGTGGAGAATGGAAGGACCATTCTGAATCGCGAATCTGAGGAATCTCTCATAAGCGGGGTAAATAGGAACGTGATAATACGCATTCTTTAAAATCGATCGTACACATTGATGCCTCTTCCCTTATTAGAGGAATAGTCGATCTGATAGACTCCATCTTGAATTTTCGATATTTCACCCACTTGTTCAGGACCTTCAGGTTGATTATTGTCCTGTAGGAACAGTTTGGTTTTTTGACTAAAAAGATCTTTGAATAGTGGCCTTTGAATTTTTCGTTGTGGGGAACTGGAGTAATTGCTCTCAATTTGAGTAGTTTCTGGACGTCCCGGA
The DNA here is from genome assembly GCF_050947455.1 of Rhinoderma darwinii. Classification (NCBI taxonomy): domain Eukaryota; kingdom Metazoa; phylum Chordata; class Amphibia; order Anura; family Rhinodermatidae; genus Rhinoderma; species Rhinoderma darwinii. The sequence continues at coordinate 55,607,699 of NC_134698.1, forward strand.
TAAGGATCTGATGAAGGTCTTTTGCTTGGTACTGGGTTATTAGAAATTTCTCTGGAGGAATGGAGGAGAATTCTATTTTGTACCCTTCAATAATCTTTAGAACCATGGGGTTCTGGGTTATTCCGGTCCATTTGGGATAAAATTGTAGGAGTCTTCCCCCCACACTCTTGGCGTCATTGCTTTGAGGGCTGAAATGAGTTATTGGGGTTAAGGAGATATCCTCGACCCCTTCTTCCTTTGGGGTAACTCCAGCGACCGGACTTCCGTTTCCCGCTGTAGTTCTGTAAGATTGGTTCCCTCTGTTGGCGAAAACTCCCAAACTGATGGGGTTTCTTTGGTTTCTCTTCTGGAAACACCTTTTTCCTATCCGCTGCATTCTCCAGGATGTTATCCAGGAGAGGACCGAACATCAGAGACCCTGCAAGAATCCGGTTGCCATCTTTAGTAAGGGTAGAGATTCTAATAGATCTTGTCGTGATGTCTTCATCATCAAATGGGTCTCCAGCCGATTTAACCATATAAACATTGCTCTTGCTACTGATGTGGGCGCGATATTAGTAGAGATCAAAGCGGAGGAAGATTCCCAAGCGCTTTTCAGTAGCCCGTCTGCCTTTCGGTCCATGGGGTCCTTCAACTGAGAGGAATCTTCAAATGGGATTGCGTTTTTTTTTAGCAACCCTGGCTACTGGGACATCTACTTTTGGGATCTTATCCCAAGGTTTAGTGTCTTCTGGATCAAAGAGAAGTCGGTTTTTAAACTCTCTTGAAATGAAGAGCCTCTTTTCCGAATCTTCCCAATCTCTTAAGATTTTCGTTTACCGGAAAAAAAACTTTGTTTTCTTTTCCGTTAGACCCCCAAACATCTCATCCTGGATGGTATGTGGTTGGTCTTCGGGAATATCCATGGTTTCCTGTATTGCCTGGATTAAAAGGTATCAGACATCTCAGAAGAGAAGAATTTTTTTTTCTCTTGAGTGGATGAAGTTGAAGGCAAGAGTTCCTCTCCTTCTTCTAACTCACCCTCCGATAGGTAATAACACTCCTGCTCAGAGTCAGACCCCTGAGATGGAGGACAATATTTTTGATCCACTTCAATCCGTGGTCTTTTTGCCCGGGAGTGTGAGGGAGTTTCTTGAGGAGGGGCGAGGGAGGCTACTGACTGACTCACTTCTTCACAAATCATAGCCCTAAGTTCAGACATAAACGTCGGTTGTTCCTCTTTTAGTATTTTTGCAATACAATCCTGACACAATTGTTTCCTATGTGACTCTGGCAATTTTTTTGCACAAGTCGCACATTTTTTTAACCTTCTTTTTATCAGTTTGTATCTGAGAGGAATCTTTATCCTAGAGAAAACAGAAGGTAGGTAAAGTATGGTGTACATATATAAGGAGTCATAACCCTTACCCCAAGGGTGAGACTCACGTGACCCTGGGACATATCTGGAGTTCCGTCAGAACGAGGAAGTTCCATTCCTCAACTGGTAACAGCCAATGCAATATGCAATCCACAAAATCAATCCAAGTTAGAGGTATCAGCTCTAACTATATACCTGTGCGTGTCCCTTTAAATTCGGGCGTTTTGAATTTCCCGCCTTCCAAGATGGCTGCGGACGGGAAGTAGCCCAACGTCATTTCCAGGCGCGGCTATTCGTTGAGGTGCGCGTTTTAAGCGACGTCTCTCTGCTCCTGACCCTGTAGGGACAGGAAGAACACTTGCAAGTGGGTGGTGGGAGGGGCCTTTTAACCTCTCTGTGTTCCTGTCCCTATAGAGGTCAATAGGGCAACCTCCTGTGGTGCTGTCATGAGGGATGTACTGGAAACAAATGTAAAAAACGGCCGCTGGAGAATTCCGCTGCGGACTGTCCACAGCGGAATTCCACAGCAATTCCACCACGTGTGAACATGCCCTAACAGTTATTTGGCCCAAACTGGATAAGAAATGAAGCGTGCAAAAATATAGAAATAACAGGTCAAATGGAAATGGTGATGCTGACTTTGAAGGAAAAAAAAATCTCGCTGGCAAATACATTGCAGGTTACGGATATTCCCTGCACATTTTCCCATTACAAAAAAAAAATAATTGCAAATAGCAATAGTATGCTAAAAATGAGAAGGCGAAGGATTTACTCTAAAACTAAAATAAAAGAATCTAAGTACATCTTATTAAAACACGTAGATATAAATACAAATAAACCGGAGCAGAGCACCGAACATTGTATATTCTTCTAGATGACAGGTTTGATTTTGATTTCACTAGTGATGGAAAATGCCAAAAAGAAAAATAAAAAAAAATCGGACGATATGGTGAATTAATTTTTTCTTGGTACGTTATTCATATTTCAGCCTCTGGCAAAAAGCAATATTTTTCTAAGCAAAGTGGAGCTCAGCGGTCAGATCTTAGTGAGCCTTGAAGACAGGGATCAACAATGTGACGCAGTTAAAACCTGGGTCAGTCAGGCAGAATAACAGGTGGTGTCAAAACTAATGAGGCAGCCATCTTTTTCTGATGTCACTTATAATACAACTAGGCTGAGTGGCCTTATTCTATCCATTGATTCAAAGGTACAATCCAGAAAATATACATTTATAAGAGTAAATAATGGAGAAAGGAAATGAACCATTAGTTATTGATACCCCATGGAAAAAGTGGCAAGAGTGATCAGGAGCAGCGAAAGATCTATCTCAGACTTCAAGGGAAATGATCAAACTTAGAAGAGCCCATCTGCAAATAATATATAAAATAATTGTGTCATCTACTGGAAGGTCATCTGAAGGTTACAGGGACAAAAGGATTTTTAAAGAGAACCTTTCACCTCCCCATACATATGCAACTGAGTGCAGCATGTAATGAGGAGGGCTGCACAAACCCTGGGGCAATTTACATTTTTTTTCTACCTCCCTCTGTTATTTAGATATTGGTGCCTTTATATTTGGCGCCCGATATTTAAATAACCCCCTGAACAGTCAAGGGGGCGTGTACTGGCAAGGGGGCGTGTTACTATGGCTGTGACACTGTCCAATCAGATATGGACAGTGCCACAGCAAGAGCGAGGAGAGAGAGTGTGCGATTGCAGTCTTTTCACCCGAACAGGCAAGGGGGCGTGTCACTGCTACGGACTGTGTAAGAGCTGTGGAGAGGAGAGCGCGCTCTCATCTCTTGTGAGAGATCAGCCTTGTATTGTTTGCCGAACAGGCAAGGGGGCGTGTCAGTGCTACGGACAGTGGAAGCGCTCCCCAGCTCTTACACTGTCCGTAGCAGTGACACGCCCCCTTGCATGTTCAGCAGACAAAGTACAAGACTGATCTCTCACAAGAGCTGAAGAGATGAGCGCGCATGCGCGCTCTCCTCTCCACAGCTCTTACACAGTCTGTAACAGTGACACGCCCCCTTGCCTGTTCGGGTGAAAAGACTGCAATCGCACACTCTCTCTCCTCGCTCTTGCTGTGGCACTGTCCATATCGGATTGGACAGTGTCACAGCCATAGTAACACGCCCCCTTGCCAGTACACGCCCCCTTGACTGTTCAGGGGGTTATTTAAATATCGGGCGCCAAATATAACAGCACCGATATCTAAATAACGGAGGGAGGTAGAATTTTTTTTTAAAGTGCCCCAGGGTTTGTTCAGCCCTCCCCATTACATGCTGCACTTAAAGGCTCTCTTTAAAGGGGGGGTTTCAAGTGCGTTGGTGCCCACCACAGAAACTGAAATTCCCCTCCTTTCCCGAACTATAGTTAGTATGCCAACTTTTTACATGTACCACATATAACATTGTGTAGGGAGCGCTAATGCTTCTTCACGATGGGTGGTTGGTCTGGATTTAGACCACACCAACCATTAAAAACCTATTTAAATGATAAAATCCTGAGTGCATTCAGCTACCACTAGAGGGAGCACCCTATGTAGGGGATTTATACAGTTTCCATTAATCTCAATAGAAATTAAATATGCACTGAGCTATCCCGGGGGCAGGGGTGAACCTAGCCCCTCTGCTGCCTGAGGCGAACTATAAAAAGACCCCCCCCCCCCCAAATCTATCAGAGTTTTCTCATTACTAGCTTCACACAACAAACACGCAATATCTAAAAAAATTTAAATAGGAAAACATTTGTTGTTTATTTGTAATGTGCTGTTTGAAGTATAGAAAAGATTTAACCCCTTAGTGTCTAAGCCTGTTTTGGCCTTCAGGACCAGCCCCATTTTTGCAAATCTGACATGTGTCACTTTATGTGGTAATAACTCCAGAATGCTTTTACCTATCCAAGCGATTCTGGGATTGTTTTCTCGTGACATGTTGTACTTTATGATACTGAAAAAATTTTGTCATTAAATTCAATATTTATTTGTAAGAAACGCCAAGATTTAGAGAAAATTAGCAAAAATTAGCATTTTTCTAAATTTTAATGTATTTACTTGTAAAACAGATAGTAATACCACACAAAATACATACTAGTTTATATTTCCCATATGTCTACTTTATGTTTGCATCGTTTTTTTAACATTCTTTTATTTTTCTAGGACGTTACAAGGCTTAGAACTTTAGCAGCAATTTCTCATATTTTCAAGAAAATTTCAAAAGCCTATTTTTTCAGGGACCAGTTCAGTTCTGAAATGGCTTTGAGGGCCTTATATATTAGAAAGTCACCATAAATCACCCCATTTTGAAAACTGCACCCATCAAAGTATTCAAAACGACATTCAGAAAGTATTTTAACCCTTTAGGCGTTTCACAGGAATTAAAGCAAAGTAGAGGTGAAATTTACAAATTTCATTTTTTTTCTTCAAAAATTCATTTGTAATAATTTTTTTCTGTACCACAGAAGGTTTTACCCAAGAAATGCAACTCAATATTTATTGCCCAGATTCTGCAGTTTTTAGAAATACCCCACATGTGGCCCTAGCGCGGTCATGGACTGAAACACCGGCCTCAGAAGAAAAGGAGCACCTAGTGGATTTTGGGCCTCTATTTTATTAGAATATATTTTAGGTACCATGTCAGGTGTGAGGAGGCCTTGTGCTGCCAAAACAGTGGAAACACCCCAAAAGTGACCCCATTTTGGAAACTATACCCCTCAAGGAATTTATCTATGGGTATAGTTAGCATTTTGAACCCACAGTTTTTTTGCTAAATTTATTTGAATTAGTATGTGAAGGTGAAAATCTACTTTTTTTGTGAAAAATTAGGAAATGTTAAATTTTTACAAGGAATAAAGTAGAAAAAACACCCCAACATATGTAAAGCAATGTCTTCCGATTATAGCAATACCCCATATGTGGTAATAAATTGCTGTTTGGACCCACAGCAGGACTCAGAAGAGAAGGAGCACCATTTGGATTTTAGATTTCTGATTTTGCTGGAATAGTTTTCAGTGCCGTGTCGTGTTTGCAATGCACTGGAGGGAAGAAAACCGTGGAAACCCCCCAATAGTGACCCCATTTTGGAAACTATACCCCTCAAGGAATTTATCTATGGGTATAGTTAGCATTTTGAACCCACAGTTTTTTTGCTAAATTTATTTGAATTAGTATGTGAAGGTGAAAATCTACTTTTTTTCTGAAAAAAGGTAGCCATTTTTAATTTTTACAAGGAATAAAGGAGAAAAAGCACCCCAACATTTGTAAAACAATTTCTCCTGATTACGTAAATACCCCATATGTGGTAATAAACTGCTGTTTGGACCCACACCAGGCTTAGAAGGGAAGGAGCGCTATTTGGCTTTTGGAGCTCAAATTTAGCTGGAATGTTTTTGGGTGTCATGTCGAATTTGCAAAGCCCCTGAGAGACCGAAACAGTGGAAGCCCCCCAAAAGTAACCCCATTTGGGAAACTACACCACTTAAGGAATCTATCTAGGGGTATAGTGAGCATTTAGGCCCCACACGTCTTTTGCAGAATTTATAAGAATTAGGCCGTGAAAATTAATATCAACATTATTTCCACTAAAATGTTGCATTTTTTCAATTTCACAAAGGATAAACGAGAAAATGCACCCCAACGTTTGTAAAGCAATTTCTCCCGAGTACGGCAATACCCCACATGTGGTCATAAATGTTTTTTCATTAGAAAGTAATTAACCCTTTACGAACTGATTCATGTTTTGCTTTTTCGTTTTTCCTCCCCGCTTTCCGAGAGCCACTACTTTTTTATTTTTCTGTCAATAGAGCGGTGTGGGGGCTTATTTTTTGCGGGACGAGCTGTCGTTTTTATTGGTACCATTTTCTGGTACGATGCCATATCGGTGGACATAAACGGCTGTTTGGGCACGATGTAGGGCTCAGAAGGGAGGGACGCCATTTGGCTTTTGGAGCGCATATTTTGCTTGGTAGTAGCTCTGGCGTTTTGCTGGTATTTCAGTTTATAATGTGGGGGTACATGTAGGCTGGGCAGAGTACATCAGGGGCATAATAAGAGGGTATAATAATGGGGTAAATAAATAATAATCCACAGATCTGTGGCCGGTGTCGCACTGATAAATGGTGCCCGATCTTATCCACTTTTGGAACACTCTGCACATTTTGCATCGCCATAATCTGGGAGCCGGAACTTTTTTTATTTTTTCACCACCGGAGCCGTGTGAGGGCTTATTTGTTGCGGGACAATCTGTAATTTTCATTGGTACCATTTTGAGGTACATGCGATTTTGTTGATCACTTTTTATTCAATTTTTCGGCAAGCCAGGTGACCAAAAACCATCAATTCTGACAATGATTTTTATTTATTTTTGACGGCGTTTACACTGGGCTATAAATGACTATTATACTTTATTCTGCGGGTCGGTACGATTACGGCGATAACATTTGTATATACGTTTTTTTATGTTTTGCAGCGTTTGAGCAATAAAATCACTTATTTAGAAAATAATGTATTTTCTGTGTCACCATATTCTGAGAGCCATAACTTTTTTATTTTTCAGTCAAAAAAGCTGTGTAAGGGCTTGTTTTTTGCGGGACGGGTTGTAGTTTGTATCGGTACTATTTTGGCGTACATGCGACTTTTTGATCACTTTTTATTACATATTTTGTGAGGGGTGGTGACCAAAAAATAGTGATTCTGGCATTGTTTTTCGTTTATTTTTTTTGCGGCGTTCACTGTGCGGGAAAAATAATATTATAGTTTTATAGTTCGGGTCGTTACGAACGCGGTGATACCAAATATGTGTACTTTTTTTTTACGTGTTCATTTTTTTTCCTATAATGAAAGACTTATTATAGGAAAAAAAGCAGTTCTTGTTTATGTCACTTATAACTTATTTTTACACTTTTTTTAAAACATTTTTATTCTTTTTTTTACTTTTTTCACTTGTCCCACTAGGGGACACTTAGACTTGCAGCTCTGATCACTGCTGGAATACATTACACTACACACGTAGTGTAATGCATTTCAACTGTCATTGTGACGTGACAGTCACACTGACAGGAAGCCTACGACGACCACCCTCGGGGTGGTCCTCATAGGCTTCTGTACATGGCAACCCGGAAGCCATTGTCTGGCGTCCGGTTGCCATGGGTACCATCGCCAGCCCCCGTGATTTCACATGGGGGCTGCCAATCGGCGCTAAAGACCTTAATTGTGGCGTTCAAAATCGAGCGCCGCAATTAAGGGGTTAACTGCCGATATCAGCGGCGACAGGCCGCTGATCGGCAACGGGGAGAGCAGGGCTGACACCCTGCACAGTTAACCGCCGCTGCGGTGTAGCGCCGCGCGGCGGTTAACTGTCAAAGCACTGACGTAACTGTACGTCAAGGTGCGCGAACTTACTGCTCACCATGACGTACAGTTACGTCATGGTGCGTTAAGGGGTTAAAGAATTCTTCTTACAGTATTACTTTAGTATCATAGATCAACAACGCAGCATTATCACTGAAAATGGTTTAACGCATCTACTTGCCTGGTGAAACTTCAAGGCCTGTTTTGAAGCGGCCAGCCTGGGCTGGTTTATTTTCTCTACCTGCTGTATTGTAGTGGTCTGCCTGTGCTGGCTCGATGCCAGTGGTGGATTAATATGGTCTTAGGCTGTACACAAGTTATGGGCCCACATCCCACACACAAGTCTCACCTACATGTCAAAGTACATCACATGCCACTCTGCAGACTGTCTCTTAGCCTGATCATCTGCTACCACACTCACACTTCCCCACCACAGTAATTTACATAGATTGAAAGACCAACATTACAAATAATACCGCCATACTGTTAATGAATAATACCTCCACTCCATGATCACATTTTACCACCACATAGGGACTGAATAATGACCCCATACGGTTACTGAATAATACCAACATACAGTTACTGAATAATACCTCCATACAGTTACTGAATAATACCTCCATACAGTTACTGAATAATACCCCCATACAGTTACTGAATAATACCCCCATACAGTTACTGAATAATACCTCCATACAGTTACTGAATAATACCTCCATACTGTTACTGAATAATACCTCCATACAGTTACTGAATAATACCTCCATACAGTTACTGAATAATACCTCCATACAGTTACTGAATAATACCTCCATACAGTTACTGAATAATACCTCCATACTGTTACTGAATAATACCTCCATACTGTTACTGAATAATACCTCCATACTGTTACTGAATAATACCTCCATACTGTTACTGAATAATACCTCCATACTGTTACTGAATAATACCTCCATACTGTTACTGAATAATACCTCCATACGGTTACTGAATAATACCTCCATACTGTTACTGAATAATACCTCCATACTGTTACTGAATAATACCTCCATACTGTTACTGAATAATACCTCCATACTGTTACTGAATAATACCTCCATACTGTTACTGAATAATACCTCCATACTGTTACTGAATAATACCTCCATACAGTTACTGAATAATACCTCCATACAGTTACTGAATAATACCTCCATACAGTTACTGAATAATACCTCCATACAGTTACTGAATAATACCTCCATACTGTTACTGAATAATACCTCCATACTGTTACTGAATAATACCTCCATACGGTTACTGAATAATACCTCCATACGGTTACTGAATAATACCTCCATACGGTTACTGAATAATACCTCCATACGGTTACTGAATAATACCTCCATACAGTTACTGAATAATACCTCCATACTGTTACTGAATAATACCTCCATACTGTTACTGAATAATACCTCCATACGGTTACTGAATAATACCTCCATACTGTTACTGAATAATACCTCCATACTGTTACTGAATAATACCTCCATATGGTTACTGAATAATACCTCCATACGGTTACTGAATAATACCTCCATACTGTTACTGAATAATACCACCACACCATAACCACAGTGACTGAATAATACCCCCATACTGTTACTGAAGAACAGCACCATACTGTCACTGAATAATACCTCCATACTGTTACTGAATAAAACTACCAAACCAAGATCACATATTACTACAACATTGTGAAGGATTTGCCTGACACAGCTTCTGTGTCGACGCCCGTGGTTAATCAGCCTGCATCTGTTCCTAGGTCTGATAGTGTGACTCGATCTGCTACCACTCAGGCTGGTAGGCTGAGGAGTTGGAGAGCCTATCACAGCCTGGCCAGATGGTTCTAGCTCCCGCCCTTGGTCCACTTATACCTTCATTTGCTGCTTGTCCTTTGCCTGTGATTCTCCTGTTTCCTGGCTCTGCTGTTCCTGCTGTTACCATTGACCTCTGCTTCATATTAACCCTGGCTTGACTGACTATTCTCCTGCTCTGCATTTGTTACCACGTACACTCCTGGTTTGACTCGGCTCGTCCACTACTCTGTTGCTCACGCTGTTGCCGTGGGCAACTGCCCCACATTCCTTTGCTTTTGTGTTCCCTTGTCTTGTTTGTCTGTCGTGCACCTATTGAGCGTAGGGACCGTCGCCCAGTTGTACGCCGTCGCCTAGGACGGGCTGTGCAAGTAGGCAGAGACTGAGTGGCGGGTAGATTAGGGCTCACCTGTCTGTCTCCCTATCCTGACATTTCAAAACATATTGTCAGAAAAAACACACCATACTGTTAGTGAATAAAACACACTATATATAGACCAATATTACCACCATACAGTGACCTTATAGAGGTAGATGCCAGTTATACACAAGCTATCTGCAGACCATAGAAGTGATTATAGTATAGTTATATCAAGTGACTCACAGGTGAGGTCTTCTCAGATTGAAGTCGCTCACTTTCACCTTTTCTTCTTCATCCAGCCAAGACCGCAATGACAACTTCTCCCGGACACGATTTCCTAAGCACTGCAGAATACGACACAGATATTTTTGGCTCCTTCCTTATCTAGCGCTCTCCCTAACTGTTCCCTACCTCTACACAAACTCCCTATACAAACTATACTAGGTGCCCCACACAGTATTGGTACACACACCCTTTTGTTTCCCCAAAGGCCCCAAACAGTAATTGCTACTTTTGATCCCCTACTTTATATCTTACTCAGTGATAGAGCCACTTTTAGGGCCCTCACCCAGTAATAGAATTCCCACTCAGTACCAATACCCCCTTTATGTCCCCACAGAAATAATGACTCCACTCAGTAGTAATGCGGCCTTTTATGTCCCCATTCAGTACTAATGCCACACTCAGTAATAATGCCCCCACAGTAATTTTGCCTCTTTATAACCCCACTCAGTAAAATGCCTTCTTTATGCCCCCAAAAATAAAGATGCCCCCTTTTGTATGCCACTTTTTTATGCCCCCTTTTTATTACCTAATAGAAAAATCATCCGCCAGGAGGAAAAATGTTTCTTGATGGCGGAGTACAACAAAGCCTGACCTGGGAATTAGACTTTCTTGTACTCCGCCATGCGGAAACATTTTTCCCTTTGGCGGATGACTTTTCAGTTGACAGGAAGCAGTTACATGAAGGGGAATTATTTTTCCTTGACCTCTAGTTTCTATTGTGGCTAATTTAAGCTTTTTTAATTTTTATACTGCTAACTTTTTTTTGGTATGTTCCGCTAGACCGCTTGGACTACGTCATAGATTCATTGGACTACTTCGATGATCTACTTTTAAAAAAAAAATTAAAAAAAAATGGTGAAAGAGGGTTGCATGGGGGAGTTTAGATTTCAATAAAAAAAAAAAAATGTCTTATGTGTTTTTTTTAATACTTTATTATGGCCTTAGTAATTGCTGCTGTCTGATTGATAGCGTCCATTACTAAAAAGAGGCTTAGTGTTAGCCAGTAAAAAGGCTATCACTAACCCCTATTATTACCCCGATTCTCACTGCCGTGAGGGGAGTACGATCCAGTACCCGACCATCTGAAGCGACGGCAAGGAAGCACGGCGGCCGCAGGCTGGTTTTATCAGGCTGGGAAGGGACAAAAACCATGGCCCTTTCCACCCTGGTAATGCTAGGCTGCAGCTTCTTTATTGTATCTGGCTGGTCATGAAAAATAGCGGGAACCCCACGTCATTTTTGAAAAATAAATAATTGAAAAAAAAATTACGTGAGATCCCCTCCATTTTTCATAACCAGCCAGACAATAAAGCAGCAGCAGCAGCCTAGCATCACCAGGGTGGGAGAGCCATGGTTTTTGGCCATTCTGAGCCTGATAGTAACAGCCTGCGGCCATCTCAGTACCCGTCCTTCTCTTCAGACGGTCGGGTGCTGGTTCGTACCCAGCTCTTCCCGGTACTCCTGGTGGCGGTGGGTACCGGAGTAATAATAGGGGGTTAGTGATAGCCTTTTTACTGGCTAACACTAAGCCCCTTCTTAGTAATTGGACGCTCTCAATCAAACAGCTGCCATTACTAAGGCGGTAATGAAGTATTAAAAAACAGACATAAAAAAATTATTTTATTGAAATAACTCTTCCACACAATCCACTTAAACCATTTTATTAAAAAAAAAAAAAAAGCTTAAATCAGCGAAGTAGTCCAACCAATGTAATGGTCCAGCGGATACTGCAAAACAAAAATTAGCAGTATGAAAAATAAAGATGGCTGCCCCCACAGAAGTACAAACATATGAATAAATAGTTACTTTCGGGAACATATTAAAATAACTAGAAAAACCCATAAAGTAAAACATATAAAATAAAAATGAACAAATTATAACACCTTTCCTTTAAAGAGAACCTTTCACCTCCCCATACGTGTGCAGCTGAGTGCAGCATGTAATGGGGAGGGCTGCACAAACTCTGGGGCACTTTACATTTTTTTCCTAGCCTCCTTAGTTATTTAGATATCGGTGCTGTAATATTTGGCGCCCGATATTTAAATAACCCCCTGAACAGTCAATGGGGAGGTAATTGGCAAGGGGGCGAGTAACATCGCTGTGACACTGTCCAATCAACTACGGACAGTGTCACAGCAAGATCTGGAGAGAGGAGAGCGTGTGCGCGCAGCTCCGCCACCACTACGGAACAGAAGAGGAGAAGAAGAGTGTGAACTGTTCTTCTGTTCCATGGCATCGGAGCTGTGCACGCACGCTCTCACTCTTTAGCTCTCGGCAGACAAGGACGACAAGACTAATCTCTTGCGAGAGAGCAGAGTCTTGTACTTGCCTGCCGAGAGCTGAAGTGAGAGAGCAGATGCGGCACGTCTAAGACTGCATGTCCCCTCCCCCTGGTCCACTCCGTCCCTGGCTGAAAATGCCGCCCGTCATTTTCGGGTAGGTGGCGCCCCTGAGGCTGTCGGCTCACCTCGCCTCATGGCAGGTGCGGCAATGCTGAATCGGTCCCAGTGCACACTGTTGGCGACAGTGTGCATCGGGAACCGAGAGGTCAGCTGTCGTCGACACTCCACTTTGCCTCTGATTTCAGCAATTAACCCCTTAAATGCGGTGATCGGATGTGATCGCCACATTTTAGGGGTTTCTAGAATATCGGCAGGCCCCGCTCTGAAATCGCTGGGTTTGCCGATAGCATGGCAAGCGAAGGCCAAACAACGGCCTCCGTGTCTGCCATGGACGGAGGCCTCCGGTTGGTACTAATAGGCTTCCTTTCAGAGTGACAGGAAGTCACTGTGTCGTTCCCGATGCACATTGTCGGCGACAAGGTGTGCATCGGGAACCGGGACGTCAGCTGTCCCCGACAGCTGACACTACAGGGTTTCCGATCAGCGGCTCATCGCTGCTGATTTAGGCAATTAAACCCTTAAATACGGCTATCGATTGCGATCGCCGCATTTAGAGAGTTTGTAGCACATCGGCAGCCCCCATGCAATCGTGGGGGTTGAAATGGCAACCGAAGGCCAGACAACGGCCTCCGTAGTCTGCCATGTATGGAATCCTATGAGGACCAGCCTCTGGCTGTGACATCACAATGACAGTTGGAATACATTACACTACTAGGTAGTGTAATGTATTGTAGCAGCGATCAGTGCTGCAGGTAAAAAAAAAAAGTGTAAAAAGTAAAAAAAAAAATTAAGAAAAATGTTTTATAAAAGTGTGAAAATAAAAGTTGTTTTTTTTCCTATAATAAGTCTTTTATTATAGGAATAAAAATGGAAACATTAAAGAAAGTACACATTTGGTATCACCGCGTCCGTAATGACCCAAACTATAATGTTATTTATAATGTTATATTTAACACCGCAAACAAAATAAATGAAAATCTATGCCAGCATCGCTATTTTATGGTCCCAAGATATACAATAAAAAGTGATCAAAAAGTTGCATGTACCCCAAAATAGTACCAATAAAAACGAACACCCATCCCGCAAAAAAACAAGACCTCCCACAGCTTTTTTGACTAAAAAAAATAAAAAAGTTATGGCTCTCAGAATACGGGGACACAGAAAATAAATTATTTTATAGAAAAGTGATTTTATGGTGCAAACGCTGCAAAACATAAAAAAAACGATATACATATGGTATCGCCATAATCGTACCGACCCGCAGAATAAAGTAAAACTTAATTTATTGTCCACGAGAGCACCATAAGAAATACCAAAAATAGCTGTTTTTGGTCACCTTCGCTCTAAAAAAAAAATGTAATAAAAAGTGATCAAAAAGTTGTATGCAACATAAAATTATAATAAAAGCTGCAGCTCGTTCCGCCAAAAATAAGCCCCCAGAAAGCTCAATCGACCAAAAAATTAAAAAGTTATGCATCTCAGAATGTGAGGATACAAAACAATTAATTTTTTTAACAAATAGTCTTTTCTTTGTAAAAGTAGTAAAATAAAAAAAAAAACTATATAAAATTTAGTATCACCGTAATCGTATGAAGACGCAGAATAAAACGAAGTTGTCGTTTTTACTGCACGGTGAAAGACGTAAAAACAAAACTCCAAAAACTATGGAGGAATCAGTTTTTCCCAATTTTAGCCCACAAATAATTTTTGTTCAGTTTCCCAGTACATTATATGGTACTTTAAATGATGTCAAGAGAAACTACAACTCCTCCAGCAAACAATAAGCCCTCACACCGCTCCATTTATGGAAAAATTAAAAAAAAGTGACGGGTCTTGGAAGGCGGGGAGTGAAAAACGAAAATGAAAAAGCAAAAAAGGATCAGTCCTGAAAGGGGTCATTCATTTCTAATAAAAAAACATTTAATGACCACATATGGGGTATTGCCGTAATCGGGAGAAATAGCTTTTCAAATGTTGGGCGGCTTTTTCGCTTTTATCCCTTGGGAAAATTAAAACAAATCAACATTTTAATGGACAAAAATGTTGATATTAATTTTCATGGCCTAATTCCACTAAATTCTACAAAAAAAACCTGTGGGGTCAAAATGCTCACTATAGCCCTAGAAAAATTCCTTGAGGGGTGTAGTTTCCCAAATGGGGTCACTTTTGTGGGGTTTCCACTGTTTTGGTTCCTCCAGGGCGTTGCCAACGCGACATGGCACCGAAAACCAATGCAGCAAAATCTGCGCTCCAAAATCCAAATGGCGCTCCTTCCCTTCTGAGCCCTGCTGTGGGTCCAAACATCAGTTTATTACCACATATGGGGTATTGCTGTAATCGGGAGAAATTGTTTTACAAATGTTGGGGTGCTTTTCCTTTGTTCCTTGTAAAAATGAAAAAATGCTATGTTTTAGCAGAGAAAAAACAGGTGATTTTCATCTTCACGGCCTAATTCCACTAAATTCTGCAAAAAAACTGTGGGGTCAAAATGCTAACTATACCCCTAGAAAAACGCCTTGAGGGGTGTAGTTTCCAAAATGGGGTCACTTTTGGGGGGGGGGGGTTCAATTGTTTTGGCACCACAAGACCTCTTCAAACCTGACATGGTGCCTAAAATATATCCTAAAAAAAGGAGGCCCCAAAATCCTCTAGGTGCTCCTTTGCTTCTGAGGCTGGTGCCTCAGTCCATTACCACACTAGAGCCACATGTTGGATATTACAAAAAACTACAGAATCCGGGCAATAAAATATTGTGTTGTCTTTCTCGGGTAAAACCTTCTGTGTTACAGAAAAAAATGTATTACAAATGAATTTCAGCAAAAAAAAATTGAATTTGTAAATTTAACCTCTACTTTGCTTTAATTCCTGTGAAACGCCTAAAGGGTTAAAACACGTTCTGAATGCGGTTTTGAATACTTTGAGGGGTGCAGTTTTCAAAATGGGGTGAGTTATGGGGACTTTCTAATATATAAGGCCCTCAAAACCATTTCAGAACTGAACTGGTCCCTGAAAAAATAGCCTTTTGAAATTTTCTTGAAAATATGAGAAATTGCTGCTAAAGTTCTAAGCCGTGTAACGTCCTAGAAAAATAAAAGGATGTTCAAAAAACGATGCAAACCTAAAGTAAACATATGGGAAACGTTAACCAGTAACTATTTTGTGTGGTATTACGATCTGTTTTACAAGCAGATACATTTAAATTTAGAAAAATGCTAATTTTTGCTAATTTTCTCTAAAATTTGAAGAACTTTTTCACAAATAAATAATGAATTTATCGACCAAAATTTTTCCACTAACATAAAATACAATATGTCATGAGAAAACACTCAGAATCGCTTGGATAGGTAAAAGCATTCCAAAGCTATTACCACATAAAGTGACATGTCAGATTTGTAAAAATTATCTGTGTCCACAAGGACAAAACAGGCTGTGTCCTGAAGGGGTTAATGGTGTAAAAAAAAAAAAATAAAATAAAAAAAAAGTATTACGTTTATTTTTTACGATTTTGAGTGTGGAGGAATATATACTTTATCAGTGAATATAAAAACTTGCAAGCACTTTAGAGGAAAACTTCCAGAAGCTATAAGTATATATCTTGGATAAGTATATTATTAAAATGTGTGTTCTATTTTTAAAGAGTTACAGGACGCCGGAAGAAGTTTCTGTGCCTGTGACCTTATGACAACACATCCTGTTCTCAGCAGAGGTAAAAAAAAGCAGAAAAAAAAGGAGATTTGATTTTGACTGTTTACTATTGATTCAAGGGTTATTTCACCCAAAAGTAGCGGTTACATACTAAAGCTTATATAAAACTATATGCACATTATGCAAAACTCTACATTCCAAGACATCATGACTTTCACTAAAGCAAAAAAATAAAATAATTTTCTGCTTTAATATTAGAATTATGGTTAAAAACCATCAAAGCATAAAAGTAACCTCTGATTTCACTACCATGTTTTGATAAATAAACACTAGAATGGCTCTAGTCTGCCATCTTGTGGACATTTTATATAGCTGCGTATTTGCTTCTTTACAGATAAGTCACCAGTGTAACGGTGCCATTTGAGAACACTTAAACGTCAGCTCTTAGAAAATATATTTTTCCTGTGGATTATACTTGGATTTAGATAAGGTTGTTTGCATATGATAAACTTTATAGCTATATTATATAATTGATCAGCAGATAAATGTGACCACTGTATAACGGCCGTGCTGCAGTAATGAATAGGAGCAGAGCAGCAGTAACCTAGTACGGTTGATATACAGTAATCAGCATAGCTTCCGGCTCCATGGGTGCAGCCGGAACAGCTCTGTGTGGGGTCCGGGTATCGGACCCCCACCAATCATATACGGATGACCTATCCTGTGGATATGTCATCAGTATAAAAAACAGCCCCCAACCTAGAGAACCCATTTAAAACTGTAATAATCCTGCATATATTTAAATAGATTATGTATTTATCAGAATTTATAGCATAGCATTGCTCGGATATGCCATTAATGTGTGATCTGGAGGTCTAACTGCAGGACCATACATTGCTGGCCTACCCTATGGATTGAATATCAATCATGACATGTACAGAATTACTCCACATGTGGCACCTCAATAATCAATGGCGAATCATATAGGCGGTTCGGGCAGCCGCTTGGGGCCTGAAGCTCCCAGGTGGCCCATGAAATGGACATAATCTTAAAAACTACTAAAAGAACTATGCAGGGCGCTAGCGCTTGTGACAGCCGCTGCGGAGTTGGGGAGGAGGGGCAGGGAGAGCAATTCAGGACGGGCTGGGCCAGGATAGTGCTAGCAGACGTTAGGCTAGTGGTAGAACACGCCTCTCTGACACTGCACCGCCTTCACAAACGTCATAGTCAAATGTCAGAAGTTATGATTGGTGGGGGATTCTGCCACTTTGTTCTTGCGATTGGTGGCGGTCTACCAATCGCTAGAACGAAGTTGAAGAATCTCTCGGGTGAGCGCTGAGCCGCTTAGTTTCTGATCGGCTTTCTAAGAAAGCAGATCAAGTGGTTTATGGACTCAAAGACTTTCTGTTGAGACCGTACACCGCTCCGAGGAATGACTCAGAAATGAAGCAGCACAGCACTCACCCAAGAGATTCTGCCACTTCGTTTTAGTGATCGGTGAGGGTCTCAGTTCTCGCACCCCCACCGATCAAAACTTCTGACATTTCACTATGACATGCCAAAAGTTTCTTAAAAGTTTAGTTACACTTTAACCCCTTAACGCATAGTCCCTAGGGGGACTAATAAAAAAATGAAAAAACCTGTTAAATAAAGTTTTTTTTTATGCCCTTTTCAAATTTTTTCCATGTTAAAAAAGATATCAGTTAACATAAGTCCAACCTATCACAATATAGCATTGTTTAACCCGCTCTGAGAATACCGTAAAAAAAAAAAAGTATATAAAAACACCAAATTTGGCCACCTTAGAACTCCAAAAAAATTAAATAAAATGGGATCAAAAAAAGTTGCATATACCTCAAAATGGTATCGGTGAAAACTACAGTGCACCCCGCAAAATTTAAGCCCTCACATCGCTAAATTGATGGAAAAATGAAAAAGTTACGGCTCTCAGAATACGGCAAAACAAAAACATTTTTAATTTAGCAAATAGTTTTATTAAGTGGTAAAACATTTAAAAAAAACATATACATTTGGTATCGCCGTAATCATATCAACGTGTTGTTACGTCCATGGCCGGGGATCGCCGTTCTAACTCACCCCCTGACGATCCCGGCCATGGACACCTCTCTGCTCGGCGTCCTCCTCCCTCTGGCAGGCGCCGGCACTGTCTTCCGGGTCCTCGCCCCGTTCCCCGCAGGGCGCGCGCGCCCACGCGTTTACGGCCTTAAAGGGCCAGTAGGCGTCCAGCTGCCAGTAATCAGTTATTAGCCCAAATGGCTGCTGGACTATAAAAATGAGCTCTGCCCACTGGTTCCTTGCCTGAGCGTTGTTGTATACCCTAGTCTGTCTTGCTAAAGGTCTCCCAGTGTTTTCCAGTTCCCAGTGTTGCCCGTTCCTGCTGCCTGTACCCTGTATCCCGTACTATCGTTACCTGCTGTAAAAGCCAAGTCGTGTCTTCCGCCGCATCCGCGGCGTCACCTGCTGTGAAAGCCAAGTCGTGTCTTCCGCCGCATCCGCGGCGTCACCTGCTGTGAAAGCCAAGTCGTGCCTTCCCGCTGCATCCGAGGCGTCACCTGCTGTGAAAGCCAAGTCGTGCCTTCCCCCTGAATCCGCGGCGTCACCTGCTGTGAAAGCCAAGTCGTGATCCTGCCACGGTCTACTATTGCGTCAGGTACCCGTTTTGAACTATAGACATTGTTTTGTACCTAGTTGGCCAGCTGCTACCCCGCTACGTGGTACGGCCCAGTGGGTCCACACCCCGCGCCGTGACACCTGTAGAATAAGGGGAATATGTCGTTTTTACCGCCTGATGGACGCCGTAAAAACAAACCAACCAAAAAATGGCGTAATCTCTGTTTTTTGCCCATTTCACCGCAAAAATAATTGTTTTCAGCTTCCTAGTAGTTTATGCGGTACAATAAATGGTGCCATGAAAAAATACAACTTATCCCAGAAAAAACAAGCCCTCACATGGCTATATCGATGGAAAAAATAAAAAAATTATAGCTTTTGGAAGGTGGGGAAGAAAAACAAAAGTAAAAAAACGTAGCTTATCGAAGTAGTCCAACGAATCTACGCTGTAGTCCAAGCAGTCCAGCGCAATCTGCCTAAAAAAAACCAGAAGTTGGCAGTATGAAAAAAAAATTAAAAATAAACCTTATACTCACCTAGAGAGGTGTTCTGACTTTTTTCTCCCCTGTGCCATAATAGAAATTAGAGGTCAATGAAGACTAATTCCCCATCATGTAACGCTGCTACCTGTAAACTGAAAAGTCATCCGCCAGAAGAAAAAGGTTTCCCCATGTTGGAGTACAAGAAAATCCAAATCCTAGGTGACGCTTTCTTTTACTCCGTCATCAAGAACCATTTTTCACTGTCTGATAATTTCTCTGTTGACAGGTAGCAGAGTTCTACAAGGGCGGTGTTAGGGAGAGGCATAATCGGCAATTGCCCAGTGCCCCCAGAATGGGCCGCTACTCTTGGACCAGTGCTGTGTGCTTGCCCCTCAAGCTAAAATTTGCCAGCCAGCCCAGGCCATTAGCTCCCTGCCCCATCGCTTGCACTTGTAGACCAAACCCTGGTTTAGGCCTGCGGCCTACAAGAGTCCGGGAGCCTGCTGATGACATTACTGCATAACGACGTCCGCGCTGGTCAGCAGAAAGTCAGAATGTCCGGCTAAGGTTACAAATTAAAAAAAAATATATATAGCGTGTTTGTTGTGTGATGCTAGTAATGAGAGTACTCAGATAGATTGGGGGATCAAAGAGTTGGGATCAAAAAAATTTCCTCTAATCCCATCTGTTTGTGCTGGATGGCGGCTGTCAACCATCGATTCCATGGGCACAATGATTACGTACCCTTTGTTGGCCGTGCATGTACGTGATAATGCGGTATACCCTTCTCGCATTATCATGTACATCTACATTGCATCAAGTACATGATTTTTATTGCAGATTGATGGCCCTCCAGCACGAATAGCAGTGATCAAAGGAAACCTGGATCGAGTCCGTTTAAAAGGACCAATGATTAGCTGAATAAGGGAAATGTCCACACAGGATAAAATCCCCTGCAGATTTTACAACAGATACACTGCAAAAACAGAAACCAATCTATAGCAAAATTTGCATTAACAACAAGCGGATTTGTCACGCGTTTTGCTGCAAATTTCACCCCATCCATTTCAAAGGTGAAATCTGCCGTGAAAATATGTAGCATAAATTGGTATGCTACGGATTTAAAATCCAGATCAATTTTCTCCGCAGTGTGTGGATGAGATTTGTTCACATCTTATCCACTTTGCTTCTAGAGCAGTAAACTGCAGATTTTCCACCCCCAATCCGCCCCATGTGAACATACCCTAGCAGTTGATATTTTCAATCTCTGATAGTCCGACATTATTTCTTTCCACAACCAGATTTGCGCTGCTTACCACCTATATCCAGTCTCTCAGAAAAGTCATCACCCTTGACATTCACCAAAAAGAGAAGCCCAAATCATATATTTCCAAGATAAAAAACATTGCACTAAATAATATTTTCTCTCAGAATCCTATAGTGTGTTATCTAGTTACTGCACGGTTATTCCCTGATCTAGCAAGCAAAGACATTGAATATTGTTTATAGTTTGAGGTGTTCATTGTTACTATTAACCCGTTAGTGACCACCCATTATTGTTTTTACAGCGGCCACTAACGGGCTTTATTCCGATGCAATTGCCTATTTAAGGCGCTGCATCAGAATAAATAAATAGAGCAGGGAGCTGTTAAATCTCCCTGTTCTCAGCTACCAAAAGGTCTAACGGGCGAGATCGATATCTTTATCATTCTCGCCCCCTCAGATGCAGCACTCAATAGCGAGCGCCGCATCGGAGTGGTTTTGGAGAGAGGGAGGGAGCTCCCTCTCTCACCCCACCGGCCACTCTACGTAAGATCGCAGGGTGTCGGTGTCTTCTACGGCAGCCAGGGGGCCTAATAAAGGCCCCCAGGTCCACCACTAGTTATGCCTGCTAGGTCATGCCAAAGGCAAGGCCTAGCAGATGCCTCACCGTTTTTACACAGATAGGCAGTAATACACCGCAATACAGAAGTATTGCAGTGTATTATAAAAGCGATTGGACGATCACATAGTGAAGTTCCGTAGTGGCACTAAAAAAAGTAAAAAGAAAGTTAATAAAAAGAAAAAAAGTGAAAAAAAAAAATGCTTTATTATTAAAAAAAACCAGTTACACATATTTGGTATCGCCGCGTCCGTAACGATCCCAACTGTAAAGTTATTACATTATTTAACCCGCACGGTGAACGCCGTAAAAATAAAATAAAAAACATTTAAAAAATTGCTGTTTTTTGTGAATCCTGCCTTAATACATTTTTTGATAAAAAGTCATCAAAAAGTCGCATGTACTCCAAAATGGTACCAATAAAATCTACAAGTCGTTCCGCAAAAAAAAGCTCTCATACAACTGCATCGGCGGAAAAATAAAAAAAGTTATGACTCTTGAAATATGGAGACACAAAAACAAATAATTTGGAAAAAAAGTGTTTATTATGGTGTAATAGTAGTAAAACATAAAAAATCTATATCAATTTAGTATCGTTGCAATCATGACAACCCACTGAATAAAGTTATTGTGTTATTTATACCACACTGTAAACGGCGTAAATTTGGGACGCATAAAAGTGTGGCGAAATTGCTTTTTTTTTATATTCCCTCCTAAAAAAGTTAATAAAAAAAAATTAGGCCCCATGCACACAACCGTATTTTTTCCCTCCCATAAATACGAGTCCTTTGTCACCCATATTTACGGACTTGTGCCCGTAAATACGGGTCCGTTTTCTCTACTTCTAACGTAGAGAGAGATATTGCACTGCACTAATCGGCAGCCCCTTCTCTCTATCCAGCTGTGAACGGCAGCCTCTTCTCTCTATCAGTGCTGGATAGCCATTTCGGGCAGAGTTTCCGCAGCGGAACGCAACGATAGTGAGAAAAAGAAGTTCATATGTACCTCGGCCGTTGTCTTGGTGACGCGTCCCTCTTTTGACATCCGGTCCGACCTCCCTGGATGACACGGCAGTCCATGTGACTGCTGCAGCCTGTGAATGGCTGCAGTGGTCACATGGGATGAAACATCATCCCAGGCGGCCGGACTGGAGGAAGAAGCAGGGAGTTCTGGGTAAGTATGAACTTTTTTTTGAGGAAACATTTGAAATCTATATTGTGAGCGCCACGCATGGTACTCACTATCCATTGGTAGTCACTGTCCAGGGTGCTGAAAGGGTTACTGCCGATCAGTGCAGCCCCTATGCTCTATCCAGCACTGATTGTTTAACTCTCAGAACGCTGGACAGTGACTACCGCTGGACAGTGAGTACCATGCGTAGCAACGCTCCCGTAATTACGGCTGCACACACACACAGCCACCCGTAATCACGGGAGCCCCATAGACTTCTATGGGCCTGCCCGTGCCGTAATTACGGACTGAAATAAGACATGTTCTATATTTTTCAACGGTACGGGCACCTTCCCGTGTCGCGGCAACCCGCGGGTTGCAATGTGGCCACATTGACTTTCAATGCCTGCGCGACAGGCAGGCGTTTTTTGCCCATGCGACCTGTGTCTGCCACGGCCTTTACTATAAAAGCTTTGAAGAGAACCTTTCACCACCCCATACATGTGCAGCTGTGTGCACCATCATGGCCGGCCTTAGGTACGTGCGAACAGTGCGATCGCACAGGGTGCCGCCCGCCGCACTGTAAGGGGGGCGCCACCGGGTGTGCATGCCCCGTGCCATTGCCACTACTCGGGGCACCAGCGGGTCAGGTGCCACTCACTTACTGCACCGACCTCAATACTGGCTGCCCCGCGCCCCGGCCACCGCTCACCCTGTCCTGTGTCTTGAATGACGAGACAGGTGTGATTACATCATTCAAGACACAAGACAGGTAGAAGACACCGCGCTTCCTGTGCGTTTCCAGGGCTGGTAGGGACACCGAGGGAACGTTTTCCCATGGGCGGCTCCAGCAGGCAGTGTTTGCCAGAAGCCCAGCAGGTAAGTCACTGACTGGACTTTGTTTGAATGGGGGAACTGACAGGGTTCTAAAAAGGGCAATAATGGCAAATGGACAGAGGATTCAGTGCCATCTTGGTGCACATTTGCCACTTATTGCCCCTTTAGTGTCCTTCTATTCAGTGCCCCTTGATACCCATTTGCCGCCCCTTTATTGTTCTTCTGTGACAAAAGATGCTAAAGACACTGGTTCAGGGAATGGCTTTCCCCGGACGAATCCACACTTGTGCATACCATAAGCCCCTTCTTCCTTTTCTCTTGATTTCCTTGTTATTAATGGTGTCCTTGTATATGTTTGTATGATAGACACTGGCTTATCTGAATCTGTATTCTGTTTCTTCTTGATATTCAATAAAAATGTATTAATAAAAAAAAAATGTATGTATATGATTTCTCAATATGAATAGTTATCCATGTAAAACATGTACAGGCTGGTTCTGCCAGGCTCATAGAGAAGGAGTGAACGCAGGATTTTTAAAAAGGGGGTTTCCAAATGCATACTTTTTAAACCAAGTTATTTTCGCAACGCTGCCGCTTCCCTTTGGTTTTTACGCTACAAGTAGTGGTCTGCACTTATCCACCAGCCTAGCCCTTTATATTACAAGCTCTATATAAAAGGGCTAGGCTAGTGGATATGTGCTGACCACTACTTGTAGCATAAAAACCAGTGCAGATAGTGCCACATGCAGTGCCCCTGTAAATAGTGCCACACGCAATACCCCTGTAGATAGTGCCACACACAGTGCCCCTGTAGATAGTGCCACAGATGTAGATAGTGCTACACTTACCTGACCTTGTTCCAACGACGTTCTCGAGCGTAACGTCGCAATTGTATGTTAGGGCCTCCCAGTTCTGGTCACAAGGATATTTCCAAACAACTTGAAACCCCCCTGTGTGCGCCACTGTGGATGGTGGGTACAGAGTGAGGGACCCCACCCGCTCTATGACATCCATATTCCCCTAACTGAAACAGTTATGTGATAATCTTTGTTTTCTCACTGGGGGGAGTAATTGCTTGTAAGTCACAATTATTCTATCCTTGCAAATCAGTTCCCCTTGTACTGACTCCTGTTGTGCTTGTGCTAGGATTATGTCTTTCCACAGAAAGCAATCTGAGAACACAGAGCTGCAGTGTAAAGTATGAGGGAGAGCTCAAGCAGAATTATGAAACTTTATGAGAAAGGAGGTTTGTTTCACACTACCATACATCAAAGCTGCAACTGAACACAGCTGTGTCGTAATGAAGCAGAGCTAGAAAAAAGCCATTACTTGAGAAAATAAATAGCAGCTAATGATCTTACAATGGGCAGTGGCCTAACTTTAATTTCAGGTTTCCATGCGGTTTCGAGAAATCTACTAAACTGCCCATAAACAGCTACATGTGAATGAGCAATTACATGTTAGTGCATGAGACCTATGTATATTTCACTGTATCAGATCTACTTGGCAATGGTCAATACTTATTTCACCACTTAAGGTATTCACAGCAGACTCTTTGGCATAAATTATATTAAGTGACAATACCGAGCCCCAAATTCCAAAGTCCGGTTCATTAGACTGAGACACGTCACATTTCACCTACTGAGAAGATTGGTTCAGCACATTCCTCCCCGATGCTGTGTAAATGTGCAGCTTGTTAGAAACTACCATGCCGTTTTATAGAGGAAAACACAATTTCAATAGAATAACGGAATTATTTTAAGCAGATTTTCTATTTAATATATTAGGTTTTACACAACAGAGGGGAAAAATCATTCAGACAAAATAACAAGGGAGAAATGAATGACGTTAATAGAAAAGGTGATTAAAACCAGGAGGAGAATAGAAATTATAGGGAACCGGTCACCAACATTTCACCTATTAAACCAGCAATATCTGGTGGTAGTGGGAGAAAAATCATTTTTATGTGACCTAGAATTATCTTCTAAGTAGCTCTGTACCTTTAGTATTCCGTTTTTTTGTGTTTAAGCGCCGTATGCTAATGAGCAT
Organism: Rhinoderma darwinii; assembly: GCF_050947455.1. NCBI lineage: Eukaryota > Metazoa > Chordata > Amphibia > Anura > Rhinodermatidae > Rhinoderma > Rhinoderma darwinii. The sequence continues at coordinate 55,633,014 of NC_134698.1, forward strand.
AAAAGAGTCATATCTTATTCCTCAAGCCTTTCCGAGTTTCCCCTGCCTCTTTACTTTTGATTGACAGCTCCTCGCCTACCCCCAGCACCGATGCGCATCGATGTCCTGCTCTGGCGCGTGCGCACAATGGGACACCATAGCGGCTGTCATGTCCGTGGCTGCGGGCTTTCAGCTCCGTTCTTCCCCTGACAGCCGCAGCCACGAGTCGGCAAGTGCTGGCCCCAGCCTCCTCCTTAGGAGAAGCCAGCGCTCGCGACTACTCACCAATGCCGCATCCCGTAGGGTGCGTGCACACGCTCGTGCCCGCTCTTAAAGGGGCAGCGCGCGCATCGGACCTCGTTCCTGAACTTTGACCCGTGAGTACTCTGGGCTATAAGAGGGGTCCAGCCCCCTAGTTCTATGCCTGAGCTTTGTTGTTGTATACCTAGTCTATCTTGCAAATGGCCCCCTAGTGTTTCCTGCTCCCAGTGTTTCCTGCTCCTGTATCCTGATCTAGTGTCGTGCTTGTTGTTGCCGTGCTGTGCTGTATTCTACGCCTGACCTGCTTCTCCACACCTGACGTCCACCTGATGCCAAGTTCCTGCCTAACCAGCCTTGCTACTGTCCGAGCTGCCACAGGTACCCTATACGAACTATAGACTCTGACCTGCGTCCTGTTGGCCAGCTGCCATACCGCCAAGGCGGTACGGCCCAGTGGGTCCACGAACCCCTCGTGACAGCGGCGCATGCGCATCAACTAGATTTGAGGCCCAGACGAAGCAGAGAAGGGCGTCGGACCATACATGACGGGCGAATGCGCGCTCTCTCAGATGAGATTTCGGCATTTTCGGTGGTGGGCGGGAATAAGAAGAAGAGGAACAAACGAGACTGCCGGATTATTACCATAAAAGGTGCAAAATGTTTGCAGACTGTTATTTACGGTCGGAGGAGGAGTTTAGGAGAAGGGATAACGGTAATGAACTTTTGACAGTAGCGTTTAGTGAGGGCGAGTAGAGTTCAATAGATCAAATGCTGGTGACAGGTTCTCTTTAAGTGAAATTTTCTGATACGACTTTACTGTGCTATAATTAAAAAACAAAACGCTAAAACTGTGGCTTTCATAGATTAGTCTGTATCCATGTCTAAGGCCCCATGCACACTAACTTAAAAAAGCCTGTAATTACGGGAGAATTGCTAGGCGACGTCAGGGGATAGTCACTGTCCAGGGTGCTGAAAGAGTTAACTGATTGGCAGTAACTGTTTCAGCATCCGGGACAGTGCCTACCACTGGAGTTTTAATAGTATTAAAAGTTAACTTACCCAGAACTCCCTGCTTCTTCCTCCAGTCAGGCCTTTCGGGATGACGTTTCATCCCATGTGACCGCTGCAGCCAATCACAAGCCAATCACAGGCTGCAGCGGTCACATGGACTGCCGCGTCATCCACGGAGGTCGGCTGGATATCAAAAGAGGGACGTGTCACCAAGACAACGGCCGGGGTACGTATGAACTTTTTACTTTCAATCGCTGCGGAAACTCTGCCCGAAACGGCTGCCCCTTCTCTCTATCCAGCACTGATAGAGAGAAGGGGCTGCGGATTAGTGCAGAGAAAACGGGTCCGAAAATACGGGAGGATTGTTGCTGACAACGGACCCGTATTTACTGGCACGGGTCCGTAAATACGGGTGGAATACGTGTGACAAAGGACCCGTATTTACACCACTATTTACGGGAGGAAAGAAATACGTTCGTGTGCATGGGGCCTTACAGGATACAGAGCAGCTGTATCTCAAAAAGTAAAGGTAATTTTTAATAAAAACTAAATTAGAAAGTTGCACCAAACACACTGATACACTTTTTTTTAAAATCGCTTTCGAAGGTGCACATAGTCTGGAATAAACACTGTTTTTAAAACGATTCTGGGAGTTATGTGGAATACTCGTCACATTTCTGATACAAATAAAGAATTAAAGGGGTTATCCGGGTTATTACAATTTATGGCCTATCCTTAGGACAGCCCATCAATATTAGATCGGTGGGAGTCCGACTGTTGGCACCCCCCGCCGATCATCTGTTTGAAGGGGCCACGGCACAGCCTCTTCATTGTTTACATGGTTCTTTTTTCTGTTCGTATTTGCACGCTCCATTACATGTGTAACGGCCACGCAAATACAAACAGAAAGAAGAACCATGTAAACAATGAAGAGGCTGCGACACTCTGACCAGATTGTATTTTGGTGGAGATGGAGATTGTTCTTCTTCAGGGCAACACTTTAAACAGTTACAATAGTAACACGTTTCAATAATTTTTTCCCCTTCCCAGGAGTTGTCCAGGATTAGAAAAACATGTCTGCTTTCTTCCAGAAACAGCGCCACACGTGTCCATGGGTTGTGTTTGGTATTGCAGCTTGATTCCATTTAAGTGAATGGGACTGATCTGCAATACCACGCATAACCTATGAACAGGTGTGTCGCTGAAAGCAGTCATGTTTTTTCTAATCCTGTAAAACCCCCTTTAAGGTAATACATATTGAGTTTCTCTAGTCTTTCCTTCTTTAGAGCACTCTTTTCCATTTGCCTTAGTATTAGATACATTATACAAACAAGTTCTCCCTCTGGTAACCCAGCTCATCCATCCACTGTATATGTAACACTTTATTTCATCTACAGTATCGCAGACTAGCCGGCTGCTTCCCCCAACAAAAGCAGCTTATTATTGGAGAACCTTTCAGATGGATAGGGGTTCAAAACTAGACAACTTCTTTAAGGGGTTGTCCAGTTTGGCAGCTGTTTTTATACAGATGACCGATCTTGTAGATAGATTATCAGTTTATGATCAGTGAGGGTCCGACACTTGGACACCGCACCGATCACTTGTTCAGGCTGCCTTTGGGCGCCGGAAGCTATGCAGTGGCATAACTTCTGGTGACTGGAGGCAGCCGAAACAGCTGATCAGTGCGGAGTCCGGGTATCATCCTGTGGATAGGTCATCAATATAAAAAAACAGCCCCCAAACCGGACAACCCCTTTAATGTCACAGATCTTACATCTGACTTTGGCTCTGATCTATTCTATCATTTTTATTTTCTACTGGTGATGTCTCCAGATGTAAACACAGTAAGTCAAAGTAGAGTATTTGAACGGTGGAAAGGTTAGCATTATAACGTATGTAAAAATAAAGGCCTCATGCACACGATTGTATTATGGCTCCATACGAGTTGTACGGTGATGTAATATGGCACCCTAGAGGTGTGTCCATCAGACACGTGCCATGCTCCTTTGGATAATATATTACCTACCCATTACCTAGGCAGAACATCTCCATAATATGATGCAGTACGCAGTCAGCATATGGTGGTACACGCAGTGCCCACAGCTCCATAGCATACTTGCCAACAGTCCCAATTTTGCTTTTTGCTAAGTGCCCTTGAACGGGTTCCGTGTACATGGCACTGTGCATGGCACCTTTAATACATACAGATTCAGCAATCTTTAACTTGACTCTTAACACATTTAATGGAGAAAACTTTAACTTGACTTTGTCCATGGCTTTTGGTGTGTGATATAAGTCAAGTTAAACTTTGCTACATCTGTTCTGTCATAATCAAAAAATGGTAAAATAAGTCAGTCACTCACCTGCTGATCCTCCAGCCAAGATTTGCTGAGAAGCCTCTGTCCAAAAACTGACACGCACAGGGGGAGACATGGCTGCCAGAATCAGATGTTAGAAGATTGAAAGCCGTCCGGATGTCCCTGACCGAGAGAAACATGTGATGTTAGTGAAAGGGTCACAGAATCCGGAACAATATAAACAACTCCATACAATGATAGGAAGAAATCAAATTTCTCTGCATTGTATACCCGATAAACCCTGAACTATCTAGTAAAATTCCTTTAAACTTTCCATCGGTCACTTTAACAAATCTAGTGCATATTATTTGGAACTGCCTAATAATCCAGCATTTTACAACGTCAGATGCCTTAGGCATATGTCACCTCTGAAATTGTACGTATAATTCCCGGTCTGGTGGTACGCAGGGAGAACGCTGGGTGTACTGTTGCCGAGGTAACTATACGACACCCAAAGAGACTTGAGCACAGGTGCTATTCATTTTTTGGATGTCATATGGTTGCCTTGATAACTGTAATTTCCTGCGTCTCTCCATGCCGGATGTCGGATTGCGCGGGCGAAAGGAATTCCAGGGATATTTTCAGAAATATTAAACCAGCATAGACATGCAAAATGTTGTAATGAATAGGAGGTAAGTATATGTTGCATATTTAACCCCTTCCCGACATTTCTCGTAAGTATACGTCATGGAAATTTGGTGCTTCCCGCAAACTGTCGTATACTTACGACAAATGGATGGCACAGGCTCAGAAGTAGAGTCGGTGCTATCATCCCCGGGTGTCACCTGTATCTTATAGCTGAAACCCTGCTGTAATGGCGAGGACCGAAGTTAGCTTCGATCCCCGCCATGAACCCCTTAAATACAGCAGTCAAAAGCGATCGCTGCATTTAAGGTGTTTGGCTCCCTAGCAACGAAATCGCCGGGTGTCGGTGGCATGAAGGCGGGGCCTAAAAGGCTTCCGTAGCCGTCGGCAAGATGGCGCCGGCTCAGGAGATGAGCCGGCGTCATCAGCGGTGGATGTCAGCTGTATGTTACAGCTGACATCCAGCTGTAACGGCAGGAACCGGAGCTAGCTCCGATCCCTGCCATTAAACCCTTAGATGCAGCGATCGAAAGCGATCGCTGCATCTTTGTGGATGTCAGCAGATCGGCAGCTCTGCCCTGCAATTACAGGCCTGCCGACTGCTACCATGGCAACAGGAGACCTAACAATGGCCTCCTGCTCTGCCATTACAGAAGCCGATTAGGCCCCGCCCCGGAGGCGAAGCCCAATCGGCTTGTTGTCAGTGAATGACTTGCAGATCTAGTACATTGCACTACACAGGTATTGCAATGTATTATAAAAAAAAAAATCTGACGGTTCGACTTTCAAGTCTCCCAGCGAAAAGTAAAGTGTGGAAAAAAAAAGTTGTAAAAAGTATAATAAAAGTTTCAAGTAATAAAATAAAACACAAATCGCCCTTTCCCCTTATCAATTCCTTTATTATTGAAAAAAATTAAATAAACCATACATATTTGGTATTGCCACGACCGTAACAGCATAAACTATAAAAATATTATGTTATTTATTCCATGCGGTGAACAGCGTAAAAAAAAAACCTTAAAAAACAATGCCAGAATTTCAGTTTTTTGGTCACTTTGCCCTACAAAAATGTAAATAAAGTGATCAAAAAGTCGAATGTATCCAAAAATGGTACCTATAAAAACTATAGCTCGTCTCGCAAAAAAACAAGCACTCATACAGCTTCATTGACTAAAAAAATGTAAAAGTTATGGTTCTCACAACATGGCGACAGAAAAAAAAATACATTCTTTCTACAAAAGTAATTTTATTGTGCAAAAAGTTGTAAAACATAAAAAAGTTCTATAAATTAGGTATCGCCGGAAACTGTACTGACCCACAGAATAAAGTTAACATGTAATTTATAACGCGTGGTGAACACTGTATAAAAAAAAATTATTAAAAAACTGTCAGAATTGCTGTTTTTTGGTCACCTTGCCTCCCAAAAAATAGGATAAAAAATTTGCATATACCCCAAAATGGTACCAATAATAACTACAGCTCAAAACAGATAAAAACAAGGACATTTATGCAAAAACACCGAAAAAGGCCATACTTACAAATGGACACAGCCAGGTCAGAAACGCTGATGAAGGCGAGTGAGCAGGTGCTTTAAATAATAATAGCCACTCCCACTAGTCTTGAGGGGAGTGGTATGTGGTGCATGGGATGTGTAGTAAGAAATAATAAATGAATAGTGTATGTGCAAGTGTAATAATGTAAGTGAAATATAGGGGGCAGTAATGAGTAAAGTGCCTAAAAAATAAATGAATAATGGGATGCAAGTGTGTGAAACATGGAGGGATAGTGTGTAAGTCATGAGGCGCAACGTGACTAGCCAGGTAGAAGCCTATTTGTGACGCCTTGATAATTCATAGAGCGGGCTACCCTGCTTGCTAGGCCAAACAACAACACACCATGCTCTCAATAACTACAGCTCGTCCCGCAAAAAAACAGCCCTCATGCCACTACGTCTATAAAAAAATAAAATTAGTTAAGGCTTCCATAAGTCAGGAAATAAAAAATACACAGTTGTGCCGGCCCGAGGGGAACATTTCTTCTGTTTCAAGAGGCGATTTATCAATGCCCTAAAATTAGGGAACCAGGAAGAGGAGGGCCCAAACATATCCGCTGGAAGCGAGGGTGCCCGTATTATGCCAGGACAACACATCCTAGCAAAATTCCTCAAACTGCAAAGGTGCAGAGTGAGGACCAAAAGGGGGATAAGAAAGGACATTTATCAGTGCGACACCGGCCTGTGCATAAAGGATTGTGTCACAGCGTAACAAATATCATTGTTTTATTGTTTGTTTTTTTTACCCCATTATTATACCACCTGACTATGCCCCTGATGTACTCTGCCCAGCTTACATGTACCCCCACATTATAAACTAAATACCAGTAAAACTCCAAACAAAACTACTACCGAGCAAAATCTATGCTTCAAAAGCCAAATGGCGCTCCCTCCATTCTGAGCCCTACGGCGTGCCCACACAGCAGTTTACTTCCATATATATGGCATCGCTATTCCCGGGAGAACCTTTTAACAATTTTTGGTGTGTGTCTCCAGTGGCACAAGCTGGGCATGACATATTTGCCACTGAAATGGCATATCTAGGGAAAGATTAAAATGTTTACTTTGCGCCATCCGCAGCGCAATCATTTATGGAAAAGACCTGTGGGGTGAAAATGCTCACTACACCCCTTAATAAATGCCTTGATGGGTGTAGTATCCAAAATGGGGTCACTACTCAGGGGTTTCTTTTATTTCACATCAGAGCCTCTGCAATTGTGAACCAATACTTTGTAAGTCGCCAAATTAAGCCTCAATTTTGCATGGTACTCTCTCACTCCTGAGCCTGGCCGAATGTCTAGGCAAAAGATTAGTGCCCCATGTAGGGTGTTTCTAAAACCGGGAACGCAGCATAATAATTACAGAGCTGTCTTGTCATGGTGGCACAAGCTGGGCACCACATATTGGCATATCTATGGACAAAAATAACACTTTCACTCTGCTACATCGAGTGCACATTAATTTCTGCAAAACACCTGAAGTTAACATCATCACTACACCCCTAGGTGAATACATTTAGGGTGTAGTTTCCAAAATGGGGTCACTACTGGAGGGTTTCCACTATTTTGGTCCCACAGGGACTTTGCAAATGCGACATAGCGCCCAGAAACTAATCCAGCAAAATCTGCACTCCAAAAGCCAAATGGCGCTCCTTCCCTTTTGATCCTTGCCATGTGCCCAAACAGCAGTTTATGACCACATATGGGGTATTGCCGTACTCAAGAGAAATTGCTTTACAAATGTTGGGGTTCTTTTTTTCCTTCATTTGTTGAGAAAATGAAAAATTTGGAGCTAAAACTACATATTATTCAAGAAAAAGGATTGTTTTTATTTTCACTGCCCAATTCTAATAAAATCTATGAAACATCTGTGGGGTCAAAACACTCACTACACCACTAGATGAATTCCTCAATGGGTGTAAAATGGAGTAACTTTTTGGGCATTTTCACTGTTTTGGTACCTCAGGGGCTTTGCAAATGTGACATGGCCTCCGCAAACCATTCATGCTAAATTTGAGCTCCAAAAGCCAAATAGCGCTCCTTCCATTCTAAGCCCTGCCCTGTGTCCAAACAGCCGTTTATGACCACATATCGGGTATTGTTTTACTCGGGAGAAATTGCTTTACAAATTTTGCGGTGCTTTTTCTCCTTTAGTCCTTGTGGAAATGAGAAAAAATTAGCTAAACCTACATTTTATTTGAAAGAATGTAGATTTCCATTCTCACGGCCTAATTCCAACAATTTCTGAAATAAACCTGTGGGGTCAAAATGCTCACTATACCCCTAGATAATTTCCTTGAGGGGTGTAGTTTCACAAATGGGGTCACTTTTGGGGGATTTGCCCTGTTTTGGCACCGCAAGAGCCCTTCAAACCTGACATGGTGCCTAAAATACATTCTAATAAAAAGGAGGCCCCAAAATCCACTAGGTGCTCCTTTGCTTCTGAGGCCGGTGCTTCAGTCCAGTAGCACGCTAGGGCCACATGTGGGACATTTCCTAAAACTGCAGAAACTTGGCAATAAATATTAAGTTACTTTTCTCTGGTAAAACTTTGTGTTACAAAATTTTTTATTAAAAATGCATTTCTGCAAAAAAAAAAAAAAATGAAATTTGTAAATCTGACCTCTACTTTGCTTTAATTCCTGTGAAACGTCTAAAGGGTTAAGAAACTTTCTAAATGCTGTTTTGAATACTTTGAGGTGTGAAGTTTTTAAAATAGGGTGACTTTTTTTGCAGGTTTCTAATATAGAAGGTCCTAAAAGCCGCTTCAGAACTGAACTGGCCCCTGTAAAAAATAGCCTTTTGAAATTCTCTTGAAAATGTGAGAAATTGCTGCTAAAGTTCTAAACCTTGTTACGTCCTAGAAAAATAAAAGGATGTTCAAAAAACGATGTCAATCTATAGTAGACATATGGGGGATGTTAGTTAGCGACAATTTTGTGTGGTATAACTGCCTGTCTTACAAGCAGATACATTAACATTTCGAAAAATGCTAATTTTTGCAATTTTTCACTAAATTTTGGTGTTTTTCACAATTAAATACTAAATGAACAGAGCAAATTTTGACAGTAACATAAAGTCCAATGTGCCACGAGAAAACAAGCTCAGAATCACTTGGATAGGTAAAAGCATTCCTAAATTACTACCACATAAAGTGAAACATGTCAGATTTGAAAAAAAGGTCAAAAGTGGCAAAAGCGGGAAGGGGTTTAAGCATGAATTCCGCCCCCCCACACACACATATATATATATATATATATATATACACACACACACACACACACACAGTACAGCTAAAGCGTATACCATGCAAAAGCAACATTACCCGACCACTGCCCCATAATACCAACCCCGCAGCAAGTTCCACTCATGTCACCTAGAAGAAATGATCCCAGGTAAATGTTCGGAGGCTGCAGGTATTAGCAGGGGGGTCATTTATTAACAGATTCATCATAATAACTGCTTCGTGTGCAGCGAGGCAGAATCCTTTAAAGGGCAGATCCAAAATCAATAATGTTATTGGCTGCTTTGCGTCTCAAGCCTCGTCCTGGCAGCCAATGGTTTGGTGGAGATTTCCCTCCAGCTGCTGGCAGCCAGGGTGTAGGATATATGCTAGATCCTAGAGACTAAAGGACCCTTGATGATGTCATGATCATGTGATCACTCCCTTGTATGGGAGGAGCCAGGCTCTGGGCTGGTTTTAGGGTATATTAACATCTGGTGTCAGATTTTGTTGCAGAAAATTCTGGGATTGTGTCATTCACCTGAATGTGGTTTGCAGAAATCCACGCGTATGAATGGGTTTTCATTCGCAGAAACGTCTCCAATGAATCTGCCCTGTGTGAATGTGCCCTTATAGTTCTTGATGCTTTGGCCAGGGCTCGATGACTGCATCGAGATATTAGATCCCATAGGCTGGAATTAAATTGCATTTGTACATGTGATTTCATACGACCGTAATCCACGGATTTTACTGCCATAGAATAAATATGAAAATCAGATCATATCTAGCTAGGCTCGAGCTCAGTACAATATTTTATCTAATTTCGCTAATAAACGTTTTGATATTTTTATAATTACGCTGAGCCGAGTGCCCGCTTTACCAGGGGTTATTCCTTGCTTGTTTCGCCACCCCCCCCTTCCCCTTTCTATTTTTTGTAATTGTATTTTACTGCCATATTTAAGGCTTCGTTCACATCTGCGTCAGGGCATTCTGTCCGAACGGAGCCCTGACTGTCACAAACTGAAACCAAAGGTTTCCATTTCCATTGATTTCAATAGTAACGGATCCTGTCCCAATGGTTTCAGTTTGTCTCCGCTGTGCAAGGGTCTTGTCGTTTTGACGGAATGAATAGCGCAGTCGACTACGGCATTCAGCCCTGACACAGATGTGAACGAAGCCTTAGTCTGGGTTTCCTCTGGGTATTTATTGGTTTACAAGGAAAAGGTTTTACTTCTTCCATTTGCTGGGCTCTACTTGCAAAACAAACAAAAAACAAACAAACAAACACATAGACAATAAATACATCTGTATCTAACAACAAGCAATAGAGGTGAGAGGTCACCACATCAGTCATGTGACAGTCCTGGAGGAATAGAATTAAAAATATTTACAACACAACATTGTCACAGCTCTGCTGCATGCATATTAGACACAGCTCTGCTGCATGCATGTTAGACATACACAGCTCTGCTGCATGCATATTAGACATACACAGCTCTGCTACATGCATATTAGACATACACAGCTCTGCTACATGCATATTAGACACACAGCTCTGCTGCATGCATGTTAGACACACACAGCTCTGCTGCATGCATGTTAGACATACACAGCTCTGCTGCATGCATATTAGACACACAGCTCTGCTGCATGCATATTAGACACACAGCTCTGCTGCATGCATATTAGACACACAGCTCTGCTGCATGCATGTTAGACATACACAGCTCTGCTGCATGCATATTAGACACAGCTCTGCTGCATGCATGTTAGACATACACAGCTCTGCTGCATGCATATTAGACACACAGCTCTGCTGCATGTAGGAACAGTCCATACTCCATCATGTCTCACGACAGACACTGCACATACCCAAACACAGTCCAGAGCCTGGCTCCTCCCACACACGTGACTGATCTTATGGTGATGACATCATCAAAGGTCCTTTACCCACCTGTAGCTGTGAGTATTGGTGTGACTGTGTATGAGGATGTGATTGTGGAGGGGGCACACAGGAGGTGATCTGCAGTCACTTGGGGTGTCCATAGTTTTAGATCATGTATGACTGTATGTATTACTATATGAATGATATGATGTATGACTATATGTGACTTGATGTGTGACTATATGTATGATGATGTATGACTTGATGTATGACCTGATGATTTAGGACTATGTGTATGACTTGATGTATGACTATATGTATTACTTGATGCATGAATAGATTGTGTATGACTATATGATATGTATGACTTGATGCATGAATTGATTATGTATTACTATATGTATGATATAATGCATGACTAAAGGTCCTTTACCCACCAGGATGTAGCTGTGAGTATTGGTGTGACTGTATGAGGATGTGATTGTGGAGGGGGCACACAGGAGGTGATCTGCAGTCACTTGGGGAGTCCATAGTGTTATATCATGTATGACTTGATGATATGAGACTATTCGTATGATATATATGATGTATGAATTGATGATGTCTGATATAATGTATGATTGCATGAATTAATGATGTTTGACTTGATAATGTATGACTATATATGATGATGCATAAATTGATGATGTATGACTATTTGTATGATATAATGTATGAATGTCTGACTTGATGTATGGCCTGATGATGTATGACTTGATGTATGCCTATATTTATGACTGGATTCATGAATTGATGATGTATGACTTGATGATGTATGACTTGATGCATGAATTGCTGAGTTATGACTAATCTTAAACTGTTCAATATCGTTACTTCATGTATTTCGATACTAAGCTGTGCGGCAGCACAGCTAAGTATAGTAACACATGAATGTTGTTAGAGCGGGGCTGCGGTTGTGTGATAGTCATTGCCCTGCTTCTGAGTCTGGACAAGTGTGTGTGCGCGCGCGGTCAGCATGATCTGATGCGACCAACGCTGCACTAATGAGCGCCGGCACTGAAGACAGAACATGGCGGCCGCACTGAAAAACACCCCTATGTTCTGTCTTCAGTGCCTGTGCCGCCGCTCATTAGTGCAGCGCCGGCCGCATCACCTCACGCTGACTGCGCACGCGCACTTGTTGTCAGGAATGGGACAATGTCTGTATTACACAGCCGCGGCCCCGCTCTAACGGCGGAGATCAGAGCAACCTCTCATCTCTGCCGCTATTCTCTGTGAATGCGGCGATCAAAGCTGACCACAGCATTCAAGGGGTAAATGAGAAGGGGGATGCCCTTTGGGTAGCGTCACAGGGAATACCTGTGATTCAATCGAGGGATATACCATATATGGGCATACAGCCCAGAGTCCATTGAAGGACCCCAGGGCTGTCCGACCATATTTCCTGTTGTTAGGACATACTTAGGTTTGTCCTAACAGCTGCCCATGTACTATCCGTACACAGGCTAATGTACTGGCATATACGGATGTAGCCATCTTTAACTTGATCACACAACAAAAGCCATTGAAATGTAATTCAAAAGTCAAGATAGGGGATCTAGCCATTGTTTATTTAATGCGTTGAAAGTCTAGGTAAAGATGGCGACATCTGTAGATATATGGCAGTACATTAAAGTTTAAAAATAAAAAGTAAAAAAAATAAAATGTCAAATAATTTTATTTATTTTTTTATAATAAGAATTAAAATAAATCTCAATACATAAAATATACACATATTCGGTATCGTCGCAACCGTAATAACAAATTTGTAGCCTCATTTATGATGTTTACGCTTAATGCGAGCCACGAGGTATTATGAATTTTGAACCTCCATGTGTCTCACATTAATAATAATTAACCCCATCATGTACCTTACATTAACCCAATGTTGTCCATTATGACTGGAACATGATGGGGTTAATTACTATTAATGTGAGGCACATGGAGGTTCAAAATTTATCACACCACGCGCCTCACATCAGAAAATGGAAGAACTTTTTTTTTAAATTATTACTGTTGGCAAAGTATCGTTTTGGTATCGAGTATCGCAATACTACACGAAGTATCGGTATCGAAGTCCAAATTCTGGTATCGTGACATCCCTAATGACTATATGTATGACTTGATGCATGAATTGATGATGTATGACTATTTGTATGATATAATGTATGTCTTGATGAATGACTATATGTATAACTTGGTGTATGACTTGATGTATGAATATATGTATATCTATGACTATATTTATGACTATATATGACTTGATTCATGAATTGATGATGTATGACTTGGTACGGTTGAAAAGAAGACATATGTCCATCAAGTTCAACCAAGGGATGGGAAAAAGGGAAGCGATGAAACAAAAATTCTACACATTCACATAGGAGCTGATATTTTTTATTTCTCGGAAATTATCTAAGACCTTTTTTGCATCCATCTCCTGTACCTGCTGCGACGGCTCCTGCGGTGACTATTCCATAAATTCACAGTTCTCACAGTAAAGGCTTGTCGCCTCTGCAGGTTGAACCTTTTTTTTCTCCAGACGGAGGGAGTGCCCCCTTGTTTTTTGAGGGGGTTTTATATGGAATAGGATTTCCCCATATTTTTTGTATGTGCCATTCATATATTTATATAAATTAATCATGTCCCCCCTTAGTTGTCTTTTTTCAAGGCTAAATAAGTTTAGTTCTTTTAATCTTTCCTCATAACTTAAATTCCCCATGCCCATTATTAGCGTCGTTGCTCTTCTTTGTATTTTTTCCAACTCCAGGGCATCCTTTCTATGAACTGGAGCCCAGAACTGGACTGCATATTCTAGATGAGGCCTCACTAATTCTTTGTAAAGTGGTAATATTACATCCCTGTCCCGCGAGTCCATGCCTCTCTTAATACACGACAATATCCTGCTGGTCTTTGTAGCAGCTGATTGACACTGCATGCGGTTATTTAGTTTATGATTTACAAGTACACCCAGATCCTTCTCAACAAGTGACTCCCCCAGTGTAGCTCGCCCTAGGACGTATGATGCATGCAGATTGTTGGTACCGAGATGCATAACTTTACATTTATCTACATTAAACTTAATTTGCCAAGTGGACGCCCAAACACTTATAACCGGGGACCATTCAGAGTAGGAATCATTGACCACAACTCTCTGGATACGGTCCTTGAGCCAATTCTCAAACCAATTACAAACTATACTTTCTAAACCTATAGTCCTTAATTTACCCATTAGACGTCTATGAGGGACAGTGTCAAATGCCTTTGCAAAGTCCAAAAACACTATATCCACAGTGGCCACTCTGTCTAGGCTTCTGCTCACCTCTTCATAAAAACAGATTAGGTTAGTTTGACAGCTTCTGTCCTTAGTAAAACCGTGCTGGCTGTCACTTATAATACTATTTATTGTCACATAATTCTGTATATAGTCCCTCAATAGCCCCTCAAACATTTTCCCCACAATGGATGTTAGGCTTACTGGTCTATAATTACCCGGGGAAGACCTAGAGCCCTTTTTGAAAATAGGCACCACATTTGCCCTGTTCCAGTCCCTTGGCACTATACCAGTCACTAGAGAATCTCTGAATATTATGAAGAGGGGGACAGAAATAACTGAACTAAGCTCTTTAACCCCTTAAGGATGCAGCCTAGTTTTGGCCTTAAGGCTCAGAGCCCATTTTTCAAATCTGACATATTTCACTTTATGTGGTAATAACGTCGGAATGCTTAAACCTACCCAAGCGATTCTGAGATTGTTTTCTCGTGACACATTGGGCTTCATGTTCGTAGTAAAATTTGGTCGATATATTCAGTGTTTATTGGTGAAAAATTGCAAAGTTTTGAGAAAATTTTGAAAAAATTGCATTTTTCAGAATTTAAATGCATCTGCTTGTAAAACAGACGGTTATACCACCCAAAATAGTTACTAGTTCACATTTCCCATATGTCTACTTTAGATTGGCATCGTTTTTTGAACATTCTTTTATTTTTCTTGGACGTTACAAGGCTTAGAACATAAACCGCAATTTCTCATATTTTTAAGAAAATTTCAAAAGCCTTTTTTTAAGGTACCTCTTGAGTTCTGAAGTGGCTTTGTGGGGCCTATGTATTAGAAACCCTGATAAAACACCCCATTTTAAAAACTAGACCCCTCAAAGTATTCAAAACAGCAGTTAGAAAGCTTTTTAACCCTTCAGGCATTTCACAGGAATTAAAGCAAAGTGGAGGTGAAATTTGCAAATTTCATTTTTCATGCAGAATTTCAATTGTATTCATTTTTTTTCTGTAACACAGAAGGTTTTACCAGAGAAACACTACTAAATATGTATTGGAAACTGACAAAGAAAAAATGATCGACTTGAAGCACGTGAAATACAAAAAATATATATACAATTTTTATTGAATAGAGACATGGGACAAGTAAAAAGATGGAATAAGGATAAGTCACACAATAAAAAAGGACGTCACATCAATCATGAACCAGATGTGCTAATTTGGTCAACATGTTGGAAACAATAAGCAAGGTATTATGGCAGCAAATAGATAAATAACAGCATACCTGGCTAAAACACATATATGCATATATTTCGTACAGTGGTGGCGATTTGAGTAAAAAAGAGAATGTATAAACAACGCCAACAGGATACAATAGTATAGAGCAGTGTTTAGGTGTGCAAAAGCTGGTTTTGAAGTGTAATCAAAGAGTTTATAAGCAAAGTTTTGTGCAAGCTGCTGAAGATGGCAAGTATTTGTTCAACATACCAGTAGACATTGTGATGCAAAGATGGGACGTCTACACCCGACGCGCGTTTCGGCACCTGCCTTCGTCCGGGGTTCAAGTCGATCATTTTTTCTTTGTCAGTTTCTCATGCTAAATCTTTTGATCGACGCACCAAGTGTATCTTGGTCAATACTTAGGATATGATAACGTGCCGCTCACATAACTAGCAACAGTGCTTTACAGTGTAAATGTTGATGCTTCGAGCACTATTATCATAACATTATCATATTCTAGAAGACAATAGAAACTGGGGAGGGAACCTCCGGCTCACCTGACACACTCCAGTGTGTTGTGGATAGCACTCGGATCCTCGTGTCGGCACACGGCAAGCTAGCAAGAAAGGAAGAAATAGGATCCAGCGCTGAGTAGAATTAAAATGGATTTTCTGTTCCAAGTTTAATGGAATGGATTAAAAGGAAGTCCAGTTGTATGTAGTCCTGGGTGTGTAAGAAGTGGAGGTAAATGTCCTCGGGGGCCTACGCGTTTCGGACGACTGCCGCGTCCTTAAACTTGGCTGTAGTCAAGTTTAAGGACGCGGCAGTCCATTTTAATTCTACTCAGCGCTGGATCCTATTTCTTCCTTTCTTATTATCATATTCTGTCTGTTGGTATTCTTTTGGTTTATAAATATGTATTGTCCAGATTCTGCAGTTTTTAGAAATGTCCCACATGTGGCCCTACTGCGCTTGTGGACTAAAACACAAGCCCTAGAAGCACCTAGTGCATTTTGAGTCCTCTTTTTTATTAGAATATATTTTAGGCAGCATGCCAGGTTTGAAGAGGTATTGAGGTGCCAAAACAGTAGGAATCCCCCAGTAGTGACCCCATTTTGGAAACTACACCCCTCAAGGAATTCATTTATGGTTGTTGTTAGCATTTTGACCACACAGTTTTTTTCACAGCACCTATTTCAATTGGGCTGTGACATTAAAAAAATGACATTTTTTCCAATAAGATGTAATTTTTTACCAAAATTCTTATTTTCACAGGGAACAAAATACTCAATTTTGTTGCCCAATTTCTTCTGAGTGCATCAATACCCCATTTGTGGCAATAAACTGCCGTTTGGGCCCATGGGAGGCCTCAGAAGGGAAGGAGCGCTGTGTGTTCTTTGGAGTACAGATTTTGCTGGTTTGGTTTTCGGGTGCCATGTCGCATTTGCAGAGCCCCAGAGGTATCAAAGCAATGGAAACCCACCAGAAGTGACCCCATTTTGGAAACTACACCCCTCAAGGAATTCATTTATGGGTAATGTGACCATTTAGACTCCATAGTTTCTTCACAGAACTTATTTGAATTGGGCTGGGAATTAAAAAATAATATATTTTTTCCAATAATATGTCATTTTAGCTCAAAAATTCTTATTTTCACAAGAAATAAAATACTCCATTTTGTTGCCCAATTTGTCCTGAGTGCTGCAATACCCCATTTGTGGTGATAAACTGCCGTTTGGGCCCATGGGAGGGCTCAGAAGGAAAGGAGCGCTGTGTGTTCTTTGGAGTACAGATTTTGCTGGATTGGTTTTCGGGTGCCATGTCGCATTTGCAGAGCCCCAGAGGTATCAAAGCAATAGAAACCCACCACAAATGACCCCATTTTGGAAACTACACCCCTCAAGGAATTCATTTCTGGGTGTTGTGACCATTTTGACCCCATAGTTTTTTCACAGAACTTATTTGAATTGGGCTGGGAATGAAAACAAAATTATTTTTTTCAAATAATATGTAGTTTTGGCTGAAAATTTCTTATTTTCACAAGAAACAAAATACCCCATTCTGTTGCGCAATTTGTTCTGAGTGCCGCAATACCCCATTTGTTGTGATAAACTGCCGTTTGGGCCCATGGGAGGGCTCAGAAGGAAAGGACCACCATTTGGCCTACTGGGGATTTTCTAGTGCGAAGTCATGTATGCAGAAGCCCCTGAGGTACCAGTACAGTTGAAACCCGCAAGAAGTGACCCCGTTTTAAAAACTACACCCTTAAGGCATTCATTTAGAGGTGTAGTGAGCATTTTGACCGGAGACCTACACCCCATAAACTGTAATGTGGGTTCTCCCGGGTATGGCAATACCCTACATGTGGCTGTTATCAGCTGCCTGGACACACAGCAGGGCACAGAGGGGAAAGACGAGGGGGGATAAGCTGTGCGGAGTGCATCAGGGTAAGTAAAATTGGGGTAAATTATAAACCAAGGGATGTATGATAAATTTTAAAACACTTTCATACAAAGCTCTGGTTATTCAGGACACGTGTCACATTGATATATTGTGTCATCCCTTATCGCCCTCTTATAGCAGACTTTGCACCTCTTTTGACTTTTTCCCTTCTTGCCAGTTTGGGGAACTTCTCCTGGAAAGTGTTGCCCTGGTACGATGCGTGTGGGCTCGCTTCCAGATGTACTGGGTGCCCCCCCTTCTTGGCCCCTAAAGATTAGGTTCTTGATAATCACCTCTTGAAATTCCAAGAAAGTTCCCGTCTGGCCTGCACATCGACGTAGCATGTACGCATTGTACAATGCCATCTGTATGATGTGCACGGCCAGCTTCTTATACCACACCGCATGGCGCTGTAGGGCTTCAGGGCTTGATCTTACAAGTCCATCCCTCCCATGTACCTATTGTAGTCCAGGATGCAGTCTGGTTTGGGGGTGGCCTTTCCTTCATATATCCTAAACCTGTAGGTATACCCTGATGCACTCTCACAGCTTATACATCTTCACGCCATACCTTGCCCTCTTACCCGGCAGGTACTCGCGGAATTGAACCCTCCCTTTAAAATGTACCAGGGACTCATCAATAGAAATACACTTCTCGGGGGTGTATGCTTGGGAAAACCGGGCACTGGAACGGTCTAATAGGGGTCTCCGTTTATACAAACGGTCAAAACTGGGGTCATCTCGGGGTGGGCACGGCTCATTATCAGTATAATGTAAGAAGCGAAGTATTGCCTCATTTATTTATTTTTTTAGGTTCCAGTTCAGTTCTGAAGTTGCTTTGAGGGGCCCATATATTAGAAACCCCTATCAAATACCCCATTTTAGAAACTAGACCCCTCAAAGTATTCACAACAGCATTTAGAACGTTTATGAACCCTTTAGGTGTTTCACAGAAATTTAGAGCAAAGTAGAGGTGAAATTTACATTTTTTTTTTGTCAGAAAATCCTCTTTATACCATTTTTTTTTATAACACAAAAGGATTTATCAGTGAAACGCAAATTAATACGTATTGCCCAGATTCTGCAGTTTTGAGAAATATCCCCCATGTGGCCCTAGTGCGGTAATAAACTGAAGCACCGGCCTCCGAAGCAAAGGAGCACCTAGTGGATTTTGAGGCCTCTTTTTTATTAGGCACCATGTCCGGTTTGAAGAGGTCTTGTGGTGCCAAAACATTGGAAACCCCCCAAAAGTGACCACAATTTGGAAACTAGACCCCTTGAGGAATCCATTGTAGTTTTCTTGGGGTGCAAGCGGCTTTTTGATCAGTTTTTATTCTATTTTTATGTGGCGCGGTGACTAAAAAACAGCAATTCTACTATTGTTTTTTTTTTCGTTTTTTTTTACAGCGTTCACCGTGCGCTATAAATGACATATTCACTTTATTCTGCAGGGCGATACGATTACGGCGATACCATATGTTTATAGTTTTTTTATGTCTTATGGCGTTTGCACAATAAAATACGTTTTGTAAACAATCATTCACTTTTTTTGTTCCTTATTCTAAGAGCCATAACTGTTTTATTTTTCAATCAATAAAGCCGTGCGAGGACTTATTTTTTGCGTAACGAACTGTAGTTTCGATCAGTACCATTTTTAGGTACATGCGACTTTTTGATCTCTTTTTATTCCATTTTTTGGGAGGTGAAGTGACCAAAGAATTGTGATTGTGGTTCGGTTTATTATTATTTTATTTTACGGCGTTCACCGTGCGGGATAAATAATGAAATAATGTTGTAGTTCAGGCCGTTACGGACGCGGCGATACCAATTATGTATAGTTTATTTGTTTGTTTATATATTTTTAATAATAATAAAGGACTGATAAGGGAAAAAGGGGGATTTTTACTTTTATTACTTGAAAATCTTTTATTTTCTTATTTTTACACATCTTTTTTTAACTTTTTTTTTACTTTATTACTTTGTCCCATTAGGGGACATGAGGGCAGGAGGCTCTGATCGCTATTCTAATACACTGCACTACATGCGTAGTGCAGTGTATTAGAACTGTCAGCTACTCACTGACAGCAAGCATAGTGGGTCCTGACGTTGTCAGGACCCACTAGGCTTCCGTCTATGGCATAGCCGGACGCCATTGTTTGGTGTCCGGTTGCCATAGTCACCATCGCCGGCCGCTATCGCGTAGCAGGCCGGCGATGGCAGCTTAACCCCTAAAAAGCCGCAATCTCTATAGAACGCGGCTTTTAAGGGGTTAATCAGCGGGGACACAGCGATCGGTCCCCGCTGTAGGAGCTGTGACAGCTGCTGAACAAGACAGCAGCGTCACAGCTCCTGTATGTGTCGGGAGGACGGCCGAAACGGCCGTTACTCCCGAGACGTACTATTACGGCATGGAGCGCGAACGATACAGCTGCCATGACGTAATAGTACGTCAAGGAGCGGGAAGGGGTTAAGAACTCTAGGGTGTAACCCATCTGGTCCCATGACTTCCAGTGAATTTCTACCACTGAGTGTATTATTGATCCTGAACATCATCACACGGAGCATAGACGACTATCACTATATTACTGATAACTAGTGACAGGAATATTTCGGTACTGCTCATGTCTCCTGTTCACATGTTGTGGATTCTGTCAGGATTAACGCACGGACTCCACATCTAAATCCAGACAAAATCCACAACCACTTCGCCTGCAATGTATGTGAAGGGGGGATTTTTATTTGATAATCTCCTGCACATTTACTATTGGCATTGATTCTGTGCTGAAAAGTTACATATTCTCTCCATTGAATGCCAATATAGCTAATCCCGGTGCGGCTCTGCATACCAATTTGTGTCAGGAATCCGAGTTTCGGCTGCGAATTTCTGCCAGGGATTATGCTAGGCAAGTTTGTCTCGTGCCAATCCCGACCGTGTATTTCAATGGAGAGTGCGCATAAAAACTCAGGTCTCAGGATCAGTGGGGTCTGAGCTTATTGAGATGCTACAAATATTATGGTCATTTACGCTGCACATTTACCGGTATGCTTCACGTGATTCTGGGCAGTGTGAATGAAGATTAACGATTGTCCGCCAATCTTCAGTGATCATACCACCGCACAAATAATTGTAATCAGTGACATGATTGGTAAATGCAGCTCGTAGTCACCTTTATATTACAATAGACATTGCTGCCTAGAACATGCCGCTCACAAGGACAACGATGAAGCTTTTTCTATGTCGGCTGCGAAGATCATTCTAAAGGAATCGTCCATCAGATCTTAGCAAACAACTATAATCATTTTTATACAGCGCTACATATTCCGCAGCGCTTTACAATTTAGAGGGAACATGTACAGACAATATCCGACATTACATAGTGACAACTAATTTATATTTCACACAAGAGGAGTGAGGACCCTTCTCGCAAGAGCTTACAATCTATGAGGAAATAAGGGAGACACAAAGTGTAAAAGTGCTTGTTCAGTACAATGGTCCAGCCATCTTTTATACACATGGGGTAGTACCATAAATCTGCATGAGCCGCTCACCAGCCAGTATCCGTGTATGACAGACATGAAGTATATTAGGGTGCCAGGTGTGTAGGGGATACTGTTCAATTAAGGGGGCAGGTTCTGATAATTAATGTAATAGAGGGTTAAAGGAAAGGAATCAGATTAGGGAATGTTATAGGCCTGTCTAAAAATATGTATTTTCAGGGAACGCTTAAAGCTGTGGATGTTGGGAATTAATCTGATTGTCTGGGATAGCACATTCCAGAGGACGGGTGCAGCACGAAAGAAATCCTGGAGACGGGAGCGGGAGGTTTGGATTATGGAGGATGTTAATCTAAGGCTGTTGGCAGAACGTAGAACACGGGTAGGGTGGTAGACGGAGATGTAAGGAGGTGCAGCACCGCGGAGTGTTGATCTCTTGCCGATGGCTTGAAAGTGGTAGCTTGCAAATGGGCCTTAAATCGAGGGGTATCCTCTGTAATCTGTGTATAATGAACAGTTCACATCACCTTTTTGGCCTCTATCATAAATAAAGCATGCTGTAGTGTGTTCATAGACTTCCATTGTGCATTCATTATCTAATGAGACATACTACAGACATCTGATCGCTTCAGCCACGTGTAGGAGGCAACACATTGCCACGCGGAGTCCCCTATGCCGTACTAGGGAGCCAAGTGCTGCTGTATTACGGGATTATTTTCCATTGGATTCATACTTAATAGAAGTCTACGGGTGACCTATTACGGCTTCATACGACCTGGAGGCTTCCATAGCTATAATATGGCCATGTGCGCGAGGCCTAAGGGCGCTGGCGTTATTTACAGGCGCTGGGATGTGTATTGGTGATACATTTCATAAGTGCAAGATGGAAACTGATCTTTGGCACTGTAGTGTGGATTCTGAGTGTGGGGAGAGGGCACTGGCATAAAGCATATTGTGTCTCATCCATAAAAAAGTGTCATGTTGCCTGGTAAAAAAAAAGATGACATCTGGGCAGTACGTGCGTTGTGCAGAGAGCTGAATACATATTTTAAATGGGTATTAGGCTGTGTTCACATTAGTGTCTGAGATTTCGTTGCAGATTCAGTCAAATTTGGCAGGAAGAATAGCGCTGCATGCAGTTCCGTTCTTCCCGTTAATACGACGAGCTCCATTAAAAGTCAATGTGATCCGTCGGGCACGGGTGGAGGTCGTATGACGGATCTGACACGGTGTCATGTTTTCCGTTATAAACACAAACGACGACACAGATGTAAAAAAAAAGCCTAAACAAGTTCTATATGTGAACCTGAAACCCATATTATAATCTATGACTTGATGGGAAAATTGAATTTTATTACCATTTGTTGAATGAGTTTATTTTAGTTTTCTTAATATTCTTCTCCTTCAACAGCAGCAATAAAGCGGATGATGTACAGACGGGAAACTGGAGTAGAAGGACTGACCGTTAATGCCTGAGGTAAGTCTGAATATTTCAAGAATTTTTCCGATAGGAACTGGTCTCCACTTTTCTGCACCACGTAAAAAACTTGCTCTTGTGTAGGAGCGGAAGTCTGAAAATTTCTCTACACATGTTTCGCCATCTTTTAAGACTGGCGCATGCCTGTTGGGGAATGAGGCACGCGCTGCTGAACAAGGTTACTGGCCGTTGTTCACCACCACCGTTGTTAGAAGGTTGAGGCCACACAGCCGCGTTTCTTTGAATTAATTTTTAATGGCCACGTGTTTTTTTCGGGTTTCTCGGTTTTGCCTTACCAAAAAAGTATTAGAAAATCTAAGCAAATTAGAAACGCAGCAGTGATTCAAGCAGACCGCAAAGCCGTTTACATGGAGACTTTATGGCAGCACACAATCCCCACGGTTCCGTGTGGAGCAGTTGGCACTCCGTGTGCCGCCATGTGGTGCCTCATTCTTCCCAAGAAGCAATACATCTAAGGGTATGTTCACACGAGGGCGTCCGTTACGGCTGAAATTACGGGGATGTTTCAGCCTGAAAACATCCCCGTAATTTCAGCCGTATCGGCATGTGCAGTCGCTTGAACGCCGCGTCAATTACGGCCGTAATTGGCGCTGCTATTCATTGGAGTGAATGAATAACGGCTCCAATTACGGCCAAAGAAGTGACAGGTCACTTTTTTGACGCGGGCGTCTATTTACGCGCCGTCATTTGACAGCGGCGCGTAAATATACGCCTCGTGTGAACAGACAAACGTCTGCCCATTGCTTTCAATGGGCAGATGTTTGTCAGCGCTATTGAGGCGCTATTTTCGGGCGTAATTCGGGGCAAAAACGCCCGATTTACGTCCGTAAATAGGCCGTGTGAACATACCCTAAGGGAAAATACCTCCGTAATAAACCACTTGATGAAACCTGTGGGTAAAAAAAAAAGATTAGCTCATACCATACCTCTGTATGGCTTCGATTTCATACGGAGTCTCACAGAAGTACGATGTGGACTGATCCGTTATTACAGTTTCATAATACAGACGTGCGTTTTAGGCCTTCAATGGGTTGTCTTGGAACGTACAGTGGAAAATCCACATATAAATCCATATGATAACTGATAATTTTACTGCAGATTTTCAGAGGGTTCTGGTCTATTTGGACCCGGCCTTAGAGAGGCAGGGGCACCTAGCGTCATACATAACTATGAAGCTAGGAGCCCGGCTCCCTGGACTGTGTTCGGTCTGGGAAATACTGCCGACATGCGGTCAGTTTATCACGGACCAAACTCGGCCGTGTGAATAAGGCCTTACAGTGTACTCTCTTGTAACGAGTCATTGTCCTGCATGAACAGCACATTATCAAGACAAGAAACATAGATTGTTCTCAAATTGTGATGTATTGAAATAATAAATGCATTGGAAAGTTGTACGTTTCAAAATCACGTTTTGTTTAAATATTTTTTTAATGTTTTTGTGTTAAAGATTTTTTTATTTTGTATTAAATTTGTATCACTTTTTATTAAATAAAATTTTAGCTATTGCCGTTTTCACAATGTCCACTGGGTTGTGGGCTGAGACCCACTGCTTTATGGGGATCACTTTTCAGCATGTGTTGTACACACAGGCAGGGTCAGCAGTTATCTCACTATCATCGTAGGCAGGATTCCAATAAAAGTTGCATTTGCATGAGTGGTGCATTTTGCTGCGTGGTTAAAACCGTGTCAAAATCGCACCCGTTTTTATCACGAATTGGCGCTGTTTGCTGTAAATTGTGTAAATTCCCCCTTAACTTACATGTTCACCAAAATGGTATCGTTAAAAACGACAGCTTATCCTGCCAAAAAATAAGCCCTCAAACTGCTCAATCAATGAAAAAATAAGAGTTATGGCTCTCCGAATTTGGTGATGCAAAATAAATTATATTTTTTAAAATTCGTTTTTGCCTCATAGTAAAATATAAAAGAAAATTATATAAATTTGGTATTGCCGTAATCGTATTGATCCGCAGAATAAAGTTAAAATGGATTTTTAATTGCACGGTGAACGCCGTGAAAACAAAGAGCAAAAAAAGAACTGGGTTTCTTTTTTCATTTTCCTCCCCACAAATATTTTTTTTCCGGTTTCCTAGTACATTATATGGTACAATAAATGGTGCCATGAAAAACTACAGCTTGTCCCACAAAAATCAAGCCCTCATAGGGCTTTGTTGACGGAAAAATCAAAAAGTTATGGCTTTTGGAAGGTGGGTAGGAAAAAAATGAAAATCCTAAATACTTTTAAAACCGCCGGTGTTATTAAAATGTAGTTTTTGGTGGCATTTTTATATTTTACTTTAACCCCTTCCCCCTGCTTGCATTCTGGGCCCTAATGTCCAAGCCATTTTTTACATTTTTACATTGTCACATTCAAAGAGCTGTAACTTTTTTATTTTTGCGTCGGCATAGGTGTATAAGGTCTTGTTTTTTGCGGGACGACTTGCAGTTTTTATTGGTACCATTTGAGAGTAGATGCGACTTTTTGATCACTTTTTATCACGTTTTTTTAAAGTCAGGATTAACAGAAAACAGCAATTTTTCCATTGTTTTTTATTTTATTTTTTACGGCGTTCACAGTGCAGGTTAAATAATGTAACAGCTTTATAGTCGGGGTCGTTACGGACGCGGCGATACCAAATATGTGTAACTTTTTTGCTTTATTGTAGTTTTTTTTAATAGTAAAGCATTTTGTAAGGGGAAAAAGTGGGTTTTTCATTTTTTTTGTTTCACTTTTTTTTTTAAATTAACTTTATTAAACTTTTTTACTTTTATACTAGTCCCACTAGGGGACTTCCCTATCCTCCGATCGCTATTATAATACACTGCAATACTTTTGTATTGCAGTGTATTACTGCCTGTCCGTTTAAAACGGACAGGCATCTGCTAGGTCATGCCTGCGGCATGATCTAGCAGGCATTCGCTCCAGGCAGACCTGGGGGTCTTTATTAGACCCCCGGCTGCCATAGAAGACACAGACACTCGGCGATTTTATCGCCGGGTGTCAGTGAGATGAGAGGGAGCTCCCTCCCTCTCTCCAAAACCATTCAGATGCGGTGCTCGCTATTGTGCACCACATCTGAAGGGTTAAACGGGTGAGATCGATACTAATATCGATCTCACCCGGCAGAGCAGGGACGCTCCCAGCCCTCAGCTGCCTCTGGCAGCTGAGAGCAGGGAGATTTCACGGCTCCCTGCTCTGTTTACTTTATTCTACAGCAGCGACGTAGAATAGCGGCGCTCTAGAATAAAGCCCACTAATGACCGCCGTAAAAAGACGTATCGGCGGTCATTAAGGGGTTAATGTAACAGCTGGCTTAAAAAAAACAAAAAAAAAACACACCACGAATTTGCCACTTAAAACGCGGCAAAGCGCTGTGTGTGTGGGAAATTAAGGTAAGGCTTCGTTCACATCTGCGTCGGGACTCCGTTCATGGCTTCCGTTGGAGCTTTCCGGCAGGAGAACCCATGAACGGAGTCCAAACTGAAACAAACGGAAACCAGAGGTTTCTGTCGTTTTGATTGAATCAATACCGTAGTGGACGGCGCTATTCATTCCTTCGAAACGACTGATCCCTTGCACAATGGGGACAATCGGAAACCATTTGCACTGGATCCGTCACCATTGAAATCAATGGTGATGCAAACGGAAACCTATGGTTTCCGTTTGTTTCAGTCAGGGTTCCGTTCATGGGTTCCCCTGATGGAACGCTCCGACGGAACGCTCAACAGAGTCCTGACGCAGATGTGAACAAAGCCTAACACCTCTATAATGATGGGGGCAGATCACACAGGATCCCACCATTGCCTATAGGTGATAGCGTCTCCCCCCTGCGCAGTGACCTCCACCTGTCACAGGCATGTCCACAATACTCTCCCATAGGAGTCAATAGGTCATTCTCTGAATGTTCTTATATGTTCCTTCTGCAAAGCAAATCTCTGAAATTCTCATTACACCAGATCCGGCAAGCTGCCTCCAATCAGAAAACAGAATTTAAAAAAACTACAATCAGAAAATAAAAACAAATAAGAAAAATAGAATATATGTTAGTAAATATTTGAATTCGTAAAATAAATAAGGCGACGTGTCCCCTTTAAATCTCAAGCTGCGTGAGCTCCTTCCTTTTCTCATGCAAAGTGTAACGTCTTCTACCTTCTTCGTAAGATTACATTAGTTTACAGAAGATTTATTCCTATCAGGAATGCAATACATGACCTGAGTATTTCATCGTCTGTGCGTTGAACACTGTATATTGATACATCCTTGAGTCTATTTACTCAGGTGCAGGCCCCAGAATCCACCTTCCCGCCTGCAGGCTTTAGTAATACGACCATTTGAAGAGTTACTGATTCCAGTGGCCGTTGTAACTTGGCACTGAATAGGTGTTTGAGTAACATGTCTCAGGAATCACATGCTTTTATGCAACAATGACAAACTTCTGTAAATAGTTTATACCGTGTGAATATTTCGCCACTTACTAAGTGTTTTGACTTTTTTGGTTTGGGGGTTAGCTATAGGGAGAGCGGTTTTCCGCTGTGGATTTGAGCAGAAAATTATCTGCAAATTCTGCATGGGTTTCAATGCAGATTTGACCCTTTGCTTGCCCCAAATTCTATGCAGATTTTCCCCTGCTAGATATGGGTAGGTTTTGCTCCATTTCTTGATTCTTGATTGTTTATTTAGATTAAATTGAGTTGTTTTGGTAGGAGTGTGTTTCAGACCTGACCACACTTTGTAAGGTGTCTAAAGAATCATATATGATATATGATTAAAAAAAAACTTAAATTGACACTAGCTTTTTAAACAATTTATGGTAATCTAATAGTATTCCTGATATAGATCAACTATTAATTTACTTACTGTTAAAATGGAGAGAGGAGGGGGAAAACGGTGCAAAATTAGAAATATACATGCAGACATGCTGCAGCTTCCTGGTAAGTGTTATATCTCACCCCAGTGCTGGATTCTCAGCTATACTGCTCATTACTTCTGTATAATATTTTTCATGCTACTGCAGCTTCTCCTTGTATTTGGGCAGTATATAGAAGACATGATAGCAGTTAGGATCCACCCACTAGCTCAGAGACAACTGGAAGTTAGAGCCTGCAAAGGGGAAAACTGCTAAATAAAAAATGTACATAACCAGTGACCAGCAGTCATGTTCCCCTGTAGAATTCGAGAAGGCGGCATTGCTGGTGGCATGTATCAATACACTGGCTCTTCTGCTTAGTGATACATCCAGCTCTCCATGAGTATTTTTTGTCTTTGAGTGTTGTTTTTTTTAGCATAAAGAGGCTAAACAATTTCTCACACTATGCAGTGGTCAGAACCAGAGTTTGGGGGGCTCCACACTGGCAGCCAGCTGAAAAGAACATTTGGGTGGAGCATTTTAAGCTGCTGTCAGTCAGCATCAGAGGGAGCATATTCAGCAATACTGTTGACAGATAACGCTGTCCTTACAAACCTCCTCTTAAATGTCCTTTCCCAGTTAAATGCCAGGCACAACACAGACCCTTAAATGCTTTTTCTTGGAGCTTTATCTTAAGCACGTAATAGTTTAAAGGGGTATTTACAACTCTGACATTCGTGGCATATCCACAGGAAATGTGATAAATGTTTGAGGTCCCAGTTCTTATCCACATCTATCTAGAAAATAGGACTTCCCCGTCCTGCCTGGTAAAGTGGCTGCCACATTCAGGCCAGGAATGAATGGAAAAGTGGCGCACATGCACATTCACTCTACACTTGGATGCAGGAGTTCCTTAACCAGGCTGGATGGGATTGGGAAACCCATATGTACATCCTGTATAATAAAAAAAAATCTGAGATGGGAACATCCCTTTAACCCTTGTGTAAAGTGCCCCTTTTCATAGCATGGGTGATTTTAAAAGGATTATGTGGGGAGTGAAAAGTATTAGCAGTGTAGTCATTGCAGTATGTGAGTACACTCGCTAATATACATTCCACTCCCCCGTCACGCTGATTATGGGATTTTAATTGATTTTTACAGTGCTGGCGGGGGACCGGGAGTCTAGTGGCACAGTCTTCTTTCATGATGACACGACTCTTTGTCATGTGACTGTACTCTATGTAATCGCTGTACTACTGCTCCTGCTTGTACATAGAGTACTGCGGGGCCGGTCACATGATGAAGAGTCGCGTCGTCATGAAGGAAGTCTGTGCCACTAGACTTACCGTCCACCGCCAGCGCTGTAAAAATCTACTAAAATCTCATAATCATCATGACGGGGGACCGGAAGTCTAGTGGCACAGACTTTCTTCATTACGACACGACTCTTTGTCATGTGACCGACCCCCGCTGTACTCTATGTAATCGCTGTACTATTGCTCCCGCTTGTAGATAGAGTAATGCGGGGCCGGTCACATAACGAAGAGTCGTATCATAAAAGAAGGCTGTGCAACTAGACTTCCGATCCCCTGCCAGCGCTGTAAAAATCTATTAAAATCTCATAATCCGCGTGACTGGGACCAGAATATATATTAGTGAGTGTATTTACATACTGTAGTGACTACACTGCTAATACTTTTTGCTCCCCACTAAGTGACAACATGGGACACATATTGTGTGCAGTGTGAATGCAGACTGCAACATGCACATGTTTCCACTAGGTGTAGCTATTGCATTTCAACCGGTGCGTTCTGAGACTCTTGGTTACTTGTCTAGAGTCGAAGCTTTTTGGTTACCGATTTGTATAATGTATCCGTAAAATATTTTTGGATTTAATTTTCTTTTTTATGTTTTCTCTTATATGATTCTGTGGAAGGCGATTGTCTCATTTACAAAATGGTTACAGCATCACAAACCAAAGCTTGTTATCAGTATTAGATAACTTTCCATTACATTAACCCTTTTCTTTTCCATTTTCTCTTTATTTTCTCTCCTGTACACAGATGTTTTACCTCCCCAATTGCACAAGGTTCATCAGAATAAATCCCTATATGGATGAGTTCATTGCTATTGTTCTAGGGTCAGTAACCTTCGACACTCCAGCTGTTGTGAAACTACATCTCCCAGCATGCACTGACAGCCAAAGGCTTTATTATCCCAGCCAAAGGCTGTTAGGACATGCTGGGAATTGTAGTTTTACAACAGCTGGAGTGCCGAATGTTGCTAATCCATCTAGTGTGTATTCATCTAGTAAAATTCCGGCAGTCTGGCGCCAATCAGGTATTCTAAATCATCAGACACCGACTCATATATATATATATATATATATATATATATATATATATATGTATGTGTGTGTGTGTGTATGATAGACAGATATGTATATATATATGTATATGTATATATATATATATATATATATATAGGCACGGGACAAATTCGTTTCTGAAGTCTACATTTTTATTTTTATTAAATGGGTTTTCTGATAAAAATTTTATACGTCCACTGAATCTACATTCTCCAAAGATCTAATGTACTTTCAAATCCAAAAGTGCCCCCGTTCTCAGTTTTCTCGCTGGTCATGTGACTTGTGACATCACATTTTCTGCATCCTCCAGTGACGTATACCAGTCACATGTTCTTGGAGCCCTAGACCAGTATACAGCATGTTACTAGTGACGTTTCTTTATATGGGCGTCTTTTTTTGCATGCTCGGTTCCTTGTTATTTTCCGTATATAAGGCAAATTTTGGTATTCACTGCTGCCGTTATATAAAACCCGTATTGTACAAAGAACATGTAAAGCCGATGAAGCCCAAATGGCTTGGAAGTAGATCACAATGTACCCTGTATAAAATCCACATATATGTAGACAGATTAAATAAAGGAACGTATAAAGCACTGCACATCTGGTGAGGAAACTGCAACGTCGGAGAGTCATGAGTGGGTTGGGGGTTTAACTGGGATAAGCGATGTAGAAAGAAAAAGGGAAGGGGTTGCAAAAGGTGGGGAGGGGAATATGGGGAGAATGGGCACAGGATTATTTTTGTTACATACAAGATTATCAGGATTTCTGGGGCATAAATTGCTTGGCATTTGGATGGAGTGATGCCGGGTAAGGTTACAGGGTCACGGTCTATTGTTGATTTTTTTTTTGCCAGGCTCTGTAGCATATTTTGGGACAAGGCAAATGTTCGGAGCTTTCAGTTGAAGTCGGTAATTTCACTGCCAATTTTTTCGCGTTGACCTTCATATGTGGATGACTGGCAAACAATCTCAACCGCGATAAAATCTCTATAATAGTTTGTTTTAACTTGAAGCCAAATAATATGTGATTACAAATTGAAAAAAGAAAAGAAGGAAACTATCACTGGAGTGTACATTACCAGGGAGAACAAAAGTTTGCTTAAAGGGGTATTCCTCTTTTAGACATTTATGGCAAAACCACAGAATTTGCCATAAATGTCTAATAGATGCAGGTCCTAGAATTAGGACCCACACCTGTATCGAAAATGGTGGTCACCTGACCTCCTTGTAGCCTGGCGCGGCTGTGTCTGGCCACAGATTCCAGGCAGGGACCAGTGGATAGAGTGCCGCGTATATGCTCAACTCTCCCCATTCTGTTGTATGTGAGCTACGGAAACAACTGATCAGCGCTTGCTCAACGGTTTCCATACCTGTTTCCCATTGAACAGACTAGAGAGAACTGCGCGCATATGTGGCACTCTCTCCACTAGTCCCTGCCTGCAATCTGTGGCCAGAGGCCGGGCACCAGGCTGCAAGGACCCCCGTTTTTGATACAGCTGCGGGTCCTGTAGCTGGGACCCGCATCTATCAGACATTTATGGCATATCCTTTGTATATGCCATAAATGTCTAAGATGGAAATACCCCTTTTTTCCTTTAACTGTTTTTATTGGAAGAAGATTTTTGATTTTTCCAAT
The DNA here is from genome assembly GCF_050947455.1 of Rhinoderma darwinii. Classification (NCBI taxonomy): domain Eukaryota; kingdom Metazoa; phylum Chordata; class Amphibia; order Anura; family Rhinodermatidae; genus Rhinoderma; species Rhinoderma darwinii. The sequence goes on from NC_134698.1 coordinate 55,664,682, forward strand.
ACAAAAATAGAAACATGTGAGTAACAAGAGTACAAATATTATAGAGCAGCAAATTCAATACTATAATTAAAACCAGCGAAATACCCCTGTTAATACTGCAGTTTATTATTCATGGAAGTTTTCGGGGAACTCATCTGCTTTGGCAAATGGATAGACTGCTTCCTTCCTTTATAGTTCTTATCCATGCCAGTCCTGTTGCCTCAAGAACAAAAATTGGATCTTAGAAACATTTTTCAATTAAATTTTATTTGTTTTGGGAACAAATTGTGAAAAAGCGTTTGTCTGCTTTTTTCTCCATTTTTACTACAATCCCTTTTTTGCTACAAAAATAAACTGCTGAGACTCCCAGAAATCACCTGAAGATGGCAGCAACTGTTTAATTTCCCTGCAGCGCTACCACAGGGGAAATAATGCATTACAAGGCTCTCATTGAAATTAATAGGCTTTATTTGGAAAATTTCTGCTGTAAATTATAGTAAATTTATCAGGCCGTGGTGATCCCTCATGCTGAGCCTCACTCACTTTTTTGATAAATGGCAGGGGTGACGTAAAAATAGAATAGCCGTGAAATTTCTGCACAAAATTCAAGTTTTTGCGCAAATTGCAACTTTTCAATGCCAGAAAACTGGCGTTGAGGCTCCATAAAATCCTCACACAATGCACAAATAAACTGACCGTACTCTTGTATAAAGACAAATATAAATTATAGGCAACAAGCCTTTAAGACTTGGGGTTCTCTCCCTCACTTGAACGCTCTCACTGCGCTTTTTGCCACTGCTGACAATTATTCCGTGTCTAAAACTAAATATAGGTCGCTTCAGAAAACATTAAAACTAAAAATCAGCTGAATATTACTGTGGAGCACTGTGAAAATGCCAGTAATGATGCCACCAGCTGTGCCTGCCCGCTCCATTCACATAGACTGTGCTTATGTCTATTACAGGTGTTAACAGGGCCAGCCATAACGGTGTGGGACCTGTGCATTTGTCAATAGAAGGCACTGCACAGGGCACATCGCCTGTCATTACTAAAGGGGGCACCATTGGCCCTGATGGCCTGTGAACCTACACAACCGATCTGATATTAGGCACTGTGTAGTTAGGTTATTTTGGCACTATATGGTAAATAGTACAAGATGGGGTGTCAATAGAAGGCACTGCACAGGGCACCATCCAACCTGAGGCCAAACCTAGGTGTCAACACAATCTTAGGCTAGATTCACACGAGCGTGGGGAACCTCGGGCATGAAAAACGTGACGTATTTCACATCCCATGTGCCACCATTCGGGTCCCGTTTTCATGGATCCCCATAGACTTGATCCTATGGAGGGATCCGTGAAAACGGAAGATAATAGGACAGGTTCTATTTTTCAACGGACCCTTCATACGGTCCATTGAAACAACGTTGTTTTAACGGCCATCACACAGGCGTATTCAACGCTCGTGTGAACAAGGCCTTAGACTGCTGCTTCCCCCATATAGGCACTGGAAGGAAGCTGTAGTCTTAAAGGGGTTGTCCAGGAATAAATTTTATTTAAATTTTAACTTAATTAGACATATTTAATAACTTTTCTAATATAGTGTCTACTTACCTGTGCCAGCGTTACCCTGTTCTGATCTGCGGTCAAGTGACCGCACCCAGGGTAAAATTTTTTATTCCGGCTGAGAAAGGCACGGCGCGTCATCAACTACATTTACAGGCAGTAGGCCGGGTGAATGTTTCATGAGCTCTTCAGAGCTCCGCCTCCTCTGGTCCTGCCGCCTGTAGACCTAGTTGATGACGCGCCGTGTCTTTACACAGCAGGAAGTGCAGGCTGAGCAAAGACACGGAGCGTCATCAATGATAGTACACGGCCCCTCCTTCTCCTGTCTCGTCGTCCACGCCTCCTCCTTCTTCACTCTTGGAGCTCTCACACTGAAGTGCATGTGAGAAGAAGGAGCGGAATCCCTAATCCCCGGCCACAGCGTTGCCGAAGCTGTGGCCTGGGATTACACTCCAGGAGAAGTCCCTCACTTCACTGTCTATATATGGACAGTGAAGTCAGGGACTGCTCCTAAATCGGAATCCCCGGCAACTGCAGCCGACTATGTGGCCGGGGATTCCGCTCCAGGTGAAGTCCCTGCCTTCACTGTCCATATATGGACAATGAAGTGAGGGACTTCTGAAGCCGTCCTCTACAGGAAGGGGGGGGGGGGGTGACTATGTACAAGGGGGCTGTGTGGCATTACCTACAAGGGGGCTGTGTGGCATTACCTACAAGGGGGCTGTGTGGCATTACCTACAGGGGGGCTGTGTGGCATTACCTACAGGGGGCTGTGTGGCATTACCTACAGGGTGGCTGTGTGGCATTACCTACAGGGGGGCTGTGTGGCATTACCCACAGGGGGGCCGTGTGGCATTACCTACACGGGGGGCTGTGTGGCATTACCCACAGGGGGGCCGTGTGGCATTACCTACACGGGGGCTGTGTGGCATTACCTACAGGGGGGCCGTGTGGCATTACCTACAGGGGGGCCGTCTGGAATTTTGAGGCAGATTTTGATCTGCAAAAACGCTGCGAAAAAAGCTTTCTTTGCTTCCCATTGGGAGGTCAGAGGAGTAAACGCCCGAAGATGGGGCATGTCGCTTCATTTTCCCAGGAGCCGGTTTTACCGCTCGCTGGAAAAACGCCTCCGCCTCCCATTGAAATCAATAGGAGGCATTTTTGGCCATTTTTTTTTACACGTTTTGACGCGGAAACCACGTCGAAAAACGCTCCAAAACATGTCCGAAAATGCCTCCTATTGATTTCAATGGGAGGGGGAGGCGTTTTTTTCCTGCGGGCAGTAAAACCGGTTTGTGAGAAAAAGAAGCAACATGCCCCATCTTCGGGCGTTTACATTTATGACCTCCCATTGACAACAGTGGGAGGCAAAGAAAGCGTTTTTCGCTGCGTTTTTGCCTGCGGCGCTCAAAGGCCACGGACAAAAAAACACGTCAAGCGGCGTACAGGCTGGTCAAAATCTGCCTCAAAATTCAAGAAGGAATTTTGAGGCAGAATATTCTGCCAGCAAAAAAAAGCGTGAACAGGGCCTAATACAGGGTCTCTTGGAACAGATCCAGCAGCAGGTGAGGAAAATGTGCTGACTGGATTGTGTGTACCAAGATGTCTGACATAGGTGGAGTGGGCAGACTTACATTTATCAGGCTGTGAAAGGGGTGGGGGAGAGAGATGGGTGCCTGTACTTAGATCAGGGATAGATGGAGGCACTGGCGTAGCTATAGGGGTCGCAGCGGTCGCAATTGCGACTGGGCCCCGAAGCCAGGGGGGCCCACAGCCCCCCGCACCACATCAATAAAAAGTTACTATAGTAACTCGGGCCGCGGGTCCCTGTTACTATATTAACAGACTGTACTTACCTTCCTGGTTCCGGATTGCAGCGGAGGTCCTGACGTCAAGCATTGTGCGCAGCGCATGACGTCACAGCGCTATACGGCGCACAGTATCGAGACGACAGAACTTCCGCCGCGCCTGAAGAGGAAGGTAAGATTAGCCCTGACTGACCGGGTCCGACTCCCGGGACCCGCCAATCAGCTGTTTTGAAGGGGCCGCAGCGTACGAGAACTGCCTCCCCTTCATGCCGGTCACTTCATTCCGGTCACACTGTGAATCGGTGTCGGCGATTCACAGTGTGAGCGAGTAGTGAAATGAAGGGGAAGCGGCTCTCGTACGAGTGCTGCGTCCCCTTCAAAACAGCTGATTGGCGGGTCCCGGGAGATGGACCCTAACACATCAGCTATTGATGGCCTATCCTGTGGATAGGCCATCAATGTTTAGGGACTGGACAACCCCTAAGCCTACGATGTAGCAGGCTTAGGGGGCCCATGAGACAGGATCACAGATTGTTTGATCCCGTCTGCTGGGCCCTGTATCTAAGCCAATCACATGGTAGGCTTAGATACATGGCCCATGTGTGATCCTGTCTGATGGGCCCTGTATCTAAGCCAATCACATGGTAGGCTTAGATACATGGCCCATGTGTGATCCTGTCTGATGGGCCCTGTATCTAAGCCAATCACATGGTAGGCTTAGATACATGGCCCATGCGTGATCCTGTCTGATGGGCCCTGTATATAAGCCTACCACACTGTAGGTTTAGATACAGGGTCCAGCAGACAGTAATCTTATACTGTATGAGATTACTGTCTGCTGGACCCTGTATCTAAGCCTACGTTGTGGCAGGCTTAGATACAGGGTCCCACAGACATTATCACACATGGGCCCTGTATCTAAGCCTAACACATGTGTTACTAATCGTTTTTTTTGTGTGTTTTCTTACAGGTTCGGTCGTTGGACTACGTCGGATTCCAGGACTACTTCGATGACGGCTTTTTTTTTATTATCAATAAAATGGTTAATGAGGGTTGTGTGTTTTTTATTTTTTTATTTCAATAAAATATTTTTTCTATGTCTTTCTTTTTTTTTTAAACTATATTACTGCCGCCTTAGTAATGGCCGCCGACTCATTGACAGCATCCATTGCTAAGGCGGGGCTTAGTGTTTGCCGGTGCAGAGGCTAAAACTAGCCCCCTTTATTACCCCTGTACCCACCGCCACCAGGGGTGCTGGGAAGAGCCGGGTACGATCCAGTACCTGACCATCTGTAGTGATGGTCGGCCACTGGGGCGGCCACAGGCTGGTAGTATCAGGAGGGGAAAGGCCAGATACAGTGGCCCTTCCCACCCTGGTAATGCTAGGCTGCTGCTGCTTTATTGTATCTGGCTGGTTATGAAAAATGGGGGGGACCCCACATCATTTAAAAAAAAAACTAATAATAATAATTGGAAAGAACGATGTGGGGTCCCCCAATTTTCATAACCAGCCAGACACAACACAGCAGCAGCAGGCAGCATTACCAGGGTGGTAGGTGCCACTGTTTTTGGCCTTCCCCAGCCTAATACTACTACTAAACCTACCAGCCTGCGGCCGCCCTGGTGTCTGACCGTCACTACAGATGGTCGGGTACTGGTTCGTACCCGGTTCTTCCCAGCACCCCTGGTGGCGGTGGGTACCGGGGTAATAATGGGGGTTAGTGTTGGCCTCTGCACTGGCTAACATTAAGCCCCGCCTTAGTAATGGAGGTTGTCAATCAGCCAGCGGCCATTACTAAGGTGGTGATAATAAAGTTTAAAAAGATACAAGCACATAGAAAAAATATTTTATTGAAATAAAAAAACACAACCCACATTAACCATTTTATTGAGAATTAAAAAAACGCCGTCATTGAAGTCCTCGTATCCGAAGTCCAACAACCGAACCTGTAAAAAAACACAAACACACAAAAATAATCAGTAACACATAAAGAAGCAAAATTATTATTCTTGCCTTTCCTGGGTCCAGCGCTGGAGCCGCAATGTCAGCGAGCTGTGTATCTAATCCTATCATGTGTGATACTGTCTGCTGGGCCCTGTATCTAATCGTATCATGTGTGATACTGTCTGCTGGGCCCTATATCTAATCCAATCATGTGTGATACTGTCTGCTGAGCCACTGTATTTAATCCTATCATGTGTGATACTGTCTGCTGAGCCACTGTATCTAATCCTATCATGTGTGATACTGCCTTCTGAGCCACTGTATCTAACCCTATCCATAGTTTATAGGGTTGTAGTGCTATAGATATGCTATGCTGTCTGCTATACACACATTTTTTTTGAGCGGACACATATGTATTGGGGCTATTTCCCCTGACATTTTAAGCTCTGAGGGTATGTTCACACGGCAGCGTCCGTTACGGCTCAAATTATGGTGCTGTTTTCAGGAGAAAACAGCACCGTAATTTCAGCCGTAAAGGCATGTGCAGTCGTCTTTCGCTGCGTCCATTACGGAAGTAATTGGAGCTGTTTTTCCATGGAGTCAATGGAAAACGGCTCCATTTACGTCTGAAGAAGTGACAGGCACTTCTTTGACAGCGGCGCGTAAAAAAAAATGACAGTCGGCACAGAACATCGTAAGACCCATTCTAATGAATGGGCAGATGTTTGCCAACGCTTTTGAGACGCATTTTCGGACATAATTCAATGCTAAAATGCCCGAATTACGTCCGTAAATAGGGTGTGTGAACCCAGCCTTAGTGACGCCCCCGGCTGCTAGTGCTGCATTGTTGGGTCACTTAGGAGACCCAGCGATGCAGCTGCAAGCTGCGGACCGTCGGCCATGGGGAGTTTGCGCGGGGGGGGCCCTATAAGAACTTTTGCATCGGGGGCCCATGAGCCTTTAGCTACGCCCCTGAATGGAGGTACAAAGGATAATGATGATTATTAGTGTGTAGGACCGTGTGCAGGGAGGGAGCTGCCTTGAATTATAGCAGGGAATTATACTGTGAACATAGAGGGGCGTGGCAGTATGCAAATAGCTGAGATGATTTGGAGGAAGGGGGGGTGCAACTGTCTCCTCAGATGCAGCAAGGGATCATGGGTATGGTGGGTTTACAAGACAGGAAATAGCCAGGACCAGAAGCAAGAGATGTAAACAAACAAAGAGCAGCAGTGACAATGGAGATCAAACAGAAACTGGTTAGGAGGTTAATAGGGGGTATTAGGGAAGGCAAACCAAGGCTGGGGGACACTTTTTTTATTTTTTTTTATTCCTGGACAACCCCTTTAAGGTGGCCATACACATCAGATGTATGTCGGCCAAACCCACCGATTTTGGCGTGGCTGGTCAACCATCTAATGTGTATGGCCAGGTCCAACGAACTCCCCAACAGCAGATGTCGGGGGAGAGGAGGGTCGTGCATGTTGAATCTCAAAATGCCCGATCCTTTTGTTTTGTTGGTTTGGAGATTTACTGCTACTATAGAAGTCTGGCAGCGGCTTTTTCATTTCTCTGCACGGGGGAGTCGGGAGGAATAGCTGTCGGCCAAACGATCATTCGGCCGATAGCTATCTCAAGTGTATGGTCAGCCTTAAAGTCACGTCACCAGGACTACTGCAGTAGCCAGCGCGATCCTATGGAAAAATATGTCAGGGCTGAGTATAGATATCCATCTAAAGTGACTATCACACTGGACAGTCCCTATATGTATAAGAATATACAGTACAATTCATGCAGACCCCGAAATGTAGTATTTTTGGGTATGTTGCCAGGCTGGTAGATCTTGGTTAGAGCTTATCTAGGAATATACATGAGGTGTACCGCTAATTCCCTCTTATCTCCCTCCTTCACTCATTAAAGATAAATTGTTTCTTTTATCTCCTGCACAAATAAAAATTGTGTTTTGTGTAAAGTCTTATCAAGATCCAAAGGACATTACTGCCCTTCAAATATATTATGTCATATTTTATATTGTGTTTTTAGTTGTTTTAAAAAATAGCAGTAAATCTAACCTGGAAATTAAGGACTAGAAATCGCCTATAAATGTTAGGACTTGAGTGGACTGGATTTTCCATTCAGGAGTAAAATGGTATACTCAGCAGGACCTGTAATAGTGGCCAGAAACAAATACAGTTTGTCCCATCAGTCTGTTTATGCTCAATATCTTAGTAGTTCATGATGTGCCATATATCTTAGCCCTCATTCACACTAGCGTGGGCGTTTTGTGTCTGAAAAAAACGTGTTTTACATGCATATTACTGTCCGTGAGGTTTCCGTGTGGCATCCATTTTTCACGTCCGCGTCTCTCCTCTGCAAGCACTTCCTGGTTTTCCTTTTTTTTTTTGCATTTCTTTAGCAACTAATTCACGAAACTCGGGCACACGTGTAGGACGCAAGCTCCGTAAAAAAACACTGATGTATGAATAGCCCCATTAAATGGCATTGGTCAGTGTGCTGTCAGGTATTTAAATAGACAGCTGGCTGAAGTGAAATACGCTTGTGGGAATAAGGCCTTATACAGAGTTAAGACAGGGCGGAGATATTTCACTAGGATGTGGACAGAACAGTTGTTCCCATAGCAGTAAAATAAATCTCCGGAATAGCCACCCCATCACCATTTATTTGCTCTTGTAGTAATTGGGGAATGGGTGAATGGAGATTCTTGGTCAGATCATAGCAAACATTGGCTCATATTAAGCCAGGAGCCAGGTAGCCAATGTGCTTAGAAGTTTTCTGCTTTTCTGTTGGTGACTACAAAAGTTCTTATTGTCTGGCTACTAAAAAAACAAAAAAAACTAATTTATCTACTCCTGTGGTAACTGAGCTTTTAAAACTGTTTTAGACTCCCTTAGGCCTTCCTTCGGAACACGCAATTGTTCTGGCGTTTTAAACTGCATCAAGAAAACTTCAAAAAAACACCCGTGTTATTAATATGTAACATGCAGGGTTTTTTTTACTTTTTAGTGGCGATTTAGTGTCATTTTGTAATTGATTCATTTTTTTCCTGCCATTTGTTAATTCCTATAGACAAGCTTTTGGAAAAAGCGCCATACCCAGAGCGTGCTGCGTTTGGAGAAAAAACGCCACTGACTACAAAACTGCCTCAAAAATGGCACAAACCAAAACACAGCTGTGTGTAGTGCATTTCATATTTTACTATAGACTTTAATGTAATATCAGGCTGCACTCAAAAACGCAGCGAAACGCTGTGTGGGTATCTAGCCTTAGATCCACACATGCCATTTTAATGCAGTTTTTGTTGCAATTTTTTCGCTATGATACCCCTCGGACCTGACGGTTTAAGTGTCAGCGGATCCTGATCCACCTGTAATCTATCTCATCTAAGTTATGAATTTAGATGTGATGCATTACAGGTGGATCCTGCGTGTGAGAGACACGCAGGACCTGCTACCACTGAACGCGTCAGTCCCGCAGATCTGACGGGAGTAGGATTTAGCGCTACGTATAGCTGCTCTTTATACAGAATACAAAGCAGCTGTATCTAAAAAAGTATAACGAATGTTTAATAAAGACTAATTCAAAAATTACGCCAAACACACTGACTGATCCGTTTATTAAAAAAATAAATAAATAATGCCCATCAAAGTTTTACATAGCCTGTACGCTGACACTTAGATCTTTCCTAGTTATCCCTACACTTTCGGAATACAGTGAGAATAAATAAAGAGCATTGGGAGAGTGGTGTATAGAAATGGCATTTGATGGGATCTGGTGAGATGAGGTAGAAGTTGACAGATGATGACGGTAGTTGTTCCTCTGTTTGACCAGCATAATCATCAGACATTGAATATATGCAATCACCCCAAAACATTAGTTCCCCTGGATATAGATTGATGGTGGGAGCAGGTCCTCATGATTCGTGAGTCATATCATTACTATGCTAACGTAGTCCGGTGCTTCAGCCTCCGGCATCCTAGCTGAGATCCTGTTTGTTAGAATGTCAGGCTGCAGTATCCTGGGATCCATCAGTCAGCAGACTTAACTCTTCAGGGCCATTATTTAAATTCATGCTTGAAGCTTGTTCTTCCATGTCTCACGGGCACGTTTTCCAGCCAGACAGTGAAAAAATCTCATATTCTTCTCACAACCTTTTTACGTGAGGCGTTCTGGAACATTATTCACCCTCTCATATGATTGTATTTTCCATTTGTTGATGAGGACATGACTTATATCATAAGAGACTATACAGGGCCATTTTACCACAATGGTAGGCCCAGTTCAAAGTTGTCATAAGTGGGTGCCCTCTTTTCATCAAAAGTTAAAATAATGTGGCACACAAAATCGAAATGTAAAAAACAGGATGCGCCAGCCATAGGTGCCACTTAGCTGCTTTTGCTTCAGATGCCCCCTGATTATCTGACATTTCACCAAAATGATAACCACAGATGCCACCGTACAGTGCTTTAGCTTCAGATACCCCTCAGAGTGCCAAACATGCCTCCAGAGTGTCAAACACTGATGACCCATACAGTGCCGATACCCCCAATGTGCCTATCACATATGTCTCCATGTTACCAAACTCAGATACACTCCGATACAGCCACAGTGTTACTCAAGTAGCCCAGCAACTGGACGCCTCCTCCGCTGGTCCCGAATATCGGTCATGTGCTCCTTAGGGCTCTTTCAGACGAGCGTAAAACTAGTCCGTGTGCTGTGCATGGAAATCACGCGAAGCACACGGACCAATTGATTTTCAATGGGGCCGTTCACACATGCAGGAGTTTTCACGCGGCGAGAGTCCGCTGCGTGAAACTCTCCATGACCTAGGCTGTCCATGTTTGTCCATGGCTGACCATGTTTCCTAGGCTGCTTTATCTGCCGGCTGACGCAGGCTGCACGATGCCGTCACTGCATCACACCGCCTGCCCTGAGACAGACACACCTTGCCTACTATAGAGAATGGCGGTGGCTCCCTGCTCCATCATAGTTTTCAACTGTATCATCTGCATTCTGAGTACGCGGATGCAGTCGAAAATTTTGCCGCTACCTCGGGGCCCAGTGCAAGTTTGCCCTAATTTTAATGTGTTCCTGGGACTATATATGTGTCTTATGGATACTGTACGCTGTTATTTTCTTCTCTCTAAAGGTATTTCATTTGCTGCAGTATTTCCTACTACTTCATTTTTTTTTATATATAGTTATATAAGGTGTAGTCTTCTATGGTACATAGAAGAATGTAGAGCCTCTTTGTACCCAATTCCTTGGAGTCGAATGACTAGCGTTCCCTTAGTTGACTTTGCATTTGTGCAGGTGATCAAATCTGACAGACCTCTATCCTCTTGGTTGTTGAGTGACTACACTGTCTAGTGTACTTGGGCTTTTATATGATAAGATTACTGCAGGATAGAGAGATCCTAGGACTTATTATTCTGTAGGGTTCCTGGAAAGATCCTGATGGCACCTCTTTAGTTAGCCCGAATTCAAATGGACGTTTTTCACGGCCAATTTGCATCCGTGCAGGACCCGTTTCCACAGATCCCTCATAAACTTGAGTCTATTGAGGTATCCAGGAAAACTGGCAAAATTAGGACGTCCTATTTTTTCATGGGCCGTTCACACGGTCCGTTAGAGAAAAACAGCCGTGTGAATAGCCCAATAGACGTTGCATTGCTTTTAATGCAACCGTGTGACTGCCTTTAAAAAACGTCCGTCACACGGCCGATTTTCCCTGTCGTGTAGGTAAGCCATTAGTCTTAGTAGCTCTATAAGGTTAGTTTGATTAGCCCTGAGACTTTAGTTAATTTTTTTAAAATTTTTTTTTTTTGCTTGCTTAGTATTGTATTATGCCGTATTATTTGTGTGTTATTATTTCCTGCCTCTGGCTATAGGCACCTTTTACATCTGAAATCTGTTACACACGTTGATACAGTACACTCCAGCTCATTATTGCTTGTTCTATTTGGGGGCTTTTTTAAGAAAACGAGTACATAAAGTCATGGCGTTGCCTATAGCAAACAGATTCCAGCTTACATTTTTGTAGTTTAGAAAATGATCTGATTGGTTCTTCTTCCCATTATGTCTACACGTCTCCTTCCATTTTTTCAAAAAGAACCTATAGGTCTCCTATCTCAGAAGGTGTCTTTTTTGCCCATAGTAGCCTATCAAGATTTTAGATTTGATTTTTTTAAACCCTACTAGAAAAGTAAAGTATGAGCTTTAATTGGTTAAAGGACGTTTTTTTTTATAGGGCTTTTATGTAGTGACAACCAAAATTTCAATAGCTCTAAGGCTGCATGCACACATCCGTCAGCCGTTGTACGGCCGCTAATGACGGATTCGGGAAACACGGACCGCACACGGATGCAGTCCGTTGTTTCACGGACCAAATCAATGAGAAGGCAGAGACTGTTCCGCCACTAACGGACAGGAGTAGGACCTGTCCTATTTTTGATGGAACGGCCGCACAGTTTCGTTAAAACAACGGAAGTGTGCATGGCCCCATTGAAATGAATGTGTCAGGGTGCTATCCGTTAAAACAACGGATAGCACCCCGACGAAAAAAACTGAAGTGTGCATGAGGCCTAAGTATCATCAATGTCCAGTACTGGCATAAATGTTATGATGATTTTCATTAATAGTAGTTTTTATAATTTCAGGTAACAAAAGTTTTACATAGGGAGAAAAGCAACTGCTGAGCATTTGTCAGCAACCATAGGCTGAGTTCACACAGGGCGCATACGCTCCGTAGAAGCATGGAGCGTATCCGCCCTGTGCGCCGCAGGGGATTCCGGGCTAAAAACCGCTCCAAATCGTGGTGCAGTTTTGCGCCCAGAATGTCCGCTGCAGAAAACTGAAGCACTTAGCCGACCACGCTGGAGGGAGGAACACAGACTTCTGGGTAAGTATGAGATAATTTTTTTCTGGAGTTGCGTTTTTCGTGGCGAAATCGCTGCGAACTCGTTGCATAAAAACACCGCAACTGCTATTAAATTCAATGGGGAAAACCTGGATCAAACAAGCAGCGTTTACGCAAATACAATTGACGTGCTGCAGAATAAAACTCTTCACAACAGGTCAATTTTTGAACGTTTCTTCCACTCAGTATTTATGCAGCGTGTGGATGAGATTTGTTTTATCTCCTCCACTTTGCTGCTACTGTATTTTCTGCGGATTTTCCGCAGCTAATTCCGTTGCGTAAAAAACGCAGTATTTATACAATGTGTGAACTGACCCTTAAAGGGGTTTTCCGAGTTATTCCAAAAAGTAGCAGGGGTAGGAGGGATGCATTAAAAAAAAGAAAAAAAAAGCTATTACTCATCTCACAGATCCCCGGCGTTCCAGCGCCACCGCTCCAGTCCCCGTCGCTGCTTAATGACATGCCCGTATACCCATTGAGACCAGTGATTGGCTGCAGCGATCATGTGGGTATACAAGCACATCATCACTGCAGCTATGTCAATAAACAGCGGTGGGAAGGACCAAAGTGGCGGTTCTGGAAAGCCGGGGATCTGTTAGGTGAGTAATGGCTCTTTTTTTTTTTCTTAAATGCATCCCTTTTACCCCTACTACTTTTTTGGAATATCTCGGAAAACCCCTTCAAAAAGATTACCGCGGTTTAGAAAAATGATCTGTTTGTTTTTTCAAGAAACATAGCACATGGAGATTAGTGACGCTGTGTCCTATTATAACTTAGCCCCATGCAATACCAGACACAGCCCATAGATAAGAGCGGAGCTTTCTGTAAAAAAAAAACAGACCTCTTTCTTTAATTCCTGACAACCCCTTTAAAGCAAACAAGGAAGAACAGCTTCACACCATATGGAAGTCGGTTGATGGGGGAACCTAGCTCCTGCTGCTGGTTTGGTCTATAGTAAAAGTTTCTGACCGTAGATATTCAAAATACAAACTTTTTACATCCCTCATGTCAGTCCTTTGGTGCACACTGTACATCCGATGGCACCTAAAACGCCTAATAGAAGTAATGGAAGGAGTTGGTCTTGTGCCAAATCTGGGGATCTGGAATCTGCAGCTGGAGGATATAACATGACATTGTTCTTTAGCAGCAGTAGAACTATACATCATATACACATGCTGAGAGTAGTTACTTTGTGGTCAGTATTCAAGCCGATCAGTCGCCAAACATTGGTGAGGTCACTGGCGGGTTCCATGTGTTCTCAGGTCACTTCTCATCCTTGTCCAGAACATTGAATTTACTATAACAGGTTCTACTGAAGGACTAAAATATTAGAATTGCCCTGGGCCCCTTGTTCCACATGAGATCCTGCAAAGTTAAGTGACTGGTGCCGTCTCTTGCCGATCCTGTAAAGTTAAGTGACTAGTGCCGTCTCCTGCCAACTTAACATCTCAGGCTAAGAAACCTGCACTTTTCCCCAGTAGCATCAAAATGGTTCTATTATTCCTGGCTGCTAAATGTTGAAGCTGGCTTCTTGATTTGAAGGAAATTTTCAGGGTTTGCCAATAGAAATAGGCAAGTATTACTTATTCTACGCTTTTTAAAGACCTGAATAGACGCCTTTACCGTTTAGTTTTAATACAAGTATTTTCAATTTTTTTGTGTTTATTTCTCCTGTGAGGGCCTTAAATAGAACTTTAGCTGAAAGATGTGTAACTCAGTTGTTCAGAAGGAAAGATCTTATAAAAATCATGGCTCGAGATTCGAGATGGAACCATAACATGACATCTTGCAAATGGAAGAAAAAGGGAAATCCAAATTGTTATATAACGTATTATATGGTGCAGAGTTATTATTTTTTGTATTTTAGCTGTTGCCATAATAAGTGTTTTTTTATTGATGCCTGGAGAAGATTTTTTTTTCTTTTTTTTTTTTTTTGAAACATCATTTTTATTGACAAATTATCATTTATTTTTTTTAAACAGACAAAAAGATTACATAGATCACATAGAATATGCGTCATAATTGAACAACACGCAATTAGTGAAACAAAATAAAATTAAATAAAATCATGGCATATAACCAGGTTCACATAGTAGATGAAAAACAGTACTTCCCCCTACCCCTGAACACGACTTTGGTTAACAAAAGAAAGCAGCGCATAGAATAGAATTAACCAGAGCTAATGAGAGCTAATAAGAGCTAAAGATCTTCGGCGGTATGCCTTCATAAGTGCTACCTTGTCATTATAATGAAGCAACTTCAATATGACTTGTCTGGGACGTGGTGATCTATTGGTATCAGATGACGGAAGATTTCTCGGGTCTGGTCCCAATCTGTGCGCCCTTTCCATCCGCTACGGGCGTTGTAAACCTAGGGCTGCTGGTAATGCCCTCTCACATAGGCGCTGTAAACCGGAAGGAGCCACCTTCTCTTTCAGCCCCACAATTCTCAAATTACTCCTCCTGGATCGTTTTTCTAGATCTTCCACCTTGTCCCCCAACTGAGTAGTAGTAGACAACACCACTTTAAGTGTGGTTTGCAAGCGCTCATTTTCATCCTCTAACAATGTTATACGCTGTTCTAATTCTCCTGTCCTGGAGGTGATTTGTGCCAGGTCCGCATGCATGCGATTAAGAGAAGATTGCACCGTTCTTTCCAGTGCTTTTTGGAGGTCAGGAGCTATCCTTTTGGCCACTTCATGTGCCAGAGCCACATAGTCAACAGGTGCATGGAGATTGGGGCTGCTGCATATCATCCTCCTGCGAGTACAGCGGGGGAGAAGTGGCGGGAAGCGCCGCCATCTTACCTCCCTTCTCAGTGGCCGGTGCTGTATCCTCCAAGGCTGGCTTGTGTGCGCTACGGAGGAGATATCTTTCCATGCAGACAGCGCCGGAGACGTCCCTGTGTGTGGGGCCGGTGTCTGGGACACGATGTTCGCCGCCGGAGCGACTATTGCAGGCTGTCAGGTCAGTTGGGAGCGGGAGCTCAGTCACACGCGTCCTGCATCGCCAGCGCCGGAACCGGAAGTCGAGAAGATTTTGATGCTTGCTCGCTATAAACGTTCACCTCGATAATTGTTTGTGATACTGGGGCCACTTCAACTAAATGGTTTGCTCAACACTCAGCCGTGGGTATCACACACCAATTGTCTGGAGTGTCCATTGAGTAGACATGGTGCGGTTTTCATTCAAGCAAGCTGATAATTTGATTAGTTCTGGTCATACTGAGGTGCCAAGTCTAAGGAATACCCTGGTCTTCACCTTAAGGTCCTATTACACGGCCAATGATCGGGCAAATGAGCGTTCATATTTAAATGTAGGGAGACAAGCGATCCGAGTAACGAGCGCTAGTCCCTATACTGTACCCATCAAATTATTATAATTCGTTTACATGGCCCATGTCGGACTGTGTAATAGCACCCTTAGAAGCACTTTGGGTTTTTCTCTCAAGAATTAAGCCAAGCAATAATAATAAATTAAATATACTTCCATTCGATATATGGGTTACCTTTTTATGGAAATGTATATTCTCCGTCCATCCGCCATCCTGGCTCCCCGTAGGTTCCAATGCTACTTCACATCGAGGCTCGAATTCTACAACTCTCATGATGCCGAGCCGCAGCAGGAAAGTAATTGGCAGGAACAAGGAGGAGAAAATAATTATCTGCGAGAAGCTGGGAGGGACAAGTTGAACAGATATGTCAAACTTTACTTTACCGGAAGTCAAGAGGAGACTACCCTCTGGTTAACACAGTGACTTATGTAGCTGATGGGTATTGAGAGTCCCGATCACGTGATGCAAGGTATGGGCGTATAAGACCGAAAAAAAGGCAAGGAAAAGAATCAGAGTAAAGATGTGCACCATTACTGCAGTGAGGGTGTTTTTGATAAATGGTTAAAAGTGGAAGGTGGAAGCCAACAGAAGGACACAGTTGGAGTTGATACCAAACATTAGAACAGAACCAACATCAGAAGTCCGAAGATGCAGATACTGGAAAAGTAGTCCGGAGTCTGAGATAGGAAACAAAACAGAGCCTAGTCTCAGAACTGAAGATAGTTACATAGGTTGAAAAGACACAGGTCCATCTTGTTCAACCTTTCTCAATAAATTACCCGTCATTCATTGCTTGATTAGATATAACCCTCAATGTCATTCATCAATAAATAAGCATCTAGCCTTTTTTTTTAAATGCTGACATAGTATCTGCCATCACTACCTCTTGGGGTAGGACATTCCATAGCTTGACCACTCTAACTGTAAAGAACCCTTTCCTATATTGATGTCTGAAACGTCTTTCTTCCACACACAATGGGTGTCCCCTGGTCCTTTGTAGAGTCCTTGGAAGGAACAGATCATGTGCTAGTGCTCTGTTCTCTGACTACACATATATCTATACATATTAAAAAGATCCTCTCTAAGATGTCTTTTTTTCCAAGCTGAACAAGCCCAATTTTTGTAGCCTTTCATTGTAAGCGACACCTCCCATCCCATTTAATAATCTCGTTGCCTGCCTTTGAACCCTCTCCAGTTCTCCTATGTCCTTTTTACAATGTGGAGCCCAAAACTGAATTTCATATTCTAGATGTGGCCTTACAAGGAATTTATGGAGGGGTAATATTACATTTGAATCCTGGGTTTTTATCTATCTTTTTATACACCCCAAAATCCTATTTGCTTTTGCAGCTGCTGCCTGATATTGAGTGCTGATGCTTAGCTTATTTGTTACCAGAATACCTAGGTCTTTCTCTTGTTCATTTATCCCCAGTTTTATTCCATTTAATGTATATGAATTAATGCTATTATTGCATCCTAGGTACATTACTTTATGTTTATCGACATTAAATGTCATCTGCCATGTTTTTGCCCATGCTGCCGGCTTATCTAGGTCTTTCCGTAATATTTTAAAGTCAAGTTGAGTTTTAAGTATCCTACAAAGTTTTATATCGTCAGCAAAAACGGACACCTTGCTACCAATCCCATCCACAAGGTCATTAAGAAAGAGATTAAAAATAATTGAGCCTAACACAGATCCTTGTGGTACCCCGCTGCTGACTTCAACCCATTATGTGTAATTTCCATTTATAACAACTCTTTGGACCTTCACCAGTCATCATTTAATTAATGCAAAGGCACAAATATAATTTTTACAAAAGATAATGTTATACCATTTTAACTATTAGTAACCAACCTTGTGGATTTTGTGCAATATCATAAATAATCTCATTTACTGGATATTTTGCAGCTTGACTTTCATTGTCTGTACCCCTTAAAATTTAGAAGTTATGGGAAAAATTGTTTTTTTTCCCACAAACTGTTCAAGTCACAAAACCACCAATTTTGGAAGGAACGGACAATGATCTAATGTGTATTGGGACGTGCTCGATCCTTTGTTCATCCAGATGGCTACACCACAGGCAGCAGCTTATCCCCCCCCATTGAAATAAAGAGGCACGCTTTATAATGAAGCCGGCCTGGCCATAAGCTAATTGCTGCAGGTCTGGCTTCAGAAACGCTTTAGTTGGGTAAAATCCTATTCATTTTGTTTGGAAGTTTTATTTTTCTAGTGGGGAAGCCCATTGAGTTGGGAGCTGGCACGGTGTAAATGTTAGTGCGTAAGATCATTTGTCTACCCTGCTTCCATCACACCTTTCACAGACATCTCAAGTATACTGTGTTTTAGGATATTTTATCATATGGATTAAAAAAATTAAAGGATTATGACACAAAAGAAACCTAACCCTGCAGCGCTGATGACACAATAAAAATAGAACGGCAAACCCAGACCGAAACTTTATCCAGCCATGATTTGGTTATGTTTCTGGAGCGCTGTCCTTTATTATTCTTCTTTCATTAAGTCATCAACTTTATAATTTTTCCATCTTCTCAATTGCAGACTTACTATAAAACAAAAGTTATTTTACAAAACCTGATAAGTGGGTTGTTGAGCATCAGGCATCTTTATACTTTTTTAGTATCCGATTCGTTCCAATCAGAAATTAAATCTTAAAGCGACACTTAATCTATAACGAATTGAGGCGACAAGAAAAAAGATAAAACATAAGTAAAACACTTGCTGTCCAGTTCATGAAAGGTCATGAGACAAGCAGGCGAGTAGAAATCTAGCCCGTAAATGACCGCCAATACACCTTTTCAAGGCGGCCATTAAGGGTACTTGTGCCACAGCTCTGTGCCGACTAGAGCGGTTGTCGGGCGGTCTAAAGACAGCCGGGCACCTGCTCTAGTGGGCAGGATTGAAATCAGCATCGACCCTGCCCATTTAACCCCTTCGATGCGGTGCTGCCTCTCACCCCATCGGTACACACGCGATACAATCGTGTGGTGCCGATCGTTTTTATGGCAGTCAGGGGCCTAATAAAGGCCCCCAGGTCTGTCTTGAGTGAATGCCTATTAGGTCCTGCCAAAGGCACGGACTTATAGATGCCTGTCAGTTTAACACAAAAGTATTGCAGTGTATTATAAAAGTGAACAAATGATCGCATAGTTAGTGGGACTAAAAACAAAAGTTAAAGTTTAATAAAGTTAATAATAAATAAACTATAAAGCTATTACTTTATTTAACCCGCATTGTGAACGCCGTAAAAAAAATGCAGTTTTCTGTTCATCCTGCCATCAAAAAATTCTGATTAAAAATTATCAAAAAGTCGCATGTACTATAAAATATTACCAATAAAAACGAAGGCTCTATTCAGACATTCAGACGACAGGGTCCGAGTGTCGGCCGATAAAAACTGACGTTTTTCCTGGCCGTTTTGCATCCGTTCTGATTCCGTTGCGGGCCGTGTTGCCGTTTTTAACGGCTGATTTTGCATCAGTTTTTTCCCTGTTTTAAAATCGGATGAATTTCATTTGTAAATTTTTTGCCACACACCTCCCTCTGTAGATAATGCCACAAGCCCCCCTGTAGGTAGTGCCACACAGCCCCTTTAGGTAGTGCCACACAGCCCCCTGTAATGCCACACAGCCCCCTGTAGCTAGTGCCACACAGCCCCCTGTAGCTAGTGCCACACAGCCCCCTGTAGGTAGTCCCACACAGGCCCCTGTAGGTAGTGCCACACAGCCCCCTGTAGGTAGTGCCACACAGCCCCCTGTAGGTAATGCCACACAGGCCCCTGTAGGTAATGCCACACAACCCCCCGTAGGTAATGCCACACAGCCCCCCCATAGTTAATGCCACACAGCCCCCTTTAGGCACTGTTCACACAGAGTTTTTTTACGAGTTTTTTGGGGCAAAACCCGCGCCAAAAAACACCTCAAAAACCGCCCGAAAATGCCTCCCATTGATTTCAATATATACAAAAGCAAAAAGCACGGCCCCACATAGTGCAGGTCAGCAGGACTAAAACGAGATAGACAACGTAGTAGCTATGCTCACCACGTAGAAGTTGCTAAAGGCAATAGATAAATCCACTGATGCTGCTGCCAGGATCCAAGCCGGTGAAACAACCAGTCACCGCTAATTAGAACACATGGAGAAAACAAAAAAAGAAGGATCCTATAGGGCGCTGCTGCGTGGCTGAAGTAGATCGTAAATAATAGTACGAAATGTATAAAAGATATTTATTGAACACATGAAGGGCTACGCGTTTCAACACTGGACAAGTGTCTTCCTCAGGCCGTTAAAAACATATACAAAGGGGTGCTTATATACCTATGGATGTTAAACAAACAGGAAGGAAATGAGGATCAGGGAGGGGGAGGAGAGAAAAAGGTCAAGAAGGTTAAATATGACGTCATGAATGACAGGTGTATTAGCGACAATCTTAGAATAAATCGTTATCAAACAAATTATTGCATGTCCCGAGGAAAGAAAAACGATATATAAATGAATGAATACACATATAACAGAATAATGAGTCCTTTAGACTTCACGTTTAGAGAAATGAATAAACATATGCATACCATGCAATGCAATCAAAACGGAATCAGTAATAGAAATGTGTAATAAAAAAGGAGAATCAGTTATATCAAATGGTCAAGAAATATATATCTAATAACAGCTATACCGATCTGTCAAAAAGTATATATACATATATATACATATATAAAAAATATATATATATATATACACACATAAACACACATTTATCAAAAATAGGAAAACACACACTTATAAATATAAATATAAAAACACATGTATGTTATTAGTGTTTATGAATGGTTAGTATCCCCCATACTGAATCATTCTGTTTAGACAATATTAAAAATGAAGGAAATAAAAATTGTATAGAAATGATAAAACTATTGGATATATAAAAAACATCGAATGTAAAAAACGGGTGTACAGAAACGCAAGGTGTCACTAATGGCCGAAACGACCTGACATGCGATTTTGCGATCAGAAAGGCAATAAAAATAGCTATCTATTTCTATGTAACGAACAGTAAAATCAATAGGAAACCGTAAATATAAAAAAGTTGAATCTAAAATTTAATACATATAAAAAGCATCGTCAATTCTTTGATTATTAATAGATAGATTTCAATGGGAGGCAGACGAGTTTTTTTTACCACGAGTAAAAAAAACTCGTCGTAAAAAGAAGCAACATGACCCATCTTTAGGCCCTGTTCACACGGAGTTTTTTGACGAGTTTTTTGGGGCAGAAACCACACCAAAAAACTCCTCAAAAACCGCCCGAAAATGCCTCCCATTGATTTCAATGGGAGGCAGACGAGTTTTTTTTCCACGAGTAAAAAAAACTCGTCGTGGTAAGGCCCTGTTCACACGGAGTTTTTTGCAGGAGGAAAATTCCTCCTGTAAAAACTGACCCTGGAGGTTTTCATGTTTGATGTGGTTTTTTCCGTGGTTTTTGACGTGGTTTTTGACGTGGTTTTTGAGGCGGTTTTCCAGGCGGTTTTTCAGGCTGTTTTTGCCGAGGATTTCACACGCATGAGGCTGGGTTCACACAACCATGTTACGTCCATAATGTACGGAACGTATTTCGGCCGGAAGACCCGGACCGAAGACAGTGCAGGGAGCCGGGCTCCTAGCATCATAGTGATGTACGACGCTAGGAGTCCCTGCCTCTGCGTGGAACTACTGTCCCGTAGTGTAATCATGATTACAGTACGGGACAGTTGTCCTGCAGCGAGGCAGGGACTCCTAGCGTCGTACATCACTATGATGCTAGGAGCCCGGCTCCCTGCACTGTCTTCGGTCCGGGTCTTCCGGCTGAAATACGTTCCGTACATTACGGACGTAACATGGTCGTGTGAACCCAGCCTGACATCCTTCTGTCAACGGATCTGTCACCATTGAAATGAATGGTGATGCAAACGGAACTTACTTCACACTTGCCTTTCCGTTGAGGGGTTCCCCTGACTGAAAGCACCGACGGAACCCCTCAGCAGAAACCACGCTGATGTGAACAGGCCCACATTAAAAAAAACATTGTTTTCTGTTTGCATCATCATTGACTTCAATGCTGATGGATCCGTTGCTAATGGGATTCCCTACACTGCGGTATTGGTTCAGTCGAAACGACAGAACCCTTTGCACAACGGGGACAAACAGAAACCATTAGCAACGGATCTGTCACCACTTCACACTTGCCTTTCCGTTGAGGGGTTCCCCTGACTGAAAGCACCGACGGAACCCCTCAGCGGAAACCACGCTGATGTGAACAGGCCCACATTAAAAAAAAAAAAGTATACTTACTTCTTGAATCAATTTCCCAACATCAATGTCCATTCGGTGGTACACCTCTGCTGTCGTCATTTCTGTTCCTGAAATGTTAAAAAAAAAATAAAAAAGAGATGACATACATGAACAACTGCATAACAAAATTAAAAAATTAAAAATAAAAAAATTGAAAAAAAAAATCTAAAAAAAAAATTAAAAAAAAAAATCTAAAAAAAAATAATGCACAGCTCCATACATGTATAGCATGTATGGAACATAGGAGCAAGTGCACTTACTTGTATTTGGATGCAGGACTTCGGTTTTCTGTATCCCTGAGTTCTGTCCACGATGTTTTTCAGCCTCCACGAGCAGACAGGAAATGACAGCCCCTTGCTGGGCTGGACTAGCAGCAGGAGACGACTCCTGCAAAAACTCCTCCAAAACACTCGGCAATATACTCGTCAGAAAACACCTCACTAGTTCGAGGTGTTTTTTGACGTGTCCCCATTGCTTTCAATGCGGTTTTGGACGCGGAAACCGCATCAAGAAGGGTCATGTCCCTTCTTTTTGCCGCGAGGCGTTTTTTTTACTCGCGGTAAAAAAACGCCTCCGTCTCCCATTGAAATCAATGGGAGTCATTTTGGGTCGTTTTTGGCGCTTTTTCCGACGCGTTTTCCGCGTCAAAAAACGTGTCAAAAAACTCCGTGTGAACAGGGCCTTAAAAGAAGCAACATGACCCATCTTGAGGCGGTTTCCTCCTCCAAAACCCCATTTCAATGAGTCAGAAAGAGGAAAAAAAACCCTCGACGAGTGTTTTGACGAGTTTTTTTCAAACCACTGTGCAAAAACCTACTGGAGCAGTTTTTGCAGGAGGAATTTTCCTCCTGCAAAAAACTCAGTGTGAACACAGCCTTAGGTAGTTCTACACAGCACCCCCCATAGATGGCACCCCCCTACCTGTCTGTAGATAGCGCCACTGTTCCAGGAGAAGTCCCTGACTTCAATGTTAGGGACAGGGTCGGGGATTCCGCTTCCGAAGTGCCTGACGTCACTGTGTCCATATATGGACACAGTGAAGTCAGGGACTTCTCCTGGAGCGGAAACACCGGCCACAAGGTCGGGGATTCCGCTTCAGAAGTGCCTGACGTCACTGTGTCCATATAAAAATACCCTCCTCCTCACATGCACTTTTCACTGTGAGGAGAAGGAAAGAGCGCGAGTGACGGAAGTCACGGCCGTCACTCGGGACACATTCCAGTGATGGCCGTGTATTACCTGGCCCCATAGACTTCTATGGGGGCCGGGAGAATGGCCGAAAATAGGGCATGTCCCATTTTTTAACGGCCGGGTTTCCCGGGCCGTCAAAAAATCGGTCATGTGAATAGCCCCATTAGTGGTCTATTGTTCCTACTGCGGCCGTGTGACGACCGTTTTATGAACGGCCATCACACGGCCGGGAAACCCTGTCGTGTGAATAAGGTATAAAGTTGTCCCACAATAAATAAGCCCTAATACAGCTGTCAGCAGAAAAATAAATAAGTAATGGCTCTTAACTGGTTGCCGACACAGGACGAGTATGCTCGTCCTGAGCGGCAAGCACTTCGCGCATTAGGACGAGCATACTCGTCCTGTGTGACAGCCGTCCCTGCGCGCGTCTGTGCGCGCCATCGAGAGCGGGGCAACGGCTGTAATACACAGCCACGGCCCCGCTCGGCCCCGCTCTGACAGCGGAGAGGAGAGAAACATCTTCTCTCCGCTGTTAACCCTTTGAACGCCGCGATGAAAGCTGATCGCGGCGTTCAAAGAGGGGGGACTGCACTTTGATCGCGTCACAGAATATAACTGTGACGCGATCAAAGCCCACAACTCGTATGGCCAGACAGCCCAGGGTCCAGTGAAGGACCCCAGGGCTGTCTGAACATATTTCCTGTTGTTAGGGCATACTGAGGTATGCCCTAACAACTGCCTGTGTACAATCAGTAACAGGCTAATGTACTGGCATATAGATCTATGCCAGTACATTACAGTTACAAAATAAAAATCAAAATGAAAAATACCTTTATGGGATTAAAAAAAAAAGTTAAATGAATGTAAAAAAATAATGGTAAATAAATAAATAAAAAGTAAATAAAATACACAGAAACACACATTTTTTATAATAAATAAACTTTTTAAAATATAAGTCCCAAAACATGAAATAATATAGACATATTTGGTATCGCCACGACCGTAACAACCTGTACAACAAATGTGTAACATTATTTATGATGATCGGTGTATGGTGTAAAAAAAAAAATATTAAAACTGCTGCGCAACTGCTTTTTTTCTGCATTTTAATCTAATTAAAAATGTATAGAAATTAAACGATAATGTATTTGTACCAAAAAATGCTACGTACATAAAGTACAACTCGTCCCGCAAAAAACAAAGTCTCATACAACTACGTCGTACAAAAAATAAAAGCGTTATGAGCGTTGGGATGCCAAGAGGGAAATGTAAAAAAAATTGCTCTGTCCTCAAGGCTAAAATTGGCCGTGTCCTTAAGGGGTTAAACATGGCAACACAAAAACAAATAAATTTGAAAAAAAAGTGGTTTTACTTTTTAAAAGTAGTAAAACAAAAATAACTATATAAATGTGGTATCGCTGCAATCGTAATGACCCGCTGAATAAAGTTATTGTGTTATTTATACCACACAGCAAGCTTTGTAAATTTAAGACACAAAAAAATGTGGCAACATTTCTGTTTTTTTTTCCATTACCCCCCAAAAAAAGTTCATAAAAGTTAATCAGTAAATTATATGTACCCCAAAATGGTGCTATTAAAAAATACAACTTGTCCCACAAAAAACAAGACCTTATGCGGCTATGACGATGGAAAAATAAAAAAGTTATAGCAGGGAACATATAGCAAACATATTCCTATAGTTCCCGTCTTCTAAAGCAGGGAGCCAATTTGAAGGGGGCTTAGCTGAGCAGGGGCGGAGCTTAGCTAAATGGGCAGGTCTTAGCTTAGAGGGATGGGGGCTTAGGGCAGTGTGGAAGGGTAGATCTAGTTTCTCTCGTAATGGTGCTGTAGGAAGCCTGGCAAATTTTTCCAAATACTGACATCAACTAGAGATCTTCAAATATGTAAGAAATGAAAACATTCTAAAACAAAGTGTCAGAACTTTGGATTATGCAACGATAAAGCTTTATTGACACAGAAAACCTCTTTGAGAAATTTTAACAGCTGCCTTTCAGCTTGCAGGTTACCAGGAGATAGTGCCCCCTGTAGATTGAGCCATACAGCCCCCATGTAGACAGTGTCACACCCCACTTATAGCTAGCACCCCCACCTCCCCTGTGGATATCGCCATAAAGCCCGCCTGTAGATAGCGCCATACAGCTCCCCCTGTATATAGTGCTACAGCCCCCTCCCTTGTATAAAGTGCCACACTCCCCCTCCCTTGTATATAGTGCCACACAGCCCCCTGTAGATTCTTAAACACACAGACCCCTGTAGATTGCGCCACACACAGCCCCCTTTAGATAGCGCCACACAGTCCTCCGCTTGTAAATAGTGGCACACAGCCCCCCTAGTAGATAGTGGCACATAGCCCCCTTAGTAGTGCCACACAGCTCTCCCCTTGTATATGCCACACAGCTCTCCCCTTGTATATGCCACACAGCTCTCCCCTTGTATATGCCACACAGCCTCCCCTTGTATATAGTACCACACAGCCCCCTCCCTTGTAGGTAGTGCCACACAGCCCCCTGTATATAGCGCCATACAGCCCCCCCTAGTAGAAAGTGCCACACAGCCCCCCTTGTATGTAGTGCCACCCTGCTCTCCCCCTTGTATATAGTGCCACCCTGCTCCCCCCTTGTATATAATTCCACACTGCTTCCCCCTTTGTATATAATGCCACTCTGCTCCCGCCTTGTATGTAGTACCGCCCTGCTCCCCCCGTATACTGCCACACAGCCCCCCCCCCAATATATTGTACATGCCTTGCCCTGTTCCCACGACGGACGGAGCGCCTCACATCCTCCGGGTGGGACGCATGCGCAGACCTGCGTGATACAGTAATGTCTTCACGCCGGCCTAACATGGCCTGCAGCCTATAGTGTTCATTTGTATCTATGTCCTGAGGACACAAATACAAATTAATGTGGCTGTCGCTAGCACCGGCCCGTAAATATCAGGGGCTATAACGGCTGCTAGCGGCGCCATCGGGAATGGGGCGGCCGTGTTGGCGGGCGGTATGGGCCCCCACATGCCGCAGGCCCCATAGCAGCCGTTACGGCTGCTACAGTGGTAGTTACGCCACTAGGTATCTATATACAGATAATGCTGAGTATTTATACTGTTGCGGCCAACGCGTGAAGAGCTCATCGCTGTCAATCGGTATACAATACCTTCGCGCGCACAGCGTCCCATGAAGCATTCCACACATTCTGCCTGAATTCTACAGAATCCCACAGTAAAATCTGTAATTGGGACCCCTTGTGTGTAGCTGGTTTCAATTGGGGAAATGCTCTTTAAGTTTTTAGTTATGAAGAATGGCCAGGGCTTGTTCAAGCTCCCCATTACCTCAACATACCCTAAAAGAACACATCTAACCCAACTCTTGGAATGACAAATTCAACTCTGCTAAACTCGTTCTGTCCTCTGCTTTACAATATGAAACAAATTCTTCTCCTACACTGACTGTGCTCGCCCTCAGGAAGGAGTCGGCGTCACTCTGTTGACCCCATCTTGTGTTCTACTGGGAGACGTAGACTCCTGAATCGCTGGCTTGGAAGTGCTACGTTGTAGTTTACATTGTAGCTTCATTTGCATTGTAACCTCTGGAAGAACCGAGTAAAAGATTTGCTAGAAATCCCAGCTGTGTGAGCTATGGGGAGGCCGTACATGCCAGCGCCTGTTCTGCCGCCCTGGAAACCGTATATCTCCCATGCTTAAAAGGCATGGAACCTTTTATGTGGAGGCAGATTAGCTATTTATATAAAATAAACATTATAAACAAAAGACGCTGCAATGTCTGACCGCTACATGACCTTAAAGAAGCTTTTTCTCAGCTACACCCTCAAATACTTCCCAGGTGCAACAAATTATCCTTTCTGCCTGGTGTGTGGTTCCTTGTGTGTGGCACTTGCCCTGTGGCACCCTTTATGCGTTTGACTCCCACCTGCCTGGTAGCATTTTTTTACACCCTAGCCAACGCACCTGTCTGTGGTCTTTCCCTATATCTGCGTGCTCGCTGGCTCCCGTGCTTGAGTTGCGCCATGGCTCTGACGTTGAAATGCCAGGCTCCCTTGTGTATGCGTTCTTTGTTTACTTCCGGTAGATATAATTCTGTCCATGGTCATGTGATGGACACACAGGTGCTGGGATCATTAAAAGACACAACTCTGATACGTATACTGTAACGAGCCGTGCACCTGTGTGTCCATCACATGACCATGGACAGAATTATATCCACTGGAAGAAAACCATGAATGTTCCTACTGAATTACAACAAGCAGAGATCTTGTGAACAGTGAGGAATTAATACAGAAAGTATATAGAACAATTGTATAACTTTTAATTATACGGGGGAAAAAATTACGGAAACTGGACAACCCCTTTAATTTCTGACTCCAGTCAGATGACACTTGAATGTGCAGATAATAGTCCTAGGCAGCCACTACACTGCTGTACAGCACAAGCCTCCTTTACTGCTTGCCGTCCTGTTGTCATGGTAACCCAATGGTCTACCTAGATGGGTCCGGAGTGACATTGTGCCAGGGCCTCTGACACAAGGGGAGCAAACATAGACTGCCCTTGTACTTTGCATCACACCAGCAAAAAGACAGACACCATTATTACCCATGACAACTAGACACAGAGACAAGGTTATCACACTCACCTTACATGTAGCGAGACCTACAGTCCTATGTAAGGCCATGAGACAGTGTCACTTTAAATACAGGCATGATGCCTATGACCATCTAGGACGGTGGGCACGGAGCAGAGGTCAGGGGTGTTTTTTGGATAGGCTGTGCGTTCACCACTATCTGTTCTGTTTAAGACGGTTAACACATTTTAGGCCCTGTTCACATTGGCGTCGGAGGCTCCACCAGGAGTAGCTGTCGCTGATACCATTATGTTTGACAGGGAGAATAGCGCAGCATGCAGCGCTAATCCTCCTGTCAAAACGACAGACACCGTGATGGGACTCGACGGACCACCTTATATGTTAGTGAGGTCAGTCAGGCGCATATGGTGTCTGTTGTTCGACGGATCCGGCACTCAAAGTGATGACGGCTGATGCATTTTTCCGTACAGATGTAGCCATCTTTTATCGTGACTTTTAACTCATTAAATACACAGTGTAAGGAAACTTTAACTTGACTTTTTTAATGGCTTTTGTTGTGGGATATCACGCTGCAGCAAGGTATCAGAGTCAAGATAAAGATGGCTACATCCGTATGCTTTTTGTTTCATCAGGCCGAATAAGCAGGACTTAATCTCTGGTGTGAACATTGGCTAACACATTAATAATGTGATGTGTTGCTCCACATCGCAAAATTGGCTACGTTTAGCAAAGCTTATGTGCAGCAGGAAAACAGATTTTTTTTCTTGAGATTCCCTTTAATGTAGGTTACCTGGCGATTTAACCGTGTGTTTGCTATCTCGTGTATGAATAAGAAAAGGAAATTTGACTGAGCGCCCAACAGTGGACAGGAACATAATTATCTGTACAGCACTGCAGAATCGGTTGGTAATATCCAAATGACTTGGATTTTTGACAATTCATCTTTTGGTATTGATAGTCGGTGAGTGTCAATCATCTGGTCTTCAGGGAAAGTTAACAAGTTGCAATACAAGTAATAGCCACTGTGTGGTGCCAAACACCCACTGATTCTACAATAAAGTTTTTTATTAGTAGATTTAGTAACGTGCTACTTTTACTTATTAGACTCCAGTAATAAGACTTACTCTCCTGCGCTGTTCTAAAAATAAAATAGAAAACATTTACTTACCTAGAACATTCCACTCCAGTGCCATCTTCTTTTGTAGGGTGCTGTAGGGAAAGTGTTAATGGCACTCACTTTAATAGTATTTCTACTGTCTTCGTGGAATCTGTCATATTATAATAGACTCATTTCAGTAAGAGCATATATTAGATTCTCTAAGGTAAACATCTCAGCTGGTGCTATTGTACCCGAAACCCCCATGTGGGGCACTTATTCACTGCATGCACTGTAGGTAAATTAGTGGTGCCACTCAGCATAAAGAGGATCTGTTTAGCTTTCCTGACATGTCTGTTTTAGAGAATAATTGTACTCAGCATAAAATCACAATTCTGGAACATCTTTTCTTAGAACTCTGTGTTGTGCTATTCCTCTGTTATTCCTACGGGAAATGTAAGAATAAATTAACGACTGGGTGCTTCCATTCCCCTTGGCAAAGGGGCGTGTCCCTACACGGTCTGAAACTGTCAGCACTGATTGGATACTGTCAGAGTGTGTAGAGACACACCTCCAACTGATAATACCCAGTTGTCAATTTATTTTATTAATTTGTAGGAGGAATAACAGAGGAACAGCACAACACATAGTTCTATGAAAAGATGCTCCGTAATCATTATTTTATGGGGAATACAAGTATTTACTTAAAGAGGCTCTGTCACCAGATTTTGCAGCCCCTATCTGCTATTGCAGCAGATCGGCGCTGCAATGTAGATTACAGTAACGTTTTTATTTTTAAAAAACGAGCATTTTTGGCCAAGTTATGACCATTTTCGTATTTATGCAAATGAGGCTTGCAAAAGTCCAAGTGGGTGTGTTTAAAAGTAAAAGTCCAAGTGGGCGTGTATTATGTGCGTACATCGGGGCGTTTTTAATACTTTTACTAGCTGGGCGTTCTGATGAGAAGTATCATCCACTTCTCTTCAGAACGCCCAGCTTCTGGCAGTGCAGATCTGTGACGTCACTCACAGGTCCTGCATCGTGTCGGCACCAGAGGCTACAGATGATTCTGCAGCAGCATCGGCGTTAGCAGGTAAGTCGATGTAGCTACTTACCTGCAAATGCTGATGCTGCTGCAGAATCAACTGTAGCCTCTGGTGCCGATGTGTCCTCGCTCGTCCGACACGATGCAGGACCTGTGAGTGACGTCACAGCGTGATCTGGCAGAAGCTGGGCGTTGTGAAGAGAAGTGGATGATACTTCTCTTCAGAACGCCCAGCTAGTAAAAGTAGTAAACACGCCCCGATGTACGCACATAATACACGCCCAGTTGGACTTTTACTGTAAACACGCCCAGTTGTACTTTTGCAAGCCTCATTTGCATAACTACAAAAATGGTCATAACTTGGCCAAAAATGCTCGTTTTTAAAAAATAAAAACGTTACTGTAATCTACATTGCAGCGCCTATCTGCTGCAATAGCAGATAGGGGCTGCAAAATCTGGTGACAGAGCCTCTTTAAATAGACCTGTCAGGAGAGGTAACTAGGAGGCACTAACTGACTATATTCACTGCACCTTTGTGCCTCATGACTAGTTTATATAAAGCGAATAGGCCCCTAAGTACCCACCGAGATGTTCACGGTGTCTGATTTGTTAAATATGTTAAATCTTTCCAGACTCATGCAGATTCAGTGTGGTCACCTTTGCTGGTGTCTTAGTAGTCATCCCAAATTAATTTTTCATTGTAATTATTGGTTATGCCTCATGCACACGATAGTCTGCGCCGGCCAGGTCCCGTCCGTGATCCGTGGAAGAGACAGGACATGTCTTATCTTTCCACGGATCGAAAAGTCGGGCCCGTTTTCACCCGCTAAAGTGAATGGGTCCATGAAAACTATCGGGTGCCACTAGGATGGCGTGAAAAACGGCACTCGGTGGTGTGCAACTGCACTTAGTCTTTCAGACACTGTCTGTGTTCACACTTTGCATGATAGACTCGGTGCCACAACCACAAAGCCACAACTATGATGACAAACGACAGAAACCCGCATGTTCGTGTATGTGGATTTGCCACAAGCGTTGGTGCATTTAGTTGGCTCAGCACAATGTATGATCATTGCCTTGGGGGTACTTTGATGTAATATATTTGAGTAGGGGGTATTTGGATAAGAAACATTGTGAAACACTTGTCCTGGATGCCCTCAACAGCTTCCAGGTAACTAGTAACTATTGCCGGAGGGGTTTTTTATTTTGCTTGGTAACTTTTTATTTTCGATTCTTTGTGTGGTGTTGAAATCTGAACAGTAAGAATAATTCATACATGAAATCATGACAAGCTGCTTCAGCTATCAAGAAAAAGTGAGATTAGAAGTTCTTCCTTGACATTCAGTAGGTTACAAGGTTACACAAGGACGCTCACAATACACTCTTTATTCCATGACATAGCGTAGCATAGAGAAGCTGTCACCTCAGACTTCACTGCATATGAACATCCTCACGCTTTATCTGTGGGAGATCGTTTCATAGTTTTTAATCTTGACCCAGTCCTGATTATACAGCTTCTGGGTTTGTTACAATGTATCAGTCTACACCATGTTAAACACGGCACCAGAGCACAGATCTATCCTGACTTAAACGGGTTTTCAATCTATTGACTATAATTCATTAAAGGGGTATTCCCATCAGGGATATTTATGACATATCCACAGTATATTCCATAAATGTCATATCTGGGGGGCCCCGTCCTAGAGATAGGTGCGGGTCCCAGAGGTGGGACACGCAACTATCTGACATTTTTTGCATATCCTGTGGATATGTCATAAATGTCTCTAATGGGAAAACCCTTTTAAAGGGGTTGTCCAGGCTGGGGGCCGGTTTTCATACTGATGACCTATCCACTGGATAGGTCATCCGTACATGATCAGTGGGGTCCGGACCCTGCACTTGATCAGCTGTTCTGGCTTCCTCTGGGCACCGGAAGCTATGCAGTGGTTGGTGCCAGACGTAGATGGCTCCAGTCACTGTATAGTGGCCGTACTGGGTTACTGCAGCACTGCCTCTTATACAGTGACTGGAGCAATCTGCTTCAGGCGCTGACTACTGACAGCTGCCGGAGGCAGCCGAAACTGCTGATTGGTATGGGGTACGGATGTCGATCCTGTAGATAGGTCATCACTATAAAAAAAAAAACAGCCCCCAGCCTGGAAAACCCCTTTTAATGTTTTCATTCACTGACATGACATACACAAAGGGTGGAATTTATTAACTTTTCTACACCGGTTTTCTTGCATATAAAAGTTGCAAATGGCACAAAAGTCGCAGTTTGCGGTAAGAAATATGACCTTTGTGCCATTTTCACCGCTCAGGCCATGAAAAAAAAACAAAACGTGGATGTCATTTAGGGATAGCGCCAACCGCATCCCAACAAATTTACCTTCATTTGCACCTTAATTTACCCTAATTGGCCTAAATTATGGTGCAAATCAACACCATCTCATGGCTGACAGAGATTCCAGTGTCTGGCACACTAACGGCCAGAGATGTACCTAATTTATTACGAAGTGTGCGCCTCTTAATAAATCAGGCACATTTTACTCCAACTTTCTATATATTAAGACTGGCATATGAAACACAAGACTTAAAGGGAATGAGTCGCATGCGCATTGTACACATGAATACGAGGATCGTACACCTCACCCGATAACACCGGACTCCTTTTGGTAAGTTATAATTTATTATACTAACCATTTCCTAAACATCTGTTTTTGATGTGGGCAGGATTGTTACACTAAACCCTAGCTGCATAACAGCACTGTCACGATCTAGGGGAATGTGGACCCACTAGGCCGCTCCGCCGTAGCGGAGTAGCAGCTGGCCAAATAACAGACTATAAAGTCTATGCAATAGTTCTTAGCACAAGAGTACCTGTAAGAGTCCAGACAGTAGCAGAGGATTAGGCACAGATGGAACTTAACGTGGCAGATGACACCAGACGTGGTGTATGACAACAGGCGTGGCAGATGACACAACATGACTCCAACACTAGAAGAGGCATGGGATACAGGTATCAGGGCACGGGAACACTGGGAACAGTATACAACTAAGGGACCATTTGCTAAGACTAACATGGGAATACAACAACAACGCTCAGGCAAGGAGTGAAAGGGTAGGGCCCTTTTTATAGGGTGATCTGGGTATAGTTAGTAATTATTTGCATGTGCACCCTAGAAGACACTTCAGAGCAGGCTTTGGCACTGATGGTACTTGACATGGCAGATGGCGCCAGATGTGGCAGATGATACAAGACGTGGTATATGATAGCAGGTGTGGCAGATGACCGCAAATGTGGCAGGTGACACCAGGCGTGACAGATGACAGCAGGTGTGGCGGGTGACACGAGCCGTAGCAGATGATACACACGACTCCAACTTAAGGCTTAGGTACAGGAGACAACACATAAACAGGATACAGGAAGCAGGGTACGGGAACACTGGGAGCAGGATACAACTAAGGGACCATTTGCAATACGAACATGGGTAGACAACTACAACGCTCTGTCAAGGAGTGGAAGGGCAGAGCCCTTTTTGTAGTCCAGGGTGATCTGGGGATAGGTTAGGGAACTTTTATTAAGCGCACGCGCCCTTTAAGACAGGGTCAAGGACAGGATGGCCGCGTGAGCTGGCGTCTCTGAGGAGGAAGACGCTGGCCAGAGGCCAGGAGTCTGTTGCCGAACGCCGATGGGGAGCGGTGGCAGTCCGCAGCCGTTACAAGCATGCTGGTGGTTTAGTGGCTCCATACATACTGACAGTTTCCCTTTAACTAGATTCCTCCCAAAGTATATTAGAAAAGTGTATAACCTTTCATTATACAATGCTAAGGCTTTACTTATAGAAGTCTAAGCGACTCATTTCTTAGACTAACGATTTTATTCATATTTTGTGTTTTGTTTTTGTATAGATAGAGCTATAGACACAA
This sequence comes from Rhinoderma darwinii, assembly GCF_050947455.1. Lineage (NCBI taxonomy): Eukaryota > Metazoa > Chordata > Amphibia > Anura > Rhinodermatidae > Rhinoderma > Rhinoderma darwinii. The sequence goes on from NC_134698.1 coordinate 55,698,468, forward strand.
ATGTAAGGGAGGGGGTTATAGAGTGTATATGAAGACTCCAACAGATCTATATACCACAACACTGCTGGTAGCTACAGGAACTCAAAAGTCCTGAAGTCCAAAAGTATGTGAACATCAGAGGCATATGTTCTTGTTGAACATCTCATTCCAAAATCGTGTTCATGTATAAGGAGTAAGCGTGTGTCCCCGTCCCCCCACCATGCTGTAACACTCCCCATTTTTCTGGGAAGACTTTCCATTTGATTTGGAACATGGCTGCGGGGAAAAGCGTCCAGAGTGGTAGTAAGTTCAGGTACTAATGTTGGATGTTAAGGCTCTGTTCACACTACTTTTAAGTCCAGATGTATATTGTACAGTATCCATAACCGCATCTATCTGACATATAGCACGAGTGTGGCGTCAGCCTAACCTAAGTGCTGGAATTCCAGTACATCCCAAAAGTACTCCATGTGGATGGAGTCACTGCACAGGACAGTTTAGTTCTTCTAAATAAAACTATTTTTATGGACCTCTTTTGGTGCCTGGAAACATTGTCTTGCTGTAGAAGAGAAAGGGCATTCCACAAATTTTTTGCCACAAAGTTGGAAGCACACAGCAGTCCAGAATGTCATTGTATGTAGTATTCCTTTAAGTCGAGCTATGGGTCCAAGTCATGAAATCTAGTCTGGGACAGGTAGCTTTGTCCTGGCACCCACCAAACCCATAGTCATCCATGACTCTGCTTGTTATCCAGGATTCACAATTCCAGTCTATGAAGTTCCAAAAAAGACTATGAGGGGGATTTATTAAGAATCGAATACGCCAGTATTAAAAGGAAATAAGCTGTAATAAAATGCGACAAATTTATTAAGAGGTGCAATCATAGTAAATTGTACTAGACGCACGCGGCCCCACCCCTTCCACTAAGCTCCTCACAATTTTAATAAAAGTGCGGAGAGTTATCGGAAACGGACAAAAATTCACAATTTTTACTACTTTTTTGAGCCTTTTCCAACTTTTCTACAAAAGAAAACTGGTGTAGTAACGTTTTTAAATTCCACCTACAGTCTTTATGATTGCCAGATTTAATTTATACAGATAAGGGATCGTCTGGAGCATTTAAGATAACACTGACCCTTAAAGGTTAACCCTTCGTGGTTCGAAAAAAGGGTCTGCTTTTATATTTTTCAGAAACCGCACCCCTTCTGTCTTTGGGCTTTGTATGGTATTGCAGCTAAGCCTCATTCACTTAAATGAGAATGAACTGCAGTACCAGACACAGCCCATAGACAAGAGTGGCGCCGTTTCTGGAAAAACATGGACCCTTTTTTCTAATCTTGTAAAAAAATAACCTTAATCCTATCATAAAATGAATACACTCTTGATATGTGACCTTCTCTAAGTTGTTGTATTTCCAAATTGAACACATCTATTATTATCCAGGTCAGGTCCACGCACATACGTTTATCATCCTAAATACTGCGGCCAGCAGTTGTACACTGGATTCAGAGTGTGCAGTGTGTCATCGCATTAGACTTGGCACTGGCTCGTACTGCACTAAAATAACAAGCTGTTTGTTCCCTGGGGAAACTCTGCTATGAGCTAACATTGCTTTCATAGGCTGTACCCGACTAGATTAAGAGGAATTAGTGAGCGTTGGCCCGGGGCCATACATTTCAGGATATTTTGAAAGATCCTGGTATCTGGTTAACAGCGTGCCGGTGACTGTGCCATCTGAGCACCTTCCATTCACCTGCCGGAGGGTGGAGATCTGGTATCTGTTTGTAAGTTGCTTAGACATCTAAAATGTTATACAAATGCAGAAGGTGAAAAAAAACACAAAAGTCAATAGTGCAAGTCAGCTAAGGCTTCAACGCGGACTAACCAAGAGAAAGGCGCTGAAACCTGATAGGAATTCAAAGCAAATATACTTGTCAATGTGAATGTGACCCAGTCATCATCTCCATTATCGTGCCGGGTGCACTAAGTTCCCCTTTACTCACTGTTTATAAACCTGAGGACTCTTGGCTTGGATGATGCGGTCATGCTCCGGGGGGCAGGAACGCCTGTGGAATAAAACGTCATGATAACATTTTCCTAATCTTGACTTTTTCGTAGTGTGAAAGAAGATTTGAGTTGTTAAAATTCATCTTATATCGAATCCTGTCATTACGGTAAATCATTGCGCTGTCAGGCTGTTGAAGGGGTTTTCCTATCTGGACAACCATGACTTAAAAAGCAGCCCCTCCGGCGCTCAGCTGATCGCCACAGGTTAAAGGGGCTGTCCAGGATTAGAAGAATATATTTTTTTTCCTAGAAACCGCGCCTCCCTTGTCCGTGGGATGTGTCTTGTATTCAGTTGGTTGGGGATAAACTGCAATACCAGACGCCTCCCATGGACAAGAGAGGCACTGTTTCTGAAAAAAAGCAGACATTTTCTTCTAATCCTGGACAACCCCTTTAAGCTGATAAACCCCTTTGTGTTCAGCTGCTTTTGGCCATACATTTACTATAAGGTAAATGTTGTATTTCACATCACCTATTCAAATAAATAGGTGGCTGCGTATAACATGGCTGCAGGAAGTCCCCCAGACTTGTAGCCGCTCTTTTTCGGCTCTGGCTAATAGAGGAATTTCCATGCATCCTCCCCCTATAACTTCCATATTAAACAAAGGTGTTGTCCTGTAGGGACAACCCCTTTAAAAATTATCTGGCCGTGTTTTAGTTGTATCTGTTTCTGGGTGACATGCCAAGTGGCTGGTCTTTTAGCTTCCGTGGGGGTTTTGAACCCCTTGTTAGATTTCCTACTGTAAAATACAATTTGTTGTATTTGGGGGGTTAACGGATTGGGATTTGGCCCTATCATGTCCATTGAAATCAATAGACAATTTCTTGATTTTCAATCGGATTCCAAATATTAAGTCGTTTCCCATTCGTTTCTTCAATTAGCCGCATCACAAAGAGGTTTGCGTGAACAGCGCCGATGCAGAGCAGGGAAATGAATATGCATGACGCATGTGTGTCCTGGTGAGCGTGGACACAAAGTTTGGGATGTGCTAGAAAAACTAGGGGGCGCTACCACTGACACTAATGTAAGTTATTTAGACAAATAAAGATTCTTGATGTATTTATATAATTTTTGCACGTTCTTTACCTTGAAGGAATATATTAAAGCCAGAATCCCATAAAAAATATTAGATTTAATTTTCAAATTCTAATCTCCTATCCGTAGAAACATTTTCTGGAAATATATTGCAGTATTATGGCTAAAGGTGGCGCCACAAGTCTTTCATCGTTTCCCTTACACTATGTTTTTTTAGACTTCATACATACTTGTGTTTAGGAGATTCTCTCTCTTGTCTGTCAGTGTTCATCAAAAATGGAACAAAGGATGAAGAAAAACATTCTTAAAAAAGTTTAAACAGATCTCCCGAATGGAGAAAAGATAGCGTAAAATTGCTCGCTCTGTCCCTGTCCTCGGTCCTTGGACGCTGTAGTAGATATAAGTTTATTATTGCTGCCAGTCACTGTGGTGCCGATTCTATGGATGTGAACAATGTTAATGTTCAGTATCCAGTGTGGACGTCCATGGATGTGTTGTGTATGCTTGGACATACCTACTGTATGTGACCTCCTCCTTACGCTTCGTACATCTGGAATCTAATAGTAGTAGGCCAGGTGACCTTTTCCTTCATAGAGATATAATGTCCGTGACTACTATTGGAGGACATGACGACACAGGAGGCCATGGTTTAAGGAGGCTGGCAGCGATGCCACTTACCACCGCCCTAACCTATCCATAGAAGATCAGTTTTCTATTGGCCATTTTTGCATTAACACCAAAGGTGAACAAACCCTTGAAAGTTAATAAAGGAATCCGACAGTGTTTTTTCATTTTAAAGAGGCTCTGTCACCAGATTATAAGTGCCCTATCTCCTACATAATCTGATCGGCGCTGTAGTGTAGACAACAGTGGTTTTTGTTTTGAAAAACTATAGTTTTTGAGCAAGTTATGAGCAATTTGAGATTTATGCTAATTAGTTTATTATTAGACAACTGGGTGTGTTTTTACTTTTGACCAACTGGGCGTTGTACAGAGGAGTGTATGAGGCTGACCAATCAGTGACCAATCAGTGTCCTGCACTTCTCATTGTTCCAGCCCAGCTTCTTTCACTGCACAATCACGCTGTAACAATGGGCTGGAACAATGAGAAGTGTATGATGCTGATTGGTCACTGATTCGTCAGCGTCATACACTCCTCTGTACAACACCCAGTTGGTCAAAAGTAAAAACACGCCCTGTTGTCTAATAAGAAACTAATTAGCATAAATCTCAAATTGCTCATAACTTGCTTAAAAATGATCGTTTTTCAAAATAAAAAGCACTGTTATCTACATTACAGCGCCGATCAGATTATATAGGCGATAGGGCACTTATAATGTGGTGACAGAGCCTCTTTAATATAAGGTGTGTGGATTTCTTGGACACTGGATAAAAATTCAATATAGCTGCACAAATTATCTAGAGACGTAAAAGGGTTAAACTGAAAAATCACCCTAGGGCCACATTCACACGAACGAGTATAAAATCTGCCGTAAAAAACAATCATTTTTCATGGCTGATTTGCACATGTGCGGGACCCGTTTTCATGGATTCCTTATAGACTTGAGTCTATTGAGGGATCTGGGAAAATGGGCAAAAATAGAACATGTCTTATTTTTTCACGGGCCGTTCACATGGTCCGTTAAAAAACGGCTGTGTGATTTTCCCCTAGACGTGCGTTGATTTTAATGCAGCTGTGTGACGGCTGTTAAAAAATCGTCTGTCACACGGCTGATTATCCCTGTCATGTGAATAAGCCCTTAGTGAGAAGTACAGGAACCAGGAGCGAAAAGTCAGAGCCAGGAACATCCGGCAATTCATTATATGAGGGCTAGAGGCAGGCACTAGGCACCAAGACACTCAGGCTTTATATCCTCCGCCTCAGTGACACCATAAATTAGCTCTGGTTGTCACTTCAACATGGCCAAGGTGGCACAGACTAAGTGGTGGAGGAGAGTGGTGGTGGTGGAGGAGAGTGGTGGTGGTGGAGGAAAGTGGTGGTGGTGGAGTAGAGTGGTGGCGGAGGAGAGTGGTGTTGGTGAGGTTAGAAATTTTTAAAAAATTCGTTTTCATGCATTTATAATCTGGATAGAGGGAACGCTTCAGCTTCACCTCAATAACAAGGTCAGAGCTGCATCAGGGCCAAGGTCAAAGCAGGTATCCAACAATATAATCCGAGGACACGTAGAGCCGGTATTCACAAGACAAAGGATGTAGCATGAACCATAAAATAAGTGATGAATCCGCGATAATCCATATACACCTTATGAGGCTTGTCATATATATGCGTACTATTACTTCATGTGTATACAAACCTGCCTATAAAAATACTGGGAATACGGAGGGCATAGTTGCCCGGGACAACCGGTCGGATTACAATTATTGGAGATTTTAAAAAGAATACAGCTTAAAAAATAGTAGGTTACATTATGTTAGAGATAAATCAATACATAAACATTTTAAATTGAAGGGGTTGTCTGCTTCAGGCAAAGCCTTGACATATATCCTGTGTGGGCACGTGTGATAAAGGGTTTCCCATTTGTGTTACCCAAAGATGAGAGCCATGTCCTTTCATAGCGGCCATTGAAAAGAAGAACTCTGCTATGTTTTCCCTGCAGGGTGAATATATACATTGTGGGTCTCCTGGTAGTGAGATACCTGTGCTCTGCATCTGGTGGTGGGTGGGGGGGGGGGGGGGTTAATTTAAGAAGAGAATCTGGGACAATTAGAAATGTCTAATATACAGAAGTGGAGCCTTTTATTCTATAGTAGCATAGCAGTGAAAGGCGGGAACTATTTTTTTTCAATACCTGACAAATTAGAGAGGTATTTAAGAACATAGACTTCTCATGGGGTCAAACAAGGTGGAAGAACCAGGAAAGAGTCTGTTGGATATGTCAAGTGTTTTGGTTGTAAAAATTGTGAAATCTGGCTCTATAGAAAAAGGGTGACACAATAAAATCTATTTAGATCATCAAGTTCACGCAGGGCAGACATTAGTAGTGACTGGTTATGCACATCCATAAAGGAGGTGCCAGTAGTCCTGATGGCGTACACCCCGAACCTATGGAAAGGCTCAAGACGTAGCTACTTTCTCTAGTTTATTGACTGCATGTTGTTATTTGGTCACCTCATGGCAATGTGGTTTGGGCACTGTATGATTGCATTATATGGCACACCATAAGGCAAGGGCTTCAGTAGAAGTTTCTGCACAGGTTGCCAACTACCCTCTGGCTGGCTCTGATAGTGGCGCAACAAATACAACTATGAAAACTAGAAAGAGAATTAAAAGGCAGAATGGTGCTCCATAGAATACCAAATGTATTGAAAATAATCAGGTCTGACCTGGTCCTGACAAACGACTGCCCCCCTAATCCCGTATTCAACATACTAACAGAATATTATTTTTTTTTCCCATGGATACATCCAGACACCGGTATGACAATACTTGCATAGAAGATATAGCCGTGCGGATTCATTTCCACATCACCATATTCCCAATGCAGGAACCAGCATCTATACGTATCCTCTAAAGACCAGATTTCTGAATCCAGTGCAAGGTTTCATGGGAAAATTCCAATTCAGTGCAACTATCCTCCTACATGTCAGCAGATTACAGACCGATTTTATGTGTTTGTGCTGTGGATCCAAATTAAAATAGACTGTCGTCTGCTGATGTGTTCTCAGGAGAACAATATAACAATATAAATGGGGATTGTTATTTAAGCAATTGTCTTCCCTGTACTTAAAAGTTCATTATAAGTAAACCCATACATAAACATTCTGCCGGTAGGCCAGCAGCAAGTTTAAATTCTCCTCCAGATCTCTCCTGATATTTCAAGAGGACTTGTCACCTCTCTTGACATGTCAATTTTTGTAAATACTTGTATACCCCTTGAAATAACAATTCTGGGACATATTTTTTTTTTTTACAGCTCTGCATTGCGCTGTTCCCCTGTTATTCCTCCTGGATATATATGAATTTATTGACAGCTGGGTGTTACTATTCCCCTTGTCAAAGGGGTTTGTCTCTACACAGTCTCACTCTGTCAGCACTGATTGGACATTGCCAGCCTGTGTTGAGACATGCCCCCAACTGGTAACACCCAGTTGTCAATGTATTCATAAAATTCTAAGAGTAACAACAGAGGAACAGCACAACGTAGAGCTCTTAAAATAGATGCTCCAGAATTGTTATTTCATGGGGAATACAATTATATACTAAAACAGACATGTCAGGAGAGGTAACCTGTAATTTTTAAGAAGAGGACTAAATTTACAACCCATTGTTTCTTGTACACAGGTGCCCAACACTGTGTATGATATCCCATGTGTGGACTATGATTTGTATAATGGTAAAACTATATTCTAGGCCCCTTTTCACGCATCCCATGTTGCTTTAGATGCAGCTCCCTGGCACTGGTTCACATTTTCCGGTTATTGTATCAAAATGCTCTGCTTCTTTTATATAATTTATTACTAATGCACCATCGATCGGTCCCCATGTATTGCTTGTGATGGTCGAAAACTAAACACAGTATTACGTGTCTTTATTAAGGAACTATATGGCAGCATGTCTGAATAACCTTGAGGAGTTGCACCAGTGTAGCGTCTCCATCGTCTTGTCGAATGGTGATGTTGTTATAAGGTGTTAATAATAATTACATTAATTATGATTTCACTAGTCTTCTCTAAATCTTGCCAAATGTCTCTGCTCCTTTCCTGCAGCTGTCCTCTGATCACTGTAATATGATTTTATAATCCTGTCTCCTTCTTTGGCATTCATCAATGTATCCAACTTTACAGACAGATGTGTTGATTCAAGGCCTGGCATTATTAATTGCCCAATTTATTAACCCACCTAATTTCTTTTTTTTTACGAAGAACGAGAAATGGCTTTAAGTCTGTTTTTTCTGGATCTTTTTTGTCCCCCTCCCACAGTTTAATGTCTAAATCCAAATTCATAAAGGGACTGCGATCTGGTCGTGTTGAGCTATGGGATTCATAGAGCTTTCCCCACAAGCCCCTTTAATCAGAATTACACTGTCATTAATATTCATAAAGCCAGCAGGAACTCTCATAGACCGAGAGAAAACTCCTTGCACCTCCTCCCTCACAACCCACAGATTTATTAAAAGCATCTTAAAAAATTAATGGAGTCAAGAAAGTTAGCAAGAAAGACAATGTTAACTGAAGGAGGGGGTGCGCGTGTGTTAGCGAGCCGCGTTGCCTTGAGATATGCTGCTGGTCGGCCACTCACAGTGAAGGATATGGGTGGTCATTTAACAGGATTTACATGCATCGGCACATCAAATTTCAGATCGAATAATAAGCAGCCTTCCAAAGTAATTAAACTTACAGTGTACAAGAGAAGAATAAGAAAACAAGACAATGACACGGAAGGATGCTGCAAATGTGACTGACATCCCAAGTGGGCAACGGGGAACTTAACCTTCTCTGTGCCCAGAAAGTTCTCAGTTCTGTGCTGCTTTCATTTAGCCCATGACCAGTTCACGGTCAGTACATAGAGGATGACATGCCACCTCTTAGAAATTTAGTTCTATAGGTGTCATTAAAAACCACCCTCTCAGGGGCAAGGTTCATAATTGGTTGATTGGGAGAAAGTGGAACGTCCAACATCTGGTTGGCTGGGGTGTTGGGTGGTGGCCTCACCCTAGCGGCATTTAACCCCTTGTAGGAGTGGGCTGGAACTTTTCGCCAGCCCAGCAGGTTTGGTGGGCCGCCCTCGTATTATTATGTTATTATTAGACTGTTTTGTCTGTACTTTATTACAGCTGGTAGTTACATAGTAGTATTTGTGGTTTGGGGCCACCTCTTCACGTGTCAACATGCCTTATGGTAACCAGTGCTTAACATAAGATGCCAGTGGTGTTGAGAGGTTTGTATATTAATAATAACAGACCCCTGTCAGAGGAGCAGAACAAGGGAATACCGGAAAAAACGGAACCCAATGTCTTTTATCGGGTGTACTTTCTAAGCAGGGGCAAAGATTAAATATTTTACCCGAGTGCTCCTTAATAATACTTTTTATTGAAAATTAGTTTTACTTTTTTAGATACAGCTGCTCTGTATTTTCTATACCAGTGGTTCCCATCCGGGGTGCCGCAACACTGCTCCGAACCACTGCCACGGCCGATCTTTCTCTCCTACTCACAGCTCGAAGTGCATGTGAGTAGGAGAAGGAGATTTTTTATTTTTTTTGCAGCCCCCTTGTAGATAGCACTCCCCACCACCGTATATGGCACCCCACCCCCTCTTCCTGTACATAGCACCATTGTAGCTCCGTGAAAGTGCGGAATCCCCCTGTCGCCAGGGATTCCGCTTCTGGAGGGAGCGCTTGATGTCTATGTCCATATATGGACAGTGACATATGGGGCAACTCCTGAAGCGGAATCTCCGTCCATAGGGTTGCCGGTGCGGTGGCAGGTGATTTGGCTCCAGGAGAATTCCCTGACGTCACTATCCTTAAATGGACAAAGACGTCAGGGGCTTCTCCTGGAGTGAAATCCCCAGTCACAACGTCGGCATTTCCGCTTCAGGAGTTGCCCCTGATGTCACTGTCCATATACAGACAGAGACATAAAGCGCTCCATCCAGGAGCGGAATCCCCGGCCACAGGGGGATTCCGCTCCTTCAGTGAGCTACAGTGGCGCTATATACAGGAAGGGGGGAGCCATCTACAAGGGGGCTGTGTGGCACTACCTACAAGGGGGCTGTGTGGCTCTACCTAAAGGGGTCTGTGTGGCACTATCTACAAGGGGGCTGTGTGGCACTATCTACAAGGGGGTTCTGTGGCACTACCGACAAGGGGGCTGCGTGGCACTACTTACAAGGGGGCTGTGTAGCACTACCTAGAAGGGCACTGTGTGGCACTACCTATGAGAGCACTGTGTGGCACTACCTAGAAGGGGGCTGTGTGGCACTACCTAGAAGGGGGCTGTGTGGCACTACCTAGAAGAGGACTGTGTGGCACTACCTAGAAGGGGACTGTGTGGCACTACCTATAAGTGAACTGTGTGGCACTACCAATAAGAGGGCTGTGTGTCACTACCTACAAGGGGGCTGTGTGACACTACCTACAAGGGGGCTGTGTGGCACTACCTGCAGGGGACTGTGTGCCACCACCTACAAGTTGTCTTTGTGGCACTACCTACAAGGGGCTTTGTGGCACTATCTACATGGGGCATCTGTGAGTGGTGGGCCGATGGTCAATTTACTGCGAGTGGAGGGCTGATGGTCATTTTAGTGAGAGTGGCAGGCCGATAGTCATTTTACTGTGAGTGGGGGACCGATGGTCATTTTAGTGAGAGTGGCGGGCTGATGGTCATTTTACTGTGAGTGGAGGGCTGATGGTCATTTTAGTGAGAGTGGCGGGCTGATGGTCATTTTACTGTGAGTGGCGCGCAGATGGTCATTTTGCTGTGAGTGGCGGGCTGATGGCCATTTTACTGTGTGTGAGGGCTGATGGTCTTCAAGTGGTTTCCACCTCTGACCTTCAATTGAAATTAATAGGAGGCAGAAAAAACCTACGGCGTTTGTTTGGAGAGCTTTTTTGCCTGCGTCTTTTGCATTAGCTTCAACGGCTTAAAAGAAATGCAGCCAAAAAAACTAAAATAATAAATATCAATATGTTCACACAGGGTATTTTGCCGAGTTTTTTGACGCGGAAACCGCGTCGCAAAACTCGGCAAAAACGGCCTGAAAATGCCTCCCATTGATTTCAATGGGAGGTGTCGGCGTCTTTTTCCCGCGAGCAGTAAAACCGGCCGGCACTATCTTCGGGCGCTTCCGCCTCTGACCTCCCATTGACTTCAATGGGAGGCAGAGAAAGCATATTTCGTGCTGTTTTATGCCCGCGGCGCTCAATGGCCGCGGGCGAAAAACTCAGCGAAAAACTCAGCGAAAATCGGCGTGCAGGAAGAGGAATATCTGCCTCAAACTTCCAAACTGAATTTTGAGGCAGATATTCCTCCTGCAAAATACCCCGTGTGAACATAGCCTAAAGCTGTCAATTCAAAATCTGCCTCAAAATTCCTTCAGACTGTCTCCGGCTGTCGGCAGCCGGCCGTGCATGCAAACACAGCCCGTGATTACGGGTACGGCCGTGTGCAAGAGGCCTAAGAGTGTAGTGCTTGTTTTTTAGCCATTTTCTGTCTCTCTCTAAACAATTTTTGTTAGGGGTGCCCCTGAGGAAAAAATGTTTTTCCAGGGGTGCCTCGAGTCCGAAAAGGATGGGAAACTCTGCTCCATACAGAGCAGTTGTATCTAGCGCTATTCACTGAATCCGTCAGTCCCGCGGATCTGACAGGTTTAGTGTCGGTGGGTCCTGCGTATCTCTGACACGCAGGTCGCAGGATCGAGCGGTTACCAGTCACATCTAAGTTCATAGCTCAGATGTCAGAGACACGCAGGACCCGCCGACACTGAACCCGTCAGGTCTGCGGGTCTGACAAATTCAGTGTAAAGTGAACAATACAGACAATACAGAGCAATTGTATCTAAAAAAGTAAAATTAATTTTTAATAAAAACTATTTACAAAGTTACACAAAACACACTAACACCTTTTTATTAAAAAAATAGTTTTTGCCTTTCAAAGGTTTGCATACGTGCGGTTTTGCTATGATCAGTAGGTGGTGTTTTTAAATGAATGTCTATGCATGTAATACATAGATGGGCCGGGTCTGCCAAGACTAGAACTGCTCTTTACAAGGGGCTTTCCACTCTGGTTCATAAAGGAGGGTCCTTAGTGAGGTACCCCCTACTGACATCCATACATGTGTAAAGGGCAAATGGGGGTCTCAGCATCTTGTTGACAGCAAAGTGCTCTGTGGATGGAATAATCCCCCCATAGAGCCCTCAGTAGTTACTATACTGCAAGGGGGGAAGGTCTGAGCATCTGACTGACTGCAGAGAGCACTATGGGGCTCAAACCCACTTCTGTCAGCAAGATGCTCATGCTGATCTGATGCCTAACTGATGCAACATTTTTACACACTCTTTTCAAGATTAATGCATTGCATGCCTGCTCTGGGGGTTTAGGTGAGTGTAAGGAGGTAGCTATTTTCTAGCCACTTATCATGGTGGTATTCCTCCTTCAGTGATTTGTACATGCCATTTCTTATGCTATTTTAAATGTTTTTAACTTCTATGTAGTGTTTTTGTATTCAATAAACGGTTATTTTGCATACTCATATGGCTGTTCTTTGACAGTTATACCCGTTGCCTTATACATACCCATTTGTTTTGCTTTATACAAGATGCTCAGTAACACCTCCTCCCCTCTTGCTGTATAGTAACTACGGAGAGCTCTATAGGAGGGATAACTCTCATTGGCTTTCCTAGGAAAGCAGAGCAAGCAGTGTACGGACTCATAGAATTTCTTCTGTGCCCGTGCACCACTCCAAAAAGTCGATCAGAAATTAAGCGGCAGCGCTAACCCGAGCACTTCTCGCTTCATTTTAGCGATCAGTAGGGTATCAGTTCTTGGATCTCCACTGACCAAAACATCTGACATGTCAAAAGTTTTTAGTTACACTTTAAAGAGGATCTGTCACCAGTTTATTCATTCCCTGTCTCCTAACTAATCTAATAGGCGCTATGATGCTGATAACTACAGTGTAAATTCTGTTTCAAAACGTTTATTATTTGAAGTTATGAGCATTTTTCTAAATATGCTAATGAGGCTCTACTTGCCAAATAGGAGGGGACTCTTTCTTTTCTCTCTGGGCTGTGTAATGTTTTCTGTATGACGTTGTCCTATCAGCATCATACTGTTCTCCTCTTCCTAGCCCAGCAACAGAGCATCTTTCGATTTACAAGTGTGAATGATCCATTAGAGGTTGGCTATGTGGATTTCTTAGGACTTTTTCAAGGTTGGGGGGGCACCATGTCAATTTCCGCCTCAGGCAGCAGAAAAGCTAAAATCGGCCCTGCTTCCTTCCCTTCTTCTCTCGCTGTCACTCCCTCCATTTTCTCTTTCACTCCTACTTCTTCTCTTGCTCTCTGTCCTTCATTCTGGTCTCTCTGTCGCTCTTCCTCCCTTCTCTCTCCTTTTCCCTCCCTCTTTCTATCCATCAGTCTCCACCCAATACATTAATGTACTTGGACTGCTAGTCCACGTTTAAGTGCAAAACTAGCAATTCCGCAAATATAGTCTGGCAGATTGTTTATGTGAAAATCAGCGTCCAAGTGTTATTGGAATGGCCCGCTGTGATTTCACAGCCCTGTCTTCCGAAATGGTGTCATAATACAATTGCTTTCTAATGTAATGAACATAGATGTGATCGGTTACAGGAGGTCCGCGGGACTGATGGATTTAGTGTAAAGCGAACGATAGAGCTGCTCCGTATAGAGAATACAGAACAGCTGTATCTCCAAAAGTAAAACGTTTTTTTTAATAAAGACTAATTGCAAAGTTACACTAAACACACTGACTAATTAATTATCTATTAACTGGTTCCCGACCGCTGGCTGTGTTTTTACGGCCAGCGGTCAGGGTCCTTAACCCCTTAGCGCACCAGGACGCACCTGGCTAATTTCTGTCACCCTGTCAAAGGACAAGCTGACAGAACTGTGCCGTCAACTGTTTATGACAGTTGACCGTCACAGTAAGACGGCAGGGGACCATTCACAGCGGTCTCCTGCCGGCGATCGCTGTGATTGGTCAGTCAAAGCAGACTGACCAATCACAGCTCCATGACGTAGGTTATCTGATGGCGCTGGCTCAGAAGTTGAGCCAGCGCTATCACCGCCGGGAATCAGCTGTCCTACGCCCCTCTGCAACGGCCAGGACCAGAGCTAGGCTCCGATCCGGCCGATTAACCCCTTCGATGCATCGATTAACGTGATCGATGCATCGAAGTGTCTTGTAGCCTGTCGGCAACCACGATGGTTGCCACGGGTGCGGGTGTCAGCTGCTTGTCACAGCTGACATCGTGCCCTAATGGCCAGGACCGGAGCAAGGCTCCGATCCGGCCAATTAACCCCTTAGATGCAGCTATCGCTGCATCTAAGTGATTAAATTGTACCCTATGGTTGCTAATGACAACCATCGGCACCCGTAACCTAACAATCGCTTCCTACTACGGAAGCCTATTAGGCCCCGCCGGGAGGCGAAGCCTAATAGGCTTGCTGCCAGTGAATAGCTGACAGCTCTAATACACTGCACTATGTAGGTAGTGCAGTGTATTAGAATAGCGATCAGGGCTTCATGCCTTCAAGTTCCCTAGAGGGACAAAAAAAAAAAGTTAAAACAAGTTAATTAAAAAGTTTGAAAATAAGTTTCATGTTAAAAAACACTATAACAGCCTTTTTTCCTATAATAAGTCTTTTATTATAGGAAAAAACATAAAAAAAAGTACACATATGTGGTATCCCCGCGTCCGTAACGACCCCAACTATAAAAATATCACGCTATTTTACCCGTACGGTGAACACCGTAAAAAAATTAAATAAAAAACTATTCCAGAATCGCTGTTTGTTAGACGCTACCCCTCGCAAAACAGAATAAAAAAAGGGATCTAAAAGTTGCATGTACCCCAAAATTATACCATTAAAAAACGCAGCCCGTCCCGCAAAAAACAAGCTCTCCCACCGCTTTTTTGACGGAAAAATAAAAAAGTTATGGCTCTCAGAATATGGTGACACCAAAAATAAATTATTTGAAACAAAAGTGATTTTATCGTGCAGACGCTGAAAAACATAAGAAAAACTATATACATCTGGTATCGCCGTAATCGTACCGACCCGCAGAATAACGTAAAATTGTCATTCATAGCGCATGGCGAACGCCGAAAAAAAGAAATAATAAAAAACATCAGAATTGCAGGTTTTTGGTCACCTTGCTTGCCAAAAAAATGAAATACAAAGTGATCAAAAAATCGCATGTACGCCAAAATGGTACCAATGAAATCTACAGATTGTCCCGCAACAAATAAGCCCTCACACGGCTCCGGTGGAGAAAAAATAAAGACGTTTTGGCTCTCAGAATATGGCGATGCAAAATGTGCAGTGTCCAAAAGCGGATAAGATCGGGTGCCATTTATCAGTGCGACACCGGCCACATATCTGTAATTATTTATTTACCCCATTATTATACTCACTTATTATACCCCTGATGTACCCCGCACAGAATACATATGCCCCCACATTATAAACTGAAACACCAGCAAAACCCCAAACAAAACAACTAGCGAGCAAAATCCACGCTCCAAAAGCCAAATGGTGCGCCCTGCAGCGTGCCCAAGCAGCAGTGTACGTCCACATATATGGCATCGCCATACCCGGGAGAACCCGCTTAACAGTTTGAGGTATTTGTCTTCAGTGGCACGAACTGGGCACAAAATATTGTGCACTAAAATGGCACATACCTGTGGAAATTTTCACTTTGCACCATCCACTGAGCATTCATTTCTAATAAAAAAAAAAAAACCTGTGTGGTCAAAATGCCTTGAGGGGTTCAGTTTCCAAAATGGGGGTCACTACTTGGGGGTTTGTTTTACTATTTGACCTCAGAGCCCTGCCGTTGTGGGCTAATGCGCGAAAATCACCAAAATAGGTCTCACATGCGCCTTTCACTCCTAAGCCCTGTCATATGTCCAGGCAAATGATAAATGCCTTGAGGGGTGTAGTTTACAAAATGGGGTCACTGCTCAGGGTTTTACACTCTACTCTGGTACCTAAGAACGCTCTGCAAATGCGACATGGCGCCCCTACACCAGTCCAGCAAAATCTGTGCTCTAAAAGCCACATGGCACTCCTTCCATTTTGAGCTCTGCCATGTGCCCAAACAGCAGTTTAGGGCCACACATGGGGTATTGCCGTACTCGGGAGAAATTGGGTAACAAATTATTTGTTGTTTTTTCTCCTATTGCCCCTTGTGGGAAAAAAAATATGGTGCAAAACTACATATTTTTGGGAAAAAAAATAATTTTTCATTTTCACTGCCTCATTCTAAAACAATCTATGAAACACCTGTGGGATAAAAATGCTGAGTACACCCCTAGATGATTACCCTGAGGGGTAAAGTTTCCAAAATGGAGTCACTTCTCAGGGGTTTCTACTGTACGGGTACTTCAAGGGCTCTGCAAATGCGACATGGCGCCCAAAAAGCAATCAACCAAAATCTACATGCCAAGTAGCACTCCTGCCATTCTGAGCCCTGCGGTGTATCCAAGCAGCAGTTTATAACCACATATGGGGTATTGCCGTACTCGGGAGAAATTGCTTTACAATTGTTGGGGCGCTTTTTCTCCTTTATTCCTTGTGAAAATGAAAACAATTCAACATTTTAGTGGAGAGAATGTAGATTTTCATTTTCACTGCATAATCCCAATAATTCAGCAAAAAAACTGTGGGGTCAAAATGCTCACTATACCGCTAGATAAATTCCACGAGGGGTATAGTTTCCCAAATGGGGTCACTTTTGCCGGGTTTGCACTATTTTGGCCCCTCAGTGGCTTTGCAAATGTGACATGGGGCCGCAAACCATTCCAGCAAAACTTGAGCTCCAAAAGTCAAATGGTGCTCCGTCCTTTTCTAACTTCTGCCATGTGTCCAAACAGTAGTTTATTACCACATATGGGGTATTGCTGTGCTCAGAAGAGTTTGCTTTACAAATATTGGGGTGTTTTTTCTCCTTTATCTGTTGTAAAAATGAAAAAATCTGAGCTAAAACGACATTTTATTAGAAAAAAATTTAGATTTTCAATTTCACGGCATAATTCCCATAAATTCAGCAAAAACCGTGTAGGGTCAAAATGCACACTACACCCCTAGAAAAATTCCTTGAGGGGTGTAGTTTCCAAAATGGGGTCACTTTTGGGGAGTTTCCACTGTTATGGTCCCTCCAGGGCTTTGCAAACACGACATGGCACCAAAAACCATTCCAGCAAAATCTGCACTCCAAAATCCAAATGGCCCTCGTTCCCTTCTGAGCCCTGCCGTGGGTCCAAACAGCAGTTTATTACCACATATGGGGTATTGCCGTAATCGGGAGACATTGCTTTACAAATGTTGGGGTGCTTTTTCTCCTTTATTCCTTGTAAAAACTAAAACATCGTATGTTTCAGAATAAATATTGCGTTGCATTTCTTGGGTAAAACCTTCTGTGATACAGAAAAAACTGTATTACAAATGAATTTAGTAAAAAAAAAAAATTAAATTTGTAAATTTCACCTCTACTTTGCTTTATTTCCTGTGAAATGCCTAAAGGGTTAAAAAAAATCTGAATGTGGTTTTGAATACTTTGAGGGGTGCAGTTTTTAAAATGGGGTGTTTTATAGGGGGCTTCTAATATATAAGGCCCTCAAAGCCACTTCAGAACTGAACTGGTCCCTGAAAAAATAGCCTTTTGAAATTTTCTTGAAAATGCGAGAAATTGCTGCTAAAGTTCTAAGCCTTGTGAGGTCATAGAAAAATAAAAGCACGTTCAAAAAACGATGCAAACATAAAGTAGACATATGGAAAATGTTAACTAGTAAATATTTTGTGTGGTATTACGATCTGTTTTACAAGCAGATACATTACAATTTAGAAAAATGCAGATTTTTGCAAATTTTCTCTACATTTTGGTGTTTTTTACAAATAAATATTGAATTTAACGACAACATTTTTTAAGTATCATAAAGTACAACATGTCACGAGAAAACAATCTCAGAATCGCTTGGATAGGCAAAAGCATTCCGGAGTTATTACCACATAAAGTGACACAAGGCCAAAATAGGCTGTGTCCTTAAGGGGTTAAAACCCGAGCCATAGACTTTTTACGGCTCGGGTTTTAACTTGCTGCCCACGCGATCGGGCAGCTGAATGTCGGGTCTCCGACTGTCAGTGACTGCCGGGGACCCTGAGGAGAGGATAAAAGCAGCTGTCGCTTCTTCTGTCTTCTACGATCTCTTTTACACAGCGCTCAATGCGCGCTGTGTATATGAATAGAGGCAACGGCCACGCCGCTGTCTCTATTCCTCCCGGTGTTCATGTGACTGGTCACATGATCGCCGGGTGCCGCTACTGACAGACTGCTGCTGGGTGTCACGGAAGGGGTTTGTGGACCCACTGGGCCGTACCGCCTTGGCGGTATGGCAGCTGGCCAACAGGACGCAGGTCAGAGTCTATAGTTCGTATAGGGTACCTGTGGCAGCTCGGACAGTAGCAAGGCAGGCTAGGCAGGAACTTGGCAGCAGGTGTACGTCAGGTGTGGAGAAGCAGGTCAGGCATATAATACAGCACAGCACGGCTACAGCAAGCATGGCACTAAATTAGGATACAGGAAACGGGAAACACTGGGAGCAGGAAACATTAGGGGGCCATTTGCAAGACAGACTAGGGATACAACAACAAAGCTCAGGCATAGAACTAGGGGGCTGGACCCCTCTTATAGTGCAGAATACTCACGGGTCAAAGTTCAGGAACGAGGTCCGGTGCGCACGCTGCCACTTTAAGAGCGAGCACGACCTACGTGACCCGGCATTGGCGAGTAGACGCGTGTGCTGGCTTCTCCTGAGGAGGAGGCTGGGGCCAGCGCTTGCCGACTCGTGGCTGCAGCTGTCAGGGGAAGAACGGAGCTGACAGCCCGCAGCCACGGACATGACAGTATCCCCCCTCTTTTTGGGACCAAAGCGAGAGAGAAACTTTTTCAGAAGAGCAGGGGCATTGAGGTTCTCCTCTGGCTCCCAAGACCTCTCTTCAGGACCAAATCTCTTCCAATCCACCAAATAAAAGGTCTTTCCTCTCACTCTTTTGGTGTCCAGGATCTCTTGAACCTGAAAGGTGTCTGAAGGGCCGCTGGCGACATCCACAGGGCTAGGAATCTTGGTGTTCAAGACCACTGGCTTCAGGAGGGCTACATGGAAGGAGTTGGGGATCTTGAGGGTAGGAGGCAGCCGAAGCTTATAGGCGACAGGGTTGATTTGTTGTAGGATGTCAAATGGTCCGAGGAACCTGGGAGCAAACTTGCATGACGGTACTCTTAGTCGAATGTTCCTGGAGGACAGCCAGACCTTTGTGCCAGGAAGAAACTGAGGTGGTTCTCTTCTCCTTGTGTCCGCCCTCTGTTTCATACAGTACACTGCCAGCAGGATGGAGGATGGAGTCAGCCGCCAAATTTGTAGAAAGACCCTAAAGGCCGCGTCAGCAGCTGGTACCTTGGATGAATCAGGAACCGGGAGAGGTATTCGTGGGTGTTGGCCAAGGACTATGAAGAACGGAGTGTTCCTTGTGGACTCGCTGGTATGATTGTTGTAGGAGAATTCAGCCCACGGAAGCAACTGTACCCAGTCATCATGTTGCCTAGAGACGAAGTGACGCAGGTAGTTCTCCAAGATTTGATTGATCCTCTCGACCTGTCCATTGGACTGAGGATGGTAGGCCGAGTAAAAGTCCAACTTCACACCTAGAAGTCCGCAGAGGGCTCTCCAGAACCTCGAGGTGAACTGAACCCCCCGATCAGACACAATATGCTGCAGCAAGCCGTGCAGGCGGAAGATGTGTTGGATAAACAGTTTGGCCAGTTGAGGAGCAGACGGAAGACCGGTCAGAGGAACGAAGTGGGCCATTTTTGAAAATCGATCCACCACCACCCAGACTGTGCTGCATCTGGCAGAGAGAGGCAGGTCCCTAATAAAGTCCATAGCTATATGCTGCCAGGGAGCATCGGGCACAGGCAATGGCTGGAGCAGACCAGCAGGTCTGGAGTGAGCGACCTTGTTAGCTGCACACACAGAGCAGGAGGAAACAAATTCCATAGCATCTTTGGGCAGCGTGGGCCACCAGAAATGACGGGCAATCAAATCTAGAGGCATGTCCCCAGCGGAGGACTCTCCTTCGATCAGCCATGCGCACAAATGTTCTCCCTGGAGGGATGTCCCAAACTTGCAGTGGATTGACTGAAATAATACAGGACAGGTCGATAATGTTCTGGGGCATCTCCATAGTGTCTTCCGTCTCAAAAGACCTGGATAAGGCATCGGCCCTCACATTCTTGTCAGCCGGGCGATAATGGAGCTCAAACTGGAACCTGGCAAAGAACAGTGACCACCTGGCCTGACGAGGATTCAGCCGTTGGGCTGTCTGGAGGTAGGTGAGGTTCTTGTGGTCCGTAAAAATCAGGATGGGGTGAGCTGCGCCCTCTAGTAGATATCTCCACTCCTCCAGGGCCAATTTGATGGCCAGTAACTCCCGATCCCCAATCGAGTAATTGCGTTCTGCGGAAGAGAAGAGCTTAGAAAAATATCCACATACCCTAGACTTGCCCTTGGAACCTCTCTGGAACAGGAGTGCACCAGCACCGACAGAGGACGCGTCCACCTCCAATGAGAACTGTAGGGAACGTCTGGATGATCGAGGATAGAGGCTGACGTGAAGGCACTCTTCAGGGTATTGAATGCGGACTCTGCCTCAGGAGTCCACACCTTGGCGTTCATGCCCTTCTTGGTGAGGTTAGAGATAGGAGATGTTAGTGAAGAGAAGTTTGGGATGAACTGTCTGTAAAAATTGGCGAATCCAAGAAAGCGCTGTATGGCCCTCAAGCCTTGAGGACGTGGCCATTCCAGGACAGACTTTACCTTTTCTGGATCCATCTTGAGACCTCTATTCGAAATGATGTAGCCCAGAAAGGGTAGAGCATCTCTCTCAAATACGCACTTCTCCAATTTGGCGTACAGATGATTCTCTCTTAACCGCAGCAAGACAAGACAAACATGTTTCCGATGAGTCATAGGATCTGGAGAAAAAATTAAGATGTCATCAAGATAGACTACTACACAAACATAGAGGAGGTCACGGAAAATGTCATTCACAAACTCCTGGAAGACCGCGGGAGAATTACACAGGCCGAAGGGCATTACTAGATATTTATAGTGTCCGTCCCGGGTGTTAAATGCCGTCTTCCATTCGTCACCCTGGCGAATCCGGATTAGGTTGTAAGCCCCCTGCAGGTCTAACTTGGAAAAGATCTTGGCACCACGTATATGGTCAAATAATTCCGAGATCAATGGCAATGGATACTTATTTTTCACCGTGATCTGGTTGAGACCCCGGTAGTCTATACAGGGACGAAGAGAACCATCCTTCTTTTTTACGAAGAAGAACCCAGCTCCTGCCAGGGAGGAAGACTTGCGTATGAAGCCCCGCTCCAAGTTCTCTCTAACATAGGCGGACATAGACAGAGTCTCTGGCAGAGAGAGAGGATATACCCTGCCACGGCGAAGGGAAGCACCAGGAACCAGCTCGATAGGACAGTCATATGCCTGATATGGGGGCAGTGTCTCCACCTCTTTCTTGCTGAAGACATCCGCAAATGAAGCAAAATGGCTCGGTAATCCTGCCAGTGACTGAGGCAGAGGAGACTGAGCCAAACAAATCTGTCCCAGGCAACGATTGTGACACTCGGGACTCCACTGGAGAACCTCTCCAGAGTTCCAGTCTAGGACTGGGGCATGCAATCGGAGCCAAGGCAGACCCAGCAACACAGGATCAACGGCTCTGGGTAGGACATAGAACGACAGCAGTTCGGAGTGGAGGGCCCCTACTTGGAACTTCAGTGGTTTGGTCACAGCAATAACTGGGTCTGACAGGGGTAGACCATCTACAGAAGCAATTGTCAACGGGCTCTCCATAGGGGTGGTAGGCAACTGAAGAAGGTCCAGATACGCAGCGGATCCCGAGTCCAGATACGCAGAGACCTGATGCATTCTCTCGGTGGACACTATGGTCGATGGTATGGACAATTTGGACGAAAGTCCCTTTTTACCCAGGGTTGTCACTCCTAGCAACCCTAGGCTTTGGGCTTTAGGGGACACAGGCGCACAAATTGTCCCGAAATGCATCTGCGTTGTCTCTCCTGGGTGGATAGCTTACCCCGGTCCATCATCACAGACTCCTTAGGAGGATCGACATCTGAGGACAGCAGGGGTTGCTGCAAAGTAGGTCCCAGACTAGGAGGGCCTCCCTTCCGACGTACCTCTTGGAGGCGTTCTCTGATCCGCATATTAATCCGGGTGGACAGAAGGATGAGGTCATCCAGGGTAGATGGCAGGTCTTCGAGCGGCAAGTTCGTCTTTAATCTTAGGGGACAGTCCATTCCAGAATGCAGCCACCAGGGCCTCATTGTTCCACAACAATTCTCCCGCCAGGGTGCGGAAGTGGATGGCGTACTCACTCACGGAGGTGTCTCCTTGGCATAGTTTAATCAAGGCAGCCGCTGCAGATGTGGCCCGTCCAGGCTCCTCAAACACCATGCGAAAAGTCCGGAGAAAAGCTTGGAAGTCACGGGTCTCCGGTCCTTGTCTCTCCCAGATAGGGTTTGCCCATGCAAGAGCCTTGCCAGTGAGGTGAGAGATGATGAAAGCGACCCTTGCGCCGTCAGATGAAAATGTCCTAGAACACATGCTGAAATGGATCTGATGGTAATGACATGGCAGTTGATTAGCAGGAGGCTAATGGAATAAGTCAAAAGGAGGTAGGATCGTATAATGTAGCCTCTCAAGGAGCTCACCGTTATCTATGACTGGTTAAGGAGAAGAAGATGAATTTTATAGTATAAATTTCGCATAGTATATTGTGTTTCAGAGTACTTGCAGGTACGGTCTCATGGGTAAGTATATAGGATAAGTGTATCTGCGGCACGATGGTCCGTAATAAATGTGATGATTAGAATAGACAGTCCGCAGGCATATTATACCTAAAGTACATACTGTGTCCAAAATAGCCTGTAGTGGAGCGGGAAGATAGAGTATTAGGGGAAAAAAAGAAGGAACACCCATATATTCATAAAGGCTAAAATAGGGCAACAGTTGCAAGGAAAACTATAAACGGCCGAAAAATCGGAAGCAGAACGCCTCCAAACATCTGCCCATTTATTTCAATGGGAAAATGGCGTTCTGATCCGAGGGGCCATTTTTTTACGCAGCTGTTATGAAAAACGGCCGCGTAAAAAAACAGCCGCAAAAAAAGTGCATGTCACTTCTTGGGAGGTTTTTGGAGCTGTTTTTCATAGACTCTATTGAAAACATCTCTAAGAACGGCCGTAAAAAACGCAGTGAAAATTGTGACTGCCTTGAAAAATGTCTGAAAATCAGGAGCTGTTTTCCCTTGAAAACAGCTCCGTATTTTCAGACTTTTTTGAGTTTGTGTGTGAACATACCCTTATAGTGGCAACCGTCACCATAGAATTTAATGGTATCTGGTAAATGGATAAGTCGTGAACTGGGTTCATGAGAGTTCATGACGTATTCGTTAATTCCACTAGGCATCAGTTTAACAGATCCATCACCCATAGACTATAATGGTATCCGTTTAACCGGTTAATGGATACGTCCTGAAAGGCCATTGGAAAGCTTATGACATATCTGTTAAATGGATGCATGTGGCGAATGCCATACAGTGCCATACGTCACCTATAGGCTCTAATGTTAAAACAAAACGCGTACCTTTCAGTATATGTTTTTTGCGGGTTCTGTTGATGGAAAAGTGTAGTCTACTATGCTATTTCACTCTTCACAAGAAAATAATACTGACGTATACCAGCCCAACGGAGGCCAAAAGGGCACACTTTTGATCTCCGTCTGCTAATGGAGCACTATGAACACATTTAGTGTGTATGTCGGGAGCTCTCCGCTCTCCCAACACACATGCTAAACGGACATCACAAACTTGTGATGTGAACAGGGCCAAAGATATTAGAAGAGAGTCATTCCCGCTCCCGTGAAGAGGGTGTCAACATTCTTGAAAGCTCGCTTCGTGCCCACATTACCAGTCACTAGTCTGATTTTTCTTAGCGCCTTAAGAATTTTTTAAATTGGTATTTGCATATTTTTTGGGCATTTTTTTAAATATTTACAAAGGATCAATACGTGAGGCACTGTTCTGTTATTTTACTGCGTATGAGAGACCTAACAGAATAGTCTGTATTTTAGCCTCAAATACATAGAATACTTGTAGCTGCAGTGAAAGTCCTCGTGGCATTTACTATGTAGGATTAGACTACAGAAATGCTAATTCACTAATCACTATCAAAACAATGAGCTTCAACGGGGTTAATTTGTGGATAGAGAAGGTCACTGTTCTGTGTTCCGGGTTCGGGCAGGAGGGGGCATCGCCTCACTTCTGCAGGTACACAGACGCTCATGCTGCGTCTTTTCCGGTAATTACTCCCAGAATATTTGTTGCTTGCTTATGAATTAACTTGCATTTATGGAACTAAATCATTGCAATCATTTAATTACACCTGAGGAGCTGAACTATAATTGCTTGCTGTTAACGAGGATCTGAGATGGCTTGAGCAGTATTAATTTGGTGTTTACTTTTCTGAGTGCTAAAAGCATTAAAATGATTGTGCGATAGGATTACATTTTACTAATTGCTGCCATTCATTAGCTGGGTAAATGGCGAGGGAGATAGCGCTCTGCTGAAGGGCGGATTGCTGATGCTGGCATGTTTAGGCACTAATCTCTAGCAGGGGAAAAAAAGCCGATATGGAAATGCTGGCTCACACAACGTGCCCTGTTCTACCAGCCACTTTTCTGCGAGATTTTTGAGTAAAATGTACAGCCGTCCTTCACAGTTAGCCAATCTCTTCTGGAAAATGATTTAGGGCCCATTCAGACGATCCTGTTCCTCCGTGTGCTATGCGTTGAAATAACTCCGCACACTGACCCATTTATTTCAATGGGACTATTCCGAAATGCGTGAGTTTTCTCGCAGCAAGTGTCCGTTGCCTGAAACTCACTGCATGTCCTATATTGGTGCGTTTTTGTGCACCTAGTCGTCCATTGAAGTCTATGGGTGCGTGAAAACCACGGACAGCACACGGACGACATCTGTGTGCTGTCTGTGTTCACGCATCAGTTACTAAAGAAATGCAGAGAAATAAAAAAGTGGAGAAACACTGCGTTTTTCACTCGTGCAAATTAGACACGCCCATCTGAATGTAGCCTTATAAAGTTATTCTGTTAATTAATCCTTAAAGGGGTTGTCCAGTTTAGAAAATCCATTTCCATAAACCCTATGTAAAGGATCTCCCAGACACAGCTTCTGTGTCGACGCCCGTGGTTAGTCAGTCTGCACCTGCTTCTAAGTCTGATAGAGTGACTCCTTCGTCTACCACTCAGGCTGGGAGGCTGAGGAGTGGGAGAGCCTATCACAGCCTGGCCAGACGGAGCTAGCTCCCGCCCTCTGTCTATTTATACCTTCATTTCCTGCTTCTCCTTTGCCTGTGATTCTGCTTGTTTCCTGGCTCTGCTGCTGCTGCTTGTACTATTTGTCCTCTGCTTCATATTGACCCTGGCTTTACTGACTACTCTCTTGCTCTGCGTTTGGTACCTCGAACACTCCTGGTTTGACTCGGCTCGTTCACTACTCTTGTTGCTCACGGTGTTGCCGTGGGCATCTGCCCCTTTTCCCTTAGCTTCTTTGTACCCTTGTCTGTCTGTCTGTCATGCACATAGTGAGAGTAGGGACCGTCGCCCAGTTGTACGCCGTCGCCTAGGACGGGCCGTTGCAAGTAGGCAAGGACTGAGTGGCGGGTAAATTAGGGCTCACCTGTCTGTCTCCCTACCCCGTCATTACACCCGATTAGAGAATGCTGATCCTCTATTCAGGATCCCCATCTCTTGACTAGAGTGGAGAGCCGCTACAAAGAGCGTCTCTCACTCCGGAGGACCTGTCCTGTCCTGTATTACAAAGATGGCTTATTGATTTGAATTGGCATTGTGTAATGCTTGATTTACCCTGTGGTGGCGCTGCAGGGAAATTCAACACTTCCAGTTTTCCCCTACAGATTACATCTGATCGCTGGGGGTCCCAGCAGCCGGACACTTTGCGATCAACTTATTGTCATGGGAATCTTCTAACAAGTGGGGATTGTCCAAAGCGGACAACACCTCTCATTGATTTTTTTCATTGATAAATTTGCAGATGTTATATAGATTTTATTCACCGGCCGATTCTATAAGAAAGAATTAGGAACAATTCTTTTAATTTTTATAATTTGCACGGAGATTTTCATATTCCTTTAACTTTTACTGTGCCTAGTTGTGGTGTTTTATGGCCAGTGCGGAACTCAACGTAATTCTTTTAAAGGGCAAGTGGTCAAAATTCCGGTCTCCTTGTTGCCAGGGTGACTGAGGAAGCTTCTATAAGACAAAGCTTTTCTTGCGTGCACTGGCAATCCTTTGTCATTCTATGGACATTAAAGTGGACAGAGATGTGATATCCTCAGAATGTACTGGTGACGTGACAAGTTTTATCTTCTGGGGCATACAAGAATATGTGTTGTCACAGGGAAAATGTCTCCAGTACAAAATTTAAAGGGGTTGTCTCATTTGGACAATATCTTTTCAATATCGGGGTTCCCCTATGATTAACTGATCTTTCGGTGTCCCAGCAATTAGCTGTAATCTAATCCGATCAGAAAATATTCGGTTCCACTACAGCACCACCATAGGAGATATGAAGTATTACACAATGCCTATTAAAATCAATGGCTGACTGTGTAATGCATGGACGTGCTGGATCCTCTAGACTGAAAGATGCTCTTTGTAACCGATTTTAATTAAATTCATGATGAGGTCCTGAATGAGGCCTCTAGTAACTCAGACTTCCTTAATAGGGTATTTGAAAATCAGTCTTCCAGACCAGGCAACCCCTTCAAGCTGAAGTAAGGTATTACATGTTGTTGTAATGCTAACGCACACTTTGATTTCATGGCAAAAGAGTGCCACGTGGTATAGTTACGTATTACAGTATCTTACCGTCGCAGCCAGTTTTCGTTTTTTCATTCCCACCTTCCAAAAGCCAGTGCATTTTTATTTTTCTGTTGACATAGCCAAATGAGGGCATGTCTTTTGCAGGGCGAGCTGTGATTTTTAATGGCACCTTTTAAAGGTGGTTTTCAGGATTTTTGTATTGATGGCCTATTTTTTAAAATAATCTTCAATATAAGATCGGTATGGGTCCGACTGCCGGCAACCCCACCGATCATTTGATTGGTGGGGCCATGGCGTTCGTCCCCACCGCCTTTTCCCAGTTTACAGGCACAGCGCCGTACTCTTTCATAGTGGCTGTTCCTGGGATTGTAGTTCCGGTCTGATTCAAGTAAATGGGACTAATTCAATCCTAGGCACAGCCGCTACAGAAATGTACGGCGCTGTTGCAGGTAAACAGTGAAGAGGCCACGGCGACGAAAGCTGTGACCCCTTTAGTCAGCTGATCGGCGGGTGTCTCGGGAGTTGGATCCCCACCGATATATTGATGACCTATCCTAAGGATAGACCATCAATATAAAAGTCCTGGAAAACCCCATTAATATAATTGTACTAAAACTGTTAACATTTTCTGGGGGGTGGAATGTAAAAAAAAACTCAGCAATTCCTCCATTGTTTTTTGGCATTTGATTTTAGGGCGTTCACCGCACAGTAAAAATTCTAGGTTAACTTTATACTGTGGGTCAATACAATTACAGCGATACCAAATTTATATATATATTTTTTTATGTTTTACTACTTTTACAAAATATAAACACTTTGCTTTGAAAAAATATATTTGTGTAGCCATATAATGGTTCGATTTTTCCGTTGTATGCGGGCTTGTTTTTTGCAGGGTGAGTTGTAATTTTTATTGGTACCAATTTGGGGTATATACGACTTTGTGATCACTTTTAATTACTCTTCTTTGGGAGGCAAGGTGACCCAAAAAACAGCAATTCTGTGTTTTGTTTTTTTTACAGTGTTCACTGTGTGTGATAAATAACAATATTTTATAATAGTGCGGATGGCTACAGACGCGGTGATACCAAATATGTTATTTTTTATTGTTTACATTATTTTATGTAAAAAATGGAAAAAGTTGTTACACACACACACACACACACACGATCTAGCGTGTGCGTGCAAGCTCTGAGGGACAGACCAAGTCCCAGATACACAGAAGTAAAAAATGAGCAGCAACTCCAAATATCAAAATGAAAAAAAGTGGGTACTTTATTGCCTATGCAACGTTTCAGCTCCGTCCACTGGAGCCTTTTCTCAGGCTTGAGAAAGGCTCCAGTGGACGGAGCTGAAACGTTGCACGGGCAATAAAGTACCCACTTTTTTTCACTTTGATATTTGGAGTTGCTGCTAATTTTTGACTTATATATATATATATATATATATATATATACATACACGGTATATATATATATATATATGGTGTGTGTGTATATATATATATGCACACACATATATATATATATATATATATATATATATATATATATATATATATATATATATATATATATATATATATATGGTATATATACATACATGGAGAGATGTTGGTTTATTTACCACAGAGTGAACGACTTTTCGGTTCCGAAACCAACATCTCTCCATCAATATTGAAGTCCTGGTGTTGTTACTTGCTCTATACTACTGTTATCCATTTACTAAGGAGCTGATTCATCCTTTCACTGGTAACGTGCACATGGCCTGATTTACAGCTTGTTTGGAGTGCTGTGTTTTTTCCTTTGCCTGCTTTTTTATATATATATATATGAATTTATGTTGTCTGTTCTTTACTCACGGCGAAACGACTGTAGCAATCTGCACAAAATGTAGCAAATAAGTAGATCATTTGCTTTAGAAGGTTTTACATCGGGTTTCGGCTCTCTAGGGCCTACCGTTCTCGACATATTCACAAAAAAAATGCAATACCAAAGCAAATATGGCACCATTGGCTTCCACATCAAGAATCCTCCTCCATGTCACATGAGATGACCCGTATTAGCCAATAGAAGCTCGCAGGTTCTTCATTCTTAACCTCACGGATGTACACACAGTTTTATCCCAGGTTCTCATAACAACCCAGTCATTTTTGTTTTGTATGGGGTTTCCATAACAATCCAGCCAATCTTTCTTTACTGAACGGACTGTACCTATACTACACTGTACCTATACTGGATTTCAGTGTTCTCCAAATTGAACCCCTTTCAGAACAGTCATGTCTCCGAAAAGTAACCCTGCACTTGGACTTGATTGGATATTTTGGCTTCATATCAGTAGGAAATTAAGTTTTTAACCACACACACAAACAACAGACAAATAGACCCGTGCTAATCCGGATAACTGCTAAAATATATGTATATATCTCCAAAAAGGATGAATGCAGGACAATTTAGGCCATTTGAACGTTACCGCAAGGGGTGAATCAGCTCCTTTGTGAAAATTAAACCAGCATTTTTCATCCATCCTGAAGTCCTGGTGATGTTACTTCTTTTTTTGTCTCCCTCTATATAATCTTAAAAACTTGATAAAATCACTTTTTTTACATTTTTTTTTTGTCCCACTCGGGGACTTGAATATGCGATGGTTTGATCACTTGTACAGTACACTCCAATACAGCGGCAGCCCGGCCACCCGCTGTGCAGGGAACTGCAGCATGGTGCGGCTTTAGTACTCTGCACTGCCGGGTGGCCAGGAGCACAGCGGTGGAGGGAAAACTTAGAAGGGGATGCAGCGCTAAATCCGTGTTGCGGCCCCTTCATTCTCAGGATTGGTGAGAGTTCCATAGATCAGACCCCACCAATCATAGTGACGACATATCTTAGCGATATGCCATTACTTTATCATATAGGAATAACCCTTTAAATCTATTCTTATAAAAAGAGCTGCTAATATGATTCACAAATATGGATATAAATGTTTCCCCCTATAAGGAAACATTGAGGTTATACAACAATCACAAGAATTCCCACTTGTCGCCATGGAGCCCCAGCCTAATATGTTCTTTTTCATGTTTTCATTTGTATGTTCGCATTTGCTGAAGTAAAACAATAAATTGCAGCCTTTCACCGCTGGAGCAAAGATACCGGCAGTAATTTGTGTGCCAATATGTTTTCAACCAATTTCATCTTTCATTCTGCATATATAAATATGCATATGGCCTATTGGAATACGTTAATCGGTAAGTCCATAGTCCCAAATACAGGAGTCCGTTATCTATCAGGTAGGCCGAAAACACCTTAATTGAATATAGCATGAATGTGGATAAGGTGGTATAAAATTACTTTCTTATGAGGTATCTTATATCCATGGGCCTATAGCGTTGGCTGTTTTCTTGTGATCAACAATAGTATGCCACGGGGCTTGATTCAATACTTGAGGTGAAATAGTGGTCATATACTGTAGCCTGCACGGTGAGACTGAACAAGCTGCTCTTAATTTGAAGGATTTATTCACTTTTTCGTAAATCCCTTATAACTCATTGACAAGCGTGAAGTACATTGGTTGCCACCTTTGTGACACGAGACACATCCTCAGATTACTGCTTTAAGGTCAACCATATTTTTCTGTTCATTTCATTAAGGTTCCTTTTACATAGCGAGTTACATGGTGCAGTAACTGTGATTTATTATAGCAGACACAAGATATTTTTTTTATTGCCACGTAAAATCGGCCATATCTGTAAATCTTTTTGGCTTTTTGCAATGACTTGTAGATGACAAAAAACAAGCTCCAATTACGAAATAAAGCCAGCAGGGTATACATTTTCAGGTAGCAGGGTATTCACTACGTACATATACTGTATACAATACTGTAGACACAAATTGTACGTTACAGGATTTAAGAGAAATGCATTAGTCTATTACTACAGTGTCAGAATAAGGCCTCATGCACACGAATGTGTATTTGCAGCCGCAAATCTGCGGGTGAATTGCGGTCCTATTCATTTCTATGGGCCCATGCACACGAATTGGAACTTAAAGTGAGTCTGTCACCAGATTTTTCACTTCTCAGCTGCTTACACTTCTAGTATGGTGAAAAGGATTGCCTACATACCTTTTATAAGATGTCTTTGTTCTTCGAAAATGGTAAGGCCCAGTTCACACTGAATGTTTTGGCGCTGATTTTGACACACAAACTGAAAAAGCAACCGTGGAATTGCATTTTTCTCCATTCCATTGATTCAAAAAGTAATCAATAATTTATATGTACCCCAAAATGGTTCTATTAAAAAATATGACCTGCAAGAAACAAGCCCACATATGGTTTCATCAACAGAGAAATAAAGTTATATCTCTTGGAATGCGATGAAAAAAAGCACAAGAAGTAAAATAAAAGTGGAACATGGGGATAGCTGTACACTTGCGCTTTCAGTCAGCGACAACTGCAAACTACCTGTTAAGACCAGCGGGTTGTGGACTCACTGGGCTACTCCACCGGTTTGTCTTAGGGCCATCTCTAAGGGCGTCATCAAAGTAGCGTCCCCGGTCTTCACCCTTTAACCCCTGTACAGGTCTGGACTTCGCTGCGAGGAGGCTACCAGGTCGCTTCCTCTTGAGGTTGTCCTGGTGAGTGTAGCAGCCGGCCCCTCAGCCGGCAATATAATCTAGCGTTCCAAATACCCAAGTGGGTCACATAGAGTATAAGTATTTCCCAACACTCCACCTCTTCAACTGATATGTAAACATCAAGCCATATCTTTACTGTAGTTGCCCACTGACCTTTATGTCTAAATTTAATGCGATGTAAGTCTGTTTCACATAGACACCTTTTAGTTGTTCTGTAACGGTTCTAAACACTTCAGATGTGGATGTAGTTCCATGTTGTGAATTTAACGCTCCCCGCCGATAGCGTTGCTGAAAAAACAATATTCCAGAGCTACAACGCTACTTCTCAGTGACATCGCTATTAGTACGGTTGCTTTCACAAACCAAAAATGATCCGACACATTTCGGAAAAAATACATGTTCCTTCCTCAAGGATGAGTTTGTTTGTAGATACCCTGTGGTTAACGTCGTCACATATTAACGTTATGAAGCCAGTCTCCTAATCTTTTGTATAAAGTGAATTGTGTGCGGCCTATAAACATGTTTTCAAAGGTACATTTTATCATGTTTATTACCCTTCTGTGCGGCAAGTTTTGTCTTTTTATGTCAAATTCCTGACACTTTTTTATTTTAAAGTGCAACATACTTTCCATCGTTTTTCTGGACAAAAGCCAATGATTCTATTTGTTTGTCTTCACTCCCTTATTATTAAAATTTTGCTGAACTGTTGGCGCTATAATATTACTTGCTTTTCTAAACACAAAATTTGATAACGCTGGTAAATATTCACCTAGATTTTGTCCTTATGGAGAATCCCCCAACACTTTTATATTATTTGTTTAAACAGATTCCCCTGGTTTGTATACTGTGTAATAATAGGTATTTTTATTGCTGTTGTTTTAGCATCAATCAATCTCTCTGTCTGTCTTGGTTTACGTGATTCTCCTAATAATTCCTCCCTTGCTAAGAGCCTTATATCTTTTTTGTATCTTGTAATTTCTTTTTGACAAACCCCTTCTCAAATTTTTGCAAAATTATTCCGTGGTTTCTGCACAATTTTTTGTCAAATTCTCATGAACGGTCTTTTTAGTTGTAGTTAAAATTAAGCATATTTTTTTGGTTAATATATTGTTGTCTCTTATATAAACTGCCAAATACCAAAAATGTACTTCTAATTTACATAAAATACGGGGTAAAATGTATATAAAAATCATAATTATTGATTTCATAAAAAAATTCTGATTCTCCGCCTGCCCAAAATGACGTCATCTATGAACCGCTTCCAAAAGGGCAGGTTACCCGTAGCTCGCCAGACGGAAAGATAATTGATTCCATCCATTTGCCCACTTACAGACTAGCGTAGCTTGGGGCGAACCCGGTCATCAGCGTTTTGGTTTTTTTCAAGTAGCATGTTTTGATGTCTCAAACGTGCGGGTAATCCTATACACAGTCAAAGCACGCTCAACTGCTTGCTGAATAGCCGAGTCCCATATATCAATGAACACCACAGCCAAAAATTGCCCTGGCCCAACCTTTAATTAAAATGCCTCACACACACTCCCCCATTGTGTACTATAAAGGCAAATACCGCCCTGTTAACTTTTTAATACAGGCCTTTTTGAGTCTCTCAACGGAACAAGCCACTGGCCAGGTTTTCCCGTGATCACTCTGGGGAAAAGGGACCAGAAGCGTAGTATGTCATAACGGATGTCCCTAATCAATTCCCTAAAAGTGTGGACACCGAAGTCATTGCCCCCGACAGGTAAAGCGAACACATCTCGGGCCGTAAACTGATAGCAGGACAAAAAGGACCCTGCTGCACGAGAAATGAGCGGACCACCTACCGCATGCCTGACTACTAGATATGTGACTAGGCAATTAACCAGGCACATTCTTGCCCCAGGTCCGCATCCAACACTTCTCTTGTTCCCCGGCCCGATTAATCGGTCTTGGACAAATCCAAAACTCATATCGGTCTCCCTAAGTCACAACATGCTCCCCCCAGCAGACACCCTAACCTCTTAGTACTAGGGGCCAACAATTCCCCTACACCATGGGCCCCAAAAACGGTAATGCTTAACGGTATAAAACTATTTTAGAAGGTAAATTACAAACTGAGCCAACCTCTAACCCCAGGAGCTTAAAAATCACTGGATGTTGTTCATCCCTATGTATCTTAGTTTTTCTGAACCCTTTTAGCGCCTGCCCGACCAAGAAATCTTTTGTGGAATTCCTGAACCCTTGTAACTTTAAACCAAAGGCTGCCGCAAACCAATTACCCCAAAGATTGACCAGCCTGATACCGCCATATGTCCAAGGAAATAGAGCAATGCACTAACTCTTCATCAGGAGTACGTACATCACCTAAATCTTGAACCCAACCTTCCCAGTCACGCCAGGCAGTACCGTAGATAGCCCACTTACCCGCCGCTAGGGGGTAAGTTTTAACTGTCCAGCTGCTCTTAAACCAGCTCCCATAGTTTTGGAGGGCACTTGTGTTTATCACACCTGGCACATGAACCGCCGCCACCTAGGCATGAGAGAAAAACACTGTAAACCTAAATGTCTAAGGAGGCCATCACAACCCCCATATTATTGCAATTAAACCTAACTTTCCTGTCTTGGAAACCGTTGTCCCGGATGGGGTAAATCATGACTGCTCTTTGCATGTGCTGAGGATTACAGGATTTGAAAGAATAAGGCCATGCGCACACATGGTAGATTTGTTGCACTCTATACTGTTGTAGATTTCTTTTTCCGGTTTTTCCACAGATTTGACTCATTGTTATGCAAGAAGTGAAATCGGCTGCAAAATCTGCATCTTAGGCCTTATTCACATGAGCGTATTTCACGTCCGTGTTACGCGCATTAAAACAACGGACGTCACACGGACCTATGCAATTCAATGGGTCCATTCAGACATTCAGTGTTTTTCACGGAGCGTGTGTCCGCTGCGTGAAACTCACTGCATGTCCTGTTATTGTGCGTTTTTTGCGCATCACGCACCCATTGAAGTCATCCGTGTGCTGTCTGTGAGCTGTCTGAACGGAGTCCTGACGCAGATGTGAACGAAGCCTTATTACTATTATTGAAGATGCAATATGTGTACGTTCACACTTGTACCATATCTAATCATTTGTTGAAGGTAATGTGAAATTGAATTGATAGATAATTTTTTGTAGTTATGTGGGAAAATCCAGTCAATCGCTTCTATCTTTGAGCATTCACATGACAAATGAGCTGTAGAACCTACGCTAGAAAGGAACAGTGTCCCTTATCCAATGTAATGAATAGGCCAGGCTGATAAAAGCACCTGTTTACACGGGCGGGTCAGCTGTGCCTCAACCAAAGAATGAGAGTGCAACCGCCACACAAAGGAAAGACTTTTGCTCCCATGAAAGAGGTGGCAATATTTGAGTATGTTTCTAGATCAGCGTTGAGATAAATCCAGGAATTTAAACCTATTGCATGTCCGGCTTTTGATCGACACTTGAAGTGTAAAAAGGCAGCAAGACCCCTCCTTTTACTGTCCCATAAATTAACATGAACTGTTAAATCACATTGCGGTTTGTTGTCCCAGGCTAAATATTTTTCAAAACCATTTGTCTTGTAAATTCCCTCTGCTGAATACATGCAAAGCCTAGGCGTGTTTCATTGTGTCGTTTCATGTTTATTTAACCAGTGCGGCCTTTATTTTACCTGTGAAGTCTTGGAGCAATTGTCAAAAAAGGTGCCAGGTCAAACATCTGCAGCCTTCCGAGCGGAGAACTTTGTGGAAGTCAGGGAAGGCGGTTTACACAGGGAGGGGACTGCTTTCATTGGTTACTAGATGTAAACCAGCTGGGTCTTACTGTGCTATTGTCTGGGTGGTGGTTCCAGTTTTCTCTCAAGTTGTCGAAAAATGTTTAGTTAAAAAAAATTAAGGAATTTGACCGACAATTTTTTCTTTTTTTTTCTTTTTTTTTTTTTAATTCTGTTTTTATTTATTTATCAAAGGTGAATGACAGAGAAATAAAACATTTCACGACTCTTTGATATACAGTTATGACATAGGAGCACAAATGAAAATTATACAGAAATAGGGAATACAAAGAAAGAGAGTGAATCGGAAAGGAGAAGGGAAGAGGGAAGGGGAAGAAGGGTATAGAGTTCTCCTCAGCAGATACCCCTTAGGAGGAATACGTAAATTCAGTTGCACACTATTGGGACAGCAGATCAATATACTCCGAAGAATTCTCAACGCTTACCCATGTAGACCATACTCCAAGCTGTAAGCTCCTCCATACGTTTCACTTCCTGGATCTTCTGAAACCAAAGGCGCACCGAGGGGGCCTTTACCTTTTTCCACATTGCCGGAATGCAACCACGTGCCATGTTGATCAGATGTCGTACTATTGCCTTCTTGTATGTGGAGATCGGGATGTCACACAAATGAAGCAGGAAGAAGCCCGGAGATCTGGGCAATATGTAGTACGTAAACCTAGGTGCTACATTCCAGACCATCTCCCAGAAAGTCGTTAAGCGCTGACAATCCCAAAAGGTATGTAAGAGATCACCGACCCCCAATTTTTTAATGATGCTTAAAAGGGTTGTCCAGAAAAAAGAAAAATAGTCCCACCCCCCCAAAAAAAGGGCCACTAATGACCATGAGCTATGTCTGGTATTGCAGCTTATTAACCCCTTAAGGACGCAGCCTAGTTTTGGCCTTAAGGCTCAGAGCCCATTTTTCAAATCTGACATATTTCACTTTATGTGGTAATAACGTCGGAATGCTTAAACCTACCCAAGCGATTCTGAGATTGTTTTCTCGTGACACATTGGGCTTCATGTTCGTGGTAAAATTTGGTCGATATATTCAGTGTTTATTGGTGAAAAATTGCAAAATGTAGAGAAAATTTTGAAAAAATTGCATTTTTCTGAATTTAAATGCATCTGCTTGTAAAACAGACGGTTATACCACCCAAAATAGTTACTAGTTCACATTTCCCATATGTCTACTTTAGATTGGCATCGTTTTTTGAACATTTTTTTATTTTTCTTGGACGTTACAAGGCTTAGAACATAAACAGCAATTTCTCATATTTTTAAGAAAATTTCAAAAGCCTTTTTTTTAAGGTACCTCTTGAGTTCTGAAGTGGCTTTGTGGGGCCTATGTATTAGAAACCCTGATAAAACACCCCATTTTAAAAACTAGACCCCTCAAAGTATTCAAAACAGCAGTTAGAAAGTTTTTTTAACCCTTCAGGCATTTCACAGTAATTAAAGCAAAGTGGAGGTGAAATTTGCAAATTTCATTTTTCTTGCTGAATTTCAATTTTATTCATTTTTTTTTCTGTAACACAGAAGGTTTTACCATCGAAACACTACTAAATATGTATTCTCCAGATTCTGCAGTTTTTAGAAATGTCCCACATGTGGCCCTACTGCGCTCGTGGACTAAAACACAAGCCCTAGAAGCAAAGAAGCACCTAGTGCATTTTGAGGCCCCTTTTTTATTAGAATATATTTTAGGCAGCATGCCAGGTTTGAAGAGGTGTTGAGGTGTCAAAACAGTAGGAATCCCCCAATAGTGACCCCATTTTGGAAACGACACCCCTCAAGGAATTCATTTAGGGTTGTTGTTACCATTTTGACCGCACAGTTTTTTCACAGCACGTATTTGAATTGGGCTCTGAAATGAATAAAATGTCATTTTTTCCAATAAAATGTCATTTGTGATCAAAATTTCTTATTTTCACAAGGAACAAAATACCCCATTTTGTTGCCCAATTTGTCCTTAGTGTGGCAATACCCCATTTGTGGTGATAAACTGCCGTTTGGGCCCATGGGAGGGCTCAGAAGGAAAGGAGCGCTATATGTTTGTTGGAGTCCAGATTTTGTTGGATTGGTTTTCGGGTGCCATGTCGCATTTGCAGAGCCTCAGAGGTATCAAAGCAATGGAAACCCACCAAAAGTGACCCCATTTTGGAAACTACACCCCTCAAGGAATTCATTTATGGTTGTTGTTAGCATTTTGACCACACAGTTTTTTCACAGCACCTATTTCAATTGGGCTGTGACATTAAAAAAATGACATTTTTTCCAATAAGATGTAATTTTTTACCAAAATTTCTTATTTTCACAGGGAACAAAATACTCAATTTTGTTGCCCAATTTCTCCTGAGTGCATCAATACCCCATTTGTGGCAATAAACTGCCGTTTGGGCCCATGGGAGGCCTCAGAAGGGAAGGAGCGCTGTGTGTTCTTTGGAGTACAGATTTTGCTGGTTTGGTTTTCGGGTGCCATGTCGCATTTGCAGAGCCCCAGAGGTATCAAAGCAATGGAAACCCACCAGAAGTGACCCCATTTTGGAAACTACACCCCTCAAGGAATTCATTTATGGGTAATGTGACCATTTAGACTCCATAGTTTCTTCACAGAACTAATTTGAATTGGGCTGGGAATTAAAAAAATATATATTTTTTCCAATAATATGTCATTTTAGCTCAAAAATTCTTATTTTCACAAGAAATAAAATACTCCATTCTGTTGCCCAATTTGTCCTGAGTGCGGCAATACCCCATTTGTGGTGATAAACTGCCGTTTGGGCCCATGGGAGGGCTCAGAAGGAAAGGAGCGCTGTGTGTTCTTTGGAGTCCAGATTTTGCTGGATTGGTTTTCGGGTGCCATGTCGCATTTGCAGAGCCCCAGAGGTATCAAAGCAATAGAAACCAACCACAAATGACCCCATTTTGGAAACTACACCCCTCAAGGACTTCATTTATGGGTGTTGTGACCATTTTGACCCCATAGTTTTTTCACAGAACTTATTTGAATTGGGCTGGGAATGAAAACAAAATTATTTTTTTCAAATAATATGTAGTTTTGGCTGAAAATTTCTTATTTTCACAAGAAACAAAATACCCCATTCTGTTGCGCAATTTGTTCTGAGGGCCGCAATACCCCATTTGTTGTGATAAACTGCCATTTGGGCCCATGGGAGGGCTCAGAAGGAAAGGACCACCATTTGGCCTACTGGGGATTTTCTAGTGCGAAGTCATGTATGCAGAAGCCCCTGAGGTACCAGAACAGTTGAAACCCCCAAGAAGTGACCCCGTTTTAAAAACTACACCCTTAAGGCATTCATCTACATGTGTAGTGAGCATTTTGACCGGAGACCTACACCCCATAAACTGTAATGTGGGTTCTCCCGGGTATGGCAATACCCTACATGTGGCTGTTATCAGCTGCCTGGACACACAGCAGGGATCAGAGGGGAAAGACGAGGGGGGATAAGCTGTGTGGAGTGCATCAGGGTAAGTAAAATTGGGGTAAATTATAAACCAAGGGATGTATGATAAATTTTAAAACACTTTCATACAGAGCTCTGGTTATTCGGGACACGTGTCACATTGATATATTGTGTCCTCCCTTACCCCCTCTTATAGCAGACTTTGCACCTCTTTTGACTTTTTCCCTTCTTGCCAGTTTGGGGAACTTCTCCTGGAAAGTGTTGCCCTGGTACGATGCGTGTGGGCTCGCTTCCAGAAGTACTGGGTGCCCCCCCTTCTTGGTCCCTAAAGATTAGGTTCTTGATAATCACCTCTTGAAATTCCAGGAAAGTTCCCGTCTGGCCTGCACATCGACGTAGCATGTACGCATTGTACAATGCCATCTGTATGATGTGCCCGGCCAGCTTCTTATACCACACCGCATGGCGCTGTAGGGCTTCAGGGCTTGATCTTACAAGTCCATCCCTCCCATGTACCTATTGTAGTCCAGGATGCAGTCTGGTTTGGGGGTGGCCTTTCCTTCATATATCCTAAACCTGTAGGTATACCCTGATGCACTCTCACAGCTTATACATCTTCACGCCATACCTTGCCCTCTTACCCGGCAGGTACTCGCGGAATTGAACCCTCCCTTTAAAATGTACCAGGGACTCATCAATAGAAATACACTTCTCGGGGGTGAATGCTGGGAAAACCGGGCACTGGAACGGTCTAATAGGGGTCTCCGTTTATACAAACGGTCAAAACTGGGGTCATCTCGGGGTGGGCACGGCTCATTATCAGTATAATGTAAGAAGCGAAGTATTGCCTCATTTATTTCTTTTTTTAGGTTCCAGTTCAGTTCTGAAGTTGCTTTGAGGGGCCCATATATTAGAAACCCCTATCAAACACCCCATTTTAGAAACTAGACCCCTCAAAGTATCCACAACAGCATTTAGAAAGTTTATGAACCCTTTAGGTGTTTCACGGGAATTTAGAGCAAAGTAGAGGTGAAATTTACATTTTTTTTTTTGTCAGAAAATCCTCTTTATACCATTTTTTTTATAACACAAAAGGATTTATCAGAGAAACGCAACTTAATACTTATTGCCCAGATTCTGCAGTTTTGAGAAATATCCCACATGTGGCCCTAGTGCGGTAATGGACGGAAGCACCGGCCTCCGAAGCAAAGGAGCACCTAGTGGATTTTGAAGCATCTTTTTTATTAGGCACCATGTCCGGTTTGAAGAGGTCTTGTGGTGCCAAAACATTGGGAACCCCCCAAAAGTGACCCCAATTTGGAAACTAGACCCCTTGAGGAATCCATTGTAGTTTTCTTGGGGTGCATGCAGCTTTTTGATCAGTTTTTATTCTATTTTTAGGTGGCGTGGTGACTAAAAAACAGCAATTGTACGATTGTTTTTTTTTTCGTTTTTTTTTACAGCGTTCACCGTGCGCTATAAATGACATATTCACTTTATTCTGCGGGGCGATACGATTACGGCGATACCAGATGTTTATAGTTTTTTTTTATGTCTTATGGCGTTTGCACAATAAAATACGTTTTGTAAACAATCATTCACTTTTTGGGTTACCTTATTCTAAGCGCCAGAACTTTTTTATTTTTCAATCAATAAAGCCGTGCCAGGACTTATTTTTTGCGTAACGAACTGTAGTTTCGATCAGTACCATTTTTAGGTACATGCGACTTTTTGATCTCTTTTTATTCCATTTTTTGGGAGGTGAAGTGACCAAAGAATTGTGATTGTGGTTCGGTTTATTATTTTTTTTTTTTACGGCGTTCACCGTGCGGGATAAATAATGAAATAATTTTGTAGTTCAGGCCG
This sequence comes from Rhinoderma darwinii, assembly GCF_050947455.1. Taxonomy (NCBI): domain Eukaryota; kingdom Metazoa; phylum Chordata; class Amphibia; order Anura; family Rhinodermatidae; genus Rhinoderma; species Rhinoderma darwinii. The sequence continues at coordinate 55,738,976 of NC_134698.1, forward strand.
TTACGGACGCGGCGATACCAATTATGTATAGTTTATTTGTTTGTTTATATATTTTTATTAATAATAAAGGACTGATAAGGAAAAAAGGGGGATTTTTACTTTTAATACTTTTAAATCTTTTATTTTCTTATTTTTACACAACTTTTTTTAACTTTTTTTTTACTTTATTACTTTGTCCCACTAGGGGACATGAGGGCAGGAGGCCCTGATCGCTATTCTAATACACTGCACTACATGCGTAGTGCAGTGTATTAGAACTGTCAGCTACTCACTGACAGCAAGCATAGTGGGTCCTGACGTTGTCAGGACCCACTAGGCTTCCGTCTATGGCATCGCCGGACGCCATTGTTTGGTGTCCGGTTGCCATAGTCACCATCGCCGGCCGCTATCACGTAGCAGGCCGGCGATGGCAGCTTAACCCCTAAAAAGCCGCGATCTCTATAGAACGCGGCTTTTAAGGGGTTAATCAGCGGGGACACAGCGATCGGTCCCCGCTGTAGGAGCTGTGACAGCTGCTGAACAAGACAGCAGCGTCACAGCTCCTGTATGTGTCGGGAGGACGGCCGAAACGGCCGTTACTCCCGAGACGTACTATTACGGCATGGAGCGCGAACGATACAGCTGCCATGACGTAATAGTACGTCAAGGAGCGGGAAGGGGTTAACATGCAAGTGTAGTATTACATGCCAACCCTTCTAAAGAATGGCAGCGCCACTCTGCTTTGGATAGTAGAGATGGGTCTCAAGCGGGGTGATTTTTCTATGACATCCATATGCCATATGGAAGGAGGATATCTCAATGAAACAACCCTTAATATAATGGAAAGACAAAAAGTTCAGTTCTTTGTGTAGAAGCCGTCACCGTCCACACTTAACGTGGCCACAGACATTTCAATACTTTTTCTTGACCTAATAGGGCAGATTTAGCAAAACTATCTAATAATAAAACTGTCCTTGTTGCCCAGGCCATAACGGCACACCTTTTTTCATTTTAGAAAATATTCGGTCTGTGCATGATCATTTTTACGTCTTAGGCTAGTCCACGCAGGGCATGACAGTTAGTTTTATGGCTGGGTGTCCAACTGTTGGAACCCTGATAGTCAGCAGGTTTCAATGAAGGGAAGCTGCCAGCATGTCTTTAAGTAGTATTCTATGTAGTATTACAGAGCGCCCATTGAAAAAAATAGGCGTCCAAGCAATACATGGTCGTGTTGAGTACTCCAGAGTGAGAGGCAAAATACCCTATGATCAGCTTATTGTTGGGAGGCCCTTCAAATTAAAAAGGATTGTCAATAGGCTGAACTGGTAGGACTTATCTCTTATTACAGTCTTTACAAACTATGTTATTATATGAAAGTGGACAACCACTGGTAGTGTATGGTGCATGTGAGAGACGCTGCTCCTGTGTGCACTGGTTGGTGGAGGGGGTAAGCAGTAGTACCCTCCTCCATCACTATAGTGCCACCTGTGGTAAAATAGCTTTAGCATTATCTAAATTCTTAATTTATACATGGCAGTAGGGCTGTACAATTATGACCTAAATCAAAATTACGATTAATTGAACATGTAACCTCGATTACGATTAATGAACAATTTATTCCACACCCCGTTTTGCATGCCACGCCCCCTATTTGCATGCTACGCCATTCAATTAATATTTATCCCCTGAGCCTGCTGTATAATACTGTATATAATATACCCTGATACTGCACCCACACAGTATATTGCCCCCATAACTGCCTCTGCACAGTATAATGCCCCAGAGCTGCCCCACACATTATGATTCCCCTATAACTGCCTCCACACAGTATAATGCCCCTATAGTTGCCCTTCACACAGTATAATGCCCCCATAGCTGCCCCCACACAGTAGAATTCCCCCATAGATGCCACCACACCATATAATGCCCCCGTAACTGCCCTCCACACAGTATAATGCCCCATAACTGACCTCCCCACAGTATAATGCTGCCTCTAAATAGTATAATTCCTCCATAACTGACTTACATGCCGTATAATGCCCCTATAGCTGCCCCACGCTGTATAATGCCCCCTCAGCTGCCCCCAATAGTGCCTGATAAAAATAATATACATACTCACCTAACCCTGTCCAATAATGAGTGGAGGAGAGCTCTCTGCTCCTCTGGTCTGTGCAGCTCGGCGCAGACAGGCGCGGTGATGTCACTGCCTCACGTCCAGCGATCCATAGTGAATGGGAGAGCAGGGACCTTATGGTCCCCTGCTCTACCATTGGATTCAACGGTATCTGTCTCCTGAAGATGCAGATACAGTTTAAGCTGGGAGAAAATAATTGATAAAACCGAAATTCGCAAGATGCCGTCGATTAATTGTGCTGAATTTAGATTTAGATTATTTTTCGATTAATTGCCCATCCCTTCATGGAAGCATTGTTAGTAATGCGTTTTTAACACTGCCTATGTCTATGTATTATTAATTTGAATTACTGTAAATGATGTACTCCTCAAAAATGCTAAGAATTTAATTTTTACCTTACTGGAAAATATGTAGTGTGACCTCTGTGTGCAAATGATTTTATGTTTTTATGTAAATTTGGCGTAAATTTTCTCATCTAAATACCTAGTAGGATGTTTTTCTTTTAACCCTAACCTCACATATGAACTGGACAGCCCATACACAGCTGAGTGTTTGCTCTTCCCTCTTCTGTGTCCTTTATGTGATTAGATGTGTGACCACCCAGAGGGACTCACATAGACGAGACACTCAGATGTTTCCAATAAACAAAGCAACTACTTATGAACAGTCCCGAGTGACACTGGACTGTGGAATATAGTGGTGCAAACTTCGGTGGAGGGAGCCAAAGTTAAGAGGCATAAAAACTATTGATTCAAGGGGAGAGGCATTTAATGCTAAGCTGCCACTAAGCAAGAAAATAGCTTTGTAGGTTGTCTACTTTTTAATAGTATTCCTGAAAACACCAGTAACGATAGGTCCTACGTTGTTCTCCGCTGTAGGACCTATCCGCTGTTCTTCTCCCTCAGGCTATAGCTAAGTTGACCTTTTTTGCATTATGTTTTTTGTAAAATAAAAAAAAAAAGACAGTAGGACAGAGCCTATGATTTTTGTATGGAAGTCAAGCTGATAACAAAGTGCATCAGTCTTCATCCGTTTCATCATTATCAGTTTTTTAGTGACAAAGCCTCAGGACATACAGTGAATATAAAACGTCTACACACCCCTGTTAAAATGCCAGGTTTTTGTCATCTCAAAAAATCAGTACAAGATGAATCATTTCAGAACTTTTTACACCTTTAATGTGACCCATAATCTGTACAATTCCATTGAAAAACAAAAATAACAATAACAAAACTACAATAATGTGGCTGCATAAGAACACCCTCTTATAATTGGGGATCTGGTTGTGTTCAGAATTAGCCAGTCACATTTAAATTCATGTTAAATAGTAGTCAGTACACAGCTGCCATTATTTAAAGTGATTCTGAGTAACCCCATATAAAGTTCAGCTGTTCTATTAGGATTTTCTTGACATTTTCTTGCATGTGACAGCAAAAGCCATGGTCCGCAAAGAGCTTACAACACATCAAAGGGATCTGATTGTTGAAAGGCATCAGTCAGGAGAAGGGTACCAAAGAATTTCCAAGACATTAGATATACCATGGAACACAGTGAAGACGGTTATCAAGAAGTGGATTACATTTGGCACAACAGTGACATTAGCAAGAACTGGACGTGCCTCAAAACTTGATGAAAAGACAAGCTGAAAATTGGTTCGGTGGGCTACCAAGAGGCCTAGAGCAACATTTAAGGAGCTGCAGGACTTTCTGGCAGGTACTGGTTGTGTAGTGCATGTGGTTGTGAAGCCTTTTCTAACAAAGAAAAACATCCAAGCCCGGCTATGTTTTGCAAAGACCTACATTACGTCTGCCAAAAGCATGTGGGAAAACGTGTTCTGGTCTGATGAGACCAAGTTTGAACTTTTTGTCGCAAATCCAACACTACACATCACCAAAAGAACAGCATACCTACAGTGAAGCATGGTGGAGGCAGCATTATGGAGCATGGTGGAGGCAGCATTATGCTTTGGGGCTGTTTTTCTGCAGCTGGAACTGGGGCTTTAGTCAAGGTGAAGGGAATTATGAACAGTTCCAAATATCAGTCAATATTGGCACAGAACCTGCAGGCCTCTGCTAAAAAGCTGGAGATAAAGAGGAATTTCACCTTTCAGCACGACAACGACCCAAAGCATACCTCCAACAACAAAAGACTGGCTTCACCAGAAGAAGATCAAGGAATGGCCCAGCCAGAGCCCAGACCTGAATCCCATTGAAAATCTGGGGGGTCACCTAAAGAGGGCTGTACACAGGAGATGCCCTCACAATCTGACAGATTTGGAGCGCATTTGCAAGGAAGAGTGGGCAACAATTGCCAAGTCAAGATGTGCCATGCTGATAGACTTCTACCCAAAAACACTGAATGCGATCATAAAGTCAAAGGGTAAATCAACAAAGTATTAGTTTAAGGGTGTGCATATTTATGCAACCACATTACTTTTGTTCTTTATTTTTATTTTTCCACCCTAAAGGATTTCCGTTTGTTTTTCAACACAATTGTACAGATTATAGGTGACATTAAAGGTGGAAAAAGTTCTGGAATGATTCATCTTGGAGTGATTTTGTAACATGACAAAAACCTGGCATTTTATCGTGTATGTAGACTTTTTATATCCACTATAAATCTGTACTCGTCATTCTAGACCTGTTTCGCCTTCGACACACTCCCTCCTGTTACAAATCCTCTCGCCTCTTACCATCACAGCCTTGGCCCTCTCCTGGATCTCCTCATACCTTTCTAACTGTACATTTAGTGTCTTCACTCGCACATCACCTTCTTTTCTTTTCGTCTTTCTGTTGGTGTCCCCCAAGGCTCTGTCCTGGGGCCCCTGCTCTTCTCCATCTTTACCTTTTGGCCAAGAATAGCACATAACATTTCATGGCTATAAATACCACTTTTACACTGATGACACTAAAATGTACCTTTGTGGCCCCAATAGTACCTCTCTGCTATCCGGAGTGTCTGTCGTCTAGCTCCTCTTTCTTCTTCTCCTCCGGCTTCCTCTTGTTCATGATGGATAAAACCGAATTCATTATCTTTCCCCATCTCACTCATTTTACCTACTAGAACTAGCAGTCAAAGTTAATGGCTCCACACTTTTCACATAGTCATGTCCACTGTCTTGGGATAACCTTTGATTCCGCCCAATCCTCCAGACCACATATCCAAGCCCTTATCACCTCCACCACAAAAACATTTCTGAAAATGTCTCTTTCCTCAACCTGAGTGTACAAAAATGCTTGACTATCATGTTCCACCTAGACTACTGTAACATCCTTCTCTGTGGCCTCCCTTCTAACCCAATTCCATCACTGGCTACCCTTTGCCCAGCATATTCATTTAACAAATACTAGCAATGACCTACAAAGTAGTCCACAACTTGTCCCCTCCAAAAATCTTTTCCCTAATCTCCCGATACATCCCCACATCCTGAAAGCCCAACTCTTCAGAAAAGTTTACGATATGCAACAACCCTGTCTCCTTTACACCAATGTATAACCCCCACCTAATGTATACTTCACCCTTCCCTTGTAGATTGTAAGCCCTCACGGGCACGGCCTCTGTACCAGTCTGTCACTCAGTAAATTCATGTTTATTGTTCTTTACTGACTGTTTTTATTATCTCATGTTATATATTTAAACCCCTATGTATTTCATATGTACAGAACCCTGGAGGTTATTGGAGCTTTAAAATAAATAACGCCCATTAGTTTTGTTTTTGTTTTTTTATTATTATGATTGTGGGCAATGGGTGATGGAATCCAAAACCAGGAAGATAATACCAAAAACAGAAGTTTCATACAACCTCTGAGATTTATGGATCCGTAATACGATACACACAGCACTCTATAGGGTCATACTTTACCCCCTGTATGTCTCTAATTTAATACGGAGGTTGACGGTTTTTTTTTTTTCTGTCGGATTACTTCTAAAAAAAAATAATGTGGAGGACATAATACGGATCTTGAAGCATTACTTGTAGCGAAAAAATATCTTTGTAATACAGGGCCATATGGAGGAACCATACAGCAATACACACCTATGGCTTGGTAGTGCGGTACCACAGGGAATACGTTTGCCTCCGTACAGTCTCCACGCGCACAATTAAGGCTATTTGTACATCACGTTTTGACTACTCGGATCCCGCAAAAAAAGTATACAACGTGGTATATGTTTTTGTTTTTTTAACATAAGAGCCTATGGGTGATGTGTATGGCATACACCACAGTTATATGTTTAACTTATATTTCACCTAGCTTTTCAATAGCCTTTCATTCTAGTCTATAGGAAATGTATGTGTTAAATGAATGCCGAAGGTCATGTTCACATGGCTTATTTTCAGGCATATTTTGGAGCGTAAAAATTAGGCTCCAAAATACACTTGAAATACACCTGCAGTTTCCCATTGATTTTAATGAGAAATACACTGTGCTGTTCATATGAGGTGTATTTATGCGCTGCTGAATTAAAAAACGCCTCGTAGAAAAAAAAGTAGCATGTCATTTCAAGAGGTGTTTTTGGAGCTGATTTTCTATTGACACTACAAAAAACGCCTCAAAATACGCAGGCAAACACCAAAGTCGCCTGGATTAAGAGGCTGTTTTCTCTTGACGTATATGTTTAACATATATCATTAAACTCTATGGTGACGGATGATGGATCCTAAGGCATCCGTTACAGCCAACGTTTAACGCATATGTCGGGAGCTTTTCCCGGCGTGTACGTCAAAGATAGGCAAAAAACGGGATGTGCACAGAGCCTAATAAAAATGTATGCAACGTTTTCAGTTACCTTTTTCCCCATTTTCAAGATCACTTTGCTGTCAGTGGATGGAAACATGCTTGTTTACATTCAGAGGCTGAAAATGTCTGAAGTGGTTTTTTCAACCGTACTGACTATGTAACCTGTTCAGGCCTACAATTTACGGCGTTAGGAGTGTTACATCTGTATCCTCGAGCTGAAAATATCTGCAGCGCAACTCTCTCTCCTGCCCTGATGGTTTGCTACAATGTATCAGCCCAGTGTCAAGGCTTTTAGCATACAGAGAATTGTTTAGACTGTAGGATACTTTAACCACTTCTCGACATCCGCCGTATGTATACGGCGCACGCCAGGTGGGAGAGCACGGAGCGGGCTCATAGGCTAAGCCCGCTCCATAGGACGAGAGTGTCGGCTGTGTGTTACAGCCGAAACTTACGGGTAACGGGCGGGATCCCGCTCAAGCGCAATCCAGCTAGTTTAACCTGTTAAATGCCATAGTCAATAGCGACCGCGGAATTTAAATGACTAAAAACAGGGGGGTGACCCTCTGTAACGTTCTAATGACCCCCCCGCGGAGAGATTAGGGGTTGCCATTGGTTGGCATGTCCGCCATCTTTGTATTCCTATGAAGCCCTTTCGGAGGAGGTACGCGGTCGCTTTTACTTGCCTCCCTAGGGGACTTTAACCAACGATCGTTAGATCGCTTGCACGATATACTGCAGTACTAATGGTGACGGGTCCGGTGCCCATAGTTTCCGTTTGTGTCTGTTGTGCACCGGAGGCGTCGTTTTGCCGGAAGCAATAGCGTAGTAGACTACGCTATTGCTTCTCTATTGCTGCCGGCAAAATGAAGGGTCTTTTGCACAATAGACACAAACGGAAACCATGGGCACCGGATCCATCACCATTGAAATCAATGGAGATGGAAACGGAAACCTCTAGTTTCCATCGGTGTCAGTTTATGACTGCTCAGGGTCCCGTTCTGACGGAAACCTCCGACGGAAAGTCAGAACGGGACCCCAACGCAGAAGTGAACGAAGCCTTAGGGTATGTGCACACACACTATTTACGTCCGTAATTGACGGACGTATTTCGGCCGCAAGTACCGGACCGAACACAGTGCAGGGAGCCGGGCTCCTAGCATCATACTTATGTACGATGCTAGGAGTCCCTGCCTCTCCGTGGAACTACTGTCCCATACTGAAAACATGATTACAGTACGTGACAGTTCTCCTGCAGAGAGGCAGGGACTCCTAGCATCGTACATAAGTATGATGCTAGGAGCCCGGCTCCCTGCACTGTGTTCGGTCCGGTACTTGCGGCCGAAATACGTCCGTCAATTACGGACGTAATTAGTGTGTGTGCACATACCCTTACTTGTTTGTGAGTCTGTAAAAGCAAAGATCTAGGTTTTATAAGCAGCAATGTCCAATATGATCAGGTGAAAAATGACCAATGGTAGTGATAGCGTTATTTCTATGACCCTGTAGAAAACCTCTTCTAATGATCACCATTATTGCTACAATTGTACTGTGTAAGTGGTAATCTGAGAGTCCGTTATGAGGATTTTGAAGATTTGTTTTTTTTACAATGGGAACACCATTACCTATCAAAATCTAGACCATATCCTTGTGTGTAAATGGGCATCTTAGGTGACTGAAAATCTGGACACTGGTCTGATTGAGGTCATTCTGGTGTAATATAATGTAATATTTAATAGTTGCGCAGAAGTAATTTACCAGTCCCGGACCAAACGTATTGCTTTTATTAATGTTTCTATTCTTTGTGCATATATTTTCTCATCATTTAAAAGAGATAAAGGGTCTGATCCATTTTCCCAAAACTGCAATACCAGTCAAAGCCTATGGACAACAGTGGCGCTGTATTACATGGGGACAAAAAGCATACCCTTTTATCTAATCCTGGATAACCGATTTAAGAATAAATTGTTCCGACACAGTTTATTATTTTTGCGCTGAATGCAGAACAATATACAGTGGCTAAAATTCAATATCTTATAAATGATAAGATGTGATCTCTGGTGCACATGAGTATTAAAGTTCTCCACCCTTCTTATTTGTGAAACCTCTTTCCCTAAATAGAAGGTATCATCTGTGGACTGCCTACTCTGCGGAAGTGACGATATAACGGACACATCTCTGCCGCTAGGCGACCTTTCGATATCTCATCTGGTGGAGCATCCAGATGCCAATGTGACAGGCAAATATCTGCTAAGGGGAATGTTGTTTTTTTAGCCTACATTGTTCCTATAGAAACAGATTGGAACGTTACAGTATATGTCTATGTATATATCTGACATAAAGCATGATGTGAACAGAAGCAAATGAGGCATGCTCTTATCATAGTAAGTCACACCACCAAATTTTTACAGGAGTGCGGAGATCATTCACAGTCACCCTCCGGCAGCAGGCTCTCTAGCAAAAAAAAAAACAAATTATAAATTAAGGAGTTTGATGGTTTCCCGAATGTCCTAATTTTTTTAACTAGAGATTCTATATTAATATTATGTAGCTCTCATTTTTCAAAGTGAAATTTCCCCTTTGGCGCCACCTTAAATAATATTTTAGAGAACTGCATAAATAGCAATTCCCTAATGCTATTATCCTGTTAGCAAGAATTTAAAATTGCCCTGAAGATCAGTCAACAGAACAAAGGTAGCTGTTTACACCTGCATATACACTACAGTTTGCTTGCCGGTTAAAAAAAAAAAAAATAGCCCATTGTTGGCACCGCAGGGTATGTTAAACTGTCCACAGCCCTGTATGTTGTTTTTCTAGCGCTGCCACAGTGATTATTATAACATCGGTATTATATTAAGAATGACAGTGTATGTAAGTCCCAGAAATGTAATTCTTCAATGCGGAGCTTCACTTTAAGAGATTGGTTTACTCACATGATCAGAATAGACTTAACTTCATACTGACAAAACCTTTCAGCTTTAAATGAATGAGGATGATGCCACATATATGGTTTGGGGTGATCAACTTTTTGATATGCGTCTTATTATTTTATACAAATTTAATGAAAATGCAGGATATCGAGTTGCAAAATACTTTTCAACCACTAGAGGGAGTGATCTTTCTGGTTTGTTTTTTTAATAGGTTTACGCCAGACCACTTGTAATTTTTATTCTTATACAAAGTTTCTTGTGATGTAAAAAAATCCAGAAAATAAGAGACTTAAAATTAATTTGTGATAGAATTTTTATTCTGATCATCCAGTATTCCCGTTAAGAAAATGCTTAATCAGTTTTCATTATGTTGATCAGACAGTTTGTATTGCCTTCTCGTGGATTTACTGACATTGACTTTGTTAGCAGAAGACATAAGTAAACTATGTAGATCTGGAAAAGGTATTCTGGTAACTTTCAAGTTCTTAACAACTATATCTTGGCCAATCAAATAGGACACAATATGGACATTAACCCCTTAAGGACGCAGTCTAGTTTGGGCCTTAAGGCTCAGAGCCAATTTTTCAAATCTGACGTGTCACTTTATGTCGTAATAATTTTGGAATGCCTTTATTAATCCAAGTGATTCTGAGATTTTTCTCTCGTGACACATTGTAATTTATGATAGTGGTAAAATTTGGTCGATACATTCAGTGTTTATTTGTGAAAAATTAGCATTTTTATGAATTTAAAAGTATCTGCTTGTAAAGCAGACGATCATACCACACAAAATAGTTACTAGTTCACATTTCCCATGTATTTACTATATGTTTACATCGTGTTTTGAACATTCTTTTATTTTTCTAGGACATTACAAGGCTTAGAACATAAGCAGCAATTTCTCATATGTTCACAAATATTTCAAAAGCCTTTTTTTAGGTACCAGTTCAGTTCTGATGTGGCTTTGAGGGGCCTATATATTATAAACCCCCATAAAACACAAAATTTTAAACACTGGACCCCTCAAAGTATTCAAAACAGCATTTAGAAAGTTTCTTAACCCTTTAGGCATTTCACGGGAATTAAAGCAAAGTAGAGGTGAAATGTGCAAATTTCACTTTTCTTGCAGAAATTAAATTTTAATCAATATTTTCCTGGAAAAACAGAAGGTTTTACCAGAGAAATACAACTCAATATTTATTTCCTTCTAAAAAAAAAAAAAAAAAACAGGCCTCAGAAGCAAAGCAGCACCTAGAGGATTTTCGGGCCTCCTTTTTTATTAGAATATATTTTAGGCACATGTCGGGTTTGAAGAGGTCTTGTGGGGCCAAAACAAAGTAAACACCCAAAAAAAAGACCCCCCCCCATTTGGGAAACTTCATCCCTTAAGGAATCTATCTAGGGGTATAGTTAGTATTTATACCCCACAGGTCTTCTGCAGAATTTATTAGAATTAGGCCGTGGGAATGAAAATCCCCCAAAAAATTTCCGCTAAAATATTGAATTTTTTCATTTTCACAAGAGATAAAGGAGAAAAAGCACCCTAAAATGTGTAATTTAATTTCTCCCAAGTACGGCAATACCCCATATGTGACCATAAACTGCTGGTTGGACAAACAGCAGGGCTCAGAAAGGCTTGAACACTAATTGGCATGTAGATTTTGCTGGATTGGTTTCTGGGCACCATGTCGCATTTGCTGAGGTTCTGAGGTACCAGTACAGGGGAAAAGTGACCCCATTTTGGAAGCTACAGCCCTTGAAGATTTAATTTAGCGGTGTAGTGAGCATTTTCACCCCACAGGTGTTTCTTACAATTTATTAGAATTAGGCAGTGAAAATGAAAAAATTTATTTTTTTTACAAAAATATGTAGTTTTAGCTTCCAATTATTTATTTTCACAAGGGATAATAGGAGTAAAACTCCACACAATTTGTTACTCAATTTCTTTCAAGTACGGCAATACCCCACACGTGGCCCTAAACTTCTGTTTGAGCACATGGCAGGGCTCAGAAGGGAAGGAGCGCCATTTGGCTTTTGGAGCGCAGATTTAGCTTGGTAGTAGTTCTTTGGGGTTTTACTTGTATTTCAGTTTATATTGTGGGGGCATATGTAAGCTGTGTGGAGTACATCAGGGTATAATAAGAGTGTATAATAATGCGGTAAATAAATAATAATCTGCAGATATTTGGCCAGTGTAGCACTGATAAATGGTGCCCGATCTTATCCTTTTGTGTCGCCATATTCTGAAAGCCAGAACTTTTTTATTTTTTCCACTGAGCGGTGTGACGCTTATTTTTTGTGGGACAATTTGTAGTTTTCATTGGTACACATTTGGGGTACATGTGATTTTTTTGATCAGCCTTTATTCTAGAGAGGCGTGGGGACTAAAAAACAGCAATTCTACTATTGTTTTTTAATTATTTTTTTTTACAGCGTTCACCGTGCGCTATGACATATTCACTTTATTGTACAGGTCAATACGATTACAAATGTATATAGTTTTTCTATGTTTTATGGCGTTCACACAATAAAATCCTTTTTTTTTTTTTTTTTTTAAATCATTAACTTTTTGTTTTGCCATATTCTAAGAGCCATAACATTTTTATTTTTCCATCAAGAAAGCTGTGTGAGGGCTTGTTTTTTGCGGAACGAACTGTAGTTTCGATCAGTACAATTTTTTAATAATAAAGGACTGATCAGGGAAAAAGGATGATTTTTACGTTTATCACTTTAAAACTTTTATTTCTTTTTTTTCTACACTTTTTTTTTAACTTTTTTTTTGTCCCACTAGGGGACTTGCAGGCAGGAAGCCCTGATTGATATTCGAATACACTGCACTACATGTGTAGTGCCGTGTATTAGAGCTGTCAGTTACTCGCTGACAGCAAGCATAGTGGGACCGACTAGGTTTCCGTAGATGGCAGACCCGGAGGCCATTGTTAGGCCTCCGTTTGCCGTAGCAACCATCGGCAGACCGCGATCACGTCACAGGACCGTCGATGGTGTTCTAACCCGTTAGGCCTAATTCCCACGAGCGTGTTCGGTCCGTGATATATGGTCCATATGTCGGCCGCATTTCCTGGACCGACACACTGCATGGAGCCGGGCTCCTAGCATCATAGTTATCTATGACGCTAGGTGTCCCTGCCTCTCCGCGGAACTACTGTCACGTACTGAAAACATGATTACAATACGGGGCAGTGACACCTAGCGCCATAGATAACTATGATGCTAGGAGCCCGGCAACATGCAGTATGTTCGGTCCGGGAAATGCGGCCAATATACGGACCATATATCACGGACCGAACACGCTCGTGTGAATTAGGCCTTTAGAAGCAGCGATTGCTATTGAACGCAGCTTCTAAGGGGTTAATCGGCGAGGACCACTACGATCGGTCCCTCAGGAAGGAGCTGGGACAATTTCTGTACGTGACAGCAGTTGTCACAGCTCATAAATGTTCCGTGAGGGGGGGCAGAATGGCGGCTATTCCCATGACGTACTATTATGTCACTGAGCGCGAACGATGCGCTCATCATGAGATAATAGTACGTCATAGAGCGGGAAGGGGTTAAAAATTATTGGAAATCTTAGCAAACGTAGCAAAATTGCTGAAGATTTTCCATCCAGATTTTTGGACAACAATCTTGCAGCGGAATACAACTGCAGCAATGGGGATGAGATTTCAACAAATTTTGCTCCGGTGTTGCAATGCAGCCCGACGGTTTGTACAGGTAATGCACGCAGCTGCCACACGCACGCGCTAGGGGCACCCTTACAGCATGGCACTTGTTGAAAACCCACAATATAAAATACAGAACAATGCTTGTTAATTGACTTTAGAAAACCCCTTTCACATCTAGCAGAAAATAATCTGTGCAACTGTGAGACCATGTCACTGATGCAATATGCGCAATTCTGCTGCCGATTTCAAGTACACTGTTGTGCAATAATTTACCAGTGGCAAAACCGTGGCACGTGTAAACCTGCAGGTTTTTTTCAAAGGGTTTCGCTCCAGGCAATGTTCGCAGTGTGTGAACCTGGCCTTATGAACCTGTCTGTAAGAAAATAGAAAACCAAATGTAGTAGTACAAATAGAAAAGCAACAAGTGAAAGATTTATGTATAAGTGGGTTAAATAATCTTTAAAAAGCAATTTTGAGGCAGATTTTGACCCGCCTGTAAATTGTTGCCGCGATTTTCACAACTTTTTTGCTGCGTTCTTTCGCCTGCGGCCATTGAGCGCTACGGGTAAAAAACGCAGCGAAAAACCCTTTCTCGGCCTCCCATTGATTTCAATGGTAGGTCAGAGGCGGAACCGTGGTAAGAAAGAGCATGCTGGTTTCGGACGTTTTTTTCAGCTGATTCCGAAGCAATTTCCCAGTCAAAATCAGCGTAAAAACTCAGTGTGAACTGGGCCTTATTTTGAATGGTTGGGGAGTTACCTGCTATCGGAGTTTAGATATTCTGCACTTGGTTCACATTAATTAAAGAGGAGCTGTCATCTCTCCTGAAACGTCTGTTTTACAATCATTGTAATCCCCATGATATAACCATTCTGGAATATCTTTTCTTAGAACCCTACGTTGTACAATTCCTCTGTTATTCCTCACAGAAATATATTCATAGATTGCCAATGTTACCAGTTGGGGGTGTGTCCCTACACAAACTGACAATGTCCAATCAGTGCTGACCGAGTGAGACTATGTAGAGACACGCCCATTTGACTAGGGAAATAGTAACACCCAGTTTTCAATTTATTAATAAAGTTCTAGGAGGAATAACAGAGGGATGGCACAAAGCAGAGTTATAAGAAAAGATGCTCCAGAATTTTTATTTCATGGAGTAAACAAGTATTTTCTAAAGTAGACATGTCAGGAGAGGTGACAGGTTCTCTTTAACACAAGGTATTTTGTACTTTTAATAAAGTGGTTTACTCAATGCTTGGAAGGTCGACACATTACCTGAATGGACCCAATTCTTTATAACCTGCTGAAATTAGATCACCTTAACATTTCACAGCGTTGTCACAGAAAATCTGTAACCTCTTTTCTGTAGTTCACCTAATGATATGCTATCAGCCTTTTCTTACAAGTACTTGCAGTAATACCATGGCACGCGTCCAAGGACACATTCTCAGACAGGTATCCACCATGGCAAATGCGCAGTATCAAGCACCTACTGAATAGACGTCAAATGTGAATATAAACTTTGTTTAGGGGTTTAACATGAAGGCCCGATGACATCACAAAATGTCAGGATGTCGACAACCTATAAAAAATGGGTGGCTAAAGAAAACGGCGTTTTATTTGATATTCAATCAATGTGGAAATGCTACTTTAAAATACACTGAAAAATCCTGGTTTGGTGGAGATGGAGGGGTTGCCCGAAATTGGGAAAAAAGGATCTGGTATTGCAGTGCAACCCCTTTTTACTTGCATGAGGATGACCTGCAATACCAGACGCAGTCAATGGATAACTGTGGTGCTGTTTCTGGGAAAAAAAATATAGACCCTTCTTTCTGATACTGGTCAACCCAAATAGGGTTAAACGTGGCAGCTATCTTTAAGAAACGGCTCCACACATGTCCATGGGTTGTGTTTGGTATTGCAGCTCGGCTCCGTTGATGTGATTGGGGCTGATCTGCAATACCACAGATAACCTGTGAACAGATGGAGTACTGTTTTTGAAAGAAACAAGTCATGTTTTTAACTATGGACAACCCCTCTAAAGAATCCAACAAACAATGTTGTGATACTAGAATATTTGTCCTTTAGTCTCCTACTTGCAAAGATGTTTTGTTACTGATCAAATAATTTGCTACTGAAAATACTTCCATTCCTAGCAAAAAATCTTATGTCATTTTTGTTCAGACCACTAGGAAAATTTTCTTTGAGTTTTTGTTGTACTATGATGGTAGTCGTAATGAATAATATTAAATCATGAAATGCTGGTGTTTTTTCCATTTCCTTTTCTTTAGAGGGTTGAGACTTGTAATATTGGAATTAGTAGAGGAGACCTCCACTTTTTAATTTTGATATTGAATTAAATTAGGTTTTCCCTCCATGCTCAGGTGTACACCACCTATTGAATTGTAGAAATCGTAGGTAAGGGGAGAGGAGGAAAAGGAGCGTGGTGGGTAAACACCACGCTCCTTTTCCTCCTCTCCCCTTACCTACGATTTTGACTTGTAATATTGGAATGGTATCAGATATTTGTATTTGTGCTTTTCAGTTAATTATTTTCATTATGTATTTTTTCTGCAACTTCTACCATCATAAGGTTGACTAGAGTGGGGAATACACCCCAAAAACACAAATTACCATAGGAAGGAACAGCTGTTGTTTGAGTATATGCAGTACATGCCTTTCTGTATTCTCCTTTGTGTGATTTTCTATTTCTGATTGGGAGATTAATGTCTCTTTATTTGACATTTGTTTTACTTTCTTGCTTTCTTTTCTTTCTTTTTTTCTTCTTTTTTTTTCTTTCATTCTTTCATTCATTTTTTATTTGTATTTTGTTCTCTTTTTTTTTTTCTTCCTTTGGTTTTTCTTTCTTTCTTTTTTCTTGCTTTCTTTTTTCTTCTTTTTTTCTTTCATTCTTTCTTTATTTCTTTTTTTTCTTTGCTTTTCTTTAATTCTTTTTTTTTCTTTTTTTCCTCTTTTTATTCTCTCATTCTTTTTCTTATCTTTTTTCCTCTTTTTCTTCTTTTTTTCTTGTTTTTCTTTTCTTTAACTTTTTTTTCTTTTTTCTTTCTTTCATTCATTTTTACTATTTCTTTCTTTTTTTCTTACTCTCTTTTTTTTCTCTTATTTCCTTCTTTACTTTCTTTTTTCTTTCTTTTTTTCATCTTCTTTCTTTTTTCTTTCTTTTTTTTCCTCTCCTACCTTCTCTCTATCCACTCCTTCCTTTCATAGGATTACGCTATGATAGCAATTAATATGTATATTGAGTAAATGATTTGAGCCTAGCTGTCCTCATATAGAGGTCTCCTTATACACAAACCTTCTAATCCACTTAAAGGGCCAACAAAACAACCTTTGTAATTATTTTGCTGACAGTAGATTCTGTCTGTCATGTGGCAAGTGGAATATTTAATATAAAGAGCATATTTTATGCGGGATTGAACATGTTCTACTGCAAGTGAATATTTGTGATAACACATGTCAGTCATTCTCACAAGTCATGTATGGGGTTATGACATCTCCAAATGTTCACATTTGATCAAATGTTTAAAAAAGCCTTGTATGAAATGTTTCTCTTCCAGTTGCAGTTATCTTAGAGAGTATTCTCTTCTATGTCTATGGTATTTACAGATGAATAGTGCAAAAACGTACATGCTTTTCATGTGTGGTTAAGAATGTGTCATCAGCTGCGCTTCAAAATGTAGACATCTGAAAATGCCCTTAAATAATTTAATTTACTGCTTTAAGTAGCCTACTTGCCGCCTACTTGCTGCCTACTTGCTGCCTACTTGTGGGATCTCGGCCGTTCTTCCTGCTCTTGGCTAATCAGCTTATTGTTCTGCCTACTGTGCATTGCTGATTGGTGGAGAGGAGGGAGATGGACCGGTATTCCTTCCCACTTCACCTCCTAATTGATGGATTCAGTGAGTAGGAGCCCCTAATATTATGCTTGGGGGCCATTTGTGTAGTGACACAGCAGACCTACATATTTTGCGGTTTGACGTTATTGATAGAGCACAAAAATGTAACAATCGTTATAAAACCGTACCGCACCATAGTTCTCTTTATCAAGTCATTAGTCATTTAAGATATGGATATACCAAAATGGGATACTGAGTAGAAAGAGGTCAACAAATAACCAGATGCCATTCCCTCTGTGGTGATGGAAGGCCTACTCTACCTGCCCGCCGGTGGCACTTTATCACTAGGCACCTATGCCATCTTTATTAGATTTTATAGGGCCAGTGCACAGGATTTACAGACTTTTTTTTCAACCCAGCTGTGCTTGTCTACCATGTGTGGATGAACACTGCCTTAACCCTCTGCGTTGCCCATCTTTAATTCCACCTGATGAATCTATAATGTATGTTTAGTATTCCCGCCTATCCTCCAATTGCTAGTGGAGCTTATTCTGAAAATTTTGACCTAGGGAGTCCTCTCTTCAGTCCATATGATCTTAAAGGGAACCGGTCACTAAATGTTAGGGCACTAAATCATCAGCATGTCATTATACCATTGGGGAATAGTATTCCAAACATGCCCCTCCCAAACATGGCCCTATTTTATTTTATTGTTTTTTCTAAAAAAGAAGTGCTGTATGTAAATATCAGAGAAGAGTCCCTAGATGAGTCCAGGTGTACTGGCCTCGGCTTCATCTGAGCCCTGGGAATGTGCAGTAAGTTGTTGGACTCATCTCAAGACCCTTCTATGATAATACGCTGTATTATAACTTCTTTATACACTGTATTATAACTTCTTTATACGCTGTATTATAACTTCTTTATACGCTGTATTATAACTTCTTTATATGCTGTATTATAACTTCTTTATACACTGTATTATAACTTCTTTATACGCTGTATTATAACTTCTTTATACGCTGTATTATAACTTCTTTATACACTGTATTATAACTTCTTTATACGCTGTATTATAACTTCTTTATACACTGTATTATAACTTCTTTATACGCTGTATTATAACTTCTTTATACACTGTATTATAACTTCTTTATACGCTGTATTATAACTTCTTTATATGCTGTATTATAACTTCTTTATACGCTGTATTATAACTTCTTTATACGCTGTATTCTAACTTCTTTATATGCTGTATTATAACTTCTTTATACACTGTATTATAACTTCTTTATACGCTGTATTATAACTTCTTTATACGCTGTATTATAACTTCTTTATACGCTGTATTATAACTTCTTTATACGCTGTATTATAACTTCTTTATACGCTGTATTATAACTTCTTTATACGCTGTATTATAACTTCTTTATACGCTGTATTATAACTTCTTTATACACTGTATTATAACTTCTTTATACACTGTATTATAACTTCTTTATACACTGTATTATAACTTCTTTATACGCTGTATTATAACTTCTTTATATGCTGTATTATAACTTCTTTATACGCTGTATTATAACTTCTTTATACGCTGTATTATAACTTCTTTATACGCTGTATTATAACTTCTTTATACACTGTATTATAACTTCTTTATACGCTGTATTATAACTTCTTTATACACTGTATTATAAAATTCTAAAACTGACAGTTTTGAGAGGAACATGTTTAGGATGCTAAACCGCATCAGTAGAACGATATGCTGGTACTTTAGTACCCTAAAATCTAATGACAGGTTCCCTTTAATGGATAATCTCTTAGACTCTTTTGTTAGCAGCATTATTCTAGCGGATAGTGGGTTTCTGATATGTTTCTGATATGTCAGACGTTTTCTATAATGTAGAATATTTTATATTGGCTTTTTAATTTGTGCTGTCTCCATGGATATTCCCTATGCTTATAAATATATTTCATATGATTTTTATGACTTTCTATGAATCTGGATTATCTGATAAAGGGCATTAATGTTAGATTATAGGAATTATACTATATAATAATATATTGTTGTTGTTGTTAGGTTGGTCAATTACATGATTCAAAAATGGAGTCTGAAACTCCAGAAACAAGAAAACCTAGAGGGCTCGATTCTGAGTTTATCCCTGTTCCCAGCCCAAGGAATTTGTTAGCACTGAAGATGTCAAGTCCAGTGCAAAATGACACTCCGGAGACAAGGTAAAATGTGGGTTTGTATTAGGGTATGTTCACACGGCCTATTTACGGACGTAATTCGGGCGTTTTTGCCCCGAATTACGTCCGAAAATTGCGCCTCAATAGCGCTGACAAACATCTGCCCATTGAAAGCAATGGGCAGACGTTTGTCTGTTCACACGAGGCGTAATTTACGCGCCGCTGTCAAAAGACGGCGCGTAAATAGACGCCCGCGTCAAAGAAGTGACCTGTCACTTCTTTGGCCGTAATTGGAGCCGTTATTCATTGACTCCAATGAATAGCAGCGCTAATTACGCCCGTAATTGACGCGGCGTTCAAGCACCTGCACATGCCGTTACGGCTGAAATTACGGGGATGTTTTCAGGCTGAAACATCCCCGTAATTTCAGCCGTTACGGACGCCCTCGTGTGAACATACCCTTATGTACACCATTCAGCCAAAACATTAAAATCACCTGCCTAATATTGTGCCGGGCCCCTCGTGTCACCAAAACAGCTCTGACCCGTCGAGGCTTGGACTCCACAAGACCTTTAAAGGTTCCTATGGTTTCTGGCACCAAGACATTAGCAGCAGATCCTTCAAGTCCTGTAAGTTGTAAGGTGGGGTCTCCATAGATCGGACTTGTTTTCCCAGCACATCCGACAGAAGCTCAATCAGATTGGGATCTGGAGAATTTGGAGGCCAAGTCAACACCTTGAACTCTTTGGCATTCCTCAAACCATTCCTGAACATTTTTTGCAGTGTGGCAGGGAGCATTATCCTGCTGAATACTGGGAATACTGTTACTATGAAGGGATGTACTTGGTCTGCAGCAATGTTTAGGTAGATGATATGTGTCAAAGTAACATCCACATGAATACCAGGACTGAAGGTTTCCCAGCAGAATATTGCCCAGATCACTGCCTCCGCTTGCTTGTCGTCTTCTCATAACGTATGTTGGTGCCATGTCTTCCCCAGGTAAGCAGCTCACAGGCATTTAGCCAACGTGATTCATCAGACCAGTTCACCTTCTTCCATTGCTCAATGGTCCAGTTCTGATGCTTACATGCCCATTATAAGTGCTTTCGGCAGTCAACGGGTCAGCATGGGTACGCTGACTGATCTGCAGCTACGCTGACCCAAATGCGTGTTATGACACCTTTCCAAAACTTGTGCTACAATAGCTCTTCTGCAGGATCGGACCAGATGGGCTAGCCTTAGCTCCCCTTGTATATCAATAAATATTGGGCGCCCATGATCCTGTCGCTGGTTGTCCTACCTTGAATCACTTTTGGTAGCCCTTGCATACCCGAACACCCATCAAGACTTTCTGTATTGGAGATGCCCTGACCCCATCATCTAGCCATTACAATTTGGCTCTTGTGACAGTTGCTCAGGTCCTTACATTTACCCATTCTTTCTGCTTCCAACACATCAACTTCAATAACTGACTGTTCACTTTCTGCCTTATATATCCCACCCCTCTACAGGCGCCATTGTCATGAGATAATCAATGTTATTCACTTCACCTGTCAGTGATTTTAATGTTTTGGCTGAGCTGTGTATATGTCTTGTTTTATTGTATTATTTTTGTGCAGTGTCGGACTGGTTTGTTTTTTGTTATAACAATGTAACTGGTTATATGAGTTGTGTTAAGTTACTTGGCTCAATAAAGTAATCAGAACCAATAATAGAGCAAGGAGTAGGGACATGGGGAACAGGCATCCCAACAAGCAAACCTTGCTCATTTTGAAAGAAATTTGAGGAGTCAAAGACGTGATAACATATTAATGGAGACCGCCGGCACGGTACATAGCATGCAGCAATTCACAGGATTCCAGGCATCACAGGAAAATCCTGGGACATATTTAAGAGAAGAGACATTAGAATAGGGAACCATGGAGAGAAAATGACTATTATTTAAATGACAAGGCATTAACATAACTGGGATAACTACACCGTCCACACAGACACATTTACTTATTTTGTTGGTTTGCATTAACACTAACTCATTTCTAATGCATGTGCCATAAGACTCCTAGAAATACTGAATGCAACTTTCTTTTTGTAGTGAACTTTAATACCATGCTTTGCTAATGGAACAATTGGCTTACCCCCAAGTTGCCTACTTAATATGTAAAGAAGGTGTACAGAACATGACGGCACATGGCTCGCTGGGATAAGAGGGAAACAGCTGTCATGTGATTGGCTCATACTGAATAAATATTTTCCTGCTCTTCACACAGCGACGGGCCGGATTCTCATCATAACCCCGACCATCCAACCTCTGGCGCCCTAGAAGGGGGGCAGCACAACCCGACAGCATTGTTACAGGAGGTGGATTATCTACGACAATGCAATAAAAAGGTACAGGTCACAGTGTTTCTACTCAAACATTAAGACCACTGCATGTACAGGTTTAGTTTTCTGTTTAAAGTGGCAAAACACAATTGCTGTTTGTTTTTGGGGGGGGGGGGGGGGGGTGTTTACACAGTTTTTGTATTTTAGCTCTCCTTTTATTGGACTTTAATAATACCTCCCTGGAGATAATTTATGCCATGAGATTAGTTAATATAAAAATCCCGTCTCCTTTAGGTTTCTGCCTTTTGTTGCCACCGGCAGTACGTATATAAAGAAGATGTGAACATTCTCTCTCTCCTATTTCTATACAATGCGTGTATGACATAATACATTTTACACAGTATTCTCCATGTCCGTCCTGGGAGCACCAAGCCTATGATCATTTACATCTCTGTATAATGAATTATTAATAAAGAGCTGGTGGAATTCATTAGTGTCATATTCAAGATAAACATGGAAGGACTGTGGCACAGAGGCTTGACGGCATCAGATTTTGCGCAATTATAATAGTAGTACGAAAACCCTTGAATAAGGGTCAGTCTCTCACCCAAATATTCTCATAATTGAAGGCCGTCGTAGTGGAGATCTTGGAAGTTTTCCCATCCTGCTTCTATCAGAGCACTAGTTAGGGGCCTGCATGAAGTGGTGCCATGATTTGTCCCACTCTACATTTAAAAAAAATACTCCCTCTTTTAAATATTACATTATCCAGCAGAGGGAATATTTATATAGAGGACAGGGTAGATAATGGCTTTATTAATCATTATTAAAGGGATTGTCCCATGAAGACAACCATTGTCCATGTGCACGATTAGGGCATATGGACATCATAGAGCAGGGTTTCCAACTCGAGACCCCCCTCTATGAGCCACAACGGAAAGGTGCTGCTCCTTCTCTGGCGGACTTGAGTCATCCATGCATTACATGGATGGCTATTCATCTCATGGTTGCCAGGTAATGCTACATATCCACTGCAGGGAAAATGTCTGTCTGCCCCCGGCTTTCCCTGGCAAAATCAGCTGTTTGCTGAGGGTGCTGGGTGCTGGACCCAAAGCGATCAGCTGATCACCGTGCCAACTCCATGAAAGGGGATGTCTCTGATAAGACAATTCCTTTAAAGAGGCTCTGTC
The DNA here is from genome assembly GCF_050947455.1 of Rhinoderma darwinii. Lineage (NCBI taxonomy): Eukaryota > Metazoa > Chordata > Amphibia > Anura > Rhinodermatidae > Rhinoderma > Rhinoderma darwinii. Next base: position 55,762,003 of record NC_134698.1, read on the forward strand.
ACCAGATTTTGCAACCCCTATCTGCTATTGCAGCAGATAGGCGCTGCAATGTAGATTACAGTAACGTTTTTATTTTTAAAAAACGAGCATTTTTGGCCAAGTTATGACCATTTTTGTAGTTATGCAAATGAGGCTTGCAAAAGTCCAAGTGGGTGTGTTTAAAAGTAAAAGTCCAAGTGGGCGTGTATTATGTGCGTACATCGGGGCGTTTTTAATACTTTTACTAGCTGGGCGTTCTGATGAGAAGTATCATCCACTTCTCTTCAGAACGCCCAGCTTCTGGCAGTGCAGACACAGCCGTGCTCTCAAGAGATCACGCTGTGTCGTCACTCACAGGTCCTGCATCGTGTCAGACGAGCGAGGACACCGGCACCAGAGGCTTCAGTTGATTCTGCAGCAGCATCGGCGTTAGCAGGTAAGTCGATGTAGCTACTTACCTGCAAACGCCGATGCTGCTGCAGAATCAACTGAAGCCTCTGGTGCCGATGTGTCCTCGCTCGTCTGACACGATGCAGGACATGTGAGTGACGTCACAGCGTGATCTGGCAGAAGCTGGGCGTTCTGAAGAGAAGTGGATGATACTTCTCATCAGAACGCCCAGCTAGTAAAAGTATTAAAAACGCCCCGATGTACGCACATAATACACGCCCACTTGGACTTTTACTTTTAAACACACCCACTTGGACTTTTGCAAGCCTCATTTGCATAACTACAAAAATGGTCATAACTTGGCCAAAAATGCTTGTTTTTTAAAAATAAAAACGTTACTGTAATCTACATTGCAGCGCCTATCTGCTGCAATAGCAGATAGGGGTTGCAAAATCTGGTGACAGAGCCTCTTTAGGTTGTATCAAGCTAGGAGAACCTACAAAGTCTCTGCACTGCTACCAGCTTCTGGAAATGACCATATCTTAAGCTAGCCCTACATGTTAGATAGCGCGATCGGCTGGCGATCTAATGTTTATGAGGGAGTCCCAACTGTCACCCAATGACAAATATAGAGGGAAAGAAGAATTGGAAATGTTGAAAATTAAGTTCCCACAGGAGATAAGCCACTGCCCGACAACTCTTATTCCCCTCTACATTGAAATAATCGTGCACACTTGGCCAAGCGTTCATATTCACGGTGGAATCAGGAAAATACAGTAGCTGCCAGACAAACAGGCGTGTGTATGGTCAACTTTAAAGTGGAATTCCATAAATGAAAAATTTGTGAAAAAGCCAAAATGTAGTAATTTTTTTTTACTTAAAGAGAACCTTTCACCTCCCCATATATGTGTAGCTGAGTGCAGCATGTAATGGGGCGGGCTGCACAAACCCTGGGGCAGTTTACATTTTTTTTCTACCTACCTCCGTTATTTAGATATCGGTGCCGTTATATTTGGCGCCCGATATTTAAATAACCCCCTGAACAGTCAACGGGGCGTGTACTGGCAAGGGGTTGTGTTACTATGGCTGTGACACTGTCCATTCAGATGTGGACAGTGCCACAGCATGAGAGAGTGCGCGATTGCAGTCTTTTCACCCGAACAGGCAAGGGGGCGTGTCACTGCTACGGACAGTGTAAGAGCTGTGGAGAGGAGAGCGCGCATGCGCGCTCTAATTCTCTTCAGCTCTTGTGAGAGATCAGTCTTGTACTTTGTCTGATGACACGCCCCCTTGCCAGTACATGCCCCGTTGACTGTTCAGGGGGTTATTTAAATATCGGGTGCCAAATATAACGGCACCGATATCTAAATAACGGAGGGAGGTAGAATTTTTTTTTTAAGTGCCCCAGGGTTTGTGCAGCCCTCCCCATTACATGCAGCACTCAGCTGCACATGTATGGGGAGGTGAAAGGTTCTCTTTAAAGGCTATGTACTCCTTTTGACATCGTTGTTTTTTTGTTTGTTTTTTAAATAAAATAGTGCATCAGTGTGATTGGTGCAACTTCCTAAATATATTTTATGAAAAAATATGTTTTCTTTTTAAGATAGAGCTGCTTTGTATTCTGTATACAGAGCAGCTGTATCATTCTCTGAATCCTGTATCCGTCGGGTCCGCGGAACCGACTGGTTCAGTGTCTCCGACACTCAGGATCAAGCTGTTACTGATCACATTTAAGTACTTAACTTAGATGTGATCAATTACAGGTGGATCAAGACACACGCAGGACCCGCTTTCACTGAACCCGTCAGTCCCACAGACCTGATGGATTCAGGTCTTAGGCAACGATTCAGCTGGATACAGGATACAAAGCAGCTGTATCCCAAAAAGTAAACATTTTTTTTAATAAAAAGTATTTAGGAAGTTGCACCAAACACACTGATACGCATTTTATTAAAAAAATAAAACAATGTCAAATGTGTACATAGCCTTTAAAGAGATATTGATATGATGTTTTTTTACAACAGTCCTTTTTGCAGAAGTGGCTACAGGAAGTGCAGCCATATTGATGGTCAGGAAATTTTATTTTGTCAGCAAGTTCGAGATAGTGACAATTTACTGAGATGATAATTCCGACAAGCTGACAACCAATTTTTTCCACTTCTGCAACAATGTCTATCACATGAAAAATGTCAGCATCTCTGTAAGATATAGAGATACAAATAGAAACATAATTACCAACCCCTGGCTACTTCTCTCATTTCTAATGTTCTAATATATGGCAATTCCCTTTATCAGAGCACCCTTATATTTTGTGACTCATTATTTTAATTTGAGGAATTAAACCTCATGCAAACATCCTGGTGATCCTGGGGGCTCTGGCTGTCCAAGGTATAATATAGATCAAGTGTAAAGTGCAACTTAGCAATACATTTGTGGAAATATAGACTGTTTCACAGGCCAGGAAACAATACTTCCACAATGCACTGATGTCATAACGGGTTGTCTTGCTTATTTGACCGTGGTAAAAGCAAACACATAATGCTTTCCTAGATCTGTCAAATGCTTGACATAATTACTTGACTGTGTCAAAAACAGATTTATTATTGGTTGGTTTTGCTCGCTGAGAATACACGTATGTGACCGCAGGATATAATGACAGACTGACACCTGAATATGTCAATGTTGGTGACAATAATGACCCAAAGCCATAATTAATGTGAGAGCGGGTTCCTGATTATTTTTTTCCATGTAAGTGGGACATGTGTTTCAGTTCTTAGTAAGGTTAAGAGCTCCCTATGAGCCATTTAGAGCATGTATAAGTTTTAGGCAGTTGTGGAAAAAATAAGAAAAGTAAGGGTCCTCTTACCTGGCCCAGACATGGGCCATGTAAATGAGAACCAATAAATGAGACAGCTCGTTGATCGGCGCTCGTTTGCTCCTTTTGTCCCTATACATTTGTATCATGACGGCAGCACGTCCGGGAGATGTGCTGCCGACAACGATAATATTTTCGGCTGCATAAACTATACAATCAGCCGAAGAGCGAGCGTCTGCTCTTTCATCGGCTAATCGTTGCCCTGTTTACACAGGGCAATGATCGGGAACGAGCATTCCTTTAACGCTTGATAATTGGCCCGTGTAATAGGGCTTTAAGAATGCTTTCAAAAATAGAAGTGATCCTAGTTTTCTTTAACAATTAACGAAATGCAAAGTATATTAACAGAAGAGAAATCGAAATCAAATCAATATTTGGTGTGACCACCCTTTGCCTTCAAAACAGCATCAATTCTTCTAGTTACACTTGCACACTGTTTTTGAAGGAACACGGCAGGGAGGTTGTTCCAAACATCTTGGAGAACTAACCACAGATCTTCTGTGGATGTAGGCTTCCTCAAACCCTTCTGTCTCTTCATGTAATCCCAGACAGACTCGATGATGTTGAAATCAGGGCTCTGTGGGGGTCATCATCACTTCCAGGGCTCCTTGGTCTTCTTTACACTGAAGATAGTTCTTAATGACATTGGCTGTATGTTTGGGCTTGTTGTCCTGCTGCAGAATAAATTTAGAGCCATTCAGACACCTCTCTGATGGTATTGCATGATAAAAAATTATCTGCCTGTATTTCTCAGCACTGAGGACACCATTAATCCCGACCAAATCACCAACTCCATTTGCTGTTGTAATCCAGCCCCAAACTTGGAAGGAACCTCCACAATGCTTGACTGTTGCCTGCAGACACTCATTATTGTACCGCTCTCCAGCTCTTCTGCGAACAAACTGCCTTCTGTTACAGCCAAACATTTCACATTTTGACTCATCAGTCTAGAGCACCTACTGCCATTTTTCTGCACCCCAGTTCCTACGTTTTCGAACTTGACCTTGTTTTCACGTCGAAGGTATGGCTTTTTGGGCGCAATTCTTCCATGAAGAACACTTCTGGCCAGACTACTTCGATCAGTAGATGGGTGTACCTGGGTCCCACTGGTTTCTGCCAGTTCTGAGCTGATGGCATCTTCCGATTTCAAAGGGAAGTAACCATGAAGAGTCTTTGTTCTACTGCACTAAGTTTCCTTGGCCGACAACTGTCTACGGTCCTCAATGTTGCCCGTTTCTTTGTGCTTTTTCAAAAGAGCTTGAACAGTATATCTTGAAACCCCACTCTGATTTGAAATCTTTGCCTGGGAGAGATCTTGCTGATGCACTTAAACTACCTTGTAGATTTCTCTTCTGTTCATTCACTTTGTATTTTGTTAATTGATTAAAAAAACTTTTAACACTTCTATTTTTGAAAGCTTACTTTGCAGCATTTTTCCTCAACTGCCTAAAACTTTTGCACAATACTATATGTATATATATATATATATATATATATATATATATATATATATATATATATATTATTTACATACCTTTTGATACGTTTTATAAATTTCTTATAAAAGGGCCTTAGGGCCCATACACACATTAATTAAAGGGTTGTCTACTACCAGACAACTGATGATCTATTCACCGGATAGGTCATCAGTATGGAGCTGGAAGCAGTTGGCTCCGTACACTGCATAGTGGCCGTGCTGCAGAACTGCAGCTCTGCTCCTTTTCACTAAGGCCCCATGCACACGACCGTAAAAAACTTCCGTTTTTGCGGACCGCAATTGCGGTCCGCAAAAACGGAGCCATTCACTTTCATTGAACACTGACACCTTTCCGTAGCACTACGGAAGGGTGTCCGTGCCGTGGAAATGTTCCGGGAATTATGGAACATGTCCGTTCTTTCGCATTTTGCGGGCCGTGCTCCCATACTTTGTATGCGAGCACGGCCCGAAAATGCGGCTGTCAGTCAGCGGCCGGCCGTGCTTGCAATCGCGGGCCGTGATTGCGGGCACGGTCGTGTGCATGGGGCCTTAAATAGGAGCAGAGCTGCAGTACTTCAGCTCGGCCGCTATTCCGTGACCGAAGCTATCAGCTTCCCCCATGGACGTCCGGTGCCTGGAGGCAGCTGATCGGTGCGGCGTTGGACCCCCCACCAATCATATACTGATGACCTAGGCAGTGCCTGATGCGCAAAACTGAAGACATGTTTTATCTCTATCAGTTTTTGCGGAACCGACTCCCAGGACCCCTCGCTATCAGCTGCTTTGAAGGGGGTGCAGCGCTCGTATGAGCGCTGCTTCCCCTTCATTTCTACTTGCTCAATGTGAATCTTCGACACATGTTTAGCGGCGATTCACAGGTATTGCAGCCTTCTTCTCGCATTGAAGGGAATGGGAGAAGGCTGCAATACCTGTGAATTGCCGCTAAATGCGTGTCGAAGATTCACAGTGAGCAAGTAGAAGTGAAGGGGAAGCAGGGCTCATACGAGTGCTGCACCCCATTCAAAACGGCTCATCAGCGGGGTCCCGGGAGTCGAACCCGACCTATCAGCTATTGATGGCCTAACCTGAGGATAGGCCATCAATTTTTACTGACCGGTAAACCCCTTTAAGACTAACATGATATGTCCTTCCCACACCCTCGCAACGCCTCAGACCAAACACCAAAGTGTCTCACGTGTAATTAGAGTGTATTTATTACTTTCATCAGAAATTTTTGTCTCCACAGGGCATATGATAATTTACACATGCCAATGTAAGGGGGATAGCAATCTTGAACCTACCCTCGCTAGTATTATAAATTTAATAAAGTCCGCATAGAGTTTAAGACAGTTAAAGTTATTTCTTACACCAATATTCTGTAGGAAGGGCAGAGAAAAATACATTCGATGTACAATATTTATTATAATTCTATGATCAGAATTGAGGGAAATCAAGGGGACGCTTTTCAAAATATATTTCCATTGAATATTATCCAGTCTACAATGTATTTTTTGTATTTTACTTGACTATTAAATTTAGGTTTACCTGTGATAGCATTAATAATGTGTGTGTAAATTACATAAAGCGCCCTCTTTTTCGTACCTGAGTAAATCATGAAGTCAATAGGATTATGTGGACCTATTATATTACTGTCTTTCACCAACATTTTCGTGTTTACCTGATAAATTTGATGATACCTAAATTATACATTTCCTCAAGACTGTTTAGCTGATTTCAATGACATAATTTGCTAATCTACTAAAGTGATACCCTTCTTAATCCAAAAGTGGTAATCCTGAATTTTCAGGATTTCTTTTAATATTTTCCCATAAGGAAGTGAAACATAGAGACGCTTTAATATCTATCTATCTATCTATCTATCTATCTATCTATCTATCTATCTATCTATCTATCTATCTATCTATCTATCTATCTCTATCTCTATCTCTATCTCTATCTCTATCTCTATCTCTATCTCTATCTCTATCTCTATCTCTATCTCTATCTCTATCTCTATCTCTATCTCTATCTCTCTATCTCTATCTCATATCTATCTATGTATACCATTATATGTGCAAATCCTAACAAACAGCTTATTTTCGAAATGTTCTCTGAAAGAGTTGCCCTGATTCTAATAAACCAAAGATTTCCCTAAAATGTGTCTCATTTCTCCCATCCGGAAACCTAAATGTAGAAGCATATTTATTGCGAGGCTAAAAATTCACGGAGTATGGTTCTCGAATACTAATCCATCATTGAGGGGATGGAAAAGCCTGGATAATAAGGTACTGGAATATGAAAGATTGTGGTATAGATCCAAAAAAAGGGCGGTTAAATGGAAGAAGTTATGGCGTGTTTGGTATCATCACAATTAAGGCCCTGTTATGCTTCTCTTTTTCTTTTTTACTCTGTCACAGGAAGCATAAGTAGGGTTAGACTACAAAAAGTTATTAGTATATTTTAAATGTAATCTGTTTAGTACAAACTAAGGCCCCATGCACATGAACGTGCTTTTGCGGCCGCAATTCCCCCGAAAATGCACGGATGAATTGAGATCCCATTCATTTCTATGGGCCCATGCACACGACCGTGGTTTCCAGGGTCCCTGCATTGCCACAGAGGCTGGACTGCAAAAAGATATGTCTTATTACGGCCGTATCTTGCGGTCCAGGCTCATTGAAATGAATGCACGCGGCTATGTTCACGGCCCTTGATTTGCGGGCGGCCCGCGGATGACACTCGGCGGCCGTCCGACCCGAAAATCACGGCCGTGCACATGGCTACGGTCGTGTGCATGAGGCCTAAACAACAAAAATAAAAGTGTCTTAGCTGTTTGATCAATTTCCTGGAACAATTTTTTTTTCTTACTCCTGTTGTTCAGTTGCGACACATTAATAATGTGTCATTCTAGCTACAATGAGAATTGTTTGGTACAATCATTGGAAAAATTGCTGCATGTAAACGCAGCTTTAGTTTTTGTTGCCCATCTTCTGTCATCACCATGACCTGATAATATGGGGTGCAATGTGACATCTACCAACTGAGTCTTCATCTGATGTCCAACCAGTGACATCATCAGAAAGTGACCTCATCGGGAGAGACCCCAGCTTGTTTCTGTCAGATTGGCAGGTTGTGAAAATAATGTGGATTTCTGTATAATGGATTCTCCCTGGTTCATAAATGTTAATATGGTTTTTGAGCAGTAAAAAAAGTGTAGGGGCAAAGCCAGACTACCTCAATATTGCAAGTATTCACAATCTGTGTTCCCGGGGAAGCAATAAAAACCTCATCTAGGAGAGTGGCAAGTCGATATCAGGAAGATGACAGCTAGGTCAACATATACCTTAATAAGGAGCAGCAGATTTTACCATTGATATAACCTTCTAACCAGCAAAGGTTGGTTTCCATGCCAACATGAAACAATATATAAATAACCAAGAATGTCTGCCAGTCCGAGGTGGTATTTCAGATTTGAACAATCCATTTTAATATCAATAATTAATCTAGTCTTAGCGCTATGACAGTTCTCTGTTTTATACCTTTTATTTCCTCACCCTTAATAAAAGAAACAGAAGTAATATGCATAAAATATTACTGTGATCTACATTTAAAGAGCCTATTTCCGTGAGATCAAACGTTACCTGGAAATATTTATCGCTGATTTACATCAAGTTTGCATTCCAAAAGTTATCTTCTATTCACACAGCTCTGTGTTCTGCTTTTTTGGGGTTTTCTGTTTTTTTTATGGCAAAAATGCAGCACTACTGTCAAAAATACCATAATCCCTACTGAAAGGCTATGTAAACCTTTGAGGGGCATTTAAAAAAAAAACAAAAAAAACAGGTCAGTCAGTGTGTTTGGTGTAAGTTTTTAATTAGTCTTTATTAAAAATTAGTTGGACTTTTTGAGATACAGCTGCTCTGTATTCTGTATACAGAGAAGTTGCATCGTTTGCTATTCACGGAATCTGTCAGTGCCGCGGACGTGACGGGTCCAGTGTCCGCGGTTCCACCTGTAATCTATTGCATCTAAGTTATGAACTGAGTATGTGATGGATAACAGGTGGATCCTGCGTGTCAGAGACACTTTCCCGCGGACCTGACGGGAGCAGGACTTAGCGCTACCTACAGCTACTCTGTATAGAGAATACAGAGCAGCTGTATCTAAAAAAAAAAGTAATATAGATTAATAAAGAGTAATTAAAAAGTTACACCAAACACACTGACTGACCTGTTTATTATTAAAAAAAAAAAATGCCCATCAAAGGCTTATATAGCATTGAAGCCTGAAGGACAACATTATGAGTCTATGGAATTCATTGGAATCTGTTTGAAAATGGATCTGACATAGCTACCGTTGGCCGCTTTGGACAATACCTACTTTTAGAAGGTTCCTTCCACAATTGGTATATCACAAAGCATCCCCCAGCAAATAGCTGTAATATGTGGGTAAATCTGACAGCATTAAATTTCCTTGCATAACACAGTGATCGTTCAAATCAATGGGTTGTCTATTTAATAAAAATACAGATCCTCCAAAGTGAAAGATGCTCTCAACTCTGGCCAAGACATGAGAAGCTTGAACAGACAACACCACATACCATCTATTAACTCCGAATTCTCTAATAGGGTATATGAAACTGTTTTTTTGTTTTTTTTAAAAACTGGACAACCCCTTTAAAGAGAACCTTTCACCTGCCCATACATGTGCAGCATGTAATGGGGAGGGCTGCACAAACCCTGGGGCACTTTACATTTTTTTCCTACCCTCCTCCGTTATTTAGATATCGGTGCCGTTATATTAGGCGCCCGATATTTAAATAACCCCCTGAACTGTCAATGGGGTGTGTAATTGGCAAGGGGGCATGTAACATGGCTGTGACACTGTCCAATAAGCTACGGTCATTGTCGCAGCAAGAGTTGGAGAGAGGAGAGCGAGTGCGCGTGCTCGCTCTCACTCTTCAGCTGTCGGCAGACAAGGACAAGACTGATCGCTTGAGAGAGATCAATCTTGTACTTGTCTGCCGAACTGGCAAGGGGGCGTGTCACTGCTTTGGCCAGTGCAAGAGCTGGAGAGGGGACAAGAATAAGACTGATGCCTTGCGAGTGATCACAGTCTTGTGCTTGTATGCCGACCTGGCAAGGGGGTGTGTCACTGCTACGGACAGTGTAAGAGCTCTTTCAGGCACTTCTCCCTTCCGTCCAGCACTGATCATTCACCCTCAATTCACAGCTAAAATCCGTCTTGAGAGATGAGACGGATTATCAGCTCTCTGTGGTATCCAGTTACATTCTGCCCAGAGAAGTCTATGGGGAGGGGCAGGAGCTGTTGGAGGGAGAGAGAGGCAGAGAGGCATATGCCGAGATATTGCTGCAGCTTTTAGTAAGGTCTATATCTCACCCAAGTGCTGGATTCACAGCTACACTACTCATTACTGCTGTATGATGCCCTCCGTCTTGCTGCTGCTTCTCATGGTGCGCTACAGAGAGATAGGTTCTCTTTTCAATGTGTGCAATGTATAGAAGACATAATAGCAGTCAGGCCTCCCCCCCACTAGCTCACAGAAAATTAAGAGATCGAGCCTGCAAAACTGCTAACAAAAATGCCATATAATACAAGTCATATAATGGCCAGAATTGTGTTATTCCTCATATACACACATATAATAGCTTATTCTGAAATTATTTGTAGACTTTGCTTCCTGCTTGTTGTCTTCATTTACAAGTTTCCCCTGTGTCATTGTTCACAAGGTTCGGTGTTTTGCCAGTGTGTAAATCAATAGAATAACATACGTGCTTTATACAATGCATTCCACTATTATTACTTGACACTAGCATGACCACAAGCACGTGATAGACGTGTTGACTACTGTGGCTCTTACCACATATCCGTTGTATCCAGAATGTTGTCTTCTCCACTTGGGATGAAACTCCGATCACTCACTGACTGCTTTACTTGGCTCATAGCATTATAACAACTCTTAGTAAGTTTTGATTTTACGGGGAGCTATTCTTTTATTATACCAAACCTGACATGACCAGAAGCTATCACTGCCTGTAACCTGTTCCAATACTAATAACGTAACACAAAGAAATAACAGACAGCTATTGTTTTTTGTCCTTACTCATGCTCCGTCTATAATGGCTTTCAACTTTTGAATCTTCCTTGTATAGGTTTGTGGGTTATCACAAAGGGTGTGGAAATATCAGCAGTAGTCATAAAATGCCCCACCTTCAGATTAGATGATGCCTATGCCCTTATCTGTTCTGCATGTGCCATCTGACATGGTGTAGCCTCTCGTAGGCCAAGCAGCTGATAGCTATATCCAAGGTCGAGACTGACTGACGGATTTAGTAACAAATCTAACTGTGCAAAATGCTTATTTCTGAAAAGTGTATGACTAATTCCCAATGCAAAAATAGTCTTATCCCCAATGGTTGGGAGATATTCATATTCCTGTGGGCTGCCACTAGGCAACCTAAGAATAAGGGTACGCTACTCCCCTCTCCGGCTCATTTATCATTCTAGCACTTCAACGTCATTAGTTCTGCATCGCATGCAATGTCCTAACGCTTCCCGACATCATTATGTTGTATGATCTGCGCTGGAGAGAAGAGGAGCGGTGAGTATAATTTTTTTTAAACATTTTTAATCATTTATTGAAATGTTCAATGGAAGGGGCAGAATGTAGTCTGGTCTGGGGGTAGCAAGGTAGGGGCCCAGCGCCGGACTTTACCTTGCTACGCCCCATAGAGTGAATTCTACAATGGATTTCCACTATAATTTACACCAGTTTATTGGAGTAAATTCTAATAAACTTCTTGGGTCGCTGTGACCATGCCCCTTTCCATGAGACCACGCTGCTTTCCACAAAAGTTGTGAGGGTGGCGCAAAAAGAGACGTTTTGCATCTGTTTGTGCCAGAAAACTGGCATAGGAAGATTGATAAACTACACCCAAGGTTGATAAATTATGTCCTGCTCTCCTACTCCCCCCCTCCCCTCTCAATAAACTTCTATGGAAAGCTGTTACCTGATCCCTCAGTGAGCTAAGTCTGTTTTCTCTTGAGACAGAAAAAGCAGTAAATTCAGAATGAGTGAAAAGTTTGGGGGGGGGGGGATAAAGAGAAATTTTTTCTCTAATAAGATATATTACAAAGTTTCTTATGTTTGCTTGTACTATTGATATATGAAAAGTTTGTTGTAAAGTTCATAACATTCAAATTCGCCAAATAATAAGTGACCTAAATTAATTAAAGTGTTGCCCCTGCCAAATAAAAACCTACTGACACCTTAAGTCCAGGCCTTCTGAAGGTTTCCACAAACCCATACCTAAATATTATTACGTCTGACACTGAACTTCTATCTAAACTGAAGGTCATGAGAACTTATTTTAAGTGATTTCAAGCCATCAACATGTTATTATTAGTTATTCAGTGCTTCTTTGTGTCAAGTTAGTAATGTATTAGCAAACCCTTTAAGAGATAAGAGGCGTATTGTGAACTAAATGGGATTTTTTCTTGTCATACTCTTTTTTTTTTTTTTAAATGTCACTCACTGGATTCGGTGGACCTTAGCAGCATTGTTTCACAGATGCGTGTGATTTGTACAAGAAGGTCGTAAACAGCCTCTTCTGACATTATGTCCGTTATGGCACATCAACACTCTATTATTCTTCCTGTCGAATATGGTGTGCCGATAACCAACTCTGGAGATTTACTGTATGCATGCAACAGCTCATACCTTGTTTATGACAAATTGACATCAACCTCATAGTGATTCAGTTTGGGCCTTATTCTGGATCAACATATGAAGAAAATAATAGGTTAAACTTTCTTTAGCTGTACTATTTAACTGCAATGAACGTATTACTTGTATGCTGTTAGGAAACTACGTTGCCACTATGGGGTAGACCTCTGTATGGGTGGTGTCAATGAAGGGCAAAAGTGACTGCTAGTACCCTACATATGATGCCTCTAGCAGGGTTTACAACAAATAATTTAGGCCACTTTTGTCATATGCATCGGGAAAACTTCTGGCTCATACGTCAAACACACTCATGGGCTTCCAATATACCGATGGAGGCCAAAAGAGTGTCCTTTTTGCCCCCGGCGGGCGGTATGCATCGGATACACCATTTTCTGCTGCTTAAAATAGCATAATCGACTACGCTATTGTATCCATAGGCATTCAGTAAAATACTTATAAATGTATATATATATATATATATTTTTTTTTTTTTTTTTTTAAATCTATGCTTACGAGTGATGGATTTCATTATATGGCATCCATCAAACCGATAGGTCATGAGTTTTTCAATAGGTTTTCATGACGTAGCCGTTAAACAGGTCCTATTATAGCTTATAGGTTTCAGATGCGTTATTTGGATGCCTAACCTTAGCATCCGTCATCCATAGGCTGTAATAGAGCTTGTTTAACTGATACGTCATGGAAAGGGTCATTGAGGTTCAGGATATACACTACCGTTCAAAAGTTTAGGGTCACTTCGAAATTTCCTTATTTTTGCAAGAAAAGCACAGTTTTTTTCAATGAAGATAACATTAAATTAATCAGAAATACACTCTATACATTGTTAATGTGCTAAATGACTATTCTAGCTGCAAACGTCTGGTTTTTAATGCAATATCTACATAGGTGTATAGAGGCCCATTTCCAGCAACCATCACTCCAGTGTTCTAATGGTACATTGTGTTTGCTAACTGTGTTAGAAGGCTAATGGATGATTAGAAAACACTTGAAAACCCTTGTGCAATTATGTTAGCACCGCTGTAAACAGTTTTTCTGTTTAGAGGAGCTATAAAACTGACCTTCCTTTGAGTTAGTTGAGAATCTGGAGCATTACATTTGTGGGTTCGATTAAACTCTCAAAATGGCTAGAAAAAGAGAGCTTTCATGTGAAACTCGACAGTCTATTCTTGTTCTTAGAAATGAAGGCTATTCCATGCGAGAAATTGCCAAGAAACTAAAGATTTCCTACAACAGTGTGTACTACTCCCTTCAGAGGACAGCACACACAGGCTCTAACCAGAGTAGAAAGAGAAGTGGGAGGCCCCGCTGCACAACTGAGCAACAAGACAAGTACATTAGATTCTCTAGTTTGAGAAATAGACGCCTCACAGGTCCTCAACTGGCAGCTTCATTAAATAGTACCCGCAAAACGCCAGTGTCAACGTCTACAGTGAAGAGGCGACTCTGGGATGCTGGCCTTCAGGGCAGAGTGGCAAAGAAAAAGCCATATCTGAGACTGGCTAATAAAAGGAAAAGATTAATATGGGAAAAAGCACACAGACATTGGACAGAGGAAGATTGGAAAAAAGTGTTATGGACAGACGAATCGAAGTTTGAGGTTTTTTTGATCACACAGAAGAACATTTGTGAGACGCAGAACAACTGAAAAGATGCTGGAAGAGTGCCTGACACCATCTGTCAAGCATGGTGGAGGTACTGTGATGGTCTGGGGTTGCTTTGGTGCTGGTAAAGTGGGAGATTTGTACAAGGTAAAAGGGATTTTGAATGAGGAAGGCTATCACTCCATTTTGCAACGCCACGCCATACCCTGTGGACAGCGCTTGATTGGAGCCAATTTCGTCCTACAACAGGACAATGACCCAAAGCACACCTCCAAATTATGCAAGAACTATTTAGGGAAGAAGCAGGCAGCTGGTATTCTATCTGTAATGGAGTGGCCAGCGCAGTCACCAGATCTCAACCCCATAGAGCTGTTGTGGGAGCAGCTTGACCGTATGGTACGCAAGAAGTGCCCATCAAGCCAATCCAACTTGTGGGAGGGGCTTCTGGAAGCATGGGGTGAAATTTCTCCCGATTAGCTCAGCAAATTAACAGCTAGAATGCCAAAGGTCTGCAATGCTGTAATTGCTGCAAATGGAGCATTCTTTGACGAAAGCAAAGTTTGAAGGAGAAAATTATTATTTCAAATAAAAATCATTATTTCTAACCTTGTCAATGTCTTGACTATATTTTCTAGTCATTTTGCAACTCATTTGATAAATATAAGTGTGAGTTTTCATTGAAAACACAAAATTGTCTGGGTGACCCCAAACTTTTGAATGGTAGTGTATCTGTTACACGGATACCCTAATAATTTACAGGTGACAGATGCCGCTGTTAGGCATCCATCTTAGCTTTTGTTTAATGTATATTTCGGGAGCTTTTCCCGGTGTATACGTCAAACGGAGACCACTAAATTCGGTGTGAAAAGAGCCTTAGCCTGGTGCACCACATAGTCCCAGTATATACGTCAGTGTTCCTGCCCCTGTATACTGCTTTGACAGTATACTGTACACAGGCTACACTTGAGTTATATTCTTATAACTTAATAATGGCCAAACTATCTCTCAATTTAAAAACAATATTGTATTCATTCACTGACCGCAAGTGGTGATATTGAAAATGGTGCAGAATTAAAACACAAAGTATGTTAGTAAACAGAATACATTTTTCATTTAAAATACGTTACAGAAAAGCGAAAAAATCCATAAAGAGCTATTCCCGTCTTAAGAAGTGATGGTATGTTGGTAGGACACATCACCTCCTGAAAGAAATTGGGGAGGGTTCCAACTGCCAGGACCCCTACAGAGTCTCCTGTCCCCATTGTGTTGCATTTCACTACACAGCAGGGGTACAGGACTCTCGCTGTGCATAGAGAATACTGAACAGGCTACTGCTCTTTTCGTCCTTGGGATTGGCGGGGGTCAGACCACCACTGGCAGGGCTAGAATAAGGGGTAAACTGACTAGTCAGCCTTCTAGGGCACCATTGCGAGGGAGATGGTGCAATTTATGCATTTAAAAAACAAACAGCGGTCCAACGAGTGCATCCGTTTAGTGCAGCAGTGGGAAATAATGCTGAACTTCAAAGACCAAGAGGGGCCACATTATGAAAACCTTGCTTGTCCCACCCCTAGCTACTGATCATGACGTAATGGCATACCTTACTTCATGATATGTTATCACTCCGCGAAATGGTAATGCCTGTATCACCTAAATCTGCGTGTGTACTCTTTATAATGTGTATCTGAGTATATATTTACATATGTGTGTATGTGTATATATATATATATATATATATATATATATATATATATATAATATTAGTATGTATGTGTGTATATTTATATATTAGTATAATATATTATTTTATTGCTGAAATCTGATGACAGTCCAAAACCGTGACATATTAATGGCATGCTAGCTGGGATTTGATTCAGCAATTAGGTTTGGGTTGGCAGTCATACCAATGCATCTTATGGTCTGACGTCAAGCCATTCAGAAGCAGCGGGTAGGATTTCGAGTGCTAATCCTTAGATGCATTTAATGCATTTAACTAATCTAGGTGTTAACTAAAGATTTACGCTGTTAAAATAAAGGTGGATGTAACTGTTCCAAGGGAATTTCTCCCTTATAATAGTTACTCATTTATGATCAGTTCTACTCAGCGGTTTCTGGGAAGGCTGGGTGATAACTCATAGTGCAGTCTGTCTAATTATATATTGATAGGGAAAAGGGGCTGCACTGCCAACAATATGGTTTGTTACCCAAAAACAATTATCAATATTACAAAAAAGATAGAACATAATTTGTATGAACTTGCAGGGTTTGTGTGCTTTGGACAATCCCTATTTATTATCAGATTATCCCAACAGTAAGCGGAACACAGGGTATTCTGCTGCTGGAACCCCCATCAATCCGTCGTAATCGGTGGTCCAACTGCTTAATTTCTCTGCAGCACCACCACAGGAAAAATAAAGCATTACACCCTTCTCATTGAAATCAATAGGCAGTCCTTATAACTCAGTGACATCCAAGGTCCTCCAGAGCGAAAGACGTACTTTGTAGCTGCTCTTTGCTATTTATTTCGAATTTCCTAATAGTTATTTTTTTTTTTAAATCTGTTTTCTAAACCAGCCAACCCCTTTATTTTAAGAGGACAACTGAAGAAATTCTATATACAGATGATTGTTTTAGGGGCAGGACTAGCACCTCCATCCGTCTCTCCAGTCCCGTTATTACATTTACTTAAGAAGTGGTAGTGTATCTTATGGAGCTTTTACTCTGTCTAAATTCTAAACATTTACTTTATAAAATAAATATACTGCCGGAGTCATATTGTTTTTTTTGCTGCGAAGATGTGTGGAGATGGATATGCAAACAAGGAAAAAGGTTGCAGAGCCTGTTCTTATTATCACCCATTGATTGCTGGGTTTCCCTGTTTATTCTCAGCTCCGAGAAGCTCTGACGAGCAAAGAGAGAGATCTGGAAACACTGAAGTTGGATGTGCAGCTGCTGGAACAAGTGACGGAGGCCAAGATAGCTGAGAAGTCTGCAGGTAAGACTAGGCTAGAGCCCTACGTGGACGAAACACGCGCTTGCACAAATGACGTGGCTCACTTAATGCAAGGTAATATTTGCTCAGGGAGGGGAAAGGAATTACTTTTTTTTTTCCTGGACTTTCTGTTGGCGGTTTGGAAGTGCTTGTGTGGCTCTGTGTTTAAGATCCTGGTATTGGTATTAGTGAGAACTCTACCTGCATTCAGGCTGATTTGGGCATTAAGCGTCTTGTTAGCACCATGTCAATTCAATCACAAAGGGCTTGTTTGTTTAGTTGGAAGGTCTTGAACAAACAGAGCTGAAGAAAGGAGGGGAACGGGAAGAAATAAGCGCTCAGATCATGCACCGTGGTTCATACGTGTCACATTGTCACGGTGTTCAGTGTCGATTTTGTCACATGGCTGTGGCTTTATTTGTGCATTGCTGAATGTAGAATTAATACAGACCCATGGATCTGGAGCTGTTTGTAAAGTGTATAAATGAGAACACCGTATCGTTTATAGAAGTATGGATGACTACCGGCTGTCCAGCTAGCGTTGAACTGCACATTTCAGAATTCATGCCAGCCAACAATCGGGCATATGTAGTCCTCATCAACATGGCAATAGTGACATTTACATAGAGAGCATTTTTTACAGCAGGAAAATAATTAATTGGTCAAAATTTTACATTAACCAATTCACAGCAAAATCATCATAGTTTGGGGATTAATGAAGGATTTGTATAAGTTTTCAACCAATTTTTTGTATTGCTCTAATGTACCTACAAAATAAAAACAAATAAAAAACAAGTTTGCGAATAGTCTTCATAATTCTTCCCTCTTGCGTGAGCTGAGGGCTCATGCACGAAAACCAATTCTGGTGCCGTACGGAGGCACTATTATGGCGGCACAAGGAGTTTCTATGGCTCGGTAGTACAGAGCTTCAGTGAGGCCCCATGCACACGACCGTAAAAATTGTCCAAAAATGCGGACCGTAATACGGTCCGCAATTACGGACCCATTCAGTTTTATTGGCCGCGGATGCCTTTCCGTATCGCTACGGATGGGTGTCCGTGCCGTAGAAATGTTCAGAAAATTATGAAACATGTCCGTTCTTTTGCATTTTGCGGGCCGTGCTCCCATACTCTGTGATTACGGGCACGGCCGTTTGCATGAAGCCTGACTCTGTGTGCCTCCGTACAAGTTCTGTGAACACGACTCCTTAGGTCAATTGCACATAATGCGTATTACGTGGGGATGTGCCGCACGGATTGTCATGTGGAAAATCCCCAGCGTAATACATTACCAGTAAAGGAGATTTCAAGTGATCACATCTACGTGTTGCAGTATTTTTCCGCACATAAATTGACCTGCGGTTCATATTTTAAAATCTACAGCATTTCAATTTATCTTGTGTTTCAGTCTCAGAATTGTACCTGACAAGTTTATAAAATAACACAAAAAAATCTGTAGCATAAAACCACACCTAACTCCGCATCAAAATGTAAAAACCACAGCTAACTCCGCATCAAAATGTAAAAACCACAGCTAACTCCGCATCAAAATGTAAAAACCACGCCTAACTCCGCATCAAATGTAAAAACCACACCTAACTCTGCATAAAAATGTAAAAACCACACCTAACTCCGCATCAAAATGTAAAAACCACAGCTAACTCCGCATCAAAATGTAAAAACCACAGCTAACTCCGCATCAAAATGTAAAAACCACGCCTAACTCCGCATCAAATGTAAAAACCACACCTAACTCTGCATAAAAATGTAAAAACCACACCTAACTCCGCATCAAAATGTAAAAACCACAGCTAACTCCGCATCAAAATGTAAAAACCACACCTAACTCCGCATCAAATGTAAAAAACCACACCTAACTCTGCATAAAAATGTAAAAACCACAGCTAACTCCGCATCAAATGTAAAAAACCACACCTAACTCTGCATAAAAATGTAAAAACCACAGCTAACTCCGCATCAAATGTAAAAAACCACACCTAACTCCGCATCAAAATGTAAAATCCACACCTAACTCCGCAACAAAATGTAAAAACCACAGCTAAAAACATGTAAAAAAAAAATGCTGATTTTACCTGCGGAATTAGCTGCGGTTTTGATCCGGATTTTCTGTATGCTTGTAGCCTTATAATAAGTATCTGACTGTTTCTTTTTGGGACCTGATAACACAGGGCAATAGCACGCAGTAATGCAGCTAACTACATTGTTCTACAATTTATCATTTTGTGACCGGCTCTTTTTCCTGTCTATATGTAATAGTGGATCAGCCTTCGGTTATGATGGCGCTACTTATAAGAGAACAGCAGTATTGAGCCTCAATCCAAATTCTGCATGGGAGATAGCGTAAAATCCATACTGTCCTGTCTGTTGGTTTCTGATTCTTCCAGTATTATAATCTTCCTGAATTGCTTGGACTGATGAGCGGCGCTGTGGAAGAGGCAGCTGCAGAAATGAGATCATTTTACATACGTCCCGTCAGTGTAGACAGAATGACGTGAAGACAAGTGCAGGCCTGTGCTCATGTTCGCTTATTCTGTGCTACAATACATCAGATCTGGAAGTTGTGAGACGTGAATTCATATACGCCAACACGTAAGATGTGTAACTTCCAGAAAACGAAACCCAAAACATTTCTTTAGGTGATTTCCATCTAAAATGTCAATATAAGTCCCTGCGTTCTTATCATTTTCACTGGTTTCTATGTTATCTTTTCCTTTCCTCTCTGTTTTCTAAAGTGAGCGTGCCATTACGGCGTTCATACACCCAGCTTTCCTATTCTCCTGAATGGCAAGTGTACTTCATTGTGCAGGAATACATCACCAGCCCCATATTACCAGACAGATTTCTCTTTGCGTAGCTCAGCTACTAAGGGGTTGTCCACTTTGGGCGCTTCTTTCTTGTCAGAAGGGTCACCCCAAAATAAGCGGATCGCAGGACGTCTCACTACTGGGTCCCCGAGGGATCAGCGGTAACTAATAATGTAATTCTAAACTTTTTTTTTCGATGCCAGACAACTGCTTTAACTTTATTGGGGCTCCCATCCAAAGCTTGAATATGTCACCGAGGCAATCGTACGTGCTAAGCAGCAATAATTGTAATAGGATATTTACAGGAGAGGCTTCCAGCATTGTGTTTCAAGGTTTGTGTCAGTGAATGGGAACAGTCCTGCTTACATGCGATGGCTGAAAACCTGTGTAGGCTTAATACTTCTCACAGCTGAGGGTTTGTTACAATTGTGCTAAGAGCAAGACTGTATGGGTGTATAGCCTCTGGATTCAATAAAAAAATTGTCCACATTCACTGACAGCATGCAGAGAAGTTGAAAAATAGGTGGGGAATAGAAACACAAGGGGGGTAGTTTATTATGACTGCCTCTTTATACGCCAGTCTTAATATAAAGAAAAATTTGAGTAAAGTGCCAACATTTATAAGGAGGAGAATCCTCTTAATAAATGAGTCGCATCTTCTGGCCAGCACAACAATCGCGGCCATGTGCCGTCCATTCCCCCCACATCGCCCATAAAAAAAATTAAAAAAATATGCATACTCGCCTCACCGCTCCCCTCCGGGTTCCCCCATCACTCCAGCACAGCTCATACAAGGTCATGACGTCAAGCAGCATCAGGGCCCCATATCCGAGAAAGATGTAGAAGATATAGAAAGATGAGGGAGCCGGATGGAGATGAGGTGAGTATAATATTTTTTTTATTTAACTGTCTATGGGGGGTGGGGGGGGGTAGTCTGATCAGGGGTGGCAAGGTACAGGGCCCAGCACAGGCCTCTGCCTTGCTAACCCCCAAAGAGTGAAATCTAGATTTCCACTACAATTTATGCCAGTTTTCTGGCGTCAATTATAATAATTTTGTCAGGCCGCGTTGGTCACTCACCCTTTCCCCGAATCCATGCCCCCTTTCCATAAGTGGCTAGGGTGGCACCAAAAAGGGCAACAGTTGCAAATTGGGACCTTTTACTACTTTTCTATGCTATAAAAGTGGTTTAGAAAGGTTTAGAAATGACCCCCTATGTATATTATAAAGTCACATGACTTTGTAAGGTTTATTTGCTTAAAACTGGGGAAAAAAATAACTTTTAGCTGTAATATATGGGATCATGTCATATTATATCCCCTTAGAGGGGTGTCCGGTGAACAAGCATCATGACATGTCAGTCGGAGAGGGGGTCCCCCATTCACCATGGATTGTCCTGTTCTGCAGACTGCCTGGATTCTCTACATATCCGAAAACTAAAGCTCCAGTGTACAAAGGAAGGGGCACCTGGTGTTTAATAAGGTTTATGGGCAATATTTGGGGACATGTGTGTTTCAAGTCTGTTCACAATGAACAATGAGAGATTGCTATACAAATAATGAGCAGTTCCCTGGTTGCCCAAGGCATCTCTAACAGACCGTCCTGTACTGTGGCAATACCATCATTGCCTTTGGTACATGGTAATGATTTAGCGCAACACAATAGCGGAGATAAATAATTTTGCATTTCACTTTAACCCCATTATAATCATAAACTTCCCATCTACAGATGCAGCAGAGCTAAGTTTGTCATTTGTCACGTCAGGTTTTCTATAGGCCTGCAGAAAAACAACTATAGGGTAATGTAGCCCAAATGAAATGACCTATTCAGCTCTGCTACACATGCACCTTCCTGTATCTCTCCTCCATGACTCCGTAAACCCGTATATAACATATATTGTATTCCTATATTATATCAGAGTTGGTCAGTACATGTCACATGGGGATAACAAGCTACTTCTTCTTAGAATTGGGCCTTGAGATGGTCTTCCATGAATTCACATATGGTATTAAGGGGCTTTAATTGGGGTCTGAAGACGCTGCAACAAATATTTTTAATTCAATGGGGTTTCCCGTGAGTTTTCAACTCGTCAATAGCAGATGTCATAAGACGGCAATGCTAAAGAAAAAGGATGATATTCTAAATACTTTCTTGGTGCTTGGTCCAACTTAAAGGGTAACTAAACTTTTAAAAAACCTTTGACACGTCATAGTGACAGGTCAGAAGTTTTGATCGGTGGAGGTCCGAGCACTGAGACCTCCATCAATCGCTAAAACGAAGTGGCAGAAGTGCTCGTGTGAGCGCTGTGCCGCTTAGTTTCTGATCGGCTTTCCTCAGTACGGTGTATGGACTCAATAGAAAGTCTATGAGTCTGTACACTGCTCGTTCGGCTTTCCAAGGAAACCCGATCAGAATTGAAGCGGGACACAGCTCACCCGAGCACTTCTGCCGATTTGCTTTAGCGATCGCTGGGTGTCTCAGTGCTTAGATCCCCACATATCAAAACTTCTGACATGTCAAAAGTTTTTTTAGAAGTTTAGTTACACTTTCTTTCTCTGTGACAACCCCTTTTTCCAAAAAATCCAACTTCTGAATTCCTGGCAAAAAGGTCATTTTATCATGGTAGGGGGCGACCTTTTCTTTACAGGAGAAATGTAGTGTTACAAAATGCCCATTAAATGAATGGAAAACCATTGACATCCATATTCCTTAATAGGGTACATGGAAAGGACTAGACATTACTGCATAGTCATCCCGACAAGCTCACTTACTGTCAAAAAGATGAAAAAGTGTATTTTTATGTCATTTAAATTTAAAAAAAATATGTGTCGATCCTTGACCAGCTGAGAACCTGCAACTTATCTACTCTTTTGCTTTCCTTATTTTTACATTATGATTTTTTCTTTTAATTTGGTGCAAAAACCACAAGTATGTAACATTAATCTAATGATTAATCAGACCCATTACCAGCAAAGAAGTGTGACTACAGGACAATTGTTGTGAAATAAGCCTGCAGTTTTCTGATTCTCTGGTGCCAACTTCCTCATAGATCCTGTAAAGATGCCAGAGCAGGCGTGGCACCCACCAACACAACAGTTATTATTTCCCATTTAATTAGAACAGCTTTCGACACCAGGAAGATTTGTAAGACGTTTTGCTGGAAGCATGCTGTATACTATTGTTTTTTTTTTTTTATAATAATATTTTAATTCATGGTACAGATATACATCACAGGTAATTACTAATACATAAATAAAAAAGGAGGAGAAAAAAAAGTTAAATATTTCTGAATTGATGAACAATTTTAATGAGACATGTTTTTTTATCCACAAGGTGGCACTCTTCTATTTCTATTTATGGACAATGTCCGTTATAAAGTTGGATTTGGGGCAAAAAAAAATTGCAATACTACATTTTGCGAACCAAAATATACTGTATACAGACTGAATTCAGACATTTGTACTCCAGAAGGTTATAAAACTGAGTGACATATATGGTGGTGGAGAAAAAATTAGGCAAAACATTATACATAACAAATGAGTAACTTTTTGTCTTTTCATGCAAACGCAACAGGATGAAGTTGTAACTTAAGTTGTTCATTTATTAATGTTACTTGATATAGGGGATAATGACCCCCCTACTGTAAATTATAAGAATATTTCACATCATCAAGGAGTTCTATGACCAAATAAAAGCATTTCTGCAAACTTCAAGGTGACTGTTCCTATAATTCACGGTAGGGTCTGCTTTATTCTTTCTAATATGCACAACAGCTGCTGTAGAACCTCTTTTTGAATGGAAAATGTTGATTGCAGCTGAAGAACTACGTGTCAGTCACCCGTAATTGGCACAGAAAAAGGAACTTCCTGCAAAAAAGGTTCTACAACGGACAAGATTATTGGGAGGGCACTTGGTCTGGGGCCTGCATCACCTTTGACACCAAGGGTGCCGTCGCACCCACCCTCCCTGATGGCTGTTCCGTGATCCTATCCAGACAGAAGAGGTGAAGAAGCCACGCTTGTGGCTCTCTTTTTGGGATTTCAATGGAGAGAGACACTTTTTCTACTGGTGGTTGCAATAGGGGGATCCAACAACCTTCCTGGCGACAAACCACTTCTGCAGGAAGAGCTAACTAGTGCCTATGTAGTGTTAGGGTATGTTCACACAAAACGGCCGAAAAATGGGAAGCAGAACGCCTCTAAACATCTGCCCATTGATTTCAATGGGAAAAACTCGTTCTGCTTTTGAAAAACGGCCGCATAAAAAAACGCCCGCGAAAAAGAAGTGCAGGACACTTCTTGGGATGTTTTTGGAGCAGTTTTTCACTGACTCTATAGAAAACAGCTCCAAAAAGTGCCTTAAAAAATGTCTGAAAATCAGGAGACGTTTCATCCAATGTTAGTGCTGCAGCATATGATTGGCTGCAGCAGTCACAGGGGATGAAATGTCATCCCTGGAGGCCGGGCCGGATGCAGAAGCAGAGGGATCTGGGTAAGTATGAGATTTTTTATTTTATTTCTGAGTTGTGATCTTTGCGGTGGAGTCACAGCTTTTCCGCCGCAAAAATCGCAGCATCTGCTCTTTGTTGCAGGTTTTACCTCCCCATTTAATTCAACAGAGAAAATCCACAACACAAAAGCTGCGATTCCGCATCATAAATTGACATACTGCAGATTAAAAACCGCACCACAGGTCAATTTATGAATGTTTTTTCGGCATATTTTTTACGCAGCGTGTGGATGAGATTTGTTCAAATCTCATCCACTCTGCTGCTAGAGTAATATGCTGCGGATTTTCCTGAATGAAATACGTTGCGGAAAATCCGCAGTATCTACGCTACGTGTGAACCTGGTCTTACTCTTCTCTGTATAATCGCCAGGTTCTGACATCAGAATGTGATGTTTATACAAATATTACTAATGCACATATCGAAATTCCATTTCCATTAACGTGTATTATAAGCCAATTATTGCAATCCGTGCTACGAAAAAGGATCGCGTAGACATTTAACCTATTTAAGCTTCGTTCACATCTGCGTCGACATTCCGTTCATGGGTTCCGTTAGACCTTTTAGTCAGGGGAACCCATGAACGGAAACCATAGCTTTCCGTTTGCATTACCATTTCATGGTAATGCTTCCGTTGCAAATGGTTTCCACATTTAAAATGCGCTATTGATTCAGCCATAAAACAGAAACCTTACGGAACGGAGACAAACGGAAACCATTTGCAACGGAAACATTACCATTGAAATCAATGGTAATGCAAACGGAAAGCAATGGTTCATGGGTTCCCCTGACGAAAAGATGTAATGGAACCCATGAACGGAAGCCCGACGCAGATGTGAACGAAGCCTTAAAGCAACACAATTATTATTTGATGGTTTATGGAGAATAGCTGCTACGTTGTAATAAATGGTAAAATGAATAGAAACAATGTCAAATAATATCACTAAACCTAAAGTTTAAAGGACTTTTTATAAGAACTGTTATGTAAATTTGTATACACGTGTAAGATAAAACACTGATCATGGTTGCAGATCATTTTTCACGACGTCCTATCAAAAATCTCATTGAAGAACACTACTGTTCACCCTGAAATGGCTGATAACAGGGAACAGTAGAGACCAACCGCACACTTAATGTAAAGTAGACTTTAGGTGTAGCATCACATTAAGAACAAAATATATGATATATGTATATCGGCTATATAACGTATACTTTTACTATTTTTATCCCTTGTTTTATCTATATACTGGTTTTCCTATTGATTCTTTTGTTCTTTCTATAGTTTCTCGCTTACATTCCTTATTTTTTCTTTCTACCACTCGGGACTCTGTGTAGGATTAACCCCATAAGGATGAGGAATGAAGATTATGAGGCACAGGAGAAGCTCTTCGGAATATTAATCAGTTTAGAGCGTTTAATTCTGTTTGACTTTTGCAGACACATTTCTTATTAACCTTCTCTACAAAGCCAATCTTTCACTGATCGAAAAGAAAAAGATAAAACCTGTTTCTCTTGTAATTAAAAAAGAAAATACAGACTTAGATGGCTAAATCATTTCTCCATACATAATGAAATTAAGAGAGCGCGGTGCTTTAATAAAGGTACATGTAGCCATACGTATTG
The DNA here is from genome assembly GCF_050947455.1 of Rhinoderma darwinii. NCBI lineage: Eukaryota > Metazoa > Chordata > Amphibia > Anura > Rhinodermatidae > Rhinoderma > Rhinoderma darwinii. Next base: position 55,788,039 of record NC_134698.1, read on the forward strand.
GGAAACAGTATATTCTGCCTGTAGTGCCGCCTTGCTCATCTATCTATTATCGTCTTAGGCTCTGCTCAAATTTCTCATCAGAGCTTCCATCCGGGTTTATGTGTTTTCCAGTATTTTTTATGCCAAGAATATCGCACTCTGCATATTCTTTCCGTTTAAAAATACCGATACCTCAACAGACCCCATTAAAATTCAATAGGGTTCGTTTGGATCTGTGGAAAAACAGATTCGGCAAGGTAAGCCATGACGCTAATGTGAGCAAACAAAGTCTTAGACTCCAGACGGATGGTATAACTTAAGCATTTTTACGCATGACTTGGAGAAAAAAAATATTATGAAAAATATATATATTCTTTTTTTACTAAAAAGAAAAGCTCACAGCTCAGATATTAAATTGGAATGGTGAAGGTAAGAAAATTCTAAGTATACGGACAACATATCATAAGAATAATGCAAAGTGATGCGTTCTGTTCAAGAAAAGGCACGATAAAACATTAGTAGTGTGAAGAGTCAGAAAAAAAATTCAATTAATACAGGACTGGCTCATATTTTTAAGATCTCAGAATTTGAGGAGAAATGATAAAAAAAATTCTTATACAATTATATATTAAACCGTTTACATTTTTTTAGGTTCGAAAATTTAACGGAGTTGACTAGTCTTATGTAAATAAAGCTTAGTCACTGAGTAATGAAAAGTTACGCACTTTCTTAGTGGAGTTTGAGGCAGATTTACTTGAGTAACTACACTTTCAACCAACTTTTGAAATGTCATAGAAACAAATCAAAAGTTTGGATCTGTGGGGTCCAGGTACTGAGACCCCCACCGTTGCTGAAACAAAGGTGCCGGAAGACGGCTCTCATAGAACGTGTATGTAATTCGTCTTCAGTCTGACAGGGAGCGCTGATCTCAGCCGAAGGTGCAATACGCTCAGCTGAGCGCTGCTGTACCTACGTTTCAACAAAGGTGGGCGTCTCGGCACCCGGGCCCCCGCTGATCCAAACTTTTGATATGTCTCTATGATATATTAAAAGTTTGTTGAAAGTGTAGTTACTCTTTAATCCAGACTTCACTGGAGTAACATGCGCCAAATTTTTTTCTTAATCCCCAAAACGCGTTTTCTGTAGACATTTTATTTATTTTCTTCATTAAAAGCCTTTATGTTATGCTACATCTACTTCATCTCCTAACTGGGTCTCTGCCATACATTCAGGTCACGCAAAAGCCAGGTTTTAATATGGAGCATGTCTCGCATGCCTCTTATAAAATTTGGAGCATCTTTGTCTGTCCATGAGCCACAAGTTGAGATCTACGCCTGCTCTAAGCAGGAGTTGATTCGCTCTATAGTTAACACCACTCTCTGGCCCAAATTATAGTAAATCCGTTGGCGGCTCCGTCTCCTCCCTGTTAACTCCACCCAAGTTTCTTGCCAAGACTAGTGGCAAGAGATGTTCAAAAGTCACAAATATGGTGTGCGCCAAAATATGCAACTTTTTAATGCCACAAAAGTGTCTTAAAGTTGGTAATAAATTCCGCCTTTTTGTTAAAATTCCTGACTATTTCCAAGATCTCGTCTTGCTTTAAATCCATGGAAAAATTTTTGTATACATCTAGAAGCTGAAAAGTGGTACAAACCAAATATTTCTCACAGCTTAGGCTTTGCTACAATTTATCCAGTCTAAGCAATCTTTTGTGAGCTTTAATAAAGGGTTTGTCTGCTTTGGGAAATTCCTTTACATTAGAATGGTTCAATGACAATAGGCTGAGTACAGGGTGTGACACGACTAGGACCCCCAGTGATCAGCTGTGGTCTGTTGGGAAGTATGACAGCAAGTGTTTAATTACCCTGCAGCGCCACCGCAGGGGAAATGATGTATTACGTAGTTCCCATAGAGCTCGATGGGCTGTCAAAAGTGATTCATCAACGAGCTGTGTCCTTCAGAGCAAGAGACACACTTTGTGGCTGCTCTCCACTCTGGCTAATTCATGAAGGTCCCCAACAGGGTACCCCCATCTATTCATTAAAATTCCGTAAGGTGATTGAAAATGTTCCAGTGATGGAAATCTTAGCGTATGTCCAGACACAGCCCAAACACTGCGAAATCTCCGTGCTGAAATTCTGCAGCCTTTTCGCAAGTGGAATTAACGTGCTTCTCATTGAGAATTAGCAGCTCAGCTCATATTTCACGTGTCTTTTTTGCATCTTTTTTTCCGCAGCGTGTGGATGAGATTTGTTCAAGTTTCACCTACTCTACTGCTAATGTCATACGCTGCAGAATTTTCACACAGATAATCTGGATGGAAATTTTGCAGTGTTTATGCGTGAATGTAGCACTGAAGCGTTTTAGACGCTCTATAGAGTGCCGTGTATCTATGGAGGGCTGAGCTCACAGACCTCTCTCTACTCATGTCATCTTCTGACCTTTGTGATTTTAGGCGAGGTTCCCCTTTAAGATTGGTGATATTTTTTCTGTCTGGTGCTGTAAGATACATTTCCGTTACTTAACGATACTGTTTGGTAAAAAGCTGATAACTTGTACATACAGGGAGCACAGATGGATAAGTACACATACAATTAGTTTACACTTTCCCTTTCTACTCCACTTACAACATTTGCTTTCTACTTACATTATATAACAATTAGGTCCCTAAACAAAGTCGTAGTATTTGTCCAAAAAATAAATAAATGTTGGAGAGAGAGTCTCATTTGACTAAGAATTACCGGATATTTGATAAGCTTGTTTAAAAATGAAAGTATCCAAATATAATGGTAAACATCTCGTCTTCCACATGGACTGAGGGAGGATTTTCACAGCGGGCGAGAATATTTGTGAATGTAATGTAACTGCTCTGAACCTTCACTGTGCAAATATTGAAGTCAAAGAAATCTGGGATGATCCAGTCCTATTTGCATTGTCCTAATTAACTTGATTATGTTTAGTTGTATTTCTTTCTGTAGTGTGTTTATTTAACCCTTCGTTTGCTGTAAAATTGTAGCATGGCTGTAATAGATCCCTGACTGTAAATACTCCAGGTCACTCTTGTTTCAAGGCATTGACCGTTCTTTCTACTTTCTCATATAATTACATTGCTCATTACAGGGTGTTTGATATTTAGCACAGCCAACATCCTAGAGTCGCCACTTTACGGAGGCTGGTATTTGGCTTGTAATATTTAGAGGGGAAATCTAGTCAAAATGATCAATATACATGTAAGGATATCACATTTTTGGTGACTGGGACCACCAATGATTTCCTAAATGAAAGGGCTCTATAGAAAAAAAAACCTCCTTTGGCACAACAACCTATACACACACCATCAATTTAAGTTGTCAGGTTTTCGATAACCGAAATCTCTAAGCAATTCTAAAGAGGGTTTATTCCCATGACGCACACACACGTCATGGTAATCCCGGCAATGATTGCGAGCCAGGCTCCTGCTGTACTAGCCAGGTTTCAGAGAAACCTCAGATCCCGGCTATTAAAAACTTAGATGTGATCGATAACAGCTGGATCCTGTGTGTCAGAGATATGCAGGACCTGATTTCTGCCTAGCCGTCAATTTAGTTAAACTGGCGGACTCGGCTCGGTCAGATCTATACAGCTTCTATGTATATAAGATACATAGAAGCTGTGTTTTAAAAAACAAAAGTCAATTTTAAAAGTTATTTAAAAGTGCATAAAACATTGGTTTATTTAAAAACCAACAACTTTCAAATGGGTACATAGCCTTTAAAGGGGTTGTCCAGGCTTTAATACATTCTTTTTTTAGTATTGGCCTCCAGTCGCCATATTAATAAAAATAAGTTAATGTAATTTACATGGCCAGTACATCAAAAAGACAAATAAAGCACCAAATCTACTACTGTGGGAAGAGAGGAGGACGAGCCATGTTTACATGCGGTCATGGCTAGTCGGTAGGTGGGACATAAAGTCTATAAGCTTATTAATACAAATTAAGACAGAACCCTTTTAGTTCTGGAAATCAATGGGGGTCCGAGATCATGGTAGGTATGGTTTATTTCAATGGCAGCATGCCCTATACTGCCATCTATAATGTTTTTTTGCCCAATTTCTTCAACGTGGGGAAAAAAACATAGTGTAAAAGCAAGGAACATCTCATAGAGGTAAGAGTTAGGGCTCGTCCACATGTAACGGAATTGCCACGTGTTTTCCGGTCGAAATTTCGGCCGGAAAAAACACAGAAGAATACAGTAGCAACATAGTGTATGAGATTTAACAAATCTCCTCCACACGCTGCATAAAATTTCTGAGCCGCAATTGACCTGCAGTGCGTATTTTTCAGACCACATAATGTCAATTCCTGCTACGGAAAGTGGACTGAATTGTTGCGTTTTTCAGAGGAGATGTCACCATCTCCTAATGTTGAGAAAAACGCAGCAATTTCCACACCATTTTCTGCCATAAAAAAGGCAGGAAATGGTGCGTTTTTGCCGCAGCGGAAAGCCTTTGACTTTCAACGGAATTGCTGCAGAAATTTTCTGCACCAATTCCATCGTGTGTGGACAAGCCCTTACTGATATTTACAGAACCAACTAAATGATATTATAAGCAAATGTAGACCCCAAGAGTACAAGTTCTATTGTATAGTAAGTGACTAAAACTACAAAGGTGACATTTTGGTACATCAATTAGTGTGAATGTTTTTGTAACAGATTAAGGTCCAAAAATAATGTGTTTTCTTTTTTCCTTTTCCTACAGCGCTAGTGAGAGAAGTGTACGGTGCACAGCGTGAAAGAGATGAAGCAATTATGGCGCGACTTAGATTGGCCAATGAAGAGAGGGACGAAGCTCTTCTTCGTGTCCAGCAACTCCAGCAGTACATCAGAGAGTAAGATCAGCGGTCGGCGAACTGTTTTGGCAGTTTTTGTGTCCATTTCCCCACATGTATTGAAAACAATTAACCAGCATATTGTCATTTAAGGCCTGTCTTTACTGCAATAACTACATACACATCATTCAACTAGTATACATTATTTTCCTCTTTTTGACGCTCTTGCTTGGTGAGTACTACAGTCTATAATTGTCACGATCTGTGGGTATGTGGACCCACTGGGCCGTACCACTGTAGCGGTGTAGCAGCTGGCCAAACGGGGTACAAAGTCAATGTCTATTGTTTGGATAAAGGTACCTGTGGCAATTCAGACAGTAGCGATGGTTTAGGCTCAGATGGAACTCTGGCAGCAGGCAGACAACAGGTGCGGAGAAACACAGTGGGTGTAGTAGGTGACACAACACGACTCCAACTCAGTATAGCACAGGAACACGGTAGCACAGGATACAGGTAGCTGGAACTGGAAAACACTCAAGGAACCATTTGCAAGACAGACACGGGTAGATAAAAACGCGCTCAGGCAATGCAGCGAGGGGCAGAGCCCTTCTTATAGTCCAGGGTTATCTGGGAGCAATGAGCTCAATCTCACACGTGTGCGCTCCGGCTCCTTAAGGCTCGCGTGCGCACCCTAGTGGTCACTGCGGAATTGGACAGCTGCATGTGCAGACATCTCTGGAGAGAAGGGCGTCGACAGGATGGGAGGAGTTCGTGGTCAGCGACCACGGACATTACAATAATACTGTCACCATCTGACACTTTTTTGGGTGACCACCATTTTAGTAGGTTTGTAGGTCGTATTACTTAATGTTGTGCAATACACTGCATCTTCATGCTTCACAGGCCTGTATAATGCCTCTAGTGGGAATTGGTGCCTAGAAAAAAAGAACTTATATTTTTGTAAGTTTTTGTAATTTGGGAAACTAAGTTGTGAGCTGGATATGTAATTGGCAATAGCTGGATATGGAACTGAATATGTAATTGGTAAAAGTGAAATCTGTAGTTAGACAGAAAGTCGGTAAAGACTGGGGGGTGAGGCATTGATTTGGGAATTCATGGCTGTCATCAGGTACTGGCAATAAAAAGCAACCAATGAAATAAGCATTACAAGGAACAGTACAAATGGGGAGCAAATTGGGTCAGAACAAAAATTCAATGTAATGTCATCCCCTTTTTGTAAAGCCTGGTGCGTAGAAAACAGCCAGGCCCATGGACCTTGTACGAACTTGTATACAGGAGGAAGTATTCATAGAGCTTGTTTCTCATTATTACAAGCAGCAAACTGGAAATCTATACATTGCCTCTCTCACCTACACCCCTTTATACTCTGATTCCCCGGGATAGGGCACCTGACAGGTCTTCTTTAAAATGAATGCAGCAAAGTGCAAATAAATCAGACCGTAAAACCTGCTGCAGTCTGCAAGAGAACTGCACCTGGGGGGAAGATTTATTTTCCAGCAAGGCAGCCAGCCCAAATAAAAAGCCATGGCTACACAACAATAGCTTAAAAACAACAATATCAATTTGCTAGGGTGTTCAGATCTCCAGTCAATTGAAAGTAGTAAATAGATGTTCATTCACGAGAGTCCAATGGAGAGTGACCGTGTACATGTGGTCAAATCTCCACCGGGAACAGGGGACTGTGCACCACTGTTCTCAAAATTGGTGGTGTCCCAGCAGTCAGACCCCTCTCTATAAGACTTTTTAATGGCATATCAAATTTATATACCTTAAATGTTTACTGTATGGAAAACCCCTTTAATGTTCTTGCACATAAAAGTCCAAGTGGTTGAATTATTTTTATAGGCATTTTATATGAGCATGATATTTATTTATTTTTTCAATTACTTGATTTTCTTGTTTTGGCATCGGGATACCCGGAGCTTTGTTCATACATGTAGGTCTATAAAAGCATATGGAAATATTGACACGAACCTACAGACATGTCCCAGACAGACTAAAAAATACACAAATTTATCAGCACTGACACTGTCAGATAAACATTCACATGCTGGCCATGAAAGATTGACAGCGCAGGAGACCAAGAAGATCCCACACAAACAAATAACACGACAGCAGCCATAGAGCAATTATAGAATTGTATATCCATCTACCCGATACCAAACTATAGGGACTGTATCGCTACAGGAGGCTGTGACAATCCAAACTCATGTAGAGGATTTGCAGTCACTAAAATCTATTCACCAATTAAAATATTTATTCAGATTACGTTCACATTTCCCCACAGTTGCTGCACTGCTGGGTCTAAAAAAAATCTGCAATCAACAACACTATTAAGGGAAAGATCAAAACACACTAAAACCGCTACATGTCAATATGGCCTAAGCCTTTTCTTTGTGGTGCAAATAATGCAATTATACAAAACGCAGGAAAAAAAATGAGAATGTTTTCTCCCAATTCCAGATTTTGTAGAAAATTCCTTTGTTTTTATTTGCAGTGCTTATTTGTATCTGAATCATTATAGGGGTTTACCCATCAGGGACATTTATGGCATATCCGCAGGATATGCCATAAATGTCAGGTAGATGTGGTTCCCACGTCTTGGACCTACACCTGTCTCTAGAACGGGGCCCCCTAAACCCCGTTCTACCTTTCTCTGTTCCCGTTGCCTTCCGAGCCACTTCCTGATTACATGGTCGGAAATTACGAAAACAGCGTTGCTTGCTGAGCTACGCTGTTTTCATAACTCCTATAGAAGTGTATGCCAGTTACGGATGCAGCGTAATTTAAGACCATATAATCAGTGAGTGGCCCGGGAGGCAACGGGAACCGAGAAAGGCAGAACGGGTTTTAGGGGGCCCTGTCCTAGTTATAGTTGTGGGTCTCAGAGGTGGGAATCGCACGTATCTGATATTTATGACATATATTGTGGATATGTCATAAATGTCCCTTATGGGAAAACCTTAAAGGGGTAAGTAAGAGATAAAAAGTCAAAAAAATGATATCTGCGAATACATGAAATATAAGTATGAGAATACAGATATATTCATGAACTAAGAAATAATTTGGTCTCGGTCAGGGCCGGCCTTAGATTGGATGGTGCCCCGGGCAGTACCTTCTATCGATCCCCCCCCCCCCCCCGTTTCTGGTGTCTGGTGCCCAAATAACATTCCTGTCAGGTGCCCAAGTAACACTGCTCATTCAATAAACCTAGGGAAACCCCTGGTGCCTATGCCATCAGGGCCAGTAGTGCCCCCTTCAGTAACAGCAGGGGATGTGCTCTGTGCAACTGCGCAGGTCAAAAAACCCCTAAGACCGGCCCTGGTCTAAGTACCGATAAACATGTCAGAAAACACACTTTATGCATTTATAGTACTGTATTAAAAGGATCATTGCCCTAGTGATTTAAAAAAAATCAATCTCACTTATTAATTTTCCATTTTCAATAAAATATATGAAATGTTAGCAATAGCGCCTTTCAGTGGTCATGTTATATGCAAAAACTGTTTTAGTTAAAGGGAATCTGACAGGAGCATTTAGCTCCCCCCCCCCAAACCGCCACCAGCCTGTTATCCTGGACCGTTATTGGTTGACAATGATGCCCTTGTATATTCTTGTCGATGCAGCATAATATAGAAAAAGGACTTTTAAAAAATTGGACACTATATGCAAATGAACTGTAAAGCATCTTGGGGGTGGCGCCATTCCTCTGTATAGGATAACAGGCCAGTTCCCTTCCTGTTTTGAATGACGTCCCGCAGGCCAGGATACTTCATCACAACTGTGGCGGCACCTGGCGCAGTGTAGCAAGGTGTACTGTACTCGACTTCATCTGCGCATGCGCCACATGGGACGTCAATCAAGGTGGGGGGCCACCAGCGTGGCTCTTCAGAGGATCAGCACCACCTCCATGACTCTTTACAGGTCATTTGCATATAGCGTGCTGTTTTTAAAGCTCTTTTTCTACACTTCGCGGCATCGGCCAGAATATTCAAGGGCATCATAGTCATCCTACCCCCGTCCTACATAACAGGTTAGTAGTGGTTTTGGGACCTAAATCCTCCCAAAAGGTTTCCTTTAAAATCTTTTGAAGTGTTAAATTCCATTTGACTCCTTCATGAGGCATACTTTTATCCACCAAGTACAAATATGTGCAAACTTTGTTTTTCTAACACCTGTAAATCATGGATTGGAAGTTTCATCAGTCATGTGACATGGGACAGAACGAGTGCGTAATATTTCTCGGGATCAGCGCAGTGCTTTATATAGATCATTTACCCATTCTTCTATCTGGCAGGAATCAAAAAGTAAGGAAGCGAAAACCCTAATTAAAAGAGAAACGATCAATAAAAACATGTGAAGAGCCTGCTTTACTAAACCGTCTCAGCACATATGAAGAACTGATCCCTGTAGCCATATATTGCGGTAAACATTAATAAGTTAACAGGCTGCAGCCGAGGAGAGATGAGCTCGGCATTATTGAAAGATACAGCAGAACAGCTGGCGCCGTAATGCGTCGGGAGTGCAGGGCGTCCCCTGAAGACACTCACAGCGAAATTACTTCAACTCCCAAAGATTTGGAAAGAGAATTCATTTTGCTTCTGAATTGAGGAGCAAGTCTTTGGCCACTTAGAGCTTCTCTCTCTCTCCTCTAGTGTTTTTCTCTTCATGACTTCTCATTGTCTGTTTCTCTCCTGTCTCTTGTCTAGGATGGAAGATATTAACCCTAAAGAAAGTGACATGGTAAGCGGTCTCCAACAGAGAGTTCCCACTTTTTTTTTCTATTACTGGATTAGGCCTCTGCTTGAATGAGTTTGACATAAATGTTATTAGCCCCCTATCTATACTATCCATTCTTCGTCAAAGGTATTATTGGTGAAAATAAATAAATAAATAAATGTGTGTATATATATATATATATATATATATATGTGCGTGTGTGTGTATATTTGTATATATATATATATATATATATATATATATATATATATATATATATACAGTGGATATAAAAAGTCTAGACACCCCTGTTGAAATGCCAGGTATTTGTCATGTTACAAAATCAGTCCAAGACGAATCATTTCAGAACTTTTTCCACCTTTAATGTCACCTATAATCTGTACAATTGTATTAAAAACAAACTGAAATCATTTAGGGAGGAAAAATAAAGAACAAAAATAATGTGGTTGCATAAATATGCACACCCTTAAACTAATACTTTGTTGAATTACCCTTTGTCTTTATGAAAGCATTCAGTCTTTTTGGGTAGAAGTCTATCAGCATGGCACATCTTGACTTGGCAATTGTTGCCCACTCTTCCTTGCAAAAGCGCTCCAAATCTTACATCTCCTGTGTACAGCCCTCTTTAGGTCACCCCACAGATTTTCAATGGGATTCAGGTCTGGGCTCTGGCTGGGCCATTCCAAAACGTTGATCTTCTAGTGAAGCCATTCTTTTGTTGATTTGGAGTTATGCTTTGGGTCGTTGTCGTGCTGAAAGGTAAAACTCCTCTTCATCTTCAGCTTTTTAGCAGAGGCCTGCAGGTTTTGTGCTAATATTGACTGATATTTGGAACTGTTCCTAATTCCCTCCACCTTGACTGAAGCCCCAGTTCCAGCTGCAGAAAAACAGCCCCAAAGCATAATGCTGCCTCCACCATGCTCCATAATGCTGCTGCCACCATGCTTCACTGTGGGTATGGTGTTCTTTTGGTGATGTGCAGTTTTGGCTATGCAACAAATATACCATTTGGAATTGTGGCTAAAAAGTTCAACCTTGGTCTCATCAGACCATAACACGTTTTCCCACATGCTTTTGGCAGACTTGATGTAGGTCTTTGCAAAACATAGCCGGGCTTGGATGTTTTTCTTTATTAGAAAAGGCTTCCGTCTTGCCACTCTACCTCTCAGCCCAGACATATGAAGAATATAGGAGATTGTTGTCACATGCACTACACAACCAGTACCTGCCATAAAGTCCTGCAGCTCCTTTAATGTTGGTGCAGGCTTCTTGGTAGCCCCCGGACCAATTTTCAGCTTGTCCTTTCATCAAGTTTTGAGGCACATCCAGTTCTTGGTAATGTCACTGTTGTGATAAATGTAATCCACTTTTTGATAACCGTCTTCACTGTGTTCCATGGTATATCTAATGCCTTGGAAATTTTTTGGTACCCTTCTCCTGACTGATGCCTTTCAACAATCAGATCTCTTTGATGTGTTGTAAGCACTTTACGGACCATGGGTTTTTGCGGTCACATGCAACAAAGAAAATGTCAGGAAAATCCTAATAGAACAGCTGAACTTTATATGGGGTTACTCAGAATCACTATAAATAATGGCAGCTGTGTACTGACTACTATTTAACATGAGTTTGAATATGATTGGCTACATTTTAACAGGGGTGTGTAGACGTTTTATATCCACTGTATATATGTGTGTGTGTGTGTGTGGGTGTGTGTGTGTTTTGGGTGAAACAAAAAGAAAACCGCACTGCTCAAGTTAGTGGGTGCAAATAAATCCTCCCAGACTCAGGCTATGAGCCATTCGGTATAATAAGCAAAAAGTAGAGGCAGCACTCCGGATTGTGAATAAATAAACTGTTGTGTTTTATTTACCCCAGCAATATTTCAATCCAACTCAATAGGGTCTTTCTCAAGCAATATGTGACATACAGGTTTGGGTATATATATACCCTAAAGCAGGGGTGTCAAACTCGGCCTGGTAAGTGGGCCACATATAGAAAAAATGGGAAGTTGACGGGCCGCATTACTTTCAAATTTGATACAATAGAAAATTATTGTTAATCAATTAGTTATTTGAACTACTATAACACTATATTACTATAATAATACTACATTACTATAATAATACCGCTAGGTTTAAAATTTGAGATCTTTCGCCACGTGCTTATTTCAACAATCCTGTTTTCCAGTTTAAGTTTTTCCAACTCAGTTAGCAGCGTTTGGCAGACACACATGTCAAGATTGGGCAGCCCCTTTTTAGATAGTGCCATAGTGCCCTCTGCGGATGCTGCCGCAGTGCCCTCTGCGGATGCTGCCGCAGTGCCGTCTGCGGATGCTGCCGCAGTGCCGTCTGCGGATGCTGCCGCAGTGCCCACTGCGGACGCTGCCGCAGTGCCCTCTGCGGATGCTGCTGTAGTGCCCTCTCTAGATGCCGCCGCAGTGCCCTTTGTAGATGCCGCCGCAGAGTCCTCTGTAGATGCTGCCACAGTGCCCTCTGTAGATTCTGCCTCAGTGCCCTCTGTAGATTCTGCCTCAGTGCCCTCTGTACATAATGCCACAGTGCCCTCTGTAGATAATGCAACACACCCCTAGATAATGTCATAGTGCCCTCTGTAGATAATGCCACAGTGCCCTCTGTAGATAATGCAACACACCCCTAGATAATGCCACAGTGCCCTCCGCAGATGCTGCCACAGTGCCCTCCGCAGATGCTGCCACAGTGCCCTTTGCAGATGCTGCCAGAGTGCCCTCCGCAGATGCTGCCACAGTGATGTCAGGGGCTTGCCCACAGCTGGAGTCCCGGAGCAGAGCCGCTTCTAGCACTCTGCCTGGGATTACAGCTCTGCTCCTGACATCACTGCCCATATATGGACAGAGATGTCAGGGGCAACCCCAGAGCTGGAGTCCTGGGCAGAGCGCTAGTAGGCTCTTCCTGGGACCCCAGCTGTGCTCCTGACATCACTGGGACTCCTGCTCTGGGGAAGCCCTGGACATCATTGTAGATGTATGGACAGCGATGTCAGAGGCTTCCCCAGAGTCCCAGAGCAGAGCCTATACTAGCGCTCTGCCCAGGATTCCGGCTCTGGGGTAGCCCCAGACATCGTGTGTCCAAACATAGACACCGATGTCAGGGAATTCCATAGAGTCCCGGAGCAGAGCCAATACTAGCGCTCTGCACGGTACTCCAGAAAGCCCCAGACATCGCTGTTCATATGTGGACAGCGATGTCAGCGAATTCCAGAGTCTCGGAGCAGAGCCTATACAAGCGGCTCTGTGTCCCGCGGGCCGCAGATGACAGCCCCAGGGCCCGCATGCGGCCCGCGGGCCACGTGCTTGAGACCCCTGCCCTAAAGTTACAGTGAATCAATCAACAAATTTCATATGTGAATAAATACAAAGAAAAAAATATATACAGTGAAGGAAATAAGTATTTGATCCCTTGCTGATTTTGTAAGTTTGCCCACTGTCAAAGACATGAACAGTCTAGAATTTTTAGGCTAGGTTAATTTTACCAGTGAGAGATAGATTATATAAAAATAAAAAAAAGAAAATCACATTGTCAAAATTATATATATTTATTTGCATTGTGCACAGAGAAATAAGTATTTGATCCCTTTGGCAAACAAGACTTAATACTTAGTGGCAAAACCCTTGTTGGCAAGCACAAGAGTCAGACGTTTTTTGTAGTTGATGATGAGGTTTGCACACATGTTAGATGGAATTTTGGCCCACTCCTCTTTGCAGATCATCTGTAAATCATTAAGATTTCGAGGCTGTCGCTTGGCAACTCGGATCTTCAGCTCCCTCCATAAGTTTTCGATGGGATTAAGGTCTGGAGACTGGCTAGGCCACTCCATGACCTTAATGTGCTTCTTTTTGAGCCACTCCTTTGTTGCCTTGGCTGTATGTTTCGGGTCATTGTCGTGCTGGAAGACCCAGCCACGAGCCATTTTTAATGTCCTGGTAGAGGGAAGGAGGTTGTCACTCAGGATTTGACGGTACATGGCTCCATCCATTCTCCCATTGATGCGGTGAAGTAGTCCTGTGCCCTTAGCAGAGAAACACCCCCAAAACATAATGTTTCCACCTCCATGCTTGACAGTGGGGACGGTGTTCTTTGGGTCATAGGCAGCATTTCTCTTCCTCCAAACACGGCGAGTTGAGTTAATGCCAAAGAGCTCAATTTTAGTCTCACCTGACCACAGCACCTTCTCCCAATCACTCTCAGAATCATCCAGATGTTCATTTGCAAACTTCAGATGGGCCTGTACATGTGCCTTCTTGAACAGGGGGACCTTGCGGGCACTGCAGGATTTTAATCCATTACGGCGTAATGTGTTACCAATGGTTTTCTTGGTGACTGTGGTCCCAGCTGCCTTGAGATCATTAACAAGTTCCCCCCGTGTAGTTTTTGGCTGAGCTCTCACCTTCCTCAGGATCAAGGATACCCCACAAGGTGAGATTTTGCATGGAGTCCCAGATCGATGTCGATTGACAGTCATTTTGTATGTCTTCCATTTTCTTACTATTGCACCAACAGTTGTCTCCTTCTCACCCAGAGTCTTACTTATGGTTTTGTAGCCCATTCCAGCCTTGTGCAGGTCTATGATCTTGTCCCTGACATCCTTAGAAAGCTCTTTGGTCTTGCCCATGTTGTAGAGGTTAGAGTCAGACTGATTCATTGAGTCTGTGGACAGGAGTCTTTTATACAGGTGACCATGTAAGACAGCTGTCTTTAATGCAGGCACCAAGTTGATTTGGAGCGTGTAACTGGTCTGGAGGAGGCTGAACTCTTAATGGTTGGTAGGGGATCAAATACTTATTTCTCTGTGCACAATGCAAATAAATATATATAATTTTGACAATGTGATTTTCTGTTTTTTTTTTTATATAATCTATCTCTCACTGGTAAAATTAACCTAGCCTAAAAATTCTAGACTGTTGATGTCTTTGACAGTGGGCAAACTTACAAAATCAGCAAGGGATCAAATACTTATTTCCTTCACTGTATATCTTTGTGTACAATATATACATACAAACGCCATATGTATAGCCAAATTCATTGTTCAGTCATTAATTTCATATATAGTATATATAATGTGAAATAAAGTGCGGTCAAACAGTGCCATAATGATAAATAAGGTAATAAAAACATAAGAAAGAGGTCAGCTGTGTATCATAGACTATTAAGTGTACTTTCAGCTGGACTGTACTCACTACCTAATGGACACACGCTCATCGGTGGTATTGTGATTTGGTACTCTTATCTTATTCAAATTCTTTGCCCTTCCCCTTGCCGGACTTAATTTAACACACACGCGCATGCGCAGTAGTGATGTAGAGACGCCGTTATGGCGTCTATCCACAGATGAGCGTGTGTCCATTAGGATATTACCTAATGGCTTATATGTACTATATATGAAATGAATGACTGCACAATGAATTTGGCTATACACATGGCGTTTGTATGTATATATTGTACTCATATAGATATATTTTGTCACTTCTCTTTATTTATTAACATATACAATTTGTTGATGGATTCACTGTAACACTAGGGTATATATATATATATATATATATATATATATATATATATATACCCAATCCTGTATGTCACACATTGCTTGAGAAAGATCCCGTTGGACCGAAATTTGTGTATGTGTGTGTGTATATATATATATATATATATATATATATATATATATATATACATATATACTCCTCAACATTGAAATTGCCACACCTAGAATGGCAAGCCGTAAGGTTAAGCAAATCGAGGAAGTAGCCGGTATCACGAAGATCTGCAAATAATCAAATTTTCAAGCACCTAGCGCCAATCTGTGGCATGTTGCTTAAAAGCAAAGTTTTTGAAACATCCAAAATTTTATCAACTTGTGTGGGATGATTGTGCAATGACTCCTGTTCATCGACGTGCCAGTTATCGCCACTTTTCGAAAACTGAAACGGACGCTACGCTCCTAGGCCGTGATATCAGCACTGTTCAACGTTGCGTGTCCCAGAGGTTGGGAGAACAACTAACGGGAATGACAGCAAGAGGTGTGGGGAGGCGAACCCTTATATATATATATAATCTCCAAGTTACAGATGTAGCAGGGCTGAGCTTATCATTTAACTTCTGGGGATGTATTGTTTGTGCATCCTGATTTTCAGCTGTATAAGAATAAAAAAAGTCTGCAGAAACCCCCGTACGTGCTAAAATCCTGCCAGGGAATCCGCTATTTTAATAAAGTTTTATTTTATGCTTCTCATTTACCATTGTGACATGAGCTTTGTTTATCCCTGTTCATGCAGGAGTTTTATCTGTAGCGTTGTCAATAGACTGCGTGCCCACTTGACGCTAAGATGTGCCACTAAGAGGAGCATCAAGCGGCACAACACAGTCATAACCACTGCCAAATTTGCATTGGTCACTTCACTACTTACGAATCCTCTGTAAATGTAATCAAAATAAAGAGTTTTTGTTTCCTATATCATTTGAAGATCTCTACTTTCTGTCACTGAATGAAGACATTTTGTTTACGTCCATAGGCTAAAACCCATGCAGTATTAGGCCGTTTCAGAGGGCTGTAGTATGGCTGCATTTTAGCATCCATATTATGACTGCTATACCCGGATTTCCTGTGGTTTTACAGAATTGGAGAATTGCGGCCCCATTCATTCCTATGGGGCCATGCACACGACCGTGGTTTTCACGGTCCGTACATGGCCCGGGAGCCTGGACCGCAGAAAGAACGGACATGTCTTATTACGGCCGTGTTCTGCGGTCCAGGCTCATTGAAAATAACGGCCGCAGCCATGTGCATGGGCCGCCATTTGCGGGCAGCTCGCGGCTGACAGTCTGCTGCCGGCCGACCCGAAAATCACGGCCGTGCACATGGCTACGGTCCTGTGCATGAGGCCTTAGTCTTTCTCACTGCTGAATTTGCTGCAATTGTATCCAGGTAATTTTCTGTGATCTGAATATATTCACAGCACAAATCTCTCTTCTGTTCTACTACATCTACTTCTCCTACATCTACTACTTCTACTATGTATCAGCCTGGTCCCCAGGTTGTTTAGTGCACAGGGAATGGTTTTGATTGGATACAATTGTAGCAAGCATTCATATTATTAGGTCACAATCCGTTGTCAGACTCTAGATACAAAGACAAATGTTTCCATTCACTGACAGCTAGCCAATATCTTGAAATAGAGCGTAATTGAAATAGGGAATTTATTAAGACTGTGGTGTTCGCCAGTCTTAATATAACGAGCACTGGAGTAAAATTTGTAGAAATTAGGCGCCAGAAAGCAAAATCTGCATATGTTTCCATTGTATTATTGTCTATGCTTATTATAGCTGAGACCTGTTTATCACTGATCATATTTTCTTCAGACCCTACAAGAACTGCTTGATAAACTGGATGAAGCTGAAGATGGGGCGGACATTGTGCGGAACGGGGATCTTATTTTAGAGCATTTTAAGAGGAGCCAGGAAAGAAGAGAGCAAATCACTGGTGAGGAGATGGGTGCAGTCATAATAGAGCGGGACACGGCTCGTGCTCAGGTGAGAGATCACACTGGATCTAATTTGTCCTTATCTTTGTCCTGCCTATGCAAAATTTTGTGTATATCATTATGTAAAAAATAATTTCTCACTTAAAGGGAATTTGTTACGTCAAACATGTCGTCCTATCTGCGAGCATTATGTTAAAAAGAAGGAGGAGCGGAGCAGATTGATTTACGGTTTTGTGGGAAAAGATTCAGAGTAATCTGTCATTTATTGACTGAAATCCCTGCTCACTGTGGGCGAAAGAGTCTAGTGGGCGGTCCTACTCTGGAGAAGGGATTTCA
Organism: Rhinoderma darwinii; assembly: GCF_050947455.1. NCBI lineage: Eukaryota > Metazoa > Chordata > Amphibia > Anura > Rhinodermatidae > Rhinoderma > Rhinoderma darwinii. The sequence continues at coordinate 55,805,447 of NC_134698.1, forward strand.
ATCAATATCTTTGGGTATGGCTCTTGTCTTCTAAATGAGTTGTCATACGGTTTTCTTGAATATTTGGCTATTTGTGCAGTAATATTTTAGTTTTATATCTGTGCATGAGCCTGGGTGGTCACAGGACCTAAATTTACTTATGACTGACTTTTTTCTTGACTTTTTTGGTTTTCTGCTAATAAAGCTTATTTGTTGTATAATGTTAATAACAACTACTTTTAATATAACTTTTCAATATACTTGATTCAAATGAATGGAAACATATAAAGAAGCAGAAAGCCTGTCGTGATCATATTCAACAGGTACACATACGGTACTTGCAGATACTGGCATTGGATGCGGATTGTCAGCGGATTTGGTGAGGATTTAGACAGGGAATCCGCGCCTAAATCCTCATCAAATCCTGAACGTGTGAACATGGCCTAAGTCGCTTCCTGAGCACAACCTGAAGGGGGCAGTATTTACATCTGCCAGATGTTCACAAGGCAAGCGTTACGAGGAGAAGCTTATATACATTGATTCAAGTGCCAAGACTATGAAGCAGAGGTGTAACTAGGGGAGGCTGGCATAGCATTTGCCATGGGTGCTGGGTATGGCAACAGCAAATTCAATAGTAATGTTTCAAAAATAACAGGGGCACTTACTATTTTGGCTTCATACTCACTTTGTATGGTGGAGGAAAATGGGGCTCAGCCACAGTGCCAGGGCAGACTGATGATTAAGATTAAAGCCCCACGGAGCGTCAATGACTGTCGCGATACGTCTGACAGTCGTGCCGACACACATTTATGGTCACCCAATTTTGCAGGTAAACAGTTTTTTTTTTTACTCGCAACAACGCGTGGCCATTAACAAGCAATTTGACATCTGGGCCTAACGGTGGCAGCGCGGCCGCGTCAATGCTGCCGCATGTGGCTTTACTCGAAGTCACTGAACTACGAACCCATAAATTCACATCAGCTCCCAGGGATTTGTATTGATCACATTGTTGGCGAGGGGAACCAAACAAAAAAAAAACAAACTGATCTTTGTCCCTTCTATAAGGAGAAAACTGCAGCTTTTAATAAAAAAAAAGTTATGTTTTTTTTGTAAAATCATAGTTTATGGAAGTGGAATCCTCCCTGTTTTGTCTGAATTATTAGAAATGATACTGCAGCCGGCTTGCTCTATTTGTAGCAGCTGTTTAAATGTTAAGGTGTGCTTCTAAAGAGTTAAAGAAAATAAACCTTTTCCTTTTACGTTTTTATATGACCTGTTTGTCAGTTACAGGGTTAAAACCTCATACACATATACCAATCCAGACATGCCCCAGATTCCCGCATTGAGATTGACATCCCTATTCCACTGCTCACAGGGCCCCGTTACTCTCCTGAGCTGCAAAATAGGGTCACAGATGCTCTTGCAGGTACAAAGCAACCTTAGAATTTGTAGTCAAAGGTTGCCAGCTAGCAGCTAACTGATTTCCCTTTCTAAGGCAATATAAACATTCACTTGTCTTCCTGTAGGCCCTGCCAAATTCCATAATTCCAGTAGCAAGGCAGCTTAAATGAGGCTGAATGTCGTCAAAAGGAGGCCGAATTACTGAATCAGTCTGTAGCAAGTCGTTAAAGGAGCAATTCCACCCAGCAGAGCAGAAAATAAGCTTCTGTAAATAATCTAATTGGCTTCCCTAAATAAATCCACAACGCCAATGAGACATTTCACTGCTTTGAAATAATCTACACTTTTGCCTCAGTGTCAGTTTATACTTTGCTCTCGGTTTCAAGCGTCAAAACAAATCACTTATTAATTCTGTCAAAAAACACAACCTGTAGTTACAGGCGAAACGCGTAAACCTTGACACCTATAGACAGCGTATTTCTTCTTATGGCAAGACTATAACATCCTCCTGCTGACTTTATCTCTCTTTATTTCAAGTGTATAATCCCTTTTTGTTAGAAGGGTTACCCCTAAAATAAGTGGTACACCCTGTGATCAGAGTCTCTCATTGATCAGTTGTAATCTGTGGATGAACCAGGCAGCAACTGTTCAATTTTCCTGCAGCACCACCACAGGAGAAATAAGTCATTACACTTATTACTTAACATTGAAATCGAGGGGCTGTCTGTGTAATGCACCGACATGCCGAGTCCCTTAGAGCGGGGGGCACTCTGCGGGGGGCACTCTTTGTAGGTTTTTCTCCGATGGTCCTGAATGAGGGACCTCCTTCTATTAACTCAGAATTTCCGAAGTTGTTTGAAAATGGAGACGTTCCTTTTAAGAAGCAAATTTAATATTTTATTATAGGAAACTGGGGGAATATTCTGAAATTCACACTCCCTGCAACTTTCTTTCCTATCAAACAATAAGATTTAAGCTGCCGTTTATGGGATAGGATACAAAGTGTTGTAAACTAATGATGGAGCTACAGAGAAGCAGTGAAAAATGTGATTTTTTTTTTCTCCTATTACTGCATGGTATAATAGGGACATGCCAACCGGTATTAAATGATCTAGGTGATTGTTACTTAAGCAATTTTATAATGTATTCTGTGCATTTGCCCAAAGTTGGAGCTTCCCTTTAATAGTCCGTCTGATCATTAGCAAGTTCTGCACACGACCGTAGTTTTTATCTGTAATTACAAATCCTTAATTACGGATAATCTGCGGACCCATTCATTTTAATAGGCCACAAACACCTTTCAGTATGTGTCCGGGCTGTAGAAATGATCCGCAAAATATAGAACATGTCCTATTCCTGTCCGCAATTGCGGCACAGACTTGCCCATAGAAGTCTATGGGCACGGGCAAAATTGTGGATGGCTACGGATGTGCATCCATACCTGTCTGTAATTGCGGAAGCGTTGCTATGCCACGGCAGGGGATACCTAAAAAAAATGACACCTGAATGATCATGTGACCTTTTCAAGGGGTTGGGACATGTTGGTCACATCATTTGCAGCCTCCCTATTTTTTTGCAGATTCGTAAATACGAATGCACTACAGTCCGTATGTGCGGTCAGCGTGCCAGATATGCGGATGACTACGGATCCATCTTTGCGGACAGTAAAAGACACTACGGTCGTGTTCATGAGGCCTTAGGCTTTATTCACACAAGTGCAGGGGGCGTAACTTTAGTGGGTGCAGAGGTAGCGGTCGCATCACCCACTGTAGTTACACCCCTGGGCAGGGATAGGTTTGTAATGATTTGGAATTCTAGATGAGTTTATAGAGCAGACGTGTAGGTCTTACCAGCAGTGGCTACTCTTCTGTATTGGCAGTCTTGCCAGTCCAGTGGCACGTGGGCTTGTGCAGATCATCTATGTATAAAGGCTCACGCTGTGTAGAATTATAACGTGCGATAGAAAAGCATTCACAGGTATTCCGCCTCTAGCTGGTTGAGTTAGAATTAATTTGTCGTTCCAGGGTGCTAAACCTTGAACCTATAAAGTGCTACATTGAAATGCTGTTAATCCTGCAGTCCAGGCCATCAGTAGTCAGTGCTGTGTGTGTAAGGACTACAGAGCCGCACTGTGCTCCGAGCTGTATTCAGGGCAGCGGCTTCTTAGATATCCGTTTAATGCAGGAAAAGCCAGCATTGCGTATTTTCATAGCGCCATAAATAACAGTCTAAAAATAAACTCTACTTTGTATGCCCAAATGGCCTGTGTATTAACCTTTTGAGTGTTTGCTTGCAGTCACGGGTATGCTGCCCACTTATACACCGCTGGGCCTGCGTTAACCATACGGGACAATGATGAAGGTTTGAGTCCAGCAAGTGTTGGCGTCCGAATAGTGTATTTCTTGCTGCACAGTAGAATTACCTGCATATTATTGTCTACGGCATCTTTCACCCATATTTTAATCATTTATTCCCTGTTGTCAGAAGTATTGTCCTCTTCGCACAACACCTCTCCATGAGTCTTATTAAGATATATGGATTTGGGATCCCCTGATCGGGATGCCCTTCCCTTGTTAGCCAGAATGAAGAGCAGGTGATAACAGAAAGGATTCTACTTGTTGCAGAACTAAAGGGGACCTGTCACTTCTCCTGACATGTCTATGTTAGTAAATACTTGTATTCCAAATTAAATTTACTATATTGGAACATTGGGCATTGTGCCATTCTTCTGTTATTCCTCCTAGAAATGTATGAATAAATTGACAACTGGGTGTTACCTTTCGCCTTGTCAAAGAGGCGTGTCCCTATACAGTGTCACTCTGGCACACCCCAAACTGGTAACACCCAGTTGTCAATTTATTCATAAATTTCTATGAGGAATAACAGAGGAACCGCACATCGTGGAGTTCTAAGGCAGTATGTTCCAGAATTATTATGTCATGGCAATTACAAGTATTTACTGAAACAGACATGTCAGGAGAGGTGACATCTTCGCACACCTCAGGGCTCCAACCTCCAGCCCTCTCACAAACACTTCAACAAATTAGGCAGCACTCCAGACGTTTTCAAAGTGAAGAAAAAGTGTTTTTATTCACCCATCAGTAAGCATGCTTGAGAAAGGCCCATGTTGGGGCTGAAAGGTCCCATAATGATGGGGGAATTAAAACGCTTTTTCTTCTCTTTGAAAATGTCTGGAGTGCTGCCTAATTCGTTGAAGAGTGTGGATGTATATATATATATATATATATATATATATATATATATATATATGTGTGTGTGTATGTATGTATATATATATATATATATATATATATACACGCTACCGTTCAAAAGTTTAGGGTCACTTAGAAAATTTCTTATTTTTGAAAGAAAAGCACAGTTTCTTTCAATGAAGATAACATTAAATTAATCAGAAATACACTCTATACATTGTTAATGTGCTAAATGACTATTCTAGCTGCAAACGTCTGGTTTTTAATGCAATATCTACATAGGTGTATAGAGGCCCATTTCCAGCAACCATCACTCCAGTGTTCTAATGGTACATTGTGTTTGCTAACTGTGTTAGAAGGCTAATGGATGATTAGAAAACACTTGAAAACCCTTGTGCAATTATGTTAGCACCGCTGTAATCAGTTTTGCTGTTTAGAGGAGCTATAAAACTGACTTTCCTTTGAGCTAGTTGAGAATCTGGAGCATTACATTTGTGGGTTGGATTAAACGCTCAAAATGGCTAGAAAAAGAGAGCTTTCATGTGAAACTCGACAGTCTATTCTTGTTCTTAGAAATGAAGGCTATTCCATGTGAGAAATTGCCAAGAAACTGAAGATTTCCTACAACGGTGTGTACTACTCCTTTCAGAGGACAGCAAAAACAGGCTCTAACCAGAGTAGAAAGAGAAGTGGGAGGCCCCACTGCACAACTGAGCAACAAGACAAGTACATTAGAGTTTCTAGTTTTAGAAATAGACGCCTCACAGGTCCTCAACTGGCAGCTTCATTAAATAGTACCCGCAAAACGCCAGTGTCAACATCTACAGTGAAGAGGCGACTCCGGGATGCTGGCCTTCAGGGCAGAGTGGCAAAGAAAAAGCCATATCTGAGACTGGCTAATAAAAGAAAAAGATTAATATGGGCAAAAGCACACAGACATTGGACAGAGGAAGATTGGAAAAAAGTGTTATGGACAGACGAATTGAAGTTTGAGGTGTTTGGATCACACAGAAGAACATTTGTGAGACGCAGAACAACTGAAAAGATGCTGGAAGAGTGCCTGACGCCATCTGTCAAGCATGGTGGAGGTAATGTGATGGTCTGGGGTTGCTTTGGTGCTGGTAAAGTGAGAGATTTGTACAAGGTAAAAGGGATTTTGAATAAGGAAGGCCATCACTCCATTTTGCAACGCCATGCCATACCCTGTGGACAGCGCTTGATTGGAGCCAATTTCATCCTACAACAGGACAATGACCCAAAGCACACCTCCAAATTATGCAAGAACTATTTAGGGAAGAAGCAGGCAGCTGGTATTCTAACTGTAATGGAGTGCCCAGCGCAGTCACCAGATCTCAACCCCATAGAGCTGTTGTGGGAGCAGCTTGACCGTATGGTACGCAAGAAGTGCCCATCAAGCCAATCCAACTTGTGGGAGGGGCTTTTGGAAGCATGGGGTGAAATTTCTCCCGATTATCTCAGCAAATTACCAGCTAGAATGCCAAAGGTCTGCAATGCTGTAATTGCTGCAAATGGAGCATTCTTTGACGAAAGCAAAGTTTGAAGGAGATAATTATTATTTCAAGTAAAAATCATTATTTCTAACCTTGTCAATGTCTTGACTATATTTTCTAGTCATTTTGCAACACATTTGATAAATATAAATGTGAGTTTTCATGGAAAACACAAAATTGCCTGGGTGACCCCAAACTTTTCAACGGTAGTGTATATACAGTGGAGGAAATAAGTATTTGATCCCTTGCTGATTTTGTACGTTTGCCCACTGTCAAAGTCATGAACAGTCTAGAATTTTTAGGCTAGGTTAATTTTACCAGTGAGAGATAGATTATATAAAAAAAAAAAAAAAAGAAAATCACATTGTCAAAATTATATATATTTATTTGCATTGTGCACAGAGAAATAAGTATTTGATCCCCTACCAACCATTAAGTGTTCAGCCTCCTCCAGACCAGTTACACGCTCCAAATCAACTTGGTGCCAAAGAGCTTTCTAAGGATGTCAGGGACAAGATCATAGACCTGCACAAGGCTGGAATGGGCTACAAAACCATAAGTAAGACGCTGGGTGAGAAGGAGACAACTGTTGGTGCAATAGTAAGAAAATGGAAGACATAAAAGATGACTGTCAATCGACATCGATCTGGGGCTCCATGCAAAATCTCACCTCGTGGGGTATCCTTGATCCTGAGGAAGGTGAAAGCTTAGCCGAAAACTACACAGGGGGAACTTGTTAATGATCTAAAGGCAGCTGGGACCACAGTCACCAAGAAAACCATTGGTAACACATTACGCCGTAATGGATTAAAATCCTGCAGTGCCCGCAAGGTCCCCCTGCTCAAGAAGGCACATGTACAGGCCGTCTGAAGTTTGCAAATGAACATCTGGATGATTCTGAGAGTGATTGGGAGAAGGTGCTGTGGTCAGATGAGACTAAAATTGAGCTCATTGGCATTAACTCAACTCGCCGTTTTTGGAGGAAGAGAAATGCTGCCTATGACCCAAAGAACACCGTCCCCACTGCCAAGCATGGAGGTGGAAACATTATGTTTTGGGGGTGTTTCTCTGCTAAGGGCACAGGATTACTTCACCGCATCAATGGGAGAATGGATGGAGCCATGTACCGTCAAATCCTGAGTGACAACCTCCTTCCCTCCACCAGGACATTAAAAATGGCTCGTGGCTGGGTCTTCCAGCACGACAATTACCCGAAACATACAGCCAAGGCAACAAAGGAGTGGATCAAAAAGGAGCACATTAAGGTCATGGAGTGGCCTAGCCAGTCTCCAGACCTTAATCCCATCGAAAACTTATGGAGGGAGCTGAAGATCCGAGTTGCCAAGCGACAGCCTCGAAATCTTAATGATTTACAGATGATCTGCAAAGAGGAGTGGGCCAAAATTCCATCTAACATGTGTGCAAACCTCATCATCAACTACTAAAAATGTCTGACTGCTGTGCTTGCCAACAAGGGTTTTGCCACCAAGTATTAAGTCTTGTTTGCCAAAGGGATCAAATACTTATTTCTCTGTGCAATAATGCAAATAAATATATATAATTTTGACAATGTGATTTTTTTTTTTTTTTTTTTTATATAATCTATCTCTCACTGGTAAAATTAACCTAGCCTAAAAATTCTAGACTGTTCATGTCTTTGACAGTGGGCAAACTTACAAAATCAGCAAGGGATCAAATACTTATTTCCTTCACTGTATATATTTATTATTAATTATTTTTATATATATATATATATATATATATATATATATATATATATATATATATATATTAATAAACAGGGCAATCACTGTGATTGGTGTAACTTTATAATTTAGTTTTTTATTAAAAATTTGTTTAACTTTTTGAGGTACATCTGCTCTGTATTCTCTATACAGAGCAGCTATATGGTTCGCTATTACCTGAATCTGTCAGTCCTGCGGTGCTGACGGATTCTGTGTCAGCGGGCCCTGATCCACCTGTAATCTATCACAACTAAGTTCATAACTGAGATGTGATAGATAACAGGTGGATCCTGTGTGCCAGAGACACGCTTTCACTGAACCCGTGAGTCCCGGGAATCATTATTGGTTCCAAGTTGCACCCTCCTATATGTGCACAGATAGTACCTTCATGTTGGATAAAAGTACCTATAACCACAAAAGCAAAACTGTATGCAGCTTATGTGGGACACTTAGAAAAACACAACCTTCTTTTTTCCTACAGGATATCACATATTATAACTACATGAGATATTATCTACCTGTTACCATGTATGATATCACTTATTATAACTACATGAGACATTCTACCTGTTACCATGTATGATATCACTTATTATAACTACATGAGACATTCTACCTGTTACCATGTATGATATCGCTTATTATAACTACTTGAGATATTATCTACCAATTACCATGCATAATATCACTTATTATAACTACATGAGACATTCTACCTGTTACTATGTATGATATCACTTATTATAACTACATGAGACATTCTACCTGTTACCATGTATGATATCACTAATAACTACATGAGACATTATCTACCTGTTACCATGTATGATATCACTTATTATAACTACATGAGACATTCTACCTGTTACTATGTATGATATCACTTATTATAACTACATGAGACATTATCTACCTGTTACCATGTATGATATCACTTATTATAACTACATGAGACATTCTACCTGTTACCATGTATGATATCACTTATTATAACTACATGAGACATTCTACCTGTTACCATGTATGATATCACTTATTATAACTACATGAGACATTCTACCTGTTACTATGTATGATATCACTTATTATAACTACATGAGACATTATCTACCTGTTACCATGTATGATATCACTTATTATAACTACATGAGACATTCTACCTGTTACCATGTATGATATCACTTATTATAACTACATGAGACATTCTACCTGTTACTATGTATGATATCACTTATTATAACTACATGAGACATTCTACCTGTTACCATGTATGATATCGCTTATTATAACTACTTGAGATATTATCTACCAATTACCATGCATAATATCACTTATTATAACTACATGAGACATTCTACCTGTTACTATGTATGATATCACTTATTATAACTACATGAGACATTCTACCTGTTACCATGTATGATATCACTAATAACTACATGAGACATTATCTACCTGTTACCATGTATGATATCACTTATTATAACTACATGAGACATTCTACCTGTTACTATGTATGATATCACTTATTATAACTACATGAGACATTATCTACCTGTTACCATGTATGATATCACTTATTATAACTACATGAGACATTCTACCTGTTACCATGTATGATATCACTTATTATAACTACATGAGACATTCTACCTGTTACCATGTATGATATCGCTTATTATAACTACTTGAGATATTATCTACCAATTACCATGCATAATATCACTTATTATAACTACATGAGACATTCTACCTGTTACTATGTATGATATCACTTATTATAACTACATGAGACATTCTACCTGTTACCATGTATGATATCACTAATAACTACATGAGACATTATCTACCTGTTACCATGTATGATATCACTTATTATAACTACATGAGACATTCTACCTGTTACTATGTATGATATCACTTATTATAACTACATGAGACATTCTACCTGTTACCATGTATGATATCACTAATAACTACATGAGACATTATCTACCTGTTACTATGTATGATATCACTTATTATAACTACATGAGACATTCTACCTGTTACTATGTATGATATCACTTATTATAACTACATGAGACATTCTACCTGTTACCATGTATGATATCACTTATTATAACTACATGAGACATTCTACCTGTTACCATGTATGATATCGCTTATTATAACTCCATGAGACATTATCTACCTGTTACCATGTATGATATCACTTATTATAACTACATGAGACATTATCTACCTGTTACCATGTATGATATCACTTATTATAACTACATGACACATTATCTACCTGTTACCATGTATGACATCACTTATTATTACTACATGAGATTTCTACCTGTTACCATGTATGACATCACTTATTATAACTACATGAGATATTATCTACCTGTTACCATGTATGATATCACTTATTATTACTACATGAGACATTATCTACCTGTTACCATGTATGACATCACTTATTATAACTACATGAGACGTTTGTCAGAGGCTTTCAGCCTGTGAGTGGGAGCCATGTCTTATTACTTGCTCACATTAGACACTGCATATATGTTGTAGATACCAGTAACAGCCATAGTGTTATAAATTACATCAGCAACATATTCATCCCCAGATCTTTGAGCTGGTGTGGAAGGGGGTTATGTTTTACACCAAGACGCCCTACAGATCAGCACACAGTCTGGGAGTACTTGAGATCTCTGGACGTTAATAAAGTTGTGAAACCCTGCTGTATATCAGACTTGCGTTCCTTTGTTCTGAAAATGTCCAGCTTTAGAGCCATTGGGTATGGCTGGCAGTGACCAGTTCAACGTCTTAAGCTGTCTACAGATATGAGATGGAACCGGTCACCAGACAGATTCCTGGTCAGTTGAAAACAAAGAGAGTTAAATATCCTTGTGTTTTAGTCCAGTTATAGAGTGGCAAAAATCATGTATCTTGTCTAGACATCTTCGCATTGTCAGGCTGTGATGTAATTTTATGTTGATGTGTTAACTATTTATATGTCATGATAAAACTGCATATCTGGAATTATATGGAGCGTATGCAGTTAACAGTGCCAGATATTCAGGGGGACAGTGATAAAGGTTCCCACCCGATATTACCTGCTGAACACAGGAGGAAGTACAGCTACGTCTGAGCAAATTAAATACTGATAAATCCCATGGCCCAGACGGCATTCACCCACGGATATTAAGGGAATTGAGCTCAGTATTGGGCAGACCATTGCACCTCATTTTACGCCTCATGCACACGACCGTATGCGCCAGCCGAATCCTATCAGTGATCCGAGGAAAGATAGTGCATGTCCTATCTTTCTTCGGATCGGATCATTTTTCCCGGGTCCAATTCACCCGCTAAAGTGAAAGGGGCCGTGAAGACTATCGGGTGCATGAGGCGTTAGTGCCACAGGATTAAAGGACAGCTAATGTTGTACCAGTATTTAAAAAGGGTAAAAAGGTGGAACCGAGTAACTACCGTCCAGTAAGTTTGACATCTGTGGTATGTAAAATATTTGAGAGTACTCTAAAAGATGAACTGCAAAAGTATATAGCAGAGAAAATTCTAATACCTGATAACCAGCATGGATTCATGAAAAACAGGTCGTGCCTAAACAACATGCTCGGTTTCTATGAGGAGGTAAGTGCAAATCTGGATGTTTGTCATGCGGCTGGTGTGATATATTTGGATTTTGCAAAAGCATTTGATACTGTACCACACAACAGTCTTGATCTGAAGCTACAGACACAGGGATTGGGGGACCATATATGCAAGTGGGTAAAGAATTGGTTAAGAGACAGAAAACAAAGTGTCGTTATAAATGGAACTTATTCAAAATGGGTTGAAGTGAGCAGCGGGTACCACAAAGATCGGTGTTAGGCCCAATTCTTTTTAATTTCTTTATTAATGACCTTGTGGATGGGATTGGTAGCAAGGTGTCCGTTTTTGCTGACAATCCAAAACTTTGCAGGGTACTTAAAACTCAACTTGACTATAACATATTGCAGAAAGACCTAGATAAGCCAGCAGCATGGGCAAAAACATGGCAGATGAAATTGAATGTCGATAAATGTAAACTAATGCACCTAGGATTCAATAATAGCATTAATTCTTATACATTAAATGTAATAAAACTGTGGATAATGGAATAAGAGAAGGACCTAGGTATTCTGGTAACAAATAAGCTAAGCAGCAGCACTCAATGTCAGGCAGCAGCTGCAAAAGCAAATAGGATTTTGGGGTGTATAAAAAGAGAGATAAAAACCTGTGATTCAAATGTAATATTACCCCTCCATAAATCCCTTGAAAAGCCACATCTAGAATATGGAATTCAGTTTTGGGCTCCACATTGTAAAAAGGATATAGGAGAACTGGAGAGGGTTCAAAGGTGGGCAATTCGATTATTACATGGGATAGGAGGCGTCACTTACAATGAAAAGCTAGAAAAAGTTTGTTCAGCTTGGAAAAAAGACGTCTTAGATGGGATATTATTAATATGTATAATATATGTGTGGTCAATACAGAGAACGAGGACATGATCTTTTCCTTGCAAGGACTCTACAATGGACCAGGGGACACCCATTGCGTGTGGAAGAAAGTCAGACATCCATAAAGGAAAGGGTTCTTTACAGTTAGAGTGGTCAATGTTTGGAATGCCCTACCCCAAGAGGTGGTGATGGCAGATACTATGTCAGCATTTAAAAAAGGCTAGATGTTTTTTTTATTGTTGAATGACATTAGGGGTTAATTTTAATCAAGCAATGAATGACGGTTAATTTATTGAGAAATGTTGAACTTTATGGATCTGTATGTTTTTCAACCTATGTAACAATGTAACACTAATGCCATATGATCTAATGCAGATTACATAGTAAATTTTACTCATAGGATCAGGGCCAGATTATAGAGGAGGCAAAAGAGACAAATGCCCTATGGCCAACACCATCTAGTGGCATCTACCACCTTCAGGGTGATGCATAGCAGGATCTCGTTGCAAGAAAATACAGCACTGAGCACATTATACAGTACTATTATTTAAGCGATGACTGGCAGTGTTAGGGCACTGTATGACATTATTTAGTCTCTATATATTTGGCGCTGTATGGTGGTATAATTTGGACACTACATGGTACTGTTATGTATGTTGTATTCGTTTTTCAAAGACAAATGTCACCTAGGGGGCGCACATTTTGTGGCCCAGGGTTGAACATTACTTGACTCTCCCCTGCATAGGATGCAAAGGTTTTTTTTTTAATTGGTTCAAAGAAATGTCGCTGGAGTGAGTTGGTCATTAGTGGTTGCAGTCTTCCCATTTATATGTATTGCAAGCTACACATAAGATGCTTCTCAGCCGAGGTATGCATCGTTTTAGAGTTGCCGCTACTTGAGACTGGGTTTATGGTTTTTTTTACTTGAGTTTTTTTTTTCAAGTTAAATGTAGTATAAAGGAAAGTGTTATGCCTTATCCATTCTCCTCCCTAGGATCCATTTTTACCTTTTCTACAAAAATAAAAATAAGTAAAAAATTTGCTTTACCCGGCACGTGTGAGCCTGGCATGACATGGCTTTTAAGTTGTTACTGCCAGATATTTAGACAAAAATATCAAGATAAAACCATTTTATTCGGCTTTTCTTATAATCTGTGATGCGGAGAATGGCAACAAAGTTATTGCAGATTTAATCGGTGACTGTTTCAGACTTGTGGCTTTGTGATGTTTTTCTGCTTCCATGAAGTAATTTATCTGACATTAGGGCATATTTATTAATACTGGCTGTACGCCTGTATGTAATTTTATAGTGAATCTCATTTATCAAAACTATCTAAGAGTAAAACTGGCCTTGTTGCCCATAGCAACCAATCAGAGCTCAGGTTTCATTTGTTACACTGCTCTGGGAAAATGAAAGCTTCCCTGTGATTGGTTGCTAGGGGCAACAATGCCAGGTTTGATAAATGAGGCCTACACTGCAGGCTGTGGTGAATATGGCACAGTACTAAGCTGCGGCTGGTTTATTTATCCTGCTGTCGCTCACTAAGCAGAAAAATGGCAGTATTATTATGTAGATGAGTTCCACCGTGTACAACTATTAAGCTACTTACTGTGTGTGTATTCAACTTAAACGCCAGTCTTTTTAATGCAATTGCGCCTCAAAACTGGCACAATTGCATTGATAAATTTGCGCCATTACGTTTATTAGCCAGACTTTTATAAGTATTTTCCCTGTAGACACCAGTAAGGTATAATGTGTGACTAAATGTCATTGTGGCTCTCCATAGAAGCAGTTGTAGCTATAAAAAATGCTGCGGCCAATTGGGGCAAAACTCCATCTGTTGACATGAAGTGAATCCTTAGAAGCGATGTAGCCCTCCCTGCTGCACCCTTACCTGATTGTGTGAACTCGGCCGTAGCTTGCAGCTCTCGGTGTTAATTCTGCTCTATAATCCTGTGTCAGCAGCACTTCCATCTCTCCTGTGATAGGCTGCTCAGGCGTAGTGCTCAGCCGAGATCTGTCACAGCAAAAGACTATACAAATATGCAAACGAAAGCATGTCAGTGTATCAACAAATACAGAGGTATAAACTCAAATATTTGATCCTCCTTCTAAGCACATATTTTCAGATGTATAAAAAAACAAATTACTACAGGACGGATAAATATTGACACTCGTCCTTCGAAAGGGAAAAAAAAATTTCAATCCAGGTTTCCTTTTGCCAAAGTGTGTGTATGTTTGTATTCACTGCCATGATATAGCAAAATCCCATGGAGATCACACAGTCTAGGCCGTTCTTGGCACACTGGCTGAAGGGTTTCCACCGTATAGGGCAATTATGCCGTCATTTCCTGCATGGCTGTGTAGGTGTAAAAGCCACTATGACATGGACATGTTTTACTTCAGGAAAAGAAAAACTGCTGTACAAGGATGTGACGTAAACTTTACTCTGCCTCTTTAATAGTCAAAAGGATAATGTAGGAATAGATACGGAGTAAAGATATATCCCTAAACCCCTCATTAACATGGGCATAACTACCAGGGTAGGTAGCAGCTGCTATGGGGCCCATCAAGTAAGGGGGCCCACTTCCAGCAAGAAGTGAAGTTTAGTATGGATGATGAAAGGAGTGCAATGAAAATGAAATGCGGATCACATGTAATCCCTGTAGTGTAATATCACTTCATAAATGATTTATATGCTATGATGTCACTATGTGATATATTCCTGTACATTAACATCAGTGTGTGCGTTAGTCTTGTACTGTGACATCATTATTTCATAGTGACATCACTGTTTACATGATTTCTGAGCTGTAGCTTTGCTGAGTGGATTATCCCTGAATTGTGACATCACTGTGTGCATTAATTGTATGAAATCTGACTGGTTACCCTAGGAAACTGCTAAACTTTTTGTCTGCATTAGTTTTTCTATATAAGCTCGAGCAATGTTTATACTGGGAATTTAGTCTCCTTGCAATTGACCTGAGAATTCAGTACAAATCGGAACACACAGCTGCTGTTTTATTACAGCCAGGGTGTTGTTCGGGACTTGCTGGAGGGCCACAGCCCCTTCATTGTTTATCCGGGTACTGTATCTTGCATTACAAGTGTGGCTGTGCCTGGTACTACAGCACAGCCCCCTTCACTTGAATGGTCTGAGCTGTAGTACCAGGCCCAGCCCTACTTTTATGTATGGCGCTGTGCCTGCATAAACAATGAATGGGCCAAAGCGCTCCAACTCTCTGCCGATCGTTCTGCTGGTTGTGGGGGCATCAGGGGTCGGATCCCAGCCAGTCATACATTGATGGCCTATCCTTTAAAGCCTTTAGGTACTAATTGGTAATAATTGGGATTGTACAATCTTTCACATCTCTGTTTGTGTATTATCAGAATGATTATTAGCTAAAAGGACTCACTTCACTAATAACAATATATTGGATAATTGCTATTTAAATGCAGATCTCTCATTCGTATGTTTGTTGTTTCCTATACAGCTTTACAATCCCAGAGCTAATTTGCATTCTGGTAATTCCCTTCAACATCCACATTTGGACACTTCCAATGTGTATATACTTCATAAGCAGTGCACGCCATTGATTAATGATAATGACCACTTAAGATTGTGACAGGTAATTCACTGCAGCGACCTTGTTATTGCTATCAGTATTTGTGATTGATGGGTTTTGTGCTTTTTAATAGTCGCACACGTGTCTGTGACTATGTATGCATTGAGGACATTTAATGAAAAAAAAAATCAGGCAAGGAGGGTTAATAATTTTATTAAAGGAAATGTGTCATGTATATGATTTTAGTCTCATTAATTAGATGTAAGTTTATAGAAGAAAAATGTTTGTTTTTTTAAGAAAGTTGTAGCTATTTATTTTTAAAAAACATTTTGGGTTGGCCATTATGGAGGCCGTCCCACAGCAGGCAGTGTGTGCTTTATGGCAGCTGAAATAAATGGGTATTCATTGACATAGAAATGTCATAGATTATTACAGTCTCCAGAAAGGGGATACGGAGTACAGCCCCCTTCTCCAGAGACTGAAAGGATTATCTGCGTGTATAGTGTTATTATCCTGCCATATCAAGACCTCAAGCCGTACATTCGAGGTGTCATTAACTCACCCACCCGCTAATGATAATGTGATGACTTTGCTCATTCTGTCTCAATCTATACAGCAAAGCTGATAAGTGAGCTACAGAAATCAGCTAATTGTAAATTCTCTAGTGGCCAGTGTGAACACTGGAATTATTTAAGATGTTCTTTTTTTTATATGAATAGTCATAACAAAAGATAATGTGTTTATAATCCAAACCTAATTTAAATAATTATGTAATTTTACGTTAATATCCCTTTAAAGGGGTTCTCTGTGAATTTTTTGATACACTGAATGTTATGTTTTGGTCTCTTATTTAATGAGGAAGATCACCCTCTGCCGTACCAATTTACTAATTTACCATTTACTGTGCTGTTGACTTTGGGAGAGTAAATGTGGAGAATTCTATGTATCTCAATAACTAATGCAATTTCTCTATCAGGAGGGTTTCTCATTTGATGTGAATAATTCGTACTCATTTTATAATAAATAGTTCTGCAACTTCCTATTACATTTATTGTGTTTCAGTTCCTCATTATGTTCAAGAGTCAAGACCACTGTTTATTATCAGTGAATGAAAACCTAGCATGTATGCAGTCTAGGCAATCCTCTGTGGGCTTAGCAGCCTAAACTTAAGGCTAATACATTTTATCTACACTGATACATTGAAGCAAACCATCAGGTTATTAGAGAGATTTTCTCATCGCTTTTGTAATGACAGGGATAGGGAAACAGACAAGTGAGCCCTAATCTACCCGCCACTCAGTCCCTGCCTACTTGCAACGACCCGCCCTAGGCGACGGGGTACAACTGGGCGACGGTCCCTACACTCAGTAAGTGCACGACAGACAACCAGACAAGGAAACACAGAACAAAGGGAAACGGGGCGGTTGCCCACGGCAACACCGTGAGCAACAAGAGTAGTAAACGATCCGAGTCAAACCAGGAGAGTACGAGGTGCCAAACGCAGAGCAGGAGAGTAGTGAACAAGCCGAGTCAAACCAGGAGTGCACGAGGTACCAAACGCAGAGCAGAAGAGTAGTCAGTAAGCCAGGGTCAATACGAAGCAGGGACAAGTAGTTCAAGAAGCTGCAGCAGGGCCAGGAAACCAGCAGAGAAGAATCACAAGCAAGGAGGAACAGGAAAGGCAGGTATAAATAGACAGAGGGCGGGAGCTAGCTCCGTCTGGCCAGGCTGTGATAGGCTCTCCCACTCCTTAGCCTGCCATCCTGAGTGGTGGAAGATGGAGTCAGTCGCACAGACATAGAAGCAGGTGCAGACTGATTACCTATGGGCGTGGATACAGAAGCTGTGCCTGGCAGATCCTTAACAGCTTTATTTAGCTCACAGAGGATTGCTTAGTCAACATACATTGTAGCAAAGCTTCAAGTGTGACAAGTATTAGGTCTCTATGGATTTTCAGCCTCTGGACAAGAATGTTTACATCCAGAGTTGTATCCATAGGCGACGCAGAGGAAGCAGTAACACAAGGACCCTGGTGTCTGAGGAAGCCTGTCATATAAGATACCAGTATTATAAATGGCACATGGTAGGTGAAGGGGTCTGTAGATTTTGCATTGGGGACCAGAAGCTACAAGTTATGCCTCTTTACCCATCCACTGATTGTAAGCAGAGATCTTGAAAATGATGAGGAACTATAACACAAAGTTTGCTGGAAAGTTGCAGAATTTTTCATTATACAATTGTACAATGATCAAACTGTATTCATGGAAATCATTATAAATGTTACCCTGACTCAAGTGCAGTGACAAAGCCATGGTGGTGCAGAGGGTGCAATGAAAACTGGAGCCCTATGTATAAAGGGAGTCTCAATGGCCATTAGCAATAGACAATATAACAAAGGAACAAACCATCATTTTAGGGTATATAGATGTTACATGTGCCAGCATTGCAGCTTTGGGTGGCAGGTATATATTTTGCATCGAGGTGATTATAATGTGTTAGAAGACCGTCCTCTACACACTGCGAATGATCTCCGCTTTCTCTCATTTCTTTTTAATAGCTCACAAACCACACAAGATTTAAAATTAAACAAAATAAGCACAGAATTTGATTGCGGGGCTGCCCAGAAAACCCAAGTGAAAGTTTCATGTTTTCACTTAAACACCACAGAAAAGTCACTGCCGGTCGATTACGTTTTGTAATATCAATACATGATACAGAAACAACATTCCAGCTCACATGCTGAACAAGAACTCGCTGTGGCTGCTGGAGCTCATCTACTGGTTCCACAAGGAGTGACAAGTTGGTGGCATCATGTATGTTGTTTGATATAATAAGAATCCATTTCATTATATACTTCTGCTTTGCAGGTTCTCTTCACGGTTATCGGCCGGGTTCACACATAGCGTAAATACGGCAGATTTTCCGCAACAGATTTGGGGAAAATCCGCAGCGTATTAAAGTAGCAGCAAAGTGGATGAGACTTGAACAAATCTCATCCACACGCTGTGTACAAAAGACAGAAAAACTGTTCATAAATTGACCTGCGGTGCTTTTTTTTTTTTTAAATCAGCAGTATGTTAATTTATTCTGTGGAATTGCTGCTTTTCTGTTGTGGGTTTTCCTTATTGAATTCAATGAGGAGGTAAAACCTGCAACAAATAGCAGATTTTGCGATTTTTAGCAGCGGAAAAGCTGTGACTCTGCTGCAAAAATCGCAACTTGGGAACAAAAAAAAAAGATTATACTTACCCAGAACTCTCTGCTGCTGCGTCCAGCCTGGCCTTCAGGGATGCCATTTCTTCCCATGTGACTGCTGCACCCAATCACAGGCTACAGCGATCACATGGGATGAAATGTCATCCCAGGATTCCGGACTGCAGGACACCAGAGGGACGCATCATCATGTCTTTGGGTAAGTATGACCTTTTCATTTTTTATCTGCTATTTCCCGCCACGAACATTCCTGGCCGAAAAACTGCACCATAATTTGGTGCTGTTTTTCGGCCGAAATTCCCTGCAGTGTCTAGGGCGGATACACTGTGTGCTATTCAGCCCTTTGTGAACATACCCTTCAGCTACCATTCTGCGTAGGTAGAATTGCACACAGCAACAACAAAAAGTGTACATAAAAGAGGACATGTTCCCATAATAACACAATTAATGGAAATTGAACTCATTTTATTGAAAACATAGTGAACAGTATAAAAGAGTGGTATAAAATACTAAAAAATAAAGTGAATAGTATAAAAGAGTGGTAAAAAACACTACAAAACAAAGTGAACAGTATGAAAGAGTGGTAAAAACACTTCAAAACGTAGTGAACAGTATGAAAGAGTGGTAAAAACACTGCAAAATTGTAATGACGGGGGGTAGGGAAACGGACAAGTGAGCCCTAGTCTACCCGCCACTCTGTCCCTGCCTACTTGCAACGACCCGCCCTATGCGACGGGGTACAACTGGGCGGCGGTCCCTGCGCTCAGTAAGTGCACGACAAACACGACAAACATACAAGGGAATACAAGCAAGGGAAAGGGGCAGTTGCCCACGGCAACACCGTGAGCAACCAGAGTGGTGAACGAGCCGAGTCAAGCCAGGAGTGTGCGAGGTACCAAACGAAGAGCAGAAGAGTAGTCAGTAAGCCAGGGTCTGTATGGAGCAGGATCAAAATAGAAGGAGCTGTAGCTGGGCCAGGAAACCACACGAAAAGAATCACAAGCACCGAGGGAGAGGAAGGGCAGGCTTAAATAGACCGAGGGCGGGAGCTAGCTGAGTCTGGCCAGGTTGCGATAGGCTCTCCCACTCCTAAGCCTGCCAGCCTGAGTGGTGGAAGCTGGAGTCAGTCTCAGGGATGTAAATTCAGGTGCTGACTGATTAATTATTGGAGTTAACCCCGAAGCTGTGCCTGGCAGATCCTTTACAGTACCCCCCCTTTTATGAGGGGCCACCGGACCCTTTCTAAGTGGACCTGGCTTACTGGGGAAACGCAGGTGGAACCTCCTGACCAATACCCCAGCGTGAACATCCCGGGCGGGTACCCAAGTCCTCTCCTCGGGCCCGTATCCTCTCCAATGGACCAGGTACTGGAGGGAGCCTTGGACCATCTTGCTGTCCACAATCTTGGCCAGCTCGAATTCCACCCCCTCAGGGGTGAGGACGGGAACAGGAGGTCTCCTCGAGGGAGCCAAGGACGGGGAGCAGCGTTTAAGGAGGGAGGCATGAAACACGTCGTGTATACGAAAAGACGGGGGTAACTCCAGCCGGAAGGAGACAGGATTGAGGACCTCAATGACCTTATACGGCCCAATAAACCGGGGAGCAAACTTCTTGGACGGAACCTTGAGACCACACCAGATCCCCGACCATAAACAGGGGATTAGCCTGAGTTTTTTGTACGCTTTGGGACGCCTCTAGGTTCTTCTGAACCTGGGCCCAGACTGTGCACAGTTCCCGATGAACGACCTCTACCTCGGGATTGTTGGAACTACCAGGTGAAACGGAGGAGAACCGTGGATTAAACCCAAAATTACAGAAAAAGGGGGAGACCCCTGACGAGTTACTGACCCGGTTATTAAGGGAAAATTCGGCAAGGGGAATGAATGAGACCCAATCATATTGACAGTCAGAGACAAAACACCTTAAATATTGTTCTAGAGATTGATTAGTCCTCTCAGTTTGGCCATTGGTTTCAGGATGGAAGGCAGAGGAGAAGGACAGATCAATCTCCAACTTCATACAGAAGGCTCTCCAAAACAATGAAACAAATTGTACCCCTCTGTCCGAAACAATATTGACAGGGACCCCATGGAGACGCAGGATGTGTTTGACAAACAAGGTAGCTAACGTCTTGGCGTTGGGTAGTTTCTTGAGGGGCACAAAGTGGCACATCTTACTGAAGCGGTCTACTACCACCCACACCACCGACTTGCCTTGGGATGGAGGCAAATCGGTAATAAAATCCATGGAGATATGTGTCCAAGGTCTCTGGGGAATGGGCAACGAATGCAGTAAGCCCGCTGGTCGGGACCTGGGAGTCTTGGACCTAGCACAAACCTCACAAGCGGCGACGTAGGCCTTAACGTCTTTAGGCAACCCAGGCCACCAATAGTTTCTAGTAATGAGGTGTTTGGTACCCAGGATGCCTAGATGACCAGATAGTGCGGAGTCATGATTTTCCCTAAGTACCCTGAGCTGGAATTGCAGGGGAACAAACAGCTTGTTCTCAGGAAGGTTCCCGGGACCTGAACCTTGATCAGCAGCAATTTCAGAGACTAAATCAGAATCGATCGAGGAAATGATTATACATGGAGGCAAAATACAAGTAGGATCTTCCTCCGAAGAAGGGCTGGCCATGAAGCTACTCAACAGTGCATCAGCCTTAATATTTTTAGACCCAGCCCTATAGGTAACCAAAAAATTGAATCTGGTAAAAAATAACGCCCATCGAGCTTGTCTCGGGTTTAGCCTCCGGGCAGATTCTAGGAAAACCAGATTCTTGTGGTCGGTAAGGACCGTTACCTGGTGCCTAGCCCCCTCCAGGAAGTGGCGCCACTCTTCAAATGCCCATTTAATGGCTAAGAGTTCGCGGTTGCCAATATCATAGTTACTCTCAGTTGGCGAAAACTTCCTGGAGAAGTAGGCACAGGGGCGGAGATGGGTGAGGAACCTGGTACCCTGGGAAAAGACAGCCCCCACTCCCACCTCAGATGCGTCAACTTCCACGATAAATGGCTCCATTTGGTTGGGCTGAACCAGCACCGGGGCCGAGATAAAGCACTTCTTAAGGACCTCAAAAGCCTGGACAGCCTCAGGAGGCCAGTGGAGGAGATCAGCTCCTTTGCGAGTGAGGTCCGTAAGAGGCTTAGTGATGACCGAGAAGTTAGCAATAAATCTCCTGTAATAATTAGCGAACCCCAAAAAACACTGTAACGCCTTCAGGGAGGCAGGTTGGACCCATTCCGCCACAGCCTGAACCTTGGCGGGGTCCATGCGGAATTCATGAGGAGTGAGGATTTGACCCAAAAATGGTATTTCCTGTACCCCAAACACACATTTTTGGGTTTTGGCAAACAGTTTGTTTTCCCGAAGGACCTGGAGCACCTTCCTGACATGCTCAATGTGGGAGGACCAGTCCTTGGAAAACACCAGTATGTCATCAAGGTACACTACAAGAAATATCCCCAGGTAATTTCTCAAAATCTCATTTATGAAATTCTGGAAGACCGCAGGGGCATTACACAACCCAAAGGGCATGACGAGGTATTCGAAATGGCCTTCGGGCGTGTTAAACGCAGTCTTCCACTCATCCCCCTCTTTGATGCGGATAAGGTTATACGCCCCTCGTAGATCCAACTTAGAGAACCATTGGGCCCCCTGAACCTGATTGAAGAGATCAGGAATCAAAGGAAGGGGATACTGGTTCCTTACCGTGACCTTATTCAGGCTACGGTAGTCAATGCATGGCCTAAGACCACCATCCTTCTTCCCTACGAAGAAGAAGCCAGCACCTACCGGAGAAGTAGAGGGACGAATGTAACCCTTGGCCAGGCATTCCTGGATATACTCTCTCATGGCTTCACGTTCGGGACAAGAAAGATTAAATATCCTACCCTTAGGAAGCTTAGCTCCTGGTACCAATTCGATAGCGCAATCGTATTCTCTATGAGGAGGTAACACTTCGGAGGCCTCCTTAGAGAAAACATCAGCGAAGTCCTGAACAAACTCGGGTAGCGTGTTTGCCTCCTCAGGGGGAGAAATAGAATTAACAGAAAAACATGACGAAAAAAACATTCATTACCCCACTTGGTTAGCTCCCCAGTATTCCAGTCAAACATGGGATTATGCAACTGCAACCAGGGAAGGCCTAGAACCAAATCGTACGATAATCCCTGCATCAACAGTACAGAGCACTGCTCCAAATGCATGGAGCCAACAAGGAGTTAAAAAACAGGGGTATGCTGTGTAAAATAACCATTAGCAAGAGGAGTGGAGTCGATACCCACTACCGGGACAGGTTTATCAGAGGCATAGCAAGAGACATAGCAAATTCCACAGACATGATATTAGTAGAGGACCCTGAATCCACGAAGGCACTGCCGGTAGCAGACCTACCACCAAAAGAGACCTGAAAGGGAAGCAAGATCTTAGTACGTTTCCTATTTACGGGAAATACCTGTGCGCCCAAGTGACCTCCCCGATGATCACTTAGGTGCAGAAGTTCTCTGGCTGCATTCTTACGCTTAGGACAGTTGTTCACTTGATGCTTGTCATCCCCACAGTAGAAGCAGAGACCATTCTTCCTGCGGAATTCTCTACGTTGTTGGGGGGACACGGAGGCCCCGAGTTGCATAGGTATCTCTGAGTCTTTTGGGGAGGAACGAAGCAACGGAACTTCGGGAGGTATCATGGGGGAGTCGGAGGAGAAAACACATAAACGTTCACGTTGTCGTTCCCTGAGACGTCGGTCAAGTCGTACCGCTAAAGCCATAACCTGGTCTAGGGAGTCAGAAGAGGGATAGCTAACAAGCAGGTCTTTCAGGGCATTCGACAGACCCAACCTAAACTGGCACCTTAAGGCAGGGTCATTCCACCGAGAAGCTACGCACCACTTCCTAAAGTCAGAACAATACTCCTCAACAGGTCTCTTACCCTGACGTAAGGTCACCAGCTGACTCTCGGCAAAGGCAGTCCTGTCAGTCTCGTCATAAATAAGTCCGAGAGCAGAAAAGAAACAATCAACGGAGGAAAGTTCAGGGGCGTCAGGAGCCAAGGAGAAGGCCCACTCTTGGGGCCCTTCCTGGAGCCGGGACATAATTATACCCACCCGCTGGCTCTCAGAACCTGAGGAATGAGGCTTTAAACGAAAGTAAAGCCTACAACTCTCCCGAAAGGAGAGAAAAGCCCTCCGGTCCCCTGAGAACCGGTCGGGCAACTTGAGGTGGGGTTCAAGAGGTGAGGTGAGGGGAACTACCAAGGTAGCATCAGGCTGGTTGACCCTCTGAGCCAGGGCCTGGACCTGTAGGGAGAGACCCTGCATTTGCTGAGCCAGGGTCTCACGGGGGTCCATAGTGGTGTCAGGGACCAGGGTAGACTAGGTATGGGCTTGTGATTATGTAATGACGGGGAGTAGGGAAACGGACAAGTGAGCCCTAGTCTACCCGCCACTCTGTCCCTGCCTACTTGCAACGACCCGCCCTAGGCGACGGGCTACAACTGGGCGGCGGTCCCTGCGCTCAGTAAGTGCACGACAAACATACAAGGGAATACAAGCAATGGAAAGGGGCAGTTGCCCACGGCAACACCGTGAGCAACCAGAGTAGTGAACGAGCCGAGTCAAGCCAGGAGTGTGCGAGGTACCAAACGAAGAGCAGAAGAGTAGTCAGTAAGCCAGGGTCTGTATGGAGCAGGATCAAAATAGAAGGAGCTGTAGCTGGGCCAGGAAACCACACGAAAAGAATCACAAGCACCGAGGGACAGGAAGGGCAGGCTTAAATAGACCGAGGGCGGGAGTTAGCTGAGTCTGGCCAGGTTGCGATAGGCTCTCCCACTCCTAAGCCTGCCAGCCTGAGTGGTGGAAGCTGGAGTCAGTCTCAGGGATGTAAATTCAGGTGCTGACTGATTAATTATGGGAGTTAACCCCGAAGCTGTGCTTGGCAGATCCTTTACAAAAATAAAGTGAATAGTATAAAAGAGTGGTAAAAACGCTTCCAATTCCAATTAGTACAATTAGTGCAAGGTCATAGTTGAAGCATATCCACAAGCATCTAAACAGGAGTACATAAGTGCACCGACAAATTTACAGAACTGCAACAGTGGTCAAGAACCATGCAGCCAGCTGGACAAGGCAACAAAAGGAGAATATATGGGGGATAGAATAGAGTATGAAAGAGGATTGTAGTTGTAAGTGTAATGAACAGGTGCATGGGTGGTTAAAATTCTGGTAAATTTGCCAGAAGTTCAAAATTTTGTCGAATTTACTAGGGCAGCTGCGGTTTTAAAAATAACTGCCTCAAATGGAAGAATTTGATTTACCTGAAGCTTCCATATACTTACAGTAGGAGTAGCTGGATTGTACCACAGCAGTGCAATGCATTTCCTAGCAAAGAAAAAGTAGTCAAAAAGTTAGACGCGCATAGTGTGTACAATCCTTTCCTGCAGAAGCCCCAGCAAGCAAACATCATGAGTGCCTGGTACAGGAACAGAAAGAAAAACCCAACAAATAAATGGATTTTCTCACCACAGGAAGTGATGGGATATTTCTAGGCTATGCCATCACTTTTTGACCGATTTTGTAATGACAGGGTAGGGAGACAGACAGGTGAGCCCTAATCTACCCGCCACTCAGTCCCTGCCTACTTGCAACGACCCGTCCTAAGCGACGGGGTACAACTGGGCGACGGTCCCTACGCTCAGTAAGTGCAAGACAGACAAAACAGACAGGGGTACACAGAAGCTAGGGAAACGGGGCAGCTGCCCACGGAACACCGTGAGCAACAAGAGTGGTGAACGAGCCGAGTCAAACCAGGAGAGAGCGAGGTACAAAACGCTGAGCAGGAGAGTGGTCAGAAAGCCAAGGTCAATAACAAGCAGAGGATCAGTAGTACAAGCATAGAAGAATCACAGGCAAAGGAGGAACAGGAAAGGCAGGTATAAATAGACAGTGGGCAGGAACTAGCTCCGTCTGGCCAGGCTCCTAAGCCTGCCATCCTGAGTGGTGGAAGATGGAGTCAGTCTCACAGACATAGGAGCAGGTGGAGACTGATTGCCCACGGGCGTCGACACTGAACCTGTCTCTGGAAAATCCTTTACAGATTTTCCTTTGTATAGCTCCTGACCAGGCAACACAGCCCTATTCCAGTTGTTAGCCTGGCATCTTCTTCATTCTAGGCGTAGATGGTGTCCCATCAGCCAGACCCCAACAATCTGTAACTGATGGCATGTCCAAGCAATATGTCATCCTGTACTGTGACGGAAAAAAACCTTTATAGGGGACCTGTCTGGGCCCAAAAAAGCAAAAATGCCTCTATACCTTTTATTAATTCCTTCCCGTGATTGACGAGACTTTTTTCTTTCTCTACATGCCTCCGTTCCCCAATAATCAGCCCTGTTAGCTTTGGCGACTAATATGCTAATACATAAAATGACAACTGGGCGGTCTCCACCACCAAACATCAAAGAGGCATGAAGCTAAGCCGCTCTTTCAGACATTTAACATGTTTAGGTCTAAGCCTATTTCCTCACTTGCCTTGAGCTGGCATTGCCCCAGCATGAACCATAAATTATTGTGCTAGAAATGCTACCATCAAGGAGATCATTGACCCCAATGAGCAGATGTGAGGTTGCACAGTGAAATATTATTATCCTTTGTGCCATACATCTGCACCCCATAAAAGTAAATCACCGACTTGACAGAAATACTGCATGCCCTATGGTTGTTTATCACAACCGAGAAATGGTACGTAGCACCACTTACTGCATGGCGCACCCATCGTAGATACATTAACTGATTTTCAGATTTTTTACCAGTTGTATTTGTAAGATCTGCAAATTGTTATTTGTCCTATTTATAGTAATTAATGGGGTTGTCCCAAGGCAATTGGCAGGGGAAACATACTCTATGATGTCCAAATACCATAATAGGACCAATTAGGACAACCCATTTAAAGGGCTATTCTAGGAGGCCCCCATAGTTTTCATCATCAAAAGCTACATGACTTACTGATAATCACAATGCCGGTATCTCTGTCCTCCCACCAGTCCAATGAATTTCACTGTTCCGGATGGATTTTTGGGACTGCTAATACATCAATTTAACACTTGAACTACTGTGACACATGGGCAGAACAGCAGAAAGTGAGAGAGGAAACAATGCGGCATAACAATTCTTGTTTGTATGCCAGTAGAGTCTATAGTGAACAATGCATTCAGACAAATTTGAATAACCGTGGCATTGTGGGTAATAAGTTGGTTCAGAGTGTAACGGATTTGACATTATCGTTGTCCTCCTACATCCTGCTGTGCAGGAACTTCCTCTCTGCTGCTCCAGGCAATAACTGGCTCCTTCCCAACTGCTATTCAGCAACACGTCATGACAGCACCCTGCCCCAAAGAACTGGATCTACCTTCTCTTCCTGTGCCGTCCTCACATAACGTAGACTCAGGCTGTGCTTCGTACAGTTATATGGCTAAAGGTAGTGAAAATTAGATTACATAGTCCTAATATGTTTATTGCAGCGCACATGTTTCATATACGGTAGTGGTCAAAAAAATAGCAGTGAGTTTGGAAAAGCAAATAAATCACAAAATCATTATAATAACTTTTATTTGCCTAAATGCAAATGCACTGGAAATCCTACACATTCAATTCCAAATCACAACAAGAATAAAATGCATCCAGGTTGTCTTAATCCTTTACAAAAAGTACAAAAAAAAGAATATTAGGCAGTTAAAACAAATAGCAGTGCCAGAATTTTTCTTTAAAAACTCCAAAATGTAATCTATAAACTGAAAAAATGTTGGAGATTTCACTTCACTGAACTAGTATTTAGTGGCATAACCATTGTTTCTGAAAACGGCTTGACATCTGTGTTGCATGGAGTCGACCAACTTCTGGCACCTCTGAACAGGTATCCAGTCCAGGAGGATTGGACGACATTCCACAGTTCTTCTGCATTTTTGGGTTTTGCCTCATAAACCGCATTTTTTATGTCACCCTACAAGTTCTCTATGGGATCGAGGTCAGGGGATCATAACCTGCACAACTGACTGGAAATTCCGAACGCAGGGGGACATATTCTTCACTTGATCCATTTTTTCTACCCATTCATAAGGTCATTCTAACAAGAGATCAGGGCTAGACGAATTACATGATGCGGCTGTTACACAATTCAACTTTAACCTGCTTGAGTCACACTCCAATAGAAGTACATGACAAAAGTCGTGTAGCAGTTTCTTACTGCCATGGTCGATTTACTTCTATGGCAGAACGACTGTTATACGACTGTTGTAGGTTACATCATGACTTCATCAGAGTTTATATGTTGTGCGTCTCTGTTATGGAGGTATCTCATACCACGCGTAAATCAGTAAAATTCAGTTCCGGCCTTTAAAAGTTTTATGTAAATATTGCTTAATCACTGTAGAAAGAAAAATTATAAAAATTTGTTAGTCTGTCTGGCAATGAATTAGAACATTCTTGTTTATATCCACAGGCTGAGAACCGTACAGAACTAATACTTTTCACAGATGAGGGTGGCTGCAATTGTATCCAGTCTGAACATTCCCCTGTGACTTAAGGTGTCCATATACATTAGACCGGGGTCAGCCGAACCTGCCGATCTTGGCGGGAAGACCGACCAGCTAAT
Source organism: Rhinoderma darwinii (assembly GCF_050947455.1). NCBI lineage: Eukaryota > Metazoa > Chordata > Amphibia > Anura > Rhinodermatidae > Rhinoderma > Rhinoderma darwinii. The sequence continues at coordinate 55,834,218 of NC_134698.1, forward strand.
GTGTATTGGATGTTCAGCCGACATTCGTTCAGCCTACGTTGGGGGTAAAAAGGATCAGCCACGTCGAATTTCAGCATGGCCGATCCTCAGGGAAGCTTAACCGCCGCCAGAGGTATCTAGCGGTAACTTACTGTCGACCGAACTAGCTATTAGATGTGTATGGCCACGTTCAGGCTCTGTTCACGCTTCTAGTTTTTTTCCGTCAAGTTTCCTTTACTCATTAAATATCATGCTGTTCTATTGTATCCAGTAAATAAAATGAAAATCTGACAGACATATTATAAGTCATTCGGATCTGTCACAAACCAGATGATAACAGAGCCATCATATTCAATTTGGCTGCTGTAAAAACTGAAGCAATGACGGCAATGTAGACAGGGTTTTAATGGTGTATTCCCTCTTCAGACATGTATTACATATATGCCATCAGTGTCTTTTAAGTAGGGGACCAATCTCTGGGACCCCCACTTATCGGAAGGAAAAACAGTTGTTCCCTGAGCCTCGTTGAGCAAGACCTAGCAGCCAGTGATGGCCACATATAGGAAGAGAGGTGGCTGAGCATTTGAGTAGCTCTCTTCATTCCAGTCTATAAGTGAGTGAATGTTTAAGTAGGTAGGACAACTGTCATTTGGCCAACGGTTATCTCACGCCTATGGCAGTTTAAGAGCTTGTCCACATGTAGCGTAATTGCTGCGTATTTTTCGTCCTGAATTGCGGACATAAAATACGCAGCAGAATACAGTAGCAGCAATAATAAATCTCATTCACACGCTGCGTAAAAAATTTCCGACCATAAATTGACCTGCGGCGCATATTTTTCATACCGCAGCATGTCAATTCCTGCTGCAGAAAGTGGCCAGAATTGCTGCGTTTTTAGAGGAGATGTCACCATCTCCCAGCATTGAGAAAAACGCAGAAAAATCCACGTAGTAAAAAACTTTTTTTTTTGCGCAGCGGAATTTCTACTACTGTCTGCGGAATTGCTGCAGAAATTTTCTGCAGCAATTCCGTTACGTTTGGACAAGCATTAAGACTGGCAATACACTTGCCAAAGTCTGACCCAGCTTAGCAATGAGACAAGAATAGGGCTTGGTGTAGATGACAGGTGGTTGTAAGATCTCATTATCGCACTGGGAAATGTATTATATGTTGGGAAATCAAAAGTGGATAAAGGCTTTCCATCCTTATTACCTAGAAAAGGTAAGGCTTCTGCTTGCTATTATTGAGGAAGTCAATTGTCATTAAAAAAGACAGTAGTCTAATGGCTGCCTGAAATCCCTGGCGCCAAATATCTCAGGGGAAACAAAGGTTCAGACAGATAAAAATCCAACCTGTTTAATAGCTGTTTCCAATGGGAGATGTTGGGGGACATACTGGCTGTTAACTGTAGACATTAGACAATCCAGAAAGGAGACCGCACTCACTTGTAATCTTCAGACAGAGATGTTTCCTAATGTTTGACGTGTTGTCCATTTTGACCTTTTATCAAGCATTATAAAGGCTAATATTGCCAAAAAGTTGCTTGCTAGGTGAACTCCTCAATTTGAAGATTACAAGTGAGTTCTGTCTCCCCTTTTTCTGGGGATTTATGCTTGGTATCCCTGGACAGCTCTCTAGGATGCCATCATCAAATTTCTGTAGACATTAGACTGTTGGCGGAACTTGTTAAAATCAGTGAGTTCCCCCAACAAAAATTATAAATCACAATGGCCAGCCTAAAGTGATGTCCACCTTTTAAAACCAGCTCATTTTAGGTCCAACATTCTGTGATGATTGATTTCTAAATATATCCTTATAGTGATTGGAGCTCTGTTTTTCCTGATACAGAGCTCCAAATCCCCTGCATAGATATAGAGTTGAATCCTAAAATTCTGTCTGTCTGCTTCCACTACTGGGGTAGCTCTATTATTAAGCTCCCTCTAGTGGTGACTAGAGGCTGCCAGAATTGTGTAATTTAACTCTAGATCTATGCAGGGGATTTGGAGCTCTGTATTAGAAAAATCAGTCCCAACAGCCATGAATATTAAGAATATATATTAAGAAATTATTCTGCACAGACTATTCATGGTAAAAAAAATTATACAATTTTTTATTCAAGTGTCGATATTCATTTTTACATGTTCCATGTTGTCTACTGCAGTATTTCACCACTGTGGTGTCTTCTACTATGTGTATTAATGGGGGGGGGGGGGGGGATGGCATGTAAAACTGTAATCCAGGGCTTTTACCTGCAGTAATGTAATTGTAATTTTCCATAAAACCAGCTTTAGTAACAATTTCTGGATTCCTAAAACTGCTGCCCACGGGGAAAAAAGGAAAATTCAACTTTTGCCCGCAGTTTAGATGCCTTACCCATGCAGCTGGAAGTTTTCTTTAATCAAAGTCATTAGTCGGAGATTATTTTGCCACTTATTGGTAATTTAGGGTACTGATCCTGCATGTGATCCTTCCTTATTTTAGGAATAGGGGCATTGGTACTCCGCTGTTCTGGTGGCAGCAGTTTGCTCTAACAGTAGATATTTCTACCCAAAAATTTAATTATAGACTTATTTTCAAAAAGATTTATGTAGATATGTATCATAGTTGAGTTTCAGCTCCGCATTCTGACTCACTCTCAGAATGAGATATAGCAGGTCACCAAGTACAGCTCCTTTGTACCAGCATATCAGTCACCATGACTGGGCAGGTGGAGACACACCCGTCATATCTGGGCATGTTGCTCTCTACAGAAGCTTTTGGTCCACCTGGACGACTTGTAACGAATCACTCTATTTCAGGAAGACAATAGAAGTGACATCAATGAAAATATTGGATAAATGGCCTTCACTTCTAGAACCGTTTACAAACAACCTTATTACTAGACAGATAATAACACTACAAATCATTTGGTTCCTCTGGAGACACCAACAGTTTGAAATAAGTTATTTTGTTTTTACCTGTGTTGTGTTAGCGTTCCGTTTCTGGGACTGCCCCTATAAATTGAATACACTTCTCTCACCCTACAAGGAAAAATGATTGTTGTTTCATAGAACGTTTCCTATGATACATTTTACTTATGCCGGATACCGGCCAATTATTAATATTTTTATGTCTTAATAAAGATTTAGTTATTTAACTTTATATCTGGGGATCCTCAGTTGCTACTATAAAAGTATAGTAAATGAATCTGTCAATTCTTGAAATTTGTTTGTACTATTTACGGGATGGCAACTCATTGAAGTTAGCAGCTCTTTTAATTTGACACGTATTACTTCACATTGGGCATGTTGTCGTTCATAAAAATTATGTTCAGTAGTTGTAGCTATTTCTAGGAAAGCTGGATGTCTACTATTATAAATGTTATTACTTTGCCCACAGTAAGGGATGGTGTCTGTACCCGAAAAGGTAGGGCAAATGCATGGGACCACACAAGGGAGGAGGCAATGCTGCCTGCCCCTGGGTTCTTTGTAGAACATACCATAGAAACAGTCATCTAGGTTCACTAGATTTCGGAACGTTGGAGACAGCATATCTATAAGACTTCGACCCCTTAAGCTATGCGACAGATACTCAGCAGACCGTATCACACGATGCAAACATGGTCCTCACACTGAATGGTGTCCGGACCCAGCGCTGCACCTGGAGCCAAAAAGGAGGGTAAGTATATATAAGAGTTACTGTAGTAACGTGCCCGTGTAGTTTCATCTATTGGAAACTTCATGGGCCCCAGTTACTACAGTAACTGTTGACATGTGAGGGGCCACAGGCAACTGCGACTCTATAGCTATACCACAGCCCATATTTCTAAATTTTTAATGCCCCCCTCCTAGAGCATTTACCAGCTCCATGTGAAAACTCCCAAAAAACAAAAAACTCTGTAAGGATAAACTTTGCCACCATATGTGCCCCACAGAGTTACTATGTTGTCCTATGTGCCTGATTTTCTGTGCAGACAAGACTAGACCCCAAAATATATTCAGACCACAGCGCAGGTCACACAATTAATCCTAAACTTCAGACTCAGACCCCCAAATTAATTCAGATCTTTTTCCTGACCCTAAATAAATTCAGACCCAGACCAACTGAATCCAGAGGCCGAAATTATTTAGACTCCAGACCCGACCCCAAAATGAATTGAGATCCCAGACCAGACCTCAAATTGAATTCAGAACAGACCTTAAATAATCCAGACCCCAGACGAGACCCCAAAATTAATTCAGTCCTCACCCCTAAATAAGTTAGACCCCAACATGACTTAAGACCCCAGACCAGGCCACAAAATAAATCCAGACCCTAAAATATAATCGGTCCCCTGAACAAACAACCAAAAAAATCAATTCAGATCCCAGATCACACCTCTCCAATAAGTGATACTGCCTATTTTCTAATAGATAATAGGCAGTGCTAGTCTCCCGAGTCCACGGCCCCGAGGGCCGTTGTGCCCTTTTTACTTTATGTAAACTTCCTCTTATTCATTGATCTGAGTCCCTCTCGCTCGTGCCAGAAACACCATACTCTGTCCTGTCATATGTCTTGTCATCTAATGTCATTGGCTTTTAGTAAAAGGCAGGGCAGGACTGCGTCCCTTTTGTGCAGGTCCTTTGTTCGTTAACTGTCAACATTGAATATTTAGACTTAAGATTTGTGTGTAGATGGATTTAGAGAAAATCCATTTGGAAGTCTTTTTAAAGGCCGACTTAAAGGAGGGCCTGGCAGCATCTAGTGTACTTTATGAATAAAAGGTGTCCCTTATCAACTTACAGTGCAAGCACTCAGCTAGAATCTGTTTACATGAAAGCAAATGGCTTTCTCTGGTCTCTTTCATAACAGTTGAGCAGGTAGAGCTTAGATCTATGACTGTCCCAGCTTTAGACAACTGTCTTGTAAAAGATATATTCCCATCCACGCCTTGTAGCTCCATGGTCACCTAACAGTTCCTCCACAACAGTAAGAGAGAAGATAAGGATTGTTTGAAATGCGTTTGTTGTATTCATTCAAGCACAGTTTAGTATAAATTACTATAATTGCCCTTACAAAATGTAATGCTAGAAAATCTTAACCTATATTATTTTTATATATATATATATATATATATATATATATATATATATATATATGCAGTATATTCATCTTCTTTGTAGGCAAAAACTTTAAATTCTGTTTGTGCCTGAAGATGAGACGATCTCCTACGTACCTCTAGAAATACTACTTAGAAAGGGGGATGTTAAGACTGGGACTAAGTGACATCATGACCCATTCTTTCATCTATATAAATAGAGATTCCAGACCTTATTAAGATGGGGGATCCCCTGAAACATATTTGGACTTCTAGGGAACCCTTAATACATACCTTATTTCTACTTCATTCTCTTTACTCGTCCCCCATTATCGGTTTACAAGTGAGTTAGATCACTGCCTGCCATGTTGATGCATGATGATGTCACTGCAGACATCACTTTGTCATTATCACAGACGGAAAAGACTAGACACAAGCGTGGAGCGGGAACTGAGCAGAATAAAAAAGGTAAGTATACTGCAAAGGTTTTATTTCTTAAATGTTGAGTCTATTTTAGATCTATCTGCAACTTGGTAGGATTTTTGTCACAGCTAGCTATTTAGTCCACAGGAAGACCAAATAAACCCCACCCCAAGCAATTGTGGCCGATTCTGGCTCAAGGTGGGTAAAAAAAATCATTTCTGACTCCAGAAGCGCAATTTAATAACTTCTCTGGTTAAAATGATCTTTATACCAATGTTTTAGTAAAGGAAACCTGTCACCAAGATGATGCTGCCCTAACTGCAGGACGGCCAACGATCATAATCAAAGTTTGACTCTACAGTGCTGGCACGTTTTAGAGACAACATAGCTTTAACATTGGGTTGAGGCCAGAGTTCTGTGCCCGTTTCCCCAAGCTTGGCAGATAACATTGGCGTTAAAGCTTTGTTTTCTTTGAAATGCAGCAGCACTTTAGATTTATAGTTAAAGCGGTAGTCTCATCACAAAAACTGAAGGCATATTGTAGGTTATGACATAATTTTCTTGTGGATGGGAGTCCGACTACCAGGACCTCCACCCATACAGAGACTTTATCGCAGCCTCCCCTTCACTGTTTTTCCCTGCACAGCAGTGCTTTCTGCCACCGGCTGTGCAGGGAACTGCAGCACAGCTCTCAAGTGAATGGTGGTGCCGAGTTGCCATAAACTTTAACTCTATTCACTTGAACCCCTTTTAATATCTAATTGTTATTTATTTTACTGTTTCTGTCACCAATGAATCTTGAGCTTATCCAATCACATGGAAAAGAATCACTCTTTACAGTGATGATAAATGTCACTTTGTTTACTCAGCTAATGCCCCTTAGACTTTTATACAGTTCTTGGAATTAAAATTTAAAATCACGGTAAATCATACTGAATTAATGCGGAAAATTCACATGCGGTGGGATTTAACACCTTCCAGACTAGCGCATATCATCACGGGTTCTTCTAAACTTTGTTGGAGAGGTTGTGGACAGATAGGATCCCCTCTTGATATGTGGTGTCCATCAGTATCTGGCCTTTGGGTTCGGGTATTTGCACTTATTTCAGAATTCCTGTGCCGTTATCCCCTGCCATAGCAATTTTGGATATTAATCTAGAGGAAATAGATCCGCTAGATAGATTACTTATTCACCATATTCTTATAGCCACTAGAATGGCCATCGCGCAATCTTGGAAATCTCTGATTTCCCCCTCTATCCAGGAGGTCATTAGAAGAGTTAATAGCCAATGTTATCATGAAACTTATTTTGTTTCTGATTTAGTTCTTCATGGTCGGAATGTGAGGAGATGGAATTCTTGGACTCATTCAAAATACTATATTTAATTATGATCTTAAATGGCTAATTTGTGATGTGTTTTACTTGTATGGAGTGTCATTCTAATACGATCAGTATTGTGTGTTTGTTACTTATGTGTATTTTTGTTTGGTTGTAATGTATAAAAATCTTTCAATAAAAATTGAAGATTTAAAAAAAAAAAAAAAAAATGTCAAACCACAAATCTTTTTACGATTTTATTTGCGTCATTTTATCATGTAATTAAAATTACAAATCACATTATCGTTCCATACAATTATTCTGATAGATGTTGAGCTCATTCTACCTCCATGACGTTGAGAAATAAGGGGATCTACGTTCATTTAACTGACCAGGGCAAACTCCTCTTGGACTTAGGGCTCTTTTACATGGGCCAATGGTAGGGCAAACGAGCGTTCATATTAATGCTTGTTCCCGATGATTGCCCTGTGTAAACAGGGCAACGATCAGCCAATGAACGAGCAAACTGTAGTTCATTGGCTGATCATATCATTTATGCAGCAATAAATATTATCAGCACATATATTACTGATCATAGCTCCCTGTGAAATGAGCAAACAGGCACCAATCAACGAGCTATCTTGTTGATCGGCGCTAGTTTTTACAACCCATATTGGCCGGTGTAAAAGGACCATTAGTATGGTTATCTCGTACTTACATAGACTTCCCCCAGGTACTCTTCTACAGATAATCTGTTCCTAAGAAATTTACGTGTGCGTGTGTTTGTGATTGGAAAATTAGACTATGAGCGCCACTGAGGACTCCAGTATGTTTCCACTAAAATGAGTATTAAATGGATTGTGCAGTAGAAAAACATGGCTGCTTTCTTCCCAAAACCGCCCCACGTTTGTCCATAGGTTGTATCTAGTTTTGCATCTCCGCTCCACTAAAGTAAATGTGAATGAGCTGCAATACCACACATAACCTGTGACCCGGTGTGGCTCGGTTTTAAAAAATAAAAAAGCAGCTTTCATTTTCTAATTTTTTACGTTCTCACTGTTCACAGTTTTGCAATAAACTGGGTGCTGTACGAATGAGATCTTTGGATGAATGTGTTTATTTTACTACTGATCTTCGGATATGTCTTCTTGCTCGTGTTTGGTTCTTTTGATCTGTAATACCTGGAGGACCTACATCAATTCCTTAATTTGCTTACCTCTCTAATGTGGCTGTTTGCCTATATTGTAGATAGGGTTTTCTTTTCGAGCTGATTTGTGTTGGTTACTATGGACTTGTTTACCAGGCATTTCTTTGGTTTGTTTTCTCTACCAACTAGTTCTATCTCTATATACTGAGTGACTCATTATGTGGTTGAAAGTAATATCAATGTGGAGCATTAGTTAAAGATAAATTGATATCTGTTGCAGAGAAAAAGGATTATGAACTATTTCAGCTCTCCATTATGCCTTATTTGGCCTTTCGCCATTCTGTGGCTTGAACCAACCTTCATGAAGTGTAAGGCCGGGTTCCTATGGGTTGGATACGCTGCGTAAAATTACGCCGCGTATTCGACCTGGAACCCGCAGCACATTCAGTCCGAAAAACTGCACCACATTGTGGTGCAGTTACCCGGGTGGAAAAAAAGACAACGTTCATACTTACCCTGGCCATTGTCATGGTAACGTATTCCTCCTTTGCCGCCTGGTCCAGCATCCCTTGATGACGCTGCAGCCCATGTGACCGCTGCAGCCTGTGATTGGCTGCAGTGGTCACATAAGATGAAACGTCATCCCAGGAGGCCGGACTGGAGGAAGAAGCAGGGAGTTCTGGGCAAATGTAAAAATAAATTCTGAGTTGCGATTTTTGCGGTAGAATCGCTGCTATTCTGCCACAAAAGTCGCAACACTTGGCTATTTGTTACAAGTTTTGCATCCCTATTGAATTCAATAGGAGAAACCCGCAACAGAAAAGCAACGAAAACGCCGCATAAATTGACATGCTGCGGATTTAAATTCTGGTCCGCAGGTCAATTTATTAACGTTTTCCCCAGCGTGGGCATGAGATTTTCAAAATATCATCCACTTTTCTGCCACTGTAAATGCTGCAGAATTTCCCCACAGAATTCAGTTTACGCTATGTGGGAACCCGGCCTAAGGCTGAATTCACATGGGACGGAAATGCTGCATTTGAGCAAATCCCGACCACATGTTTCTGAACATTTTCCAGACGGAAATCGCAGCATGCTCATTTTGTTCTGGATGTTCATTGCAGATTTCAGCCTTTTCAATATAGAAGGTGTGAAATGTGCAGCAAAAAAGTACATAAAAAGTGCATAATTTGCTGCGGGAAAATATGCATTCCATGTGACTCCAGTCTAAGTTGCTCCATAACTTAAAGGATAAGTTCACTTAAAGAGAACCTGTCAACTCTCCTGGACAATGTCAGACCATGTAGGAACACACCCCATTAACAAGGGGAATGGTAGCACCCAGTTGTCAATTTATTCATACATTTCCAGAAGCAGTAACAGAGGAACAGCACAATAGATAAACATTTTAAAGAAGCAGTTTTTCATGGAAAACGGCATTGTGGTACCCCATGGAAAAGCCATCATTTTGAATGCCGTGTTTCTTCTCAATATTGAAAAATAGCGGCTAATCTGTCACAAACCTGCAACGGAAAGAACATGCTGTGGTTTAGTAATAATAATAATAACAATAAAAAGAAAAAACAGATTGCCCTCAAAAATGTTCTGCACCATTGAGGGAATAGTTCTTTATTAAACCCCAACCTCTAAAATAGCACCTACTGCAAAATCACAAAAAAACGGTATTTTCGAATGTACCCTAAAAAGGCTATATATATATGTGTATATATATATATATATATATATATATATATATATATATATTTGTGTGTATTTATATACGTGTTTAGAAATAATGAATAAATATATGTATTTATTTATAGACGGCTGTTATGTACATACATGTGTGTGTGTATATATATATATATATATATATATATATATATATATATGCGTGTATATATATTTTTTATAATGTAATATTGCTGTAGAGTAATATAACTTCACAGGCTGCTCCGCCAGCAACTGGGAAGCGACTGCGCAATCAAGAATACTAATTCTGTCATGTTTATACCTTTAAAACGAGGAGACGGTTTCCTCTCATCATCCACGAGTGTCTAAACATCACCACTGAACAACACATACCTCTGTCTGACACCAAAGGCACGGTGTTTGGTCTGGAGGGAGCAGTGTTATTCTTTGTCTGCAGCATCCGAGGGGAGACATTTTTCTCTCAGCAGCACTGCCGGTCTCCGCACAACGAGACGTCTGTTCCTGAAGGAAAAGCAAGAAACACATTTTTCCGAGGGCCAAGCAAGCGACCACGGCATTGGAGAATGAGTCGCCAAGCCAGATTTGCTCACAGTGTTGCTCCATTCATCCCTTCTCTGCTAAAGTTCCAAGGAGCACCTCTCTTGTTAACCCTTCACAGGACCATTTTGCTTTCTTAAGCCAACAAAAATAATTATGCCCATGGTTGCTTATTTTGGGCTGCACAGGAGGAAGGTGCTGATACCAAGAAATGTCGTAATTGCACTTTATGGCTTCTCTTTCTCAAATAGCTGCTTGTGTTATTTTTATGTATGGGCTGCAGGAGTAGCACAGTATTAAGGTCGCTACACCATAGAAAGGGGATCCTGCTTCTAATCCTACTGCCAGGTTTTTTTTTTCTTTCGAGACCAAGGCGGGACGTTTTCTTGTTCGCTGTCTGAAGGAGGCTCAGTTTCTTCAGCATCATTTAATTACTACTGCGCAGTGTCTGGTAAAGCAGTTTACTGTCTTACAGGAATCCAGTTATACATGGTTATAGTTTATACTAGTGGACCTGTCTGAATCCATCGAGTTAGTTCACTAAAATAACATATAAACGTCATCATGAAAGTGGTTTTACGTAAACTGCTATTAAGATTATTTCTACCACATGCGATATTAATATTGCTTATAGACACAGATGGCAATTTCCCAATATATGGGATAATGAACTCCCTACTGTTAGTTACAGGAATATTAGAAGCCAATGAGAAGTTCTGTGACCATATAAAAAGCAAAAAATTGAGTAGTGGGTATGTTATTTCTTATAATTTGGCTGCTGTAGAACCTCTTTTTGAAGAGCTTTGTGTCGGTCACTGGTTAAATCTGCCGGTCAGAGTGTGCACCCGTATACAGTCCCAGCTGCTGTATGCCTCTCAAAAGTTCGTAGATATGTCCCACATTTTTAATGCTCCCATTGCTAGAAATTATTCCTCCAAGTGTCCATCGCAGTGTTAACCGCTGTATGCCTCTGAAAGCCAAATGCCCCCCAATTTCCATCCACATTGATTCATTGCCAGACGTCATTCGCCCCAGAGTCAGCAGCAGTGCCTCCCCATTGCCAGCTATAATGCCCCTCTGAGTTTAATCCACATTGTGCCCTTATTGCCAGCCAGAAAGCCTCCTCAGTTTAAGCTACATCACCCCAGCCGCAATATTTACCTGTCGCACATTCCCTCCGCACTGCAGTCCTCCTCTCTAGTGTATTACGTGTGGGCGGCTCATGCACATCCGCTCATGTCACTTCCTTTTTCTGCTCCATCAACACCACTGCCCCCCGGCCAAAGGACCCGTGTCTATGTAGCGCCGCTCATCTTTGTATATCACTAATAACGTTGTAGCCAACAGAAGACTATTGGAGTCGTTTTTTAATTTAGACCTAGACCAGATCCCTAAATTAATTCAGACCCTAGACCAGATCCTATACACATAAATTAAATCAGACCCTAGACCAGACCCCTAAATAAATTCAGAGCCCAGACCAGATCCACCCGAAAAAAAAATATTTCACACTTCAGACCAGAACCCAAAATTAATTCAGTCCCCAGAGCAGACCCATAAATGAATTCAGACCCAGATCCCTAAATTAGTTCAGACCCCTAAATTAATTTATGCCCATGTCCAGACCCCTAAAGTAATTCAGACCCTAGACCAGACCCCTATATTCAGACTTCAGATCCCTAAATTCAGACCCCAGACCGGACAAAAAAATTATTCCAACACCGGACCCCCAAAAACCTGACCTAGGCCAAACCCCTAAATTAATTTATTCCCTCGGTTAGACCCCTAAATAAATTCCTTAGACCAGACCCCTAAATGAATTCAGACACCAGATCCCTAAATTCAGACCCCAGACCAGACAAAAAAAGATTCAGACCCCAGACCAAACCACTAAATTAATTCAACCTTACATTAGACCCCTAGGTGAATTAATTCCCTAGACCAGAACCCTAAATTAATTCAGCCCTCAAACCAAACCCCTCTATTTACCTACCGCTTCCGAGGTCTCAGAATCTTGCATTCTCCGCTGCACACATTGCCCTAATGCTGCTGGCATTAAAACCTTGTGTGTGGGGTACGCCTTGAATCCGCGGGCCCCTACAGTGTTGGTTACGCAACTGCCAGTTTATCTTCTGATATTGTTCTGTATTTAAGTTCATAGTATCTGAAGTGTGAAGTGCAATGTACCCTGTCCCTTTCCATTGTTATGTGTAAGCTCTGCAGGCAAGGAAATTGTCATGTACTCCTTTACTTTTATTGACTGCTTATTCACCATGCTCTGTTATTGTTGACTTCTCTTATGATTTTATATTTATCTTGTAAATCCACAATGAATGGTTGGATAAAACACGAACATAAATAGATGGAGGTAAATATGAACCTTAAACCAATAATGAACAAACAAGAAATAGAAATAAAATAACCCTTTTAGTTACGTCAGGATTTCCCAGCTGCTTCCAATTTATTTGTTTTAATATACATTCATATTACTTTGTGTATGTGATGCAATTTTGATGTGTTTTTTTTAATCTACTTTATCATTTTCTTTTGTGTTTTGAAACCAACCACCACTTTGACTAGAAAAAAAACGGGTAAATCATCAATGCACCAAATCTGCCCTGTGTGATCCAGGCCTTACGCATTTTTTGTTGTTGGTTTTTCACACCAGGATTTTTTACTGTAAAAGTGACCCATCCTTTCAAGCCACAATGGTCAATTTGGCGTATGACTGAAGTTCCCATGATCATACATTCTGGAGGAGGAAGTTATAATGACTACGAGGAGCAAAAAGAGAGCAGTCAGTCTCTTCATTCCCCGACCATACTCAATATATTGTGCAGTCAAGGCATGCAGGAAAATGTGGACCACAGACCAGGTTCTGCACTTCAGCACCAGTTGTGAAATATTATAGAGAGACTCCAGTGATTTTTTTTATTGTGGCCCCCGTTTGTAAAGTTCACCCGAAAAACGGTAGGGCACTGTGATCGGCCGATTCCTACAGCGTCTGCTGCGTGAACAGGAAGTATCTTTCACTATGCATTCCTATTAGGCTATATTCACACAAGCGTAACAGATTTATGTGAGTAAATATGTCCGTGTGCGTTGCGTTTTTGCATTAGTGTACTTTGCGAGTAGTATATGTTTTTTAAGCACTTGCAAGCACTTTTTTTTTTCAATGTAATTGATGTGTGAAACACGGACAGCACACGAATGTCTGTCCATGTGCTGTCCATGGTTTTCACGCATCCTTTGACTTCAGTGGGCGACTAGGTGCGTGAAAACGCACCAATATAGGACATGCAGTGAGTTTCATGCAACAAACACTTGCTGTGTGAAAACTTACGCGTGTGTGAGTAGCCCCATTGAAATCAATGGGTCCATGTGCTGTGCGTTGTTTCAATGCATAGCACACGGACGAGAATCACGCTCGTGACTTCCGGTCCACACAGCAGATGCTGTAGGAATCGGCCGGTCACGTGACATAATTGCGGCCGTGATAGTACGGCAACAAATCTCCCAGTAAGGGTAAGCTTACACAGATTTTTTTACACGATTTTTTGATGCGGAAACCGCGACGGAAGACGCCCCAAAAAACGGACGAAAATGCCTCCCATTGATTTCAATGGGAGGCAGAGGCGTTTTTTCCCCCCGAGCGGAAAAACCGTCACGCGGGAAAAAGAAGCGCCATGCCCTATCTTCGGGCGTTTACGTCTCTGACCTCCCATTGACATCAATGGGAGTCAGAGAAAGCGTATTTTCTGCCTGCAAAAAAACTCTGTGTGAACCTACCCTAAGAGGGTTACCTGCTCTAGCTTTTACCGGTTGTGCATTACCAACGGGGGGCACAATAAAAAAAAAACACTAGAGTGTCTCTTTAAAGGGAACCTGTCACCAGCAATTCACCTATTGAACTTCACATATCCCCCACTGGCCGCTGCTATCAAAAGTTCATTGCCGTTATCCCCTCTCCTAAACTCCTCCTCCAACTGTAAATAACGGTCTGCGAACATTTCCCGCCTTTTATCGTAATAATCTGGTGTCCCTTTGTACGCACACACCAAAAGAGGACATCAATGCACTAGCGCAGGATTTTGTGTGCTGGGGAAGGCGAGGAGCTGTCAATCAAAAGTAAGGAGGCGGGGTAAACTCGGAAAGACTTGAGGAATGAAGCTTTGACTCTTTTCAAACAAAGATTTGACTCTTTTCAAACGAAGATCTGACTCTTTTCTGCTCATTAGTATACGTGGTGGGAACACTAAAAAACTGAATACTAAATCTACAGAGCCGACTAAGAAGATAATTATAGGTTATATAGAAATGATTTTTCACCCACTACCACCAGGTATTGCTGGTTTTATAGGTGAAATGCTGGTGACAGGTTCCCTTTAATGGTCCGTTAAAAAACTAATTCCGTTATACCCAAAGAAGGAAAGGACCCCACCAGCTGCCAAAACTACCGCCCCATTTCACTGCTTAATGTAGACCTCAAGCTGTTTGCGAAAATCTTGGCCCATAGGCTCACACCCCTCCTCCACAGTTTGATCCACTATGACCAGGTGGGCTTCATGCACCTTAGGGAAGCCAGGGATAACACCACTAGGGCGATTAATCTGATTTATCACGCGGCTGCCTCGTCTCTGCCCACGCTACTGCTGTCCACGGACGCGGAGAAGGCCTTTGACAGGGTAGACTGGGACTTCATGTCGACCACTTTGCGGCACATCGGGCTGGGTTCCCACATGATGCAATGGATTTCGAGCCTCTACTCTTCTCCTTCAGCCAGGGTTAAGGTTAACGGTACCTTATCTTCCCCGCTCTCCATCTCCAACGGTACGCGGCAGGGATGCCCCCTGTCGCCCTTGATTTTTATTTTGTGCCCGGAGCCACTTCCTTTGTCGGGTTCGCTCAAACCCAGACATAGCAGGTGTATCAGTGGGAGGAAGATCCCATAAGGTGGCTGCGTATGCGGATGACCTTCTGTTCTTCCTCACGGCACCCAGGATCTCCTTGCCCAACCTCATGGCGGAGATGAGTAGATACTCGAAATTGTCAAATTTCAAAATTAACTATCAGAAGTCCAAGGCTCTCAACATATCACTGCCGCAGTCCCTAGTGGATGACCTGTCGGGGTCCTTCTCCTTTAAGTGGGCCAGAGACTCGCTTCAATACTTGGGGGTCCAACTCTCCAGGGATCTCTCTCGCCTTTATGCAGTCAACTATCCTCCTCTCCTTCAGCGTGTAAAGGGCGATTTGGATTCCTGGACGAAGGATACCTTCACGTGGTTCGGCAGATGTGCAATCTTCAAAATGAACATTCTCCCATGGATACTGTACTTCTTCCAAGCCCTACCGATCCACATTCCCCGCACTTTCTTCCGAGCTCTGTTGTCCTTACTCCACCGCTTCATTTGGGTGGGGAAACCGGCCCATCAGGCCTCGCAGTTGGCGTGCATCCTGGATTGGTTCCGCCACACGGAGGTCAAACAATGGGTGTCGATGGAACAGTCTTCTATGGTGGTCCCCTTGTAGACCCTACCTTGGCTGGGCAGGGATACCCCCCTACCAGCAAGGACTCACCCGACGATAGGGCCCTCACTGGCAGTTGCGTCAAAGGTCTTCCCTCGGACAGAGATCTCCCCTTCCCGGTCCCCCATGTTTCCAGTCCTGGAGAACCCGGCGTTTCCTCCAGGGCGGGAGGGGGGTCCATTTCGGAGCTGGTTGCAGGCAGGCAGGGGCCCTGCCTCTCATTACCTGCACGGGGAGTCTTGGATGACTGGCCCGCAATTGTTGTCTTTGACAGACCCTCCCCCCCTCACTCCCTGGCAGGTGACTCAGCTGAGACACTTCCTGGTGTCCTTGCCTAACCCTGCGGAACATGCTCGGGTTAAAAGCCCGTTTGAACTCCTCTGCGTGGGCAATGGTTCGATGCGTCACACACTATCCAGACTATACTCCCTACTGATCTCCCCATCTACCCTCTCCACGCCCACATATTTGCTACGGTGGGAAAGAGAATCACGTTCTCGGCGGAACAAATAGATAGGATATACACAACGACACATAAATCGTCCATGGCCAGCAGGTAGCAGGAAGCGGGTTTTAAAATTTTAACGTGCTGGTATAGGGTGCCTTCCAGATTACATGCTATGATTCCGGCGGTCTCACCGCTGTGTTGGAGATGTGGTGACCAGTTGGGAACGATACTACATGTCTTTTGGGAGTGCCCGCGGCTGACTGTATTTTGGTCAGAAGTGTGGCGTATAACCTCCAAATTCACGGACTTCCCGCTCCCGTGCACACCGGCCTTCTTCTTCTTGCTCCATCTGTGCGAGGTTCCGCTGTTCTCATATCGTCGCTCTGTGGTCCGCCATCTGGTGAACGCTGCCAGGGTCTGCATACCAGCGATGTGGAGACAATCGGCTGCGCCATCGCTCAGCATGTGGTTCGATAAGATACAGGAGATCATGAGGATGGAGGATCTCACGGCTTCTATGAGAGGTACTCACGCCAAGTTCATCAAGACTTGGTATCATTGGGTCAGGTTTCAATCATCTGTGGAATTCAGGAATATCGTAGCCTCTTGATGTGCTCTTCAGTCATGACACTTAACAACGGAACTCGTCCCTTCCTTTCCCCCCTCTGTCGTTCCTTTTTTCTCATTTCCTTTTTCAAACTTTCTTTTAAGTTATGTTTCGCTGTGGGCCTTGATGCATGTCTGCAGGCTCATGATGCAGGGGATTAGCCCCATTTATTGCTTGACTATACTCTGTTTGTACATCTACCTTACAGGATGACCACATATACCGGCCTGCGTGCCGAAGTACCATATGGTTGCATATTTTTGGCATTTATCGTGACATGTTTGTTTGTAAAATTGATAAATAAAAGAATTTATATAAAAAAAAAAAAATAATTCCCCAAATTATAGGGTCAAGAAATGACTGCACTCCCTCACATTGGACCACCTTCATGAGCAAAGCTTGAGTTGAGGTAATACCATGTTAATCGGCCCCTTAGTGTTTCAAAAGCCACAATGCTATACAGAGATCTGAACGTTGCCCATTAACAAGATCTGACATCTCACTGAGACATAGCTGAAGATGATTTTATGCAGGTTTTTCGCTTTAAAGGGAAACTCCAGTAAATAATAATCATTAGAGCAGTGTTTACCATCCAAGGTTCACTAGAATCCTGGGATTCCTTGCAACCCATTTCGGGGGTTCCCAGGCAGGCAGCTTCATTGTAATTGCAGAGATTGGTGGATTAATGTTCAGCTCGTTCGATGATGCTTGGCATGGGCTGTATCAAACGCATCAACAAGTCTGAGACGCAGTGCGTATTGTGGTAAATCTAGTTCATTGTTATGTTATACTGCATTATAGGAAGGAATATTACAAGAGTGTGTTATTCATGCAATGGGGCTGTAATGATGGGGGTAAGGAAACAGACAAGTGAGCCCTAATCTACCCGCCACTAAGTCCCTGCCTACTTGCAACGACCCGCCCTAGGCGACGGGGTACAACTGGGCGACGGTCCCTACGCCCAATAAGTGCACGACAGATAAACAGACAAGGGTACACAGAAGCAAGGGAAAAGGGGCAGTTGCCCACGGCAACACTGTGAGCAACAAGAGTAGTGAACGAGCCGAGTCAAACCAGGAGTGTACGAGGTACCAAACGCAGAGCAGGAGAGTAGTCAGTAAGCCAGGATCAATATGAAGCAGGGTCAAATAGTTCAAGAAGCTGCAGCAGGGCCAGGAAACCAAACGAGAAGAATCACAAGCAAGGAGGAACAGGAAAGGCAGGTATAAATAGACAGAGGGTGGGAGCTAGCTCCGTCTGGCCAGGCTGTGATAGGCTCTCCCACTCCTAAGCCTGCCATCCTGAGTGGTGGAAGATGGAGTCAGTCTCACAGACATAGAAGCAGGTGCAGACTGATTACCTATGGGCGTAGACACAGAAGCTGTGCCTGGCAGATCCTTAACAGGGGCTTTTGTTAGTTTTTCCAGGTTGAGTTAATTTTCTAGGGGTTTCCTCATGGTAAATCAGGGGATCACTGTAGTAAGGGGTCTTTTAGACCAAGCCTTCCTATTAGCTTAGCAGTAGTCCAACTGTGTTTAACCCATTGCCAATAACATAGGATGTGTCTAGTGCAGGGGCGTAACTAGGAAAGACTGGGCCCCATAGCAAACTTTTGACTAGGGCCCCCCCTCTGCTGGGTATCACGCAACCCCCCCCCCCTTTGTAGATAGTGCCTCCCTATAGATTCCACCACACAGCGCCCCCCTATAGATAGCACCATACACAGCCCCCTGCAGATAACGCCATACAGCCCCCCTGTAGATAACGCCATACAGACCCCCTCTGTAGATAACGCCATACAGTCCCCCCTATAGAGAATGCCATACAGCCCCCCCTTTAGAAAATGCCATACAGAACCCCTCTGTAGATAACGCAATGTACCCCCCCCTCCAAAAAAAACGGCCTATAGTTTGTCCTACAAAAGACATGCATCCCCTATCCACAGGATAGGGGATACATGTGTGATCGCTGGCAGCGATAAGGAGAATGGGGGACCGAAAGTCCCCCGAAGTTCTCCATGACTAACCTCGGACTTCCGGCGTCTGCGCAGTTCAATAAAAATGAAAGGAGCGCTAGTCACGCATGCGCACAAGCGCGACCGGCGCTCCATTCATTTCTACGGAGCTGCCGACACAGACCCCGGAAGTCCGAGGTTTGTCATGGAGAACTTAGGGGGGACTTTCGGTCCCCCGTTCTCCTCATCGCTGCCAGCGATCACACATGTATCCCCTATCCTGTGATTAGGGGATACATGTCTTATGTAGGAACAACCCCTTCAGTGGCGTCGTGCTGTAGCAGCCATAGCGGCTGCTAGCGGAGCCTGCTGCCATGGGAGGGGGCCGTGCCGGCGGGTGGCACGGGCCCCCTCATGCTGCAGGCCCTGTAGAAGTCGCTACGGCTGCTATAGCGGTAGTTACGCCACTGCGTATAGGTTTGTACGGCGTAAAACTACAGCTCCCAGCATGGCCTGAACAATGATAAGGATATGCTGGGAGATGCGGTTTCACAAAAAAAATCCTATCACCATCATCTCGCTGCAGATCATACAGTGACTACATTACTGATTAGAGGCAGAATAAACATTTACATTAAGTGACTCACCGGTGACGTCTCAGATTCTAGTTCTTTTCTTCTCCCTCCGGTTCAGACATCTATGATGGATTTCTACCGGCCATGACCCATTTCTGCAGTTTTCCGTTCAGATGTCTTCAGCTTCTCACTTTTAAAACATTTCTGCACCTGTAAACAAAGTTAAAATTCTCAACACATCTAAATATAACTGTCACACACACACACACCGTGCCCCCTGTAGATAGTGACCTACATAGAAGCCCCTATAGATAGTGCCCACATATGGACTCCAGAGCTGCAAGGCAATAGTGCTAACCACTGAGCCACGGTGCTGCCCTACATATAGCTTCCCCTATAGTTCTTGCTCCACGTATAGCCCACCTCTGTACATAGTGTCTCACATATAGCTCCCCCTGTATATAGTGTCCCACATATAGCCCACCCCTGTAGACTGTGCACTACATATAGCCACCCTGTTGCTAGTGCCCCACAGGTAACCCACCCCTGTATATAGTGGCCCACATATAGACCCCCCTGTATATAGTGGCCCACATATAGACCCCCCCCCTGTATATAGTGGCCCACATATAGAGCCCCCTGTATATAATGGCTCACATATAGAGCCCCCTGTATATAGTGGCCAACATATAGACCCCCCTGTATATAGTGGCCCACATATAGAGCCCCCTGTATATAGTGGCCCACACCCCCACATATAGACCCCCCCTGTAGCTACTGCCCCACATATAGACCCCCCCTGTAGCTACTGCCCCACATATAGACCCCCCTGTAGCTACTGCCCCACATATAGAACCCTATATATAATAGCCCACATAAAGATGACCCCCCCCCCCCCCACCACTATAGATAATGCCATTCACATTTTTATGAGGGGGAAAAAACAAAAACTTGACATACTCACATTCTCCGGTTCCCACGCTGTTCACTGGCGATGCAGACATGCTCTCTTCTGAGCATGTCTGCAGGAGCTGAACGAGCGTCCTCCAATGACGCTGATTGGCGGGGCAGAATGACTTGCCCCGCCAATCAGCACCTTCTAAGCATGGAAGCGGCGCGATGATGTCATCGCGCCGCTAGCCAATCAGTGTCATTGTAAGGCACTGGATGGTCAGGCACGGAACATGCCCGGCCATTCAGTGCTAATACATGTGTTTGGCTGCCGCTAGCACTGGGGCCCCCTCCGGTGCTAGCGACACCTACAGGCATGAGAGGGCCTGTGTAAGTCTCGGCGTCGCGGGCCCCACAGTAGCGACGCTACCGCTGTAGTAGCCATAACGGCTGCTAGCGGCGCCACCGGGCCCCCTCAAGCCCCGGGCCCCGTAGCAGCCGCTACTGCTGCTACCGCGGTAGTTACGCCACTGGTCTAGTGGGTAACAATGCTGGTTCTCCTCTTCAGATGCAGTGTTGGCACTGATTTTGCATGCACGGGAAGCTTTTAATTCTCGTGTCATTCCTAATCTAGGAAGTTTATTGCCGAAATGCCCTTTCTTCTAATTACCTTATTTCCGCTCGCCACTCTCTGTTCTCTGGATATTTATATCGGGTTTTCACAACACAGCTCATTCGGGACATCTTTCTATTGCCTGATTTTAAGGGTATGTTCACACATATTGAAAAACACAAAGCCGATTTCAGGAGAAAACAGCCATTTTTTTAACTGATTTCCAAAGCATTTTTGGCATTTGCAAGCGTATTTTTTATAACGTTTTTTGTAGTATCGATGGAAAATCAGCTCCAAAAACGCCTAGAGAAGTCACATGCCGTTTTTGGTTTTTTTTACAAGGCTTTTAGTTTATGAGGTGTTTTTTTTATTCAGCAGCATAAAAATACGCCTCATATGAACAACGCAGTGTATTTCCCATTGACATCAATGGGAAACTGTTTGCAGGCGTATTTTAAGTGTATTTTGGAGAGTAATGCGATCCTTTTACACTCCTAAATACGCTGAAAATAAGCCGTGTGAACATGACCTTATACCAATTATGAGGCTCTTTTCCTGTTCAATATTCTCTATTTGCTCCATTTACAAAAATATGTGAAATTATGACACCACATCACAGTGGAAGAACGTTCTCCAGAACATCGATACACAAGCTCTTCATTGGTTTGTTTTTTGTTTATTGAGCCTAACTGAGCATTTAAGGGCAAACTCAACTTCTTACAAATATTATTTTCTCATGAAATTCCTTCATTCAAACTAGTACAACCTGAGACGCCATTTGTCCTCAAATATTTACTATCTTGGCACCATTGCTGGGAGCATTCAACAGCAGCAGTGTTGTGGAGAAGTGTGAAGAAGTCTGGAGAAAGCCATTGTGTAGGGATCAACTTTCAATTCTCTATTGTGTTCTACCAAAATAACAATGGTAATATCTCTCGTAATGTCTAGGCATTGCCTACAATAGAGAGAATGAAAAGGACCAAGTGGAAAACCTCATTGTGTTGTGACACGGATTCACAGATGACCGGTGCTTGTTTTTCCTTAGCTCGATAGAACAAGGAAATGAACCTGCCTTGATGGGCCCACAGAGGGAAAACGTTCCCTTTCTACACACTTCGCTTCTCTACCGGTTTCAATAACTATTTTTATCAACCTGTTTTAAGAAGGAAGCCCTGCGCCTGACATGTGGTTGTGGGCAGAGGAACAGGAGGAAAGCGACCAATGAAAACACATGTCCTTAAGAAAAAGGAGTGTTTGCATTGGAGCCGACTGGGAACCAGTGACAGCGGGATCTTTGGCATGGCTGAACATAAGCAGCTCAGTGTCTAGTGTACGGCTAACTTAAGGATGAAAGAAGCCGAATGTCTGTGGCCGAGGAAGTTTGGTTATTTTAGTTAAGAAAAGCAAAGTCTGGCAATGCTTATAGGAAGGAGCCCAGATGCTCTGCTCGCTGATGCCGAACTAGGATGTTAATGGGAAAACGTATCCAATGCTCCTTGTGTGTACTGTGTGACTCCTCAATCCTTCGTCTGTGTCCTGCACTGAGCTTCTCTCTGTTACATGTACGCTGTATATCCGAACGGCACTGCGTGTGCTGGGAAACCTCTATCCCTGTGCCTTACTGACCACTAACTGGGCTGAGACTATGACCGGCCTGTAGTCGTCCCTGTTATACAGATGAAAAACACTTCAGGCTTTACGCACACTCACATTGGGAGGCTTTTTCCTTTTCCTTTTCTATCAAAATTTTTTTTCATGAAAATGGAAAATGTATTTAAAAAATATGTATTTTCGGAAACCCGATTACTCCAGTGCATTTAGTGGGATCAGTAAATAGACTAAAGGCCCTTTGACACTGGCCAATTATCGTGCAAGCGAGAGTACTCAGAGTGCTCATTCCGGATAATAGCCCAGTAAACAGGGCAACGATCAGCCGATGAACCAGCAAACGCTCGATCATCTGCTGGTCGTATCGTTTTAAATACTGAAAATATTATCTTTGTCGGCAGCACATCTGTAAACAGGGAGACGCGCTGCCGACATGGTAATAATGTGTGGGGACGAGTGATCGGAGTAACGTGCGCTCGTCCCCATACATAACTCCGTGTGAAAGGAGCAAACAAGCGCCGATCAATGAACGATCTCATTGATCAGCGCTCGTTTACACGGCCCAGGACGGGCCCTGTAAAAGTACCTTTACAGGTCTAAATTGGATCAGAAATTTAACATGCCGCACTGTTGGGAGATACCAATTTTTAGATAGAAAACATTTGTTTTGTTGTGTTCCCTGCCCATTTGTCTCAATAAAAAAAAATTCTACATAATGCCTTATAAAGGGGTCAATAACCTTCGGCACTCCAGCTGTGTGAAACTACAATTCCCAGCATGCCCTGACAGCCTTTGTCTGAAATAATAAAGCTTTTAGCTGTCAGAACATGCTGGGAATTGTAGTTTCTCAACAGCTGGAGTGCCAAAGTTTTATAGCATTAAAGATTTACCCAATATTAGGGATGAATATTATTTCACATGCATATTTCCAGAGTTTCTAGTAGCCAGCAATTGTGAGCACCCAGTGCTTAGAAAGTGGCCAAGACCTGTTACATGTAGTACTTTTCCTCTAAGAAACTAGGGGCTTTATTCACTGGACAGCAGTATGCAAAGCAAGACGGCTCGGCTACTAGAAGTTATGGCTCCTTGACCTTCAAATAAATAAAGGAACACTCCAGTAAAAACTGATACTGATGTTATGCCTAGTGAAGGGGGAAATCCATGAATTTTGTCTTTGGCTACGTAGGCCCTTGCTCTCGAATCTTCTAAGCATGTATCTTTACTACCATAGGGAGAGGGATAAGTGGCTGCCTGGTCAGCTGCCTCCTAATACACAATTATTTAATGTGTATGCTACACATTAGACTGAGCGTCCCATCGGGCACAGGTAGTGGCGCGAGTTAATTCATAGTATACAGAGCTGGGAAATACGTTAGTGCTACGTAAGTGATCATAGCAAGTATCATACGGTTTTTATTACTAGCAATTTATGTGTTTTTTTTGTTGTTGTCTTGTATTGTTGGCTTTTTTTCTTGGTACCGGATTAGCAGGAGTATAGTATCTTGCAATGACTGTATAGTAATACACTTCTGCCAAAATATAAGTGTACAGCTATAAGCATCTCAAGACCATAATTGACAAACAAAAAACACGTTCCTGCAAGAAGTCTAAATATCTTATTAGTTCATTTGAAATGAATGACAGCTATTGGTTTATGGGGTAAAAAAATCCGGTGTGGGTATAAATAGTTTCCATACAACGCTTCTGTCCATCCCAAGCTCCTGTCTATTTTTCCTATCTCCCTTCATAACACATAATATTGTAAATTCCTTTTGCCCGCACGCTTAAAAGACCTTTTCACTCATTGCCAATACGTCAGAAGAAACGATTTTATTTTGAAAGATGAAATTAGAAGTGTCTAAAATGTATCATTTCATGATATTCTATAATCTCCCCTCCTCAGTGCAAACATCTGGAAAAGGAGCTTCATCTGCTGAGAGAAAGCAAACAGATCTGTACGGATATTGTCGCTGCGCAGAGGACCTATGATTCCGCTACCAAGGTGAAACCCTCTCCTGTGACTGCCCAGTTTAGGTGTAATAGCTTCTCTTTCCTTTCCAAATGTAATTCTTTTCCACTTTTTGTCACCTGAGAAAGTTATTAGGACGTGTTGTGTTCCTTTCTGTTCCATTGCTTTAATGTCATAATAGTAGAAAAATACTAGATCATGATAGTCAAGGGTAGACTGACCATTAAGCACCTTTCCAGGGAGGGTCACAGCCCCTCGGTCAAGCATTTTAGCAAAGTTTACATAACTATATTAACCCGGGTTCAGTGCGTAATAACTAGGATGTTTGATGAGCGTTCCATGAGCTTTATTGCCCAGGGTCACTAACCAGGCTCCATACAATTATAGTGGGGTGATTGGTTCGCATACTGGTAAATAGCTGTATAAGTATTTCAATGTAATGATATATAGCTTCATTACAAAAGAAACATTTTTTAAATCCAATTACTGCTGACAATGTATTAACTGCATGTTTTGAGGCTTTTCCCGCTGTGAATACACATTTTGTCTATATCTGTGGTGGATGGGCTCTTCCTGGTATGATGTAAGAGCTCTGCTGTGTGCTCTGAACCAATTATCTGCCTCCCATTGGCTGCCCCCTTCCCTCTCACACTGTGCGCCAGAGGGAATTCTGGGCGTAAAACTGCACCAATCTGTGGTGCAGTTTTTAGCCCGGAATGTTCACTGTGGAAAACTGCAGCACTTAGCACTGACATTTCATCCAAAGAGACCACTGCAGCCTGTGATTGGGCAGAGCCATGATTAAGGACGCTCGAAGCGTCTGAAACGCGTAGGCTTCCTACTCATCATTATCAACCATTTTTCCCTACACCATCAGGATGGCACGCTGTGCTCTTCACCCCTGTTTTTACTAGCCAAAATTTTGGCTCATTAAACTTGGAAAAACCTCTTCCATTTTACTGAATCGTCTGTGCTGGATCCAAACTCCTTTTTCTCTAGCCTGTGATTGGCTGCAGCAGCGGTCACCTGGGATGAAGCGTCATACCAGGAGGCCGGCCTCCTGGGATGACCGCCGCTATAGCCTGTGATTGGCTGTAGCTGTCACATGGGATGAAACGTCATCCCAGGAGGCTGCGCTGGAGGAAGCAACGCAAACTTCCGGGTAAGTATCAGGCTTTTTTTTTTTTTCTGAGTTATGTTTTTTGCGGCAGGATCACTGCGAACCCACCGCAAAAAATGCAAGAATTGCTAATTGTTGCGGGATTTAGCCCAACATTGAATTCAATGGGGAAATAAGCAGCGTTTACGCAAATACAATTGACATGCTGCGGTATACATTTCCGCACCGCAGGTCAATTTCTGAGCATTTTTTCTGCTCAGTATTTGCGCAGCGTGTGGATGAGATTTGTTCAATCTCATCTACTTTGCTGTTACTGTATTCTGCTGTGTTTTTTCCGTCCGAAATCCCGGACGGATAAAACGCAGCAATTCTGCAACGTGTGGACAAGCCCTTAGGCTGAGGCAGAGAGACTGCAGCATCATCCCCTCTCCTCCCCAGCCCTCTCCTCTGTCTCTTCCACTAATATGTTACTGAAGAAATATTTTCTACTGACTCACCTGTGTGTCATGGTAACTCACATCAGGGCTCCAAAATACTGTCCTGTAGAGCAGGATTGAAATGTTTTTTTTTTGTTTTTGTATAAAAAAAAATGTTTGTGTGGTTTCTTCTTAGTTTTAAAGACCTCTGCTTGCAGTCAATTAGTAGGATCTTTCATTGTTTACTGTCTTGTGGAGTACTCAAGACATAATTCTAAAACTGTATTGGAACTGTATTCAGTCCTGCATCTGTTTATTCATCTCATAACCATGATATATATATATATATATATATATATATATATATATATATGTACTACTATATGGATTTACTACAACTAATGGATTAAAAGGCCAAATTATTAAAGACAATCCAAACAAGGCTGCCTTTGCTGAACCTACACTAATATGGCATATATATATATAGAAATGCAAAAATAGGCAGCACACCATAGATAAAGTGAAAAAAAGAGGGTACTTTATTAGCCCCAAGTGCGACGTTTCAGCTCTATCCACTAGAAAGGCTCTAGTGGATAGAGCTGAAACGTCACACTTGGGGCTAATAAAGTACCCTCTTTTTTTCACTTTATCTATGGTGTGCTGCCTATTTTTGCATTTCTGTTGATATTGAGAGCTTGGTCGGCTCCCTGGGATTTGCACCCACATCTTCTTACTCACCGGTGCTGCTGGATTTTGTTTTTTTGTCTATATATATATATATATATATATATATATATATATATATATATATATATATATATATATATATATATAGCATTTATGTAACCTACTTCTATTATGACCTCCATGTACTTCCAGTGAAATCTGAAAACTTCACATGTTACAGAGTGAAGCTGCAATCCGGTCCTGGTCACTATCTCTACAAGTTTACATTACACTTGCCTCTCCTCCCCCTTCCCTGTTAGTACACTCCTACACAATGTTTGACTTGCTGCTGTAAGCACAGAACGTTATTAAGTAACAAGTTTGGGTAAGATATTCAAGGTATTTTAGCTATTTCTATCGATCTGCTCCTCTATCTGACATCAGCAAGGGGGAAGTAAAGGGCTGCAGTTATTCATGTCTCCTCCTACTCTTCACCACAATGAAATTAAGGGAGTGTGCAACCTGCAATTGGCATATAAAGGAACTTTAATTTATATCCTAAGAGGTTTTTAAGTGGAAAACTGGAGGTAATTTTTAAGAAGTTTAACTCTCTTTAATATGGTTTAAGGGTCATTTCACACGTTGCGTAAATACTGCGGATTTTCGGCAATGGAATTCGTTGCGGAAAATGCACAGCAAATACAGTAGCAGCAAAGTGGATGAGATAAAGCAAATCTCATCCACACGCTGCGTAAATGATGAGCAGAAAAACTCTCAGAAATTGATCTGTGTTGTGCAATTTTATTCCGCAGCATGTCAATTGTATTTGCGTAATTGCTGCTTATTTGTTGCAGGTTTTCCCCATTGAATTCAATGGGAATGTAAAACCTGCAACAAATAGCAGTTGTTGCTTTTTTTGCGGTGGGTTCGCAGCGATTCTGCCGCAAAAAAAAAAGCAACTAAAAAAAATATTAAACTTACCCAGGAGGCTGTGTTTCTTCCTCCAGGTCGGCCTCCTGGGATGATGTTTCATTCTATGTGACTGCTGCAGCCGATCACAGGCTGTAGCGATGGTCACATGGGATGAAACGTCATTCCAGGAGGCCGGCCTGGAGGAAGAAACACAGACTCCTGTTGGTGCGGTTTTTCACCCGGAATTCCCTGCGGCACACAGGATAGATATGCTGTGTGCTTTTACGCAGCGTATCTGTCCCGGGTGAGCTCAGCCTAATAATATATATATATATGTGTGTATATATATTTTTATATATATATATATATATATATATATATACACTACAGTCCAAAAGTTTGGGGTCAATTTATATTTATCAAATGAGTTGCAAAATGACTAGAAAATATAGTCAAGACATTGACAAGGTTAGAAATAATGATTTTTATTTGAAATAATAATTATCTCCTTCAAACTTTGCTTTCGTCAAAGAATGCTCCATTTGCAGCAATTACAGCATTGCAGACCTTTGGCATTCTAGCTGTTAATTTGCTTAGGTAATCGGGAGAAATTTCACCCCATGCTTCCAGAAGCCCCTCCCAAAATTTGGATTGGCTTGATGGGCACTTCTTGCGTACCATGCGGTCAAGCTGCTCCCACAACAGCTCTATGGGGTTGAGATCTGGTGACTGCGCTGGCCACTCCATTACAGATAGAATACCAGCTGCCTGCTTCTTCCCTAAATAGTTCTTGCATAATTTGGAGGTGTGCTTTGGGTCATTGTCCTGTTGTAGGATGAAATTGGCTCCAATCAAGCGCTGTCCACAGGGTATGTCATGGCGTTGCAAAATGGAGTGATAGCCTTCCTTATTCAAAATCCCTTTTACCCTGTACAAATCTCCCTCTTTTCCAGCACAAAAGCAACCACATTCCATCACATTACCTCCACCATGCTTGACAGATGGCGTCAGGCACTCTTCCAGCATCTTTTCAGTTGTTCTGCGTCTCACAAATGTTCTTCTGTGTGATCCAAACACCTCAAACTTCAATTCGTCTGTCCATAACACTTTTTTCCAATCTTCCTCTGTCCAATGTCTGTGTGCTTTTGCCCATATTAATCTTTTCCTTTTATTAGCCAGTCTCAGATATGGCTTTTTCTTTGCCACTCTGCCCTGAAGGCCAGCATCCCGGAGTCGCCTCTTCACTGTAGACGTTGACGCTGGCGTTTTGCGGGTACTATTTAATGAAGCTGCCAGTTGAGGACCTGTGAGGCGTCTATTTCTCAAACTAGAGACTCTGATGTACTTGTCTTGTTGCTCAGTTGTGCAGCGGGGCCTCCCACTTCTCTTTCTACTCTGGTTAGAGCCTGTTTGTGCTGTCCTCTGAAGGGAGTAGTACACACCGTTGTAGGAAATCTTCAGTTTCTTGACAATTTCACGCATGGAATAGCCTTCATTTCAAAGAACAAGAATAGACTGTCCAGTTTCACATGAAAACTCTCTTTTTCTAGCCATTTTGAGAGTTTAATCGAACCCACAAATGTAATGCTCCAGATTCTCAACTAGCTCAAAGGAAGGTCAGTTTTATAGCTCCTCTAAACAGCAAAACTGTTTACAGCGGTGCTAACATAATTGCACAAGGGTTTTCAAGTGTTTTCTAATCATCCATTAGCCTTCTAACACAGTTAGCAAACACAATGTACCATTAGAACACTGGAGTGATGGTTGCTGGAAATGGGCCTCTATACACCTATGTAGATATTGCATTAAAAACCAGACGTTTGCAGCTAGAATAGTTATTTAGCACATTAACAATGTTTAGAGTGTATTTCTGATTAATTTAATGTTATCTTCATTGAAAAAAAATGTGCTTTTCTTTCAAAAATAAGGAAATTTCTAAGTGACCCTAAACTTTCGAACAGTAGTGTGTGTGTGTATATATATATATATATATATATATATATATATATATATATATATATATATTTATATATATATATATATTTATTTATATATATATATATATATATATATATATTTATATATATATTTTTAGATATATATATTTTTAGATATATATTTTTTTTATTTATATATATATATATATATTTTTTTTTTTATATATATATAAATATATATATTTTTTTATGTCGTTAACCATCGCCACCTATTTTTCACTGTCTCTGTCCAGTCTATAAAAATAAAACAGTGCTGTAAATGCTTCTCTGTGGTGGGTTTACATATCCTAGAGCAATCTTTGGGATTTACATTCAATATTACCAAATTTGCTGTTTTTATTAATTTTTTCACTGCAATGTTTTTCTTTGTAAATACACTATAGGCTAAAGGGGATGTTGGTAGATGAAGTTAAGGCACCTGTGTTTGCCTTGTAGATTTTCACAATCAGAGAAATCTCAGACTGGGAAACTGAATTAAACTTAGGGAAAGCTGAACGAAAGAAACAAATAGGTCATCTATTTTTGAGCCCGAGACCTCACAGTTTTCCAGCTGGTTCCAGCTCCAACACCTTGAGTCTGTGTGTGGTTTTGGACATTTAACAATAGTTGCCATGTGCCACGTTAATACACTTACAAGTAGTTCATTTGCAAAATCGTGTTTTTATTCACTTTTATTATTTTCCAGAATCTTTATTTTAATAATTTGAAACATAAATCAGTTGTATATTTTACCATATGTCAGAGCTTTATTTAAATATATTTAGTTTAATAAAGCATTACA
Organism: Rhinoderma darwinii; assembly: GCF_050947455.1. Taxonomy (NCBI): domain Eukaryota; kingdom Metazoa; phylum Chordata; class Amphibia; order Anura; family Rhinodermatidae; genus Rhinoderma; species Rhinoderma darwinii. The sequence continues at coordinate 55,864,474 of NC_134698.1, forward strand.
GTTATTTGTTCAGAATCTCTTGTAGCGTTGAGCCTCAGAGTACATAAGTAATGGTTTCTGCCGCCATTAAAATTAATTGGAAACCCTAAAAGGAGGTATTGATTCCTAGCTCCCATATGGTGCATACCGTATGGCATTCCTACCATAGTGTAGGAGTGCATCCTACTTGCGTAAACATATTTAAGTACACATAGGGTTGGGACTATAGGCGTCTCATGGACCGAAGTGATAGACATGGAGAGGGGGAGGAGAGGGAAAGCGTAGTCGTGTGTCTGTGTATGTTAGTACGAACCCTGGGTATCTTCGTATCTAAGGAACAGCTCCATTACTTCAACGTGGCTGACGCTGGCTGCTGTCACTCAACAACCTCAAGCCCACAGTTGCCATAGGAAGAGCAGATCTGGGGTATAAACAACTTTTAAAGAACACCTGTCATGTTAATCATGTAAAAGAAATGATGGACTGCACTCCTTGTGAAAATATTCAGGTGCTATAGGGGTTCGGGTCTGGTCAACCAACAATTTATACAAAGACGATAACACAAGCACTAAGGTATGAAAATAAATGATGGGAAGGATTCTTTTTTCTTTTCAAAATTTCCAAAGATTTTAATTTTCAAGGTATGTATTCTCTTGGTAAGAGTAGTACAGTTGTAACAGGCAATATTTTTAAGATGTTTCGGCCTATCCCAGGCCTTTGTAACAATCGCTTAACTGATTTGAAGGGGTGTTGTTATGGCAGGAAGGAGGTGAAGGGAACAGGTGAGCCCTAATCTACCCACCGCCCTGTCCCTGCCTACTTGCAACGACCCGCCCTAGGCGACGGGGTACAACTTGGCGGCGGTCCCTACGCTGACTAAGTGCAAGGGGATACAAACAGGGAACAAGCAAGGGAAGTGGCAGTAGCCCACGGAACACCGTGAGGAAACGGAGTGGTGAACGAGCCAGTCAGGATCAGGATGTAGTGGAGTATACAAACGCAGAGCACGGAGCAGGAAGCAAGCCAGGGGCAGAGCGAAGCAGGATAAGCGGGAACTGAAGCAAGGCAGAAGCACGGCAGAAGCAGGCTGGAGCAAGGCAGCAGTGGGGCCAGGAATCCAAGAAGAATAACAAGCAATGAGGAAGAGAAAACGTCAGGTATAAATGGACAGGGGGCGGAGCTAACTCCGACTGACCAGGCCGCGATAGGCTCTCCCAATCCTGAGCCTGCCACCCTGATTGGTGGGAGCCGGTGTCAGTCTAAGAGGTCTGGCCTCAGGTGTCGACTGATTAATCCTGGGAGTATCCACAGACGTAGTGCCTGGCAGATCCTTTACAGGTGTCATGTCCTCTGTACGGAACCCTTGCACTACTGAGACAAACGGTAACCATTAGCACCGGATCAATCACCATTGAAATCAATGGGGATGGAAACGGAAACCTATAATTTCCGTTTGTGTCAGTCAGGGCTCCATTCCGATGGAAAGCTATCGGAACGGAGCCCTGGCGCAGATGTGAATGAAGCCTAAGACAGATAAATTTCCTTCTGCACTGAGTCCTAATTTCATAGGGCTATGATACTGTCACGAAGGGTCTGTGGACCCACTGGGCCGTACCGCTTTGGCGGTAAGGCAGCTGGCCAACAGGGTGCAGGTGAATGTATAGTTTGTATAGGTAGTGGCAGCTCAGACAGCAGCAGGCTCGGCTTGGACTATGCAGCAGGTAGACGTCAGGCGAGGTGAAGCAGGTCAGACATGGAATACAGCACGACACAACTTTGGCACAGCATAGTGCTCGACCAGGAAGGTATGGAATGCAAGGAACAGGAACTGGAACAGGTACACGAACAGGAAACAGGAACACGCTAGGAGGCCATCATATAGACAAACTAGGAAACATCAACAACGCTCACGCATAGAAGCAGGGGGCTGGACCCCTCATATAGTCTAGGGCACTCACGGGTCAAAGTTCATCAAAAGTCCAGAACGTGCGCTGCCCTTTTAAGAGCGGGCATGAGCGTGCGCGGGCACCCTACGGGATCCGGCTGAGGTGGGTGGAAGCGCGCGCTGGCGTCTCCTGAGGAGGAGGCTGGGGCCAGCAATTGCCGACTCGTGGCTGCGGCTGTCAGAAGGGGATTGGAGCTGACAGCCCGCAGCCACGGACATTACAGATACTATCAGTAGAGTCTGTATATGTTGTTTCTCATTGACTGTGTATTGTATCAATTGAATTTATTTATTTTGACTCAATGTTTTTTTTTCTAGACCAATTTGTAATCAAGATATTTTATGCCCAATGTAGAGTCACCTGGAGATTTACGTCTTTTACAAAGAATATTGTACCCAATTTTACACTGTGAGAACTGTTGTGGCTTTATAACCCCCTATTGGTACTATGTCATTAGTAGGAATACTACCAATTAATTTAAGTAAAACCACCAGACACCACTTTAAATGTTTCATAATTCGCTATATATTTGCACATGTGGCCTTAGTGTCCATAGCAAGTACTAAAAAAAGTGCACCACACATACAAATACAAAGTTTTATTATACATTAATATTTCTCCTAAAATATGGGGTGACAGGAGGGAAAGCTGCAGATTGAGCCAAACACCGAGAAGAGCTGGCAGAGACAGTGCGGGTTAGGGAATTTATTAGTGAGAGGTACTAGTGTTTGGCATGAGAAAGAGCAGTGTTGAGACAGGAGGAATTTACAGGAAACTTAGTGTTAGTGTGCCACTTCCTGCATGGAAATTGAGACGAGGAAGCGTAAGGCAAAAGAAAGCATGTTTGTGAGTTTAAGCGTGGTAGGAGGTTAGAAGTGTTAGTACTGTACAATCACCTGGGAGGAAGGGTCTACATATGGGATGAGAGAACCAATTTGTTGGAATTAAGAGTCAAGGTGGGTAAATTGTCCATACAGTTTAGATGAAAAAGTCAACAAATATTCAAGAGTAGTCTCCAATTTGGGCGTACTTTACGTAACATATTAAGGAATCACATAATAAGAAATTTCCTAATATATTGTTATTGAACGAATTTCAAAAATATCCATCAGGACAGCTATTGAAAATTTTGTGGATGCTCTGAATCCTCTCCCTATGCCAAGGACCACTGTCCTGCAAGATGCTGACTGGCAACCACAGCAAATTTAACTTCACTGCCCCTGTATTTTTAGATTATTATAAAATATTTATCATGGAATTAATTTTTTTATTTTATATACAGTATCTCCAAACTATAAAATCATCCATTCTGGTTTGCTCCATGGTGGCCATTTATTGCCTTTCTGCTTACATCACAGACTTCATTGCTAAAGTTTTTTTTTTTCTCATTCACATTTTATTTCTTTTTTTTATCATTTATTTAAGGGCATCCATTGGATTTTGGCCCTTCCCATTTAGCTAAGCCACATCCCTTTCTGACGCATCATCTGAAATATGGAGTCCATCCAAAGGTGTGAAAAAAAAACCTGCTTATCTGCCCGATTTTCATCTTTCAAGTTTATTGTCTCTTTAAAGAATATGATTGGCACAAATATTACATAAAACAGCACCTACCTATAATTGTTGTGTAAGCATGATAGAGCATCTAAAAACCCTAACAGGTACCCGTAGTCTCTATTCCATTTATAGACTATGGATTGTCATAATGGTTGCCCAAGTATTAAAGTATCAGTCCAGTGTTGCAGTGGTAAGGTTTGTAATGCCCTTTCATTTCTTTGTTTATTGTAATTTAGCTTTTTCTTAAATTACCTTTTATTATTTATTGATTCTTAAATGACCATAATAATGGAAAAAAAAATTATTGTAATTTTATTATGACTACATCACAGATTTGTACTGTGTGGTAGAATGGTTGTGCTATAGGAAAACAAAGGGCGAATGCACTGCCTTCCATTCTAATTTAATGTCATGGAACTGAATTCTCACCATTTTTGTTTGGAAAATTCCAAATTTGTTTGGGAAATGGAGAAACCAATTTTCTAAAGTGTGCCCCATTTGCCCAAATGATGCCAAATAACCATAAATTTCTAGTAGCTCACATAATCTTCTGACTCTAATATGTGTTGTGAGATGAGTAGCCTTTGAACGACCAGGGTAATAAAACAGTACATATACTATGGAAATAATGAAAGAACAAGAATATTTACTTTTGTGTGAGTAGGATTTACAGTACATCGGGTCAAACTTTTGAGGTCATCATAAAGGTCATCATCTTTGTGTTGTGTGGGCATAGATTCCACCAACTCAAAGGTCACTTCCAAACAAGTTCAATTCACTGACTTAATAAGTACGTTGAACCTCCTGACTAGGTAGTAAACAATATGAACAATTTCATTTTATTTCAATTTAAAGGCATTATCCATGTCTTAAAAATGATGGACTTTTCACTTAAATGGGATGACCAGCAGAGTAAGGGTATGTTTACACGGCAGCGTCCGATACGGCTGAAATTACGGAGCTGTTTTCAGGAGAAAACAGCTCCGGAATTTCAGACGTAATGGCAAGTGCAGGCACTTTTTGCTGCGTCCATTACGGACGTAATTGGAGCTGTTTTTCCATTGTGTCAGTGGAAAACGGGTCCATTTACGTCCCCAGAAGTGACAGGCACTTCTTTGACGCGGGCGTCTTTTTTACGCGCCATCTTTTGACAGCGGAGCGTAAAAAAAATGACCGTCGGCACAGAACATCGTAAAACCCATTCAAATGAATGGGCAGATGTTTGCTGCCGCTTTGGAGCCGTATTTTCGGACGTAATTCGAGGTTAAAACACCCGAATTACGTCCGTAAATAGGGCGTGTGAACATACCCTAAGGCACAGCCGTACACATGGACGAGCTGCTGTGCCTGTGTACGCGCTGAAGGGGATGAGCGCCATGCCTCCTTTATTGATGATCATCGGGGTCCCGGTGGTCTCCCCCCCCCACCGATCAGACATTTTACGGCTTATCCTGGGGATAGGCTATGAATGTTAAGTCACAGAGAGTCCTTTTCCGGGATTGATTCCATTTGTGCCAAGGGTCTTTTTATCCTAAAATAGAGTTAAGTAACTCCAGCGTTATCTAAAGCTACAAATAATTATATCTACAGTATGTATGATTACTGGGATAAGTAAGTTTTTAACTAACTTTGCCACCCCGTATTTTTCATAAACCACATTTGGTAATCATGTGTAGCCCAAAAATTAAGCTTACTCTTGAAGTGGGTGGTTAGGACTCTGCCAAATTACTATTTGCATAGGTGATCTTTTTGTTTTTGCATACTTGGCAATGTGATCTGTTTGTATGTCCTCAAGGGTATTTTCCATCAGTTACTAAAACTCCCAGCACTTCATATAACATAGTATGGGAATATTTGTCTAACAATTACAGTGGCTATATATGTGCTTTATTAATAACTGGAGTGTCACAAAGGTCTGTGGACACACTGGGCCGTACTGCCTTGACGGTAAGGCAGCTGGCCAACAGGGCGCAGGTAAATGTCTATAACTCGTATAGGTACCTGTGGCAGTTTGGACAGCAGTAAGGCAGGCTCGGCTGGGACTAGGCAGCAGGTAGACGTCAGGCGAGGTGAAGCAGGTCAGACCTGGGATACAGCACGACACGACTTTGGCACAGCACAGTGCTCGACCAGGATAGTATGGAATACAGGAACTGGAACAGGAACACACTAGGAGGCCATCACATAGACAAACTTGGGAAACATCAACAACGCTGAGGCATAGAAGCAGGGGGCTGGACCCCTCTTATAGTCCAGGGTACTCACGGGTTCAAAGTTCATCAAAAGTCTGATGCGCATGCACGCTCTTGCCCGCTCTCAAAGAGATCCGGCTGAGGTGAGTGGAAGCGAGCACTGGTGTCTCCTGAGGAGGAGGCTGGGGCCAGCGCTTGCCGACTCGTGGCTGCGGCTGTCAGGGGGGATTGGAGCTGACGGCCCGCAGCCATGGACGTTACATGGAGCTATTCAGAGTCTACTATACTAACCTGTATTCACTGGTTATAGATGTGCCCTAATGGGGCACCGCTAAATAAATAAATATGCTGCTGCATGTGATTTCAGTATAGAGTACTTCAGTATAGAGTACTTCTGTATAGAGTTCTGAAACCCAGCTATATGTACCTTGCTATTTCTGGCCTTGACTGAGGAACAATACTAAAGTCCGTTCCAGTAATGCTCAATATGTAAATACCATTATGATAAAGTCTGGTGGGTGGTCCTCTTCAATGATTGGCTATCTCTATATTCATACTCACACATGGAAGGCTGTCAATCATTCAGGCTATTGTTTGACCGACTATCTCCCTTGACCGACTCTAACCATTCATGCCCATCATCTTTGGTGGTGGCTTATCTCCTGGTAGAACAATAGGATTGGGCATGTTGAGATCTAACATCAGCCTTCGGGGGCAACCATAATGCAAGATCGTGGAGTTGGAGCCGATAGTAATCTAATTTGTATGGTCAGCGTAACTTTTAAACTATGTTTAACCCAAAAAGGAGCAAATACATCCGAAAATACGGACGCCGCACCGATCAACTGCTCCGGGCGCCGGATGTTTTGAAGGGTATGCAGTAGTTGGAGCCGGAAGCCGATGTCTCCGACCACTGCATAGTGGCCGTTCTGCTGAACTGCAACTCCTATTCACTTGAATAGGAGCAGTACTGAAGCTCGGCTGCTATTCCGTTACCGGAGCGATCTGCTTCTGGCATGGACGTCTGGTGCCCGGAGGCAGTCAGACCAGCTGTTCGATGCGGGGTCCGGGTGTCAGCCCCCCACCGATCATATAGTGATGACCTATCCAGTGGATAGGTCATCAGTTGTCCGTTTGTGGAAAACCCCTTTTACTGACTGACTTGTATTGTGTGAAATCTCAGTGATAACTTCTCTATAGTGATATTGCTCACAGTCCATTATAACTCTACTGTTCCTTTGCGGCACATGTGAACAAATTTGTCAGCAACCAATGTATGTAGTACTGTGGAGGCATAGCTATAGGGAGTCCAGAGGGCCCTTGTGTCTGAGGGGGTACCGCAGCCTGTCCTTCTGGTACATAAGAGGACTTCTGTGCCCAGGGGTCCTGTGGCAGATTATATATTGGGGTCAAGGAGCTTCAGCTTATGCCTCTGTATGGAAGAGTTGGTGGCAGCACATGTGACCACTGAAATCTTTCAGGTTGATGTCAACTGCTCTAGTAGAATAATAGAGATGTATATCTATGTTTATATGTTGTTTGTGGGAGATGTATATCTATGTTTATATGTTGAAGCTGAGCCCGTGCCATCATCCCCGGGTGTCAGCTGTATGTTACAGCTGACACCCTGCTGTAATGGCGGGGACCGAAGTTAGGTCCGATACCCACCATTAATCCCTTAAATGCAGTGGTCAAAAGCGATCGCTGGATTTAAGGTGTTTGCAGCTCATCGCCATCACAAAACCGAAATCACCGGGGTGACGATGGCTGCAATGGCAACCGGAGGCCTAATACTGGCCTCCCGGTCTGCCTAGTACAGAAGCCTAAAAGCTGAGCCCGTGTCATCAGCGGCCGGTGTCAGCTGTATATTACAGCTGACACCCTGCTGTAACGACAGGAATCGGTGCTCGCTCCGGTTCCTGCCATTAATCCCTTAGATGCAGCGATCAGAAGCAGGAGGCTCCTTCAAGTCCCCTAGTGGGACTAAAAAAAAGTGGAAAAAAAAGTTTCAAGTAATAAAATAAAATAAAACACAATCGTCATTTTTCCCTTATCAAGTCCGTTATTATAAAAAAAATGATAATAAACTAAACATATTTGGTATCGCCGTAACAGCCAGAACTATAAAATATTATGTTATTGATCCCGCAAGGTGAACGCCGTAAGAAAACAACATAAAAACAATGCCAGAATTTCAGTTTTTTTTGTCACTTTGTCTTCCAGAAATTGGAATAAAAAGTGATCAAAAAGTCGCATGTATCCAAAAATGGTACCTATATAAACCATAACTCGTCTCGCAAAAAACAAGCCCTCATACAGCTCCGTCAACAACATTTTTTTAAAAGTTATGGTTCTCACAACATGGCAACAGAAAAAATATATTCTTTTCACAAAAGTAATTTTAATGTGTAAAAAGTGCTATAAATTAGGAATCGCCGGAATCATACTAACCTGCAGAATAAAGTTAACATGTAATTTATAACGCATGGTGAAAAAGCTGTATAAAAAAAAACTAAGAAACTATGCCAGAATTGCTGCTTATTGTTCACGTTGCCTACCAAAAAATAGGATAAAAAGTGATCAAAAAGTCGCATGTACCCCAAAATGGTACCAATAATAACTACAGCTCGTCCTGCAAAAAAACAGCGCTCATGCCACTACGTCTATGAAAAAAATTATTAGTTAAGGCTCCAATAAGCCAGGAAAGAAAAATATGCAGTTGTGAAGGCCCGAGGGGAACATTTCTACTGTTTCAAGAGGCGATTTATCAACACCCTAAAATTAGGGAACCAGGAAGAGGAGGACTCAAACATATCTGCTGGAAGCGAGGGTGCCTGTATTATACCAGGATAACACTTTCCTAGCAAAATTCCCCAAACTGCACAGGTGCAGAGTGTAGACCAAAACGGCGATAAGAAAGGACACTTTTTATCAGTGCGACACAGTGTAACACACATCTTTGGGTTATTTTATTGCTACCTCATTATTATACCACCTGACTATGCCCCTGATGTACTCTGCCCGGCTTGCATGTACCCCGACATTATAAATTGAAAAATCTCCGCTCTAAAAGCCAAATGGCGCTCCCTACTTTCGGAGCTCTGAACAGCTGTTTACTTCCACATATATGGCATCGTCATACCGAGGAGAACACTTTTAACAATTTTTTGGGGTATGTGTCTCCAGTGGCACAAGCTGGGCACTACATATTTGCCACTGAAATAGCATGCCTAGGGAAAAATTGCAATTTTTACTTTGCACCATCCACAACACAATCACTTATGGAAAAGACCTGTGGGGTGAAAATGATCACTACACCCCTTAATAAATGCCTTGAGGGGTGTAGTTTCCAAAATGGGGTCGCTTCTCAGGTATTTCTTCTATTATTTCACATCAGAGTCCTGCAATTGTGAACCAATACTTTGTAAGTCGCTAAATTAATCCTCATTTTCGCATGATACACTTTCACTCCTGAGCCCCGTAGAATGTACAGGCAAATGATTAGGGCCACATGTAGGGTGTTTCTAAAAACAGGAAACACAGCATAATAATTAGAGAGCTGACTTTTCATGGTGGCACAAGCTGGGCATCACATAATGACATAGCTATAGAAAAATTGCCATTTTCACTCTGCAACGAGTGCACACTAATTTCTATAAAACACCTGCTGGGTTAACATGCTCACTACACCCCTAGGTGAATACCTTGAGGGGTGTAGTTTCCAAAATGGGGTCACTTCCGGGGGGTTTTCACAGTTTTGCTCCCACAGGGGCTTTGCAAATGCGACATAGCGCCCAGAAACCAATCTAGCAAAATCTGCACTCCAAAAGCCAAATGGCGCTTCTTCCCTTCTGAGACCTGCCGTGTGCCCAAACAGCAGCTTATGACCACATAAGGGGTATTTCCGTACTTGGGAGAAATTGCTTTACAAATGTTGGGGTGATTTTTCTCCTTTTATTTGTTGAGAAAATTTAGAGCTAAAACTACGTCTTATTGGGGAAAAAAAAATAACATTTTCACTGCCCAATTCTAATAAAATCTATGAAACACCTGTGGGGTCAAAATGCTGACTACACCCCTATATTAATTCCCCAAGGGGGGTAGTATCCCAAATGTAGTCACTTTTGGGTAGTTTTCACTGTACTGGTACCTAGGGGCCTTGCAAAAGCGACATGGTGCCAAGAAACCAATTCAGCAAAATCTGTACTCCAAAAGCCAAATGGCGCTCCTTCTCTTCTAAATCCTGCCGTGTGCCGAAACAGCAGTTTATGCCCACATATGGGGTATTTCCGTACTCTGGAGAATTTGCTTTACAAATGTTAAGGTGCTTTTTCTTCTTTATTCCTTGTGGACATTGTTTTTGTTTTTTTTGAGAATTAAAAATTAAAAGGATGTTCAAAAAACGATTCCAATCTAAGGTAGACATATGGGGGATGTTAATTAGCAACTATTTTGCTATTACGATCTGTTTTACAAGCAGATACATTTAAATTTAGAAAAATGCTACATTTTGGTGTTTTTCACAATTAAATACTGAATGTATCTACCAAATTTTACCACTAACTTCAAGTACAATGTGTCACGAGAAAACAATCTCAGAATCGCTTGGATAGGTAAAAGCATTTCAAAGTTATTATCACATAAAGTGATACATGTCAGATTTGAAAAATAAGGCTGTCAGGAAGGTCAAAAGTGGCTGCAGCGAGAAGGGGTTAAGGGGGTTGTACAAGATTAGAAAAAAAGGGTCTGCTTTTTTTTTCAAAAGCAGCGCCACTTGTTCCTATTGGCTATGTTTGGTATTGCAGTGTCACGATCTAGGGGTATGTGGACCCACTAGGCCGCTCCGCTGTAGCGGATAGGCAGCTGACCAACTCACAGTCTATGCCAAAGTCTATGGAAGGAGTGTAGCACAAGGGTACCTGGGATAGCCCAGACAGCGGCAAGGGCTCTGGCACAGATGGGGCTAGATGTGGCGGGTTTTACCAGACGTGGCGGATGGTATCCGGGATGGCACATGACACGAGACGTGGTGTATTTCGGCAGGCAAGGCACGGCTCAAATACTAAACAGGCTTGGAAGTAAGACACATCAAGGGATACAGGAGATCGGAGGCAGGGCACGGTAACACTGGGAACAGGAAAACACTAAGGGACCATTTGCAATACAAACATGGGAAAACTACAACAAAGCTCAGGTAAGGAGTGGAAGGGCGGAGCCCCTCTTATAGTCCAGGGTGATCAGGGATGGATTAGGGAATTTTTGACAGGTGAGCACGCTGGCCCTTTAAAGCCAGGACCGCACGCGCACCCTAACACTCTAAGTGAGGCGGGCGCCCGCGAGTACCGGCATCTCCTAGTAGGGAGACGCAGGCAGGATGCAATTGGTCTTTGGTCGCGGCTGTCACCAGGTAAGGAATGGCGGCGGTCCGCAACCACGGCCGTGACATGCAGCTTAGCTCATTGTAGTATCAGACCTTTTTTCCCTAATCTCATACAAACTTTTTAACCATAAATCTAAGACTTTGACCTTAAAGTCTAAGTGCTTATCTTTTGTCTGGCCATCCCTTCTTTCTATTGATTAGTTGGCGTCTCATACACTTTACCGTTAGAGAATTCTGTATTTGTAATCTTTAGGAACCTATATTTTGATTGTATGTTTTTTGTTTAGCTACTAGGATGTCTTAGTCAAACAGATACAGAGAAAAATGTATTTATTGTATTTGTTTTCAAAGAAAACTTTAGCAACATTTGTTTTCCATATTATAATACTCATCTTCCCCGTGTACCTGATAGTGCTGCCTTTTTTGCATTATAATTATTATAATTATTATTATTATTATTATTTTTTATAAGAATATGCACTTACAATGGATAAGGGCCTTTACATAGAAGCAGCCAGGTGACCACCATCCATGTGCTTAGGTTTGTGTAACGTCCTGGTCATCTTCTAGGGGAGCAGATAATCTAAAGGACAACATATAGTTTAGGCACAGATAGTACAACCTGCCTGTCTCTTATGCTGCAACCTCTCCTATTCATTCACACAGCACTAAGCAATGAAAGCAGGTAGAAAATATGGCTGCTCAGAAACCGAAAAATGAACATTTCAGAATTAAAATGATAGCTTTATAAATTAGACGAGGGGATTTCTTCTCAACTTGAAGCTATTAACTGGCCAAAGTGATTATTATCAAGGAATAATCTCCCCTGATATTAAATTGTGACGGTATAGTTTAGACCTGCATTACACACTGCTGCAACTTATCACTCCAGCCTAACCTACACAATGAAAGAGCAGAGGTGTAGCCCAAAGCTACATGGGCCCTTCTGAAAAACTGTGGCTTGGACCCCCTTGGCTACCAATAAATCTGGAACTTGGCCCAGCTTCAGTGACTTCTAGACCTGGTGGAAGCAGCAACCCCTGTGACCACCTATAGCTACGCCACTGCCACATGGGCTACAACTACTGGGTGTAAATGGAAATCAATAAATATCCATTCATATACTGGGGTCATCTAGCCACTGAAGTCATGCAAAGTAATACATGTGAATGGGGCCACCTGAATCTGAATTCTACCAAGCGTCTCTAGAACTTAAAATCAAATTTGTATTTGCACATGTGTGATATGCTTCAAGACTGCTCTTCATATTTTACATTGAATGGGTGTAAATATATACAGTGTGTATGTGTGTGTGTGTGTGTGTGTGTGTATCTATGTATATATATATATGTATGTATGTAGCTATGTATGTATCTATGTATACTGTATATCTATGTATGTACGTATGTATCTATGTATGTGTGTATGTATGTATCTATGTATATATATATGTATGTGTGTGTGTATGTATGTATCTATCTATGTATGTGTGTGTATGTATGTATGTATGTATCTATCTATGTATGTGTGTGTACATTTATATACACACACAATGGTGCCATAACTATATGGGATTGGCAGTTATATTTGAGCTAATTTATTCTTGTAATTGTGCCTAAATCACTAATATATAAGAGTAAGGCCATCTGTTACTCATACATGTAGTCTGCAATAAGTCTGTGGCCAGCTCCTGTTACCCAGCATCCCCTGTGTTTACTCATCGATATTTGCTTTCTGCGTTGCCTGTTTTACGGACCTGGGTTTTGTTGTAGATGCGAATTGCTGGTTTAAGTGTTTGGAACCACATCAGTTCCATGAAGCAACGGCTGTCAGCTCTGTTTACCGCCTTCAGGCAGCACAGAAGGATCTGCTCAGTGAGAACCAGGAACATGTCTTGCCGTTTTCACACAGTTTCAGGTTCATCTCACCTGTCATTGGGCTCTTTTGGTCAAAGGAAGCTCATAAATCACAGGCTTGCTTCTTTTCTTGTCATAACAGTTACAAATATTAGTAATTTTACTCTCCCATCACTAAAATTCTAAAAGATCGTGGTTCCTCCTTTAATTTTCCAGTAAATGACTTACATTGAAAGCAACATATAAAGTGGAGCGTAACCTACACTCTGGAAACCATATAAAAACTGCATGAAGAATATCTACATAGAAGTCATAATAAAGTGACATAAACCTCCAACTTTTTCACTATATAAAAATGTGCAGTTTGGTGGCTACCAAAGAAGTTCTCCGACCATCAGTGAAACCAAGATGGAGTTTGGTTGGGCTATCCACCGCCAATTTCCACCACTCCTCCCAAGTATTTCTTATTAGTGTGACATTTCTGAGATTGGGGTGGGGGGTGGTTTAGTTGTAATCTCTACAGTTAAGCCACTAGTCCAACCATTGGTAAAGAAGGGTTGTCTTAAGCCGGCCATTGTAATGAGTTCCACGTCAACAAATAGTTATCTTAACCCCTTAGTAATCAGCCTATTTTAGGCCTTAATGACCAAGCTATATTTTATGTTTTTCCATCGTCGCATTAAAAGAGCTGTAACTTTTTTATTTTTTGTGTCGACATAGCTGTACAAGGGCTTGTTTTTTGCGGGACAAGTTCGATTTTTGTATTGCGCCATTTTGGATACATATAATGTATTTATAAACTTTTGATAACAATTTTTGGTGGGGTGAGAGAGGGAAACCCCTCCCTCCAAAACCACTTAAATGCAGCGCTCGCTATTGAGCGCCGCATCTAAGTGCTTAAACGGGTGTTGATTTCGATCCGCCTGCTCGAGCAGTGCTGCCCCAGTTCTCTGCCACCTCTGGTAGCTGAGAGCAGGTAGTTTTAACTGCTCCAGGCGGCGCTGCTTTATTCTAATGAAGCGTCATGAAAAGGTGTATGCATCAGAATAAAGCCCATTAGTGGCAGCCGTAAAAAGGCATAGAGCCATGAACTAGCTCTATATTTTTTATGAACTTTCTACAAACCATACATGGCTCTCCTCAGAGAGACAATAAATGCAGACAAGAGAAGAGACACAATGCTCAGAACAGTTCTTGTGGCCTATCGTTCTAGGGACGAGTTAGGGACTCAGGACCCAAACACGCACCAATCAAATCTTTTAATATCAATATGACATATCAGAAGAATACCCTTATAAAGAGGATCTGTCACTAGGTCATATAAGTTGAACTGCTTAACTGACCTGAATAGCGCGGTCTCCCTCATTCCAGCGCTGTTTTTCTTTTCTTTTTTATATACCCCCCTGTGCCAGAGATATGGACCACTGTTGTGTTGGCTGTCTCTATTCTCATTTGCCTACAAGGCGTAAACTACCCTCAAGCTGCCTTGTGCTGATTGGTCAGTATCAGAGGCAAAGAAGCTAGCTCCACCCCATTTGCTAACTGAAGCAATTTAGCATATAGGGAGCCAACACAACAGTGGGCCATATCGCTAAAACAGAGATATGAAAAAAAAAAAAAAGAAGGGCGCTGGAATGAGGGAGGCAGCGCTATTCAGGTCAGTAAACCAGTTCAACCTATGTGACCTAGTGACCGGTCCTCTTTAAGCCAGTGACTGTCGGGATGTGCAGTCCAGTAATGACATCTGTGAGAGAGGAAGTAGCTAGCTTCTCCTCCTGCTTAGTTTTCAATAGAAATTAATGTAACTTTCAACATGTCACATAACTGCAAGATTTTTAAATAATGTAGCAGTTGTACTGCATACCCTGAGACACCGAGACCCAGAGCAGGTTGCATTGAAATGAAAATGGACTTTTCAACTGTCTCACATAGTAGAAATGTTACTAATCAGTATCTCATCGCTCAGAACTGACTATTTATGAATGATCTCCGGTTTTCTTATCTCTCTACTCTACTGATCTGTGTCTTACAACATGTTCGGTACATAGATATCTTTAACAGTAGTTCCCTTGTTATAAACCTGAATCAGTTAAAGATTAGGTTTACCATCTGTCCGCTGAGTTGTCTGCTGTTATAGTCGTGTTCTTCCTCTGCCAGCGGAACTTTTGTGTTGCATTTTCCATGTACCACACGTTTATCCTTCCCACCACAAATAGTTTAAAGAGGCTCTGTCACCAGATTTTGCAACCCCTATCTGCTATTGCAGCAGATAGGCGCTGCAATGTAGATTACAGTAACGTTTTTATTTTTTAAAAACGAGCATTTTTGGCCAAGTTATGACCATTTTTGTAGTTATGCAAATGAGGCCTGCAAAAGTCCAAGTGGGTGTGTTTAAAAGTAAAAGTCCAAGTGGGCGTGTATTATGTGCGTACATCGGGGCATTTTTAATACTTTTACTAGCTGGGCGTTCTGATGAGAAGTATCATCCACTTCTCTTCAGAACGCCCAGCTTCTGCCAGATCACGCTGTGACGTCACTCACAGGTCCTGCATCGTCTCAGACGAGCGAGGACACATCGGCACCAGAGGCTACAGTTGATTCTGCAACAGCATCAGCGTTTGCAGGTAAGTAGCTACAGTCTGTGATGGGACTTTATGCCTCTAAGGCCTCATGCATGTGTCCATGTTATGTATTTGCGTTGTACAGATTTGTAATACAGCGCCCAATACCTTACAATGCACTCATATTATACCGCTATATGTGAGAAAAAAAAGTGGCATGCTGCATTGATGCTATATATAGAAGTATTATCCTCTAGAAGGAATGGCGGCGCATGGGATGCCTATACATCTGTAATACAGACCTGTCGTGTGCCACCATGCAGAGACCATGTACATGGCATTGCTATAAGACCTAATGCTGAGACTACGCACAGACTTTTGTGGCTCAACAGCCTTAATCGCAACTTTTAGGCCAGTATCACACACGCAGTTTTGTAGCAGTTTTTGGTGCAGTTCTTTGCTCCGTTTTTTTCTTTTTTTTTTCGCTAAAGCCAAAAATGGATCTAAAATTAAGGCTCAAAAAACTCCACTAAAGACGGCATCAAAACTGTATGTGTGATCCTTGCCGTATGTGTTTCAAGTTCAACTTGTGAGCAACTTCCATGCAATTTGCACAATCTTTTTCACTCTATGGCTTTCTATGTAGTTGCCCGTACATAACCACTCTCCATATTCCTATTGATTTCTTTGCTATCACTACTACTATATTATATAAAGACTGGCATACTGGGTGAGTGGTACACAGTATCTAGCCCTTACTACGGAACCACGCCAGGTCTGACGTCATTGCAGAATCAAACTCTCTTGTTTTTCAAGGCACTGACATTTTGTTATGGGCATCGGTGGAGGTCCTAAAAGTTAAACCCCACTGATGAGACATTAATGAGATATATATATAAGGAATATGTCATCACTGCTTATGGTGAGAAATCACTATATCTGGAATCACATCACCGTCCCATTTGAGTGGTGCCATTTTGGCCATCTCATTCAGTAATCCATGTTTTAGTAGTGCAAATCTTTTTGGCGTTTCAATACTAAGGGATATAGGAACTATACAATGTATCCGGAGGGAAGGAAGAAAAATTGCATTCCATTATGGGACAAAGTGTAACTGAGATACGCTGTATCCTCAATCTTCCCCGATATCGCGCACACTATTGTGTGGCATGTAAAAGAATGCTGGACTCTCCTTTAAGTAATGAGTTAAATGTAATCCTATTTGTATATGCAGCATTGTGGTTGTGCCTCACTGCGCAGTACACCCACATCACCTGTGATCCCTGTGCAGCAGGTAATTACAGCGCAGCAGCTGGACAGAGGATTTAAGACGCATCAATTGTTCTCCTTTGCCAGATGCTGTGTAGGAAGGACAGTCAACACATCTGTTCCTTTAGCTGCTAATTAAACAAAGCCCAGTCGCTCTTCGTTTTAACCCCTTCTAGACTGCCCCACGTGTAGGAATCTGGGCTCAATTCACGAGGTCCACCGTCACCCTACAGTTGTATATTAATGTCCCGGCAAAAAGGGTGACACTGAGTTCGAACAATGCTGAACTTATTTTATTTAACTAGTCAAATTAGATATCTATTTGCTAGAAGGGAAAGATTTGATATAGAAAGTGATATTCTTGATTACTTTTTATTACACTTTGCCAAATCATGACTTTCCACCGCCTTTGCCAGTAGTTAAGGGTTTTTAAAGGGGTTGTCCGGTTTCAGAAAAGTATGGTTATCATTTGTATAAGTAAAAGTTCTAAAATGTTTCTAATATACTTTCTGTATTAATTCCTCATGGTGTCATCACACGACCATGGACAGAATTTTATCCACTGGAAGTGAACAATGAAGGTTCCTGCTAAATAACAACAAGCAGAGATCTTGAAAACTGTGCGGAATTAATACAGAAAGTATATTGGAATATTATATAACTTTTAAGTATACAAAAAAAAATAACATCAATTTTCTGAAACCGGACAAACCCTTTAATCTGGCCTTTTATTTCAAGTTGTTAATTTTGTTTCGTCTGAGGCCGGTTTTAGGCAGTCATAGTATGGTGGCTTTTTAATGTCTGTATTACAACCACAAGAAGCCTATGGGGATTGCAGTTCAGGACAACTGTACGGTATCCGGATCTTATAGCTGTAATATGGAAGGTGTTATTCTGTAGACTTACTAGATTTGTCGCAAGAACACAGTATATATGAGGTATATATAATATTGTAACTCCTTTCTCGTCCAGTTTGCTACACGCTTGCCAGTCGGCTACTTGCTCTTTCTCACATTTCGTGGATGTGACCAGAGTCTGTCTGCTGAGTCTCTTGCCAAGTTGGAAGAGGGAAGGAAAGTTAGGAAGGTGCAGTTTTAAATGGGGACTTTGTGAGAGACGAGATAGAGCTCATCAGTGTTGGAAACTCATTTATTCCACTTATTTGACTAAATTACAAAATTGGTAAACTGGGTGAAATAATGTAAAGAAAGGACAATCTCCATCCTATTTTGTATTTCACGCTCTTATATATAGGAGAGATAGCCAGTATTAATATAAAAATACTAGGAGTAAGTTATGCCTATTTTAATAAGAGGTCCACACCTTTTATCACATTAGGTGCATCTCTGGCTATCTGTGCGCCTGAAAGGGAAATCTACGCCAGCTCGTAGATTTCCGCTATAACTAACGGTACTTTTTTGTCTAAATAATAGTACATTTGTCAGGCCGGGGCAGGGCATGCCCCCTTTTGCTACTGTAAGCAAATTGCGACTTTTGATGCATTTGCAACTTTCTACGCCGGGAAACTGACGTAGATAAGTTAATAAATTCTCCTTCCTTGTACATCAGTTTTGTCTGGTTCTGTCTTATAATGATACTCTCATTTTGAAGCCATTGTTAATATCATATTAAACTATGAACAGGGTTGGATTGTAGAGAGGGCAAAATAGCCAATTGTCCTGAGACCACTGCCATCCAGCTCCCACCAAACTTACCTAAACACCGCCAGGAGGTGGACATAGGGCTTTTCCTGTATCCGGTTTTACATTGAAGGTCTCTTTTGGAAGCATTCTAAATACGACATTAGGAAACTGCACTGGATTATGAAGACGGCAAAGGGGCACTTAGTAAGTATGGCCTTTTTCAGTGATATTATGAAATTGATCCCTTTTTCAGTGATTTGCAAAGGGGCACTTACCCAGGGGTCTCTACCGTCTAGCACCATTGTCCTACCTGCACTGCTTACCTATGATCTGATGGTGGGGTTTGCTCAAAGACATTATATTGTTGAAAGATCTTACTAAAAATGGCATCTAACAGGAATAAACTGTAATTCTATTCACAGCCATAGAATGGATGTGAAATGTTAACCTTTCCATTTTTCTTATTCCATGAAGTTTGTATCTCTATTCCCGCCTTTATCCTTGAGAATAACCTTACTACTACCAGTAAATGTTTGGTCACTTTAATATAAAGTGTTCTATATGGTGAAGGTAACACTACATAGACCTTATACTACATAGACTTATATAGGATAAGTTATTTAGGACCTTTGTTGGCAGGATATATTGACGACGTTCAGTCCATTGCTCAAGGCTTCCCCATAAGACATCCGTGACCTAGGTAGTTCCTGCAGTTAGGCAAATAACATGTTTGCCAAAGATCTAGTAAGAAGGTTATAAGAGTAACAGGCCAGCAGCGTTCTGTGCAAAGACAACATGATCGGTTTATTTTTGTGCATACCGCCAATACACAAACTGTACCGTCCTGTCTCATTCCTAGCTTGTTGGCAGTGCCCATGACGGTCTGCTTAGACAGACACGACTCACACTGTTGACTTTAGACGACTCATTTTTAATATGTATATAGATCTGCTGATAAGTCTTTTTTTTTTTCATATATGTGTCAATAAAGCCTCCAGTAGCTGTATCTACTGCTGTTGGCACTGTCATCTCTCCTAGATTGCACTGGCAATATTTATGTGTTGACATTAAAAGGGTATTATTATGCACCTGTAAAAACACAGTTATTGCACTTCATATTGACATTGTGTCTACTATTGTGCATTCTTTTCCTTCATCTCATTAATTTATCTGACACACGTGCCAATCTAATGTGGAATTGTTAGAAGCGTCCTGAGCCCTTGCTATTATTTTTTATTCAGCACTTTAATGACTTTACTTATTCTTTCACATATACTGAACCTTGTTTTCTTCCAGTTACAGAGACATGTTTTTTTACTAATATAGGAGACCCTACACTAATAAATAAGATCATTCCCTAATATATTTGCATTATTATAATTAGGCCACTTTGGCACTGCCATTATATATTATAGGGTAGTATTATGGCAGCAAAACCTGAGCCCTCAACAGTTCTACTAAACCGAACTTAGACCGCGATTGAACCGCAGATTGATCTAAGTCCAGTTCAGTAGTACCACAGGGGGTGCAGGTGGAAGATCCATGAGAATTCAAATGCATTGTGGGTCCCCAACCAGCCTGATAGCTGAATAAAGGGTGCCAGTGCCCCCATTTACCCCCCCCCCCTCCAAAAAAAAATCCTAAAATACATTTATGTAGTTTAAAAGATACAATTTTGGAGAATCTAAATATATATATGATGGAATTGAATATTCAGAAACCCTTCTGATCATAGAGCAGGGCCAGCAGATGCTCCACAGGCGGAATATAATATCTTCTATTCTGCTGACTGATTTCTGTAGCACTTCTGTTCTGTTATCACAATGCTCTTGTTTGTAAATGAATTCATTCTAATATACACATGTATATATATATATATATATATATATATATATATATATATATATAAATAAATCCTTAACCTGTACAGTAATTGTTTTTCTGATCAGAATAACAGTGTGCAGTACGCTCCTAAGCTCCTTCTAGTGGTGACTGTTGGTAGGCAGAATTTTATCAGATCTTTAAAGAAATTCATTAGCACAACATATTTAATCCATTTAGATACAAAAAAAATGGATATACAGCCACTTTTTAAGATTCACTAAAGGCAAATCCACACTTGGAATATATCCGGTGGTCATAAAAATATTAATATTTTCAATAATTGCAAAATGTTTTCTTATAAATTATTAATTATTATTAGTATTGTATTCTGCGGCATGGGATTTCTGTGCGTTGTAGATAACATAATAAACTATGAACATCCACATTTTTTGCATAATAAATGATCCTTTCCAAATTCCTTGTGCATTGAATCGCTATAATGTAATCAGGCTGATGTCACTTATTCCCAGCGCTGAATGCAGCCATGTCTCACTCCACACCAGAAGAAAACAGCTTCTATTTCATTCCGTTGAACACATTTACGTCAATTTCCAACGAGGAAGTCAAAGACATTTCACATTCCCAAACGTATCACAGATATAAAGCTCCGAGTAAAAGCAGTAGTCGACACTGGGTGACTCATGCCTAGGAGTTACTCACCGTCACAACACTGGCTTCTTGTTCAGGAGAGCTAGAGGAAAATTCAGAGCGCACTTCCTGCTGGACGATGGATCGTGATCCTCACACAAATACAAAATTATTCTAACATATTCCACACTATACACATATAGTATATATATATATATATATATATATATTGCAGCAAGTACAGATATTGTTTGTAAAATGTCATATAGATAGACATAGATGGATATGTTTGATTTTTTTGCCTACCTTTTTTGAAAAATATTTTGTTAAGAATTGGAAATGAATGGATCTGTCAACAGATCCTGTTTATTTCTAAAGGATTGAATCTAGTAAAAAAAATAAAAAAATAGAATCATTATGCATTCATTCCTTTAGGATGCGTGTTTTTTATCACTAAGTTCAGTGGTCGATGGATTAGGCAAGTGTTTTTCAAACCAGTCCTTAAAAGGAAGGTGTCATGAAATTTTATTATTTTTTTTTATCATATTGCGTTTATTATGATCGGAACATAAATGTTATTTATTTGTGTACTTGTGTTCTACTTTTTTCTTACCTTTACTTCTCTATTTGGGCTACCATTTTTTTTTAAATCTCTGTATGTGTCGATTAACGACACATACAGAGATGGAATACGGCACATACAACCCCATAGAGAATGTGAATGGGAGCCGTTCCATTCTCTGCAGCGTACGCCGTCTGTGTCGGAACGGCGCATGCGCCGCTCCCACACAGACCAAAACTGCCATACAGTAAGATGACGACTTCTGGCCGCGGCTTCCGGCCATATGTTCAAGGAAGCAATGACGCAAGGAATAGGAGCGGAGGCGGCAGCGGCGGCAGGAGCAGGTAATTTATGTTCGTGTATGTGTGTGTATTATGTTCGGGTATGTTCGTGTTATACTATCTTCTGAGCACTGTATCTAATCCTCCTACACTGTGCAGTCGCTCAGAAAATGGCGGCACACAGTGTAGGAGGTTTGAAGATTCAAACCCTTCCTTCTCCTGGCACTAGCCAGAATAAGGGAGGGGGGATTGTGTGAGGACACAAGAGTGAGTGTTTCTACCCCAAATTTGCAGCATAAAGCAATGAGGTTGCTTTACCACATTGACCATGCTGCAATTTTGGGAACGGCTCCCTCTAGTGACCAGCACATGGAAATGTTATAAATTAGAATCAAATTTATAATATTTCCTGACTTGTGAAAAAATTAAAACAATGTGTAATCACTTAAATAATAATTGTTTAACTAAAAAAAAATTTTCTAGCGACACATTCCCTTTAAGGAACCCGAAACTGTATGTCTTCAGGATTTCCCATAGAGAAAAAAACATACTTAGTTTTGATCTAGTAAAACTAGTCAAATCACCTGTGCAATATGAAAGTCTTAGCACCAACCGGACAACTCCTGTCCATATGCCCTTTCAGGTCATATGGGCGTCTTAGAGGGGGTCGCCTGCTCAGCACCCCTGTCTGAGCCAGAGCACAGAGAAGCTAACCAGCATCAGCTCTTTGCTCTGGCAGACTCTGCCATCCAGGTATTACATGGACGGGCATTTATTTGAATAATGCAAAGTCAGCAATTTACTAGTGACTACGGGATCCGGACCAAGGGGATATTTTACAGTCTAGAGTAAAAGTCCTATTACATGGCCCAATATGTGCCGATCAACGATACCGTTGGTTGATTGGCACGCAGTTGCTCCTTTCACAAGATGCTATGATCATAATGTATGGGGATGAGCAATCGTTACTACGATTGTTCATCCCCATACATTTCCAACATGTCGGCAGCACATTTCTCCTTTACACAGGGAGATGTGCAGCCGACATAGATAATATTTTGTGCTGTATAAACGAGCAGATCAGTGGATGAACGAGCAAGCATTTCCCTATTTACACAATCATATGAACGCTCGTTTGCCTGATCATTGGTCCGTGTAAAAGGAAATATAGAGATATATGGAGAATGAATGAAATATAGAGATATATGGAGAATGAATGAAATATAGAGATATATGGAGAATGAATGAAATATAGAGATATATGGAGATTTATTTATTTATTTAATAGATATGCTGTATTATAATCAATGTGGACCACTTTTTAGTGCTTGTAGGTGTGAAATGTTGATATAATCAAATGATGCAATTTGTATTGTGTAGCTGCAGTGATTGTTTTCTCTGTATGCTGATGATATTACATCATCCGCTAGAAAGAGTCCCATGCCAAAAAGACCATCTGCCGCTAAACTAGAATCAACTTCTTTTAATATATGTAGATATGTTTAAAAGACAATGTCCCCTTCTTTGTTTACATCAACTATAAGTCAGCAAATATTACATCTAACATGTTTATTTTTGTTCATTTTAGAGTATGCAATATAGAAAATAATATTTAGCTACTAGAAGACTAGCTGCTGCTGTTGACAGATCTTATTTGCTTCTTGCGCTCATACCCAAGACAATCCAATTCATAGATGACTATCCAAACATCCAATTAGTCATCAGGGCTACAGACATTACTAGCATGTTAATAAATCAGGCAGCCCATTAACAGCATAACATAATTGTACACCTAAAGTACTAAATAGGGTATGAAATAAGAGAAACAGATCAGTTAGCCGCAGCTTGTTGATGATTTTTTTATATAATGTTGTTTTTTGAGGAAATATTTTTCTGTATTTCAAAGAAAACTGAAGGAACGTATATACAAAGCAGGGTTTATAAAAAGGTGTGAAAAAGTTGTAATCTGCTTGGGAAAACATTACCATAACTCTTTATTATCATAATACAAGTAATAGAGAAATGTTTTACAAATAAAAAGCAAATAGATAAGGGTGATGCTTCCTTCCACTCTTGTCTGCATGTGTACAAAGCCAGGTAAAGCAAACATAAAACAAAGTTCTGCAAAACGTGACATTAATACAAATGAAAGCATACACATTTGAATCTGTTGTGAGAAAAACTTTGTGAACCCTTTACTATTCTCCGCATTTCTGTAAGAATATCTATTAAAATCTGCTGTAATATTTATGCAATTTCTACATTGTATCAATGGTAACTCCAGTCAAAATTCTTTATTGTTTGGAAGACTCATTTAGATGAGCAGTGGCCTAAATATGTTTGAGCTCAGCTTAGCAACATAGGCCTCTGAACATGGGTGACAAATCCAGATCTCTATGCTCTAAAGATTTCCATTCCAGCACCAGGGAGTGAACAAGTGGGCCACTACTGGAGGTTCTATCCAGCAAATTGAGGGTTACTAAATTGGTCACTGCTAGGAGCCCTTATAATTAGCTGATACTAACACAGAGAATACAGAATAAATGCATTTTGCAGAGTTACCGAAGCACTTCAGGGTGCTAATTATAATCTATGTACATCAGTGGTTCTCCAAGGCCAAGTGCTGTACTGGATTCATATCTCCGCTTTAGCTAAAAGAGAGAAGTTACCTCTGTGTTGGCTTAAAATGTCCCAATAGGGCATGAGCGACCCTTTTAAAAATCAAGGTTATTGACAAAAAATGTATGAGATCCTCTAAGATAATGACCTCTTGAAAAGATGCAGCATTTGTCAAATCAACTCACATGTAGGTTTTAACACACAGCAAAATTCTTTTCAAGCCCTATAGATCCCATCATAGTATGGATTCCGGAAATTCATGCTAAAAAGGTTAATAGTGCACACTCCATTTGTCATAGTTAAATGCACATTAACTTTTCAAACAACTTATGCTCATCTAATAGTATACCTGTTTTAGATCAACTTTGTAGCAGGATGAGAGTGAGAAAGATACACACAGACATGCTGCAGCTTCCTGGTAAGTGTTACTGTAGTGCTAGATTCTCAGCTACACTGCTCAGTACTGCTGTATAATGTACCCCATGGTTCTGCAGCTTCTATATATATGATAGATCGAAAGAGAAGAGCTGGATTTTCCTCTACTATATGTGCTGCGTATACAAGACATGATAGCAGCTAGGTTCCACCCACTATCTCAGAGAAAATTGAGAATTAGCAGAGGGGGAAAACTGCTAAATAATGCAGAATACAAGTGTTATAATGGACAGAAATAGTGTTATTCCTCATGTACACACATATGACAGCCTATTCTGTAAAGTCACCTAAGAAGTTTGGTACGCTTTAAAAGAACAATATATGTAGAAGTTCAGTCAAATGCCAGTTATTGTAGTCCTAACACAGTCTTCGGACCTCTGTAGACGATGGAGTTGTAGAAGTATATGTCCTTCCTAAATTTAGTAACCATAAATGGGGGCATTAGTATTGAAGAGTACTTTCACTTTTTCATTCTTTTTTTAATTGTTTTGTGGCAATAATATTATTTCACTAATATAATGTAATCTCAGAGAATGGTTTTTCAACTAAAGCACTATTTGATGTACGCTATTTCCTTACTCTATATATTTACCAATGGAAAAATCCAAAGCAGAGAGGGGTAGGTGAGGGAATTTCTCTACACTGTTGCCCTGAAAGCTTTTCTTTGGGAATGGTTTCTCTGCTTTGTTCTGACGGGATCTAATCCCATTCTTGGCACAAAATATACGGCTTCCAGATGGAGCCATGTAATAGTCATCTAAATTTTTTTTGTAGCGGTGTTCTCTAGTTCTTTGCGCATCATAAGAACATAGTTACCAGACGGACCCCTTAAAATTACAGCATATATTTGATACTTTGATGAAGCTACAGGCGTGGTTGCAATTGTAGCAGGATGGTTCAGGTGAAGCCCTCTGACTTTTTTGGAGCACTTTATACTTGGAAACCCCATTATGTAAACCACTGCTTTTGGCAGAGAATACATTGACAGAAGGGTCATATTGTGTATAGCTAGCACTTGCTACATTGGAGATGACCCATCACACTGTGGGGTATTTACTGTGTACATTTACCCCCTTTATCTTGTTGATGCGTTTTATAGATGCCCTAATTTAAAGGGGTATTTCTGCTGACAAATTCTCTTGGAGTATTCTGGGACCAGGGAGTTGTAAGAATATTTCTAAGACCTTTTAAGGCACAAACCCTCACGAAGCCAAATCCTGATAATTACCCTTTGCTTCAGTACCGTTTCAGTTGGCAGAGACTCATGAACACACAGTACCTTCCCTGCTTTGTAAGTTTCGCAGGTAACCCAACCCTTCCCTCTTAACAGCAGTTGCATCATTCCACAGTTCTGTTAGGTGTAGGTTTTGCGCATTTTATTATTTTATTGGCACGGAGCTGTGAGCCAGCAGGTGTCTAAGACTGAGGCATAGACGTCGTATGGCATCCTACTAGTAGACTGCACTATAAACCATAAAGGTTGGGGAGGGGGGGGGACTTGGCTTTTGTCCCAGTTGGAGATCTTCATTTTGACATATGGAGAATGTTTGCTGTTTGGGCTTAACAGGATGTGATTTTCTTTCTTTCAAACAGTCTGCTAACTTGGCAGAGAAATACGGAGCAAGCAGCAAGTGTGTGAGTTCTATACAGAATGTTGGGGCTTAATTGTCAGAGTATGAAAATATCAAAAGACACATTTTCTTGTAGCTTTCTGCATGTTTTACACCTGCAGCAGGTTGGTTCTGGAACATATTCAAACTCTAGAAGCCCTACATCTGACAGAACCCCAGATTTTTTTTCAGACTCTTCTTCGTCACTATGATTCATTACTTTACGTCTTACAGTTGCACATCTTAAGTATTGAC
Organism: Rhinoderma darwinii; assembly: GCF_050947455.1. Taxonomy (NCBI): domain Eukaryota; kingdom Metazoa; phylum Chordata; class Amphibia; order Anura; family Rhinodermatidae; genus Rhinoderma; species Rhinoderma darwinii. Next base: position 55,891,091 of record NC_134698.1, read on the forward strand.
TTAACATAAACCATAATTCACCAATATTTGTAATAATTATTCAAGCTTGATTATGGAACGCAATAGGGTAAGGAAAAAATAATATAAATATTCTGCTATATGACTAGTGAATATTAAAGTGGACCTGTCATCAGACTATACTGCCCTATGTAAGAGCAGCATGGTATAGGTACAGCTCTCCTAGAAGCCCAAAACAGCGCAAAAAATGATTGTGCCGTTTGGCTAATAGGAGCGATCAAATAATACATCGAACAAATAGTTATGAGTCGGTTGTGTTCCTGAGGAGAGCACTCCCCCTTCCCCTCTCGGAGATGATTGACGGCTGGTTTATTTGCTTTTTCAGCCTATCAATCACTATGAGTCCGGAGTAGTCTTTGATCGATCCTCCTAGCCAATTGGCATAAAATGTTGTGCCGTTTTGGCTAATAGGAGAGCAGACCTGTTTCCATACTGTGTTGCCCTTATATAGGGAAGCATACGCTGATGACAGATCTGCTTTAAAGGTTATAGTGTTAGAGGGGTTTTATGAGATTAGAAAAACATGGGTTCTGCTACCTTCTAGAAATAGCACCACTTGTCCATAGACTGTGGAATGGAGTGGAGCAGAGCTACAATAACAGACATCGCCTATGGACAAGAGTAGCGTAGTTTCAGAAATCAAATATGTAAGGGAATTTCACAAAGGGCAATTCGCTAATATTAAGCTATTAAAGGTATCCCTCCCTTTATAATCAGGAGCAAAAATAAAATATTCAACCTTTGGGTGCAGTGCGCTCACAGATTACATTAATTTAATATTGGAATAAGTCTAATAATAAAATTATACTAAGTACCTGTCAAAGGTGCAATTCCAGGATACATGTTTTAAAGGGGTTGTTCAGTCATAAGAAATTGATGGCCTATCAGGATAGGCTATCAACATCTGATCGGTGGGACATTGATATTGATCATCAATTTCTTATGACTGGACAACCCCTTTAAAAGAGGCTCTAAACACTTAAACTGATACTGTGTTCTATTTGGTGCAGGGCCTGAGGGGGTGGGGCATGACACAGGAATACTCTCTATAGTTTCTTTGAATTCTTGTGCCATGCACCTCCCGTCAGGCACTACCGTAGGCATGACACAGTGTATCGGTTTTGCCAGGAGTGTTCCTTTAAGTTTGCAGCTTTCCTGTGTTTGAGTAAAAAAAAAAATTTTCAACAATCTTTTTTTTTTTTTTTTACCAGTTTTTGTTCTAGTTCTATTAATACACATAATAAAAGACCACAAAATAAAAGTGGCTTTGAAATATCCAACTATATGGTTATAAACAGATGTACATTACAAATACAGCTAAGCAAAGTATTGTCAACTACAAACTGCCTGCAACCCTTAGATGTCTAATTGGGTTATGATTACTGACTGTCATAAAATTAGATGTTTCTGCAGTCTAAACCCATAGCAGAGATAGTATTTAAAAGGTATGCCCAACTTTGCAACCAATATATTGTATTACTCCAATGCATCTAACAAATGGATGTTAGAGAGTAGTAGGGGACAGATGTAAGGAAGTATAATCGCAGGATCAGACTACACACTGTTTGTTTGTAGTCTGTAGCCATGGCGACACATAGACCTGCGTAAAAGCTGTAGACAAAACAGTAGGAGATTTTTAATCAAAACTTTTTCTAAAGTTGCCTTATTTTAATTTTAGAAACATTAGAGCAATAAAAAAGACTTTTAATGTTTCAACAGTATTAAAGAACCAATGTGATTGGTAAAATTCTTCAAAGTACTATTCATTATGTATTTTAAAAATGGCATAGCAATACAAAAACCAAAAGATTTTGGGGAGTGAAGACATTTGAATGCCTAGAACTGTTTACTTAATGAAATAGTTATTAGGTACAAACTGTAAAGAGAAATAATTACAGCCGCCTAGAACATTGCTGTTTGTAGAAATGTCACAGGCACCAAACTAAAAGCGGGTGACGCTTTAACCCCTATTTCATACCTGCTCAACTAGTTCTGAAGTACATTAGAAAATGAGGCGCCACTATTATTAATTAAACCTGTGTTTCCTTGTCTGTCAGTTACAGCAATTGACCATGTGCATTTTGTCCTTCTGTTTTCATGGATTTTTTCCATTTCCAATGCCCCCCTATATAAAAAAAAATATTTCAATGAAACAAAAATTTACCTTTAAACTAATCTTTTTTAAATTTTTTATAAATAATAACTTATTAAAAGCACCATGAAACAACATATCAACTTTAGAGAGGTACATGACAAAACAATCATCGAAGGTTCGGCAAAGTACTGCATTGGCATTTATGAACAAAGACATTATAGACAGACTATGACAAACACACACGAAGACCAAATCAAAATATAAAAGTAAAGGCGATGGGAAAAAAAGTAGCGGGGTAAATGAAGGGTTATTAGCTAGGGATAGTTGCATTACTGTTTTGATGTCAGGAGGGGGGGGTAAAGTTGGCATATAACCACTACGAGATTCTTTAAACAAGAGCCAGGGTCGCCATAGTCTCAGAAATTCCTCCATACACTACACCTTTGTAAACGTGGTCCTCCTCTTAGATTTAGATGGAGGACTGGTAGACTTACAATTTCTAGGCACAATATACATGCTGAGAAAGTGGAGGAGGCCCCTCTTCTGCGAGGAAAGCGATCTACGAAGCAACCTCTGGTTTATATTTAGTTTGATGACTTTTGTATGTCCAGCAGAATATCAAGTCTCCATTTTCAATTTCACATCCAACATCCAAGAAATACAGCAGTCAACGCATCCCCAACTCCATGTTCCCACCGGGGTGGCCAACTCAAGTCCCAGCTGACAGTGATGAGAATAGTGCATTAGATGAGTTTGGGCCACCGGGTGTAAACATGTTGCTGGGTAAGCGGTGCTGGGCATAGAATGCCAGTAACTTTTGCTTTTTAATTGCTTGTTATTAACTGCTGTTTATAAAATAATAAAAGTTGTGGCGTACCGGGTGGTTACTGCATTAGGCCCTGCTGTTTGCTTATAACACTGTCTCTTTCTTATCGCCAGGCTCCAGTGACTTTTCTTCAACATAATCAGGACAAGTTGATTGAGGACTATAAAAAGCTGGAAGAAGAGATCCAGACCCTACATATTTATTACAGGTATCGATTAACCAATGTCGCTCTCTATTCAGTTATATGCAAACATACAATTCATGCTTGTTCATGAAATAATAGGATGTTTAAAGAGTAACTAAACTTTTATCAAACTTTTGATATATCATAGAGACACTTTAACAGTTTGGATCAGTGGGGGCCCGGGTGCTGAGACCCCCACCGTTGCTGAAACGAAGGTGAAGAAGCGCCCACCTGAGCGCATTTCACCTTCGGCTGTGATCAGCGCTCCCTGTCAGACTGAAGACGAATTACATACACATTCTATGAGCGCCGTCTTCAGTCTGACGGGGAGCGCTGATCACAGCCAGAGGTGGAGAGCGCTCAGCTGAGTACTTCTGCACATTCGTTTCTGCAACAAAGTACCCGCACCCCCACCGATCCAAACTTTTGATATATCAAAAGTTTGTTGAAAGTGTAATCACTCTTTAACTAAAATATGCAGTATGATAGGTGGCCAAAGACATGAAGAACATTCTGACCAATATGTATTAGACAAGGTCATGACTTTTGATACAGAACCTACTACCAAAAATAGATACACAAAAACGGAGTGCACTCTTACAGTCTCCAGGCTAATATTCCACAACGAGTGACTGTCTAATATAAATAGTGATGTCACTAGCATCTTCAAAGCATAACCAATAGTAAGCAGGATCCCTGCCTTCCTCGTGTGGGTCATGCTTTCACATTGCAAACAAAAGGCTGTCAAAATAGCCGTCCACCCACTGTTGAGTTCCTCACTCTGTCACATTTGTGTCTCTTATAATAGCACTAGATCTCTACATTCCTGTTATTTTTGCTGAAGTGTTCAGATTTGGAGCCGTCTTATTTCTTCTAATCGGTCATGGCTGTTTCTGGGAGTTTAGGGTTTGCACAAGTCCATGGCAAAATATTCAACTTGAGCGTGGGGTTTTGACTTTCTGAGTTCTACCGTTGCGCAGGAAATATTCGCCTTTTTTTTTTTAGACAAAAATTTGGCATAGCATGTATGTCTGCTTGAACCCGTCCATTTCACGACATAAGTGACAATTTAAAAGCCCACATCCTTCAAATAAACATAAAAACATTTGTACTTTTTATTACTACATTTATTGTACAAATAATTGTTGAATTATTTATATATAATTAAAGCGGTTCTCTAGTTTTAACAACCATTACTTAACTAAAAGGTCAATTATTATCTCTAGGTGAAGTGGCTCTCAAGCGTTTATTATAATTAAAGTATTTTTTTTATTTTTTTTTATGTTGATAAAGTTTAAATAGGTTCTACAACTTTCTAATACACTTTGTGTTTCAATTCCTCACTATTTTTAGATATCTGTTTGCTTTCAGTGAATGAGAACACTGTTGTTTACTCTTTGCTGAGAAGTAAATACAATTCTATCCAGTCTAGACAATGCTCTATGAGCAAAACTGCCAGCACTCCAGACTCGTACATTGTAGCAAACCACCAGATTTCTGCAGCTGGTGCTGTATTTAGTTCATAGAGGATTGTCTACACTGCATACAGTTGTCTCCACTTCTCAGCTGATAGCAGGACAGGGTATGTATGGGTTTTTAGCCTCTGAATGTAAACAAGAATGTTATCATTCACTGACGGCAAGCAAAGATCTTGACAATGTCGAGGAATAAAAACATAAAGTTTATTAGAAAGTTTTAGAACTTATATCATTAAGCATTATTAACATAAAACTAGACCCCTTGAAAAAGGCAATATTTGACTGCAAGGGAGTTAGTTTGTCTTGTGGTGCCTTTTAGGGTATGTTCACACGCAGTGACCAAAAACGTCTGAAAATACGGAGCTGTTTTCAGGGGAATACAGCTCCTGATTTTCAGGCGTTTTTGTAGCAACTCGCGTTTTTCGCTGCATATTTTACGGACGTTATTGGAAAATCCAAAAACATCCCAAGAAGTGACATGCACTTCTTTTTCGCGGGCGTCTTTTTTACGTGCCGTATTTTGACAGCGACGCGTAAAATTACACCTCGTGGGAAAAGAACACCGTAAAACCCATTGAAAGCTATGGGCAGATGTTTGTAGGCGTAATGGAGCCGTTTTTTCAGGCGTAAAACGCCCGAATTACGTCTGAAACCACTGCGTGTGAACATACCCTTATAGTGACTGCACCTAATATACAAATGGTCATGCAACTTTTTATAAATTTGGCTTATGACCAACTAAACGTGCAACATCTTCAAAAAACGCAAAAAAGTGTCAGGCCAAGAACAGTTTTCATAAATGACCAGAAGTGTCGCACCTCTTTGGACCTCAATGTAATCTTACATAAATCACAGAAAACATTATGAATAATAAAACTTAGGATGATGAGGAAGTTGTACAAATATAGCAGGGTATGATTAGGCGTAAAGATTACAAGGTATTGGGGTTTCCATGTTTCATTGATGCAATGACCACTACATCTCCCTCAATGCGCCTGCGACGACTGCTCAGACTTCATGTAAACTAAAAGAGCGAAAAGAATGGTATTCAAAAAAATGAGGACGGGCGTTCATCCAAATTTAGAGAGCACTGCATGTGGCAGATGGGTCACATAGAGTTCAGTTAGCTGCACCTATGGTAAGAATCAGGCAGGACTTCTCTCTTTTTTTATTACTCATTTTACTGTGAACGGGTATATATATCTCCCTTTCTATATAACTGTAACCGGACATTCTGGTTTATCCTGTTAGTGGATTTATACCTATCACCAGGTGCAGTTCCACTTTCATGGCATACAGTTAGTGTTGCGGTGGATTCTTTATATAGTGTTAATATTACATTGTGACTATTTTGATACAAATGTTTTTATACAAAGCTTTTATGTATCCTGACAATACACGGAGGTAGAGAGGAGCCAAGGTCAGGATCTGCAGCTTACAAGGTGAGTCAGTCCAGGTTTTACCCAGTCCTGCACCCTCTGGTCCAGATTGGGAGATATGCAAGAATAGAGGATGGATCAATTTTAGGATTTCGGCAGAAAACTTAGGCTAGGATTCACACCTGTCAGATTTCCATATTGCAAATTCGACACACCTCAAGTTTCTGTTGCAGATCATGCATGAATGTATTTTCTGCTGCGGGCGTGCTGTGGGCGTGCTGCGGGTGTGCTGCGGGCGTGCTGTGGGCGTGCTGCGGGTGTGCTGCATGTCCGCCAAGGATTAGGCCCGATGTCATTCAATGGGGTTAATCTACTGATTTTCTGTGGAAATCAGAAGCATTCTACTGATTACCACTCGCTGATGTTTTCCGCGTTGCGGAAAAAAATCTGCAGGGAAGTTTTCCGCAGTGTGTAAGCGGTGTTGTAGAATCCCCATTCACATGCATGGTACAGGGATTGTCGTTGGATCAGACGCGGATTTCGGTATGGAATCTATATTAAAATTCGTGTCAAATCTCTATTCTTTGTCTGGATGTCATGGAAAAAAACATCAGTTTTTTTTTTTAATTATTATTATTTTAATAACAGATGTTTTTTTAAAAACGTTTTCATATCGTACAGACATACATAATTTAATCTTATCTCACTGCTCTGTCACCAGGCGTCCTTATTTGATCCCAAATATACCTGGTGTGTTTTCCTTGCCGTGTCCTGCTACCTGGACTTACTTCATAGGAACACCTCATCCAGCAAAGTTACATTCCTTGGTTTGTGCAATTTGCATAGACGGTTAATGAAGAGTTAAAACGCTCTCTTGCAGGCCTAGAGATAAGAGGCGGCTTGTAATCAGTTGGTGTGAGCGGGTTCCAGCCAGAATGTCACTACGTGGAGAAAGCGTCACCGTTCCACCTGCTTCCTGCTATAACATAACCGGAACACAGTCAGATGAACTTTCTTACAGCAGGCACAGCCTCTTATTATAAAACCTCTGGTGGCCTTGATTTTAATGGTGGATTCAAAATGAATACTTGACAGTTGAAGACCTAAGTTATAAGGTCTAGAAAGCTATGAACCATCTAGTACTCTCATCATCCATTGCTGACCATTATATTCATGTCACAGTCAGTTCTACAGTGTGAGGCCCCAGCAAACAGCACCACAGGTCTCCGTTTAGTGGATCCCTGTCATGTGGGATATTGGGGTTAATAGTCTAATAGTTCCGTTTTTAGCACTTGGGCCTTGGGTTCAAATTCAACCAAAGACACCTTTATGGAGTTTGTATCTTCTCGCCGTGTTTGCTTGGATTTCCTCCGAGTGTCCTCCCACTCATACTAATAGTTTTATTTTTTTTCCTAAGAAATTGGACCTAGTGGGTGTTTAAAGTAGATCTGTCACCTCAATATGCTGCCCTAGGTAAGGGCAGGATAATACAGCGACATGTCTATTCTGCTATTAGTCAAAATGACACAAAAAAAAATATTGTGCCAATTGGCGAATAGAAGCGATCAAAGAATACACTGGACTCATAGTTAGGAGTTATTTTTAGGGTATGTGCACACACACTAATTAGGTCCGTAATTGACGGACGTATTTCGGCCGCAAGTACCGGACCGAACACAGTGCAGGGAGCCGGGCTCCTAGCATCATACTTATGTACGATGCTAGGAGTCCCTGCCTCGCTGCAGGACAACTGTCCCGTAGTGTAATCATGTTTTCATTACGGGACAGTTGTCCTGCAGCGAGGCAGGGACTCCTAGCATCGTACATCACTATGATGCTAGGAGCCCGGATCCTTGCACTGTGTTCGGTCCGGGACTTGCGGCCGAAATACGTCCGTCAATTACGGACGTAATTAGTGTGTGTGCACATACCCTTAAGGAGAGCATCCCCCCCCCCCCCCCCGGGGGTAGCGCTCTTCTCATGAACAGAACAGACTGATTCCTATAAGTCTGGTGTATTATTTGATGGATTCCGATTCACTAAACGGCACAATATTTTTTTTTGCTTTTTCGGCTAATAGAACAGACCTATGCCTGGAATAAGCTGTCCTTACCTAACACAGCATGTTGAAGTGACTGATCCGTTTCAAGAATGGGATATTAGATTGTAAGTCCCAGTGGGGAAAGGAATTGATGTTAGTGATAACAATCTCTGTACAGCACTGCAGAATATGTCGGCTCTATAGAAGCAACAAGAAATAAAATAAACGGCAGTCACTACCTTTTTTTTATTTTTTTTCTATTGAGTCTATTTCTATTATGTTTCGATTTGTGCGTTGTGACTTTGCTATACACCTTGTCACCAGTGTGGAAGGTACATGTGGACAGATTAAGCTTCGGCATAGCTACCGTATCATATGTCACTGGTTAGATATGGCAGACAGACGTGGAAAGCTGCGACAGTTGGTGGATTTGCAGTTGGGATCTTTTAGTAACAGGCACACAAGGAGAGAGGAAAGATAAAGCTGTTTTTAAAAAAAAGTTCTGTAGCGTATCTGTGTGATAACAGGTAAAACACCTTTACTGCCATTAAATATTTACCAAGACTTGGCTGTAGGGCGGGTGCTGCGCTGCGCTGAGTGTGGAGCCATTGATAAGCTATCAGAGAGGGCTAGAGTTAATGAGTAACCTTACAGGGCGCACATTCCTTTTAAGTCTCTCCTCTCCCCTGAAAATGACCTGAAATAGGTCTGCTGGTAATACATATCTCTCCTCATTTCACAAGAGTGGCCAGAGAGGAGTGCTAGCTGCAAGGCGACTGTGGTCATTCACTTGTGATGTAATCACAAGAGTGACCTAGAAAATTCAATGAGTGACTTGAAAGATAATTTTCAATGAGGACGGGGCGACAGATATCTAAAATGTCATGTAGATGGAAAAAAAATATCACCACCATACATCATAATAGAACCAGCTGGAAAAACTGTACTATCCCTTTAAATCTATACATTAAGAGCTCGCTTCGTGAGCACCCATAGATTGCAGTAATGTAACAAGCATTGCTTATAGCCGATAATGCGTTCTTTATAAAGAGAAATATATATGTATATATATATATATATATTCTTATTCAAATAAAATAGCAGATAAGAAAAATACATAGAAACACCTGTTGTGAAAATTCAGTGGGACACCTATTATGTTGACCAATCTAATATTCATGTTTATTCAGATTTAATGACAAATCATCCCATTTATAGTGGTGCTTTGAGATTAAAAAAACAGGCTGACCTTCCAGTAATAGCGCTACTCTTATCCATAGGCTGAGAAATCTCGAATTGCTGCTTAGCACTATTCATTTAAGGCTTCGTTCACATCTGCGTCGGGACTCCGTTAAAGGGTTCCGTCAGAGCTTTCCGTCAGGGGAACCCATGAACAGGATCCAAACGGAAACCATAGGTTTTCGTTTCCATCACCATTGATTTTAATGGTGACGGATCAGGTGCAAATGGTTTTCGTTTGTCACCGTTGTTAAAGGATTCCGTTGTTTTGACGGAATCAATACTGTAGTCGACTGCGCTATTCATTCAAAACGGCGGAACCCTTGCACAATGGAGGCAAATGGAAACCATTGGCACCGGATCCATCACCATTGAAGCAATGGTGATGCAAACGGAAACCTATGGTTTACATTTGTTTCAGTTTGGATTCCGTTCATGGATTCCCCTGACGGAAAGCCCCGACGGAACCCAACGCAGATGTGAATGAATCCTTAATGGGACTGCAACACCAGACACAGCCTATGGACAAGAGTGGTTCTGTTTGTGGTAGAAATAGTAAAAATACCCTTTTTTTTTGTCTCGCGACCGCTTTATGGACTATTATAATATTATAATGGTCTGGGTTTAGTAGTTGTGTATCGGATAGACTGAGGGTTCATTCAAACGAGTGTAATACTCGTCCGTGTGCTGTCCATTGAAATATCGGACAGCACACGGACCCATTCATTTCAATGGGGCTATTCTGACATACGTAAGTTTTCATGCCGTGACTGTCTGTTGCGTGAAAGTCACTGCATATCCTATAACTCAGAGTGACCTAACTTTTAATGAGGATAAGAAACCATATGGAGAATGAGCAGAGTTAGACTCAAGCAATGTGTGCCAAATAGGAGGGATAGTATTGTAAAAAGTCAAAAAGAGCAGGAGATGGTTGAGCAAGGCAGACGGGATATAAAAGAGGTGGGGTTCACGTACGCTTTTGTGTCTCGCTCTCGTCAGACGCTTGGACTTTGATACCCAGTAAAGTGTTTACATTTAATTAGACAGAACACGGTGTGACAGACCATCAATACTCACTCTGGGATTGATTTCCATTCCATCTGCCGGAGAGTAAAGAGATGTGACAATGTGTAGCCCTGGACAAAACACTGTCAGGAAGTGGTATTATTGGTTGTGTATATACAGTTGCTGCAACTTTACAAATACATTGAATTGATCTGGAGTTATTGTCTGCATTGTAGTCTAGAGCTGCATTCAAAATTCGCCAGGCTTCAAACCTAAAATTTACCAGCATTCCTTGCTGGCTCAGTGTCTGCACAAATCTTGATCTGGGGATTTACATGCTAGGAAGTGTAGTCCATCCTTCAACCATTGTACTGTAATCTGGTGAAGGAAAAACTCACACAGCATTATAAGAATCTCAGCTAGGCCGCTAGGGGTGTGTCTGACGACAAATTTGTCAACTATTTCCAATAACTACCAGCAGACTTGTGAATGTAGCTCTGGACTGTAAGGCTGGATTCACACGAGCATGTTCGGTCCGTAAAGGACGGAACGTATTTCGGCCGCAAGTCCCGGACCGAACACACTACAGGGAGCCGGGCTCCTAGCATCATAGTTATGTACGACGCTAGGAGTCCCTGCCTCTCTGTGGAACTACTGTCCCGTACTGAAAATATGATTACAGTATGGGACAGTTGTCCTGCAGCGAGGCAGGGACTGCTAGCGTCGTACATAACTATGATGCTAGGAGCCCGGCTCCCTGCAGTGTGTTCGGTCCGGGACTTGCGGCCGAAATGCGTTCCGTCCTTTACGGACCGAACATGCTCGTGTGAATCCAGCCTAATACAGACTGTAACTCAGGATCGGTATAACATGAGTAATGTAGTTACAATGTTGCTCCATTTTTTTATGTCGATTATACAGTATCTATATATAAACTGTAAATGATGATCAATGGTGAACATACCCTTGAAGTATAGTCTAAATATTTGGAACTGTTCCGTAAATAAGCAGGTAACATTCTGATAACGGACAGGGTGCCTGGAGAGTACAAAAAATGAGAAATTAAATGAGAAAAGCAGTGCTGTAGTATAAAGCAGGAAATCATATTAAATTATGTGGTTGCAGTGGCTGCCATTGTTATATTGGCACTATGGCTGATATATGGACATCTTAGGAACAGTCAAATAGTCAATAAGGCCGATATTATATGGATATTATGGCGAGAATAAATAACCATAGGTGGCAATATTATATGGACTCTGGCTTTAATTATACAGGCACTCAGGCTGGCATTATTATATGGGCATTATTATTCAGGACACTGAATGTTGGCACTACATGGCACTGTTTACTTTGACACGGTATGGTAGTTTTAGGCTCTATATTGCTCTATTATTCAGTGACTGCAAAAACTGATAGAATGTCGAAACTCTGTATGCCATTATTATTGAGGCACTGTATAGGATTATTATTCTAAACATTGCAAAACAATATTGTTCACTCTACAGCCGTTATGTAGACACTATATGGGACTATTTTTTTTAGGAGCTGCATGGCACTATTATTTACGGATTGTCTGGGACTATTATGTGGGCATCTTATGTAGCTATTATTTAGGAACTGAATGTAAATTTGTTCTTGAATGTCAGAAATATGTGTGTTGTGGATGCATCAATGACTTGGGCACAGTATGGCACTATAACTTGTGCACAGACATCCTAAAATGAATTGACTTCACGTTACTGCATTATGGAAATGTGATTGAAATGAGAATACACTAAAGTTAAAGCAGATGTTATTTACAGATAGGATATATATATCCAAAAGATATTTAGCAATCTGATTCGTGAAAGTTGCTTAGAGTAAGGCTGGGTTCACACGACCATGTTACGTCCGTAATGTACGGAACGTATTTCGGCCGGAAGACCCGGACCGAACACAGTGCAGGGAGCCGGGCTCCTAGCATCATAGTGATGTACGATGCTGGGAGTCCCTGCCTCGCTGCAGGACAACTGTCCCGTACTGTAATCATGATTACAGTACGGGACAGTAGTTCCACGCAGAGGCAGGGACTCCTAGCGTCGTACATCACTATGATGCTAGGAGCCCGGCTCCCTGCACTGTGTTCGGTCCGGGTCTTCCGGCCGAAATACGTTCCGTACATTACGGACGTAACATGGTCGTGTGAACCCAGCCTAAAGATGAAGGTGTTTGCACTTCGCTTTTTCTTGGGCTTATTATACAAGTCTACAAATGTTTCCTCTACAACACCAAGGACAAAGTTACTGTCATAAACGTCAAAAGTCAAAAGTACTATAGCTGGTTTTTAGGAAAGGAATCCATATATTTCAGCCTATAGAAGTGTGATATTACTATTTTATTATTGCATTGGGCATGTTCTTTGCATAGGTTTAGCTGTGTTCTTTTACTTTGCTGTATTTAAACCAATTGTACATAAGCGGTTGATAAGTAATAAGCATTTGCCACAGAAGAATAAGCTTTCATTGCTTACTAGTACATTAGGCAATAGTATTATATTAGCCACTCCTAAATATAGTATGGTCGAAGGAACGATTGTAATAATAGTGGTGAAATCAAATCCCATTGCAACTTTTCTACAGCTGCTGTTTATAGTAGCCTGTATTATGTGAATGGCGTTCTCATAGGGGACTGAAAATTGTTCCTGTAGTCTTGATTACCACGGCCCTATTGTAAGATTAAAATCACATCTACTTTTAGAGAATTGCTTTTAATTGGCAAGTAGTATTTTAAGGAATGTACACTTTAATATAGCAGCCTCCTAAAAAAATGTCTATAGCTATCTGTTCCAAAAGGATTGGTGCTTGTACAGTGGCAAAAATATATTCACCCTTTTAGATTTATTTATTTTCCTGTGTGATAACACTAGCTTTGTGCATGTGGCAGTGCAAGGAAAAAGACGTTATATGTACCATAGGGACATCTCATGTGGCTGCTATGGGACCCCTGAATAGATTGGGTCCAGCCTAGGTTGACTTATCCCTTACTAAGTGGCAAGATCCTGTAAAGGGCTTCCCTCTACACAGAAAAAAAAAGGTGCAGGAAGTTAAAGGGGCTGACTTTAGAAGACAAATCCTGTGACAACTGAAGCCTGCCATACATTTCCCTTGCAGTGGCCTACCATAGAAATATATTGAAATGCCTGGTTCACCTATTTGTTTGCAGCTCTCCAATCTGGCTTATGGGGGTGTTCCCGTGCAGGTGACCCCCTTCATGAGATCCATATGCCATAATAATAATAATGTAATGTCTGTGACCGCGCCCGTCTTCCAAGTGCTGGCCGGCATCTCCCTCCTAGGAGATGCCTACAAATTTGCTCATGATCACCCTGGACTATAAAAAGGGCTCTGCCCTTTCACTCCTTGCCTAAGCATTGTTGTGTATTCCCATGTTAGTCTTGGCAAATGGTCCCTTAGTATTATCCTGTTCCCAGTGTTCTCGTGCCCTGCTACCAGTATCCCGTGCTGTGTTTGTTCCTGAGCCTTAACTAGTGTTGGAGTCGTGTTGAGCTACCTGTCACGCCTGCCGTCATACACCATGCCTGGTGTCATCTGCCACGACTGATATCATCCACCACGTGTGGCGTCATCTACCTTCAAGTTCCATCTGTACCTAAGCCTCTGCTACTGCCTGGACTATTTCAGGTACTCTTGTGCTAGGACTTTGTATAGACTATTGTTTGGACAGCTGCTATTACGCTACTGCGGTGCGGCCTGGTTTGGTCCACATACCCACGGATCGTGACAAATAATATAGACAGTGGTTGTCCTAATGAGTTAACCCTTTTTAACCGAAAGATCATGGAAGGGGGGCAAACGAGCATAAAAGCCCTCCTGTCCCAGATGGTTATGGGTGCGGTAGTGTTTACCAGCATCACAAGGGGATTCTTCTTCCAGGATTGACTTGGTTATTTCAATGTTCCCTTATTCCCTCACGCATTCATTGAATAAACGCCGCCTGCCTCTGCTGCTGTACCATTGTAGCTGCAGTCAATGACTTTGGACGACACCTTTAAATATATTACTAAAAACCCCTTTCACATGTTTGTGTAGCAACAAGGAGCCGGGTTATTACTCTCCATGCTCTCAGCAATTACAAGCAGTAATGTATTCAGTGACATTCTACAGGAATATTACTTTCTAATATTGTGTGCTGTACTGCTCGCGTGCATATTAATCTCCCCCGGCGCCGGACGCAGCTGCTGCTGACATTTCATGATGATGGGTAAACGGCATGTTTCATTTCATAGCTCAGGTCAAACTTTTTTCTGTTAGTGGAGGTAAATACTCTGAATAGGCAACCAGAGGCAAACTAGAGAGGCATGAGACATTTGCATTGCTCAACTGATACTGAGGTTTTTCTCTCACGGTGGTATAAAGGGTTAGGCCTCGTCCACACTTATTTGAATGCTAAAGCATAAGAACTGATCCATTGACAGATCATTTTCTTAGACTCAATCAGTTCAAACAAAAGTTCTGTAAAAGCTCATCAACTATCCAGTTGGATTTTAATGTAAACTAATAAAGTATTGTCTTTTCTTAAAAAGAATGATGAATTTTCAGCTCATCTATATGTGGGGTCACCTGAATGAGCCTTAAAAGTGCTGTTAAGTTGGATTACTTTGCATAGGACAACATAGCCTGGACAGTTCCAACCCTAATGATTGTGGACATATTGTAGACTATTTCTAGGTCTGTCACCTTTACTTCAAACAGGGGCTAAAATAGGTGGTTGAACCTCTACTTTTATGTCTTGACACAAGAACCTTTTTCTTTGTAGGCCTCAGAAGACTGTACGAGTGCACATGGAGTTCCTTTAGAGCCATAGTCACTCCTTGTGCTGCCATATGATGCTCTGTATGGCGCCATTTTACATGGCGATTCTCTCCTAGAAGCAATGATTATAGGTGAGAATACATCCAAAATAGAGCATCTGAAAGCGCATGCTACAATTTTTTTTAAATCGGACAGAAAATAAAATCTGTATGAAATTGGTGGCATATGGAGGTACAGTAGAGCACCATAGGAGTATATGGGTGACGTATTATGACTAACGCCTAATGCACACGACCGTTGTGTGCCAGCTGGGTCCGGTCAGTGATACGTGGAAAGATAGGACATGTCCTATCTTTCCATGGATGGGAAAATCGGGTCCGTTTTCACGGACCCGATTCACCCGTTAAAGTAAATGGGTCCGTGGAAACTATCGGGTGCCACTGGATGCCAGGAAAAACAGCCCGAGTGGCGTTCGATCGTGTGTAACTGCACTAAATGTAACTCAGAGGTCTTAAACTGGTGTTTCTGTATAACTGGACATTAGAGTAAAAAAAGGAAATGACTTGAGTTCCCCACAATTCCTATGGAAAAATTTATGTCTTACATATTTTTTTTCGAAAAAATCAACAGGTAAAGACTTACAAAGTGCTTGTGAACGAACTCGATTGCATTAAAGTGACATATGGACCTGATGAAGAGACCAGAGCTGTCTCCAAACGCATTGTCTGATCTATGAATCCATAAAGAAGCTCTAAGGACCATATTGTTTATTTTCCAATTCTTCCTCTGACTTGTTGGCGTCCATTCAGAATCCACAAGCTTTTCTTCTAAATATTCAAGCTCTAAATTTAAAAAATAAATAAAAATGTTTTAGTCTATTGAATATTGCTGATTGTTATAAACTAGCTTTGAAGTTTTTTACTAAAAGACAAAGGCAGTATGGCCCCAACATCTCAATGACAAAATATCCACTTTTATCAGACTCCCGAATGCCGGAAAAAGACTGTGTTCCCCATAGAATGGTATCTTCTGGGTCTGCCTTTCCTATTATTGTCATGAACAGACACTTTTAATAAGGTCAAACAATAAAGTGTCAAACAAAGACCGAATTTATAGGAATGGAAGTGTCTAGAAGAACATACAATTACAGTATATTGTTCAGAAGTTATTCGTTAGATGATGCCTGGGGGGGACTTATAGAGAGAATCGCCCTTATAGAATTTATTACAGGATTGAGGAGTTACAATAAGACATAAAGTTGCGTGTCAGCTGTCACAACGTATGTATCAAAGAACTACAAATATAACATTTGCATTGATTTGCATAGTTGTATCTTGTAGCTTGAGGCATGTATATTGTCAGTGGATGGAGCAAAGGAGGAAGAGATACAGAAAGGCACAGAGGTAGGAGGATGGAAAATATATGCAGCGGTCGTAGTTTACTCAATGGGACCTTTTTCTATTTTATTTGACAAATTTTGAACAAAACCAAAGCCCATTATGCTATAGTCATAACCTGTGAGCACATTTAAAAATATGGCCATTTCCAATTGCTAAGTGTTTTTCGTGAAAGTCAGTACACACGTTCGCATGCTCCACTTCTACTTTTTGGTTCCCTGACCAGAATTTTGGGGGCTTTTTAGTATGTGCAGATTCATCCTCTCGGCCATCCCTGTCAGGGTATCTTATAGATAGTTAAAGGAGTCTCTCCTAGTGACACATGACCTTTTAAGAGTTTTTCCAGGAATTAAAGTATTTTATCTTGAGTATATGATTCTTCAAAAAAAGAAAAAAAGACCTTACCAATAGCAAGCAACGTGATAATATTTTTGTGCAAATCTCCACACTCTAAATCCTATGGCTGTATACAAGCAATGTAGCAATGGGTGACACGTAGATCAAGGTGATGTCATGTCACTCGATCAAACAAAAATCAGTCAGTAGATGTCAGAATAGTGGCGAAGGCCTTGGACATGCATTTCTCCAGGGTGTTAACAACTCTCCTAAATCAAACTGGATTTATTCCAGCTAAATGTACACCAATTATTTTTCGTAGGCTGTCTCTGAATTTACATCTACCTGTGTACAACCCTTGACAGAGGGTGGTTTGCTCTTAAGACGTGGCAAAGTCATTCGTAAGTATAGAGTGTGAATTTTTATGGTTCTGGCCAAGATGGGCCTTGAAGATCAGTTAATTTCCTCAGTTAGGCTGCTTTGTAGCGCACCTAGGTCCAGTGTTCAAGTAAATAATGTTCTAAATGGGGCGTCTGTCCTGGGCCGGGGAAAATGGCAGAGTTGTTCTCTCCCTCCACTGCTCTTTGCGATTGCCATTGAACTATTGGCAGCCTGTTTCAGGGCACATGCTGGTATCAACGGCTTTCGGCATAGAGACCAAGAGGAGAGAATAGCTCTCTATGCCGATGATATGTTGCTTTTCTTGGGAGATGATGAGATATAACTGCAAAATATCATGTCCACCATTAAAACTTTTGGCCAGTATTCTGGGTTGTCCATTAAGTGGACTAAGTCGGAGTTTATAATAACACCATACACTGTGTCCCTGATTATAATAGCACCATACACTGTGTCCTACACACACATGCACAGTGTCCCATGTAGATAGTGCCCCCATAGAGCCCCCCTGTAGATATTGCCCCCTATAGAGCCCGCTGTAGATAATGCCCACATAGAGCCCTTTGTAGCTTTGTAGACAATGCCCTTTGAACAGTGTCCCATGTAGATAGTGCCCCCATAGAGCCCCCTGTAGATAGTGCCCCACATATAGCCCCCCTGTAGATAGTGCCCCACATATAGCCAATCAGCGCTATTTAATTTCGCAAGCCGCTTGTGTCATTGAAAGGAGCTGATTGGCAGGGTGCCTTGCCCTTCCATTCAACAAAGCTTACGTCATTAAAAGGCGCTGAATGGCGGGGCATGGCCGTCTGAGGCAAGATACTCATCTCGCCTCATAGACGTTGCGGCCCTGTGTCTGGCGAACACCAACTCTGAATCTATTATTTAGCTGCCCGATTACATAATCTCAGGGGATGGGGTCTACAGAATTTTGAATCTTATAAGGCTATGATAGGAAATTTTTTGACAACTGATTATCTATTTGAAGCCTTAGAAGCACACCAGTTTAGGGGCACATACTAAATACTCCCACAATTTATATGATCCACAAGATATGGTGGAAGTTACGAGTTATGCTTGGTATTTTAGTTTGCACCAAAACAACTACAATCTCGGACACATCTTGGCTTCCTGAATTGGCCAGCATTGAGGGTTTTGGCAGGTGGAAGTTCAAGGGGATATATATCGCATTTTATTTCTTTGTTTTTTTCTAAATTCTGTCTTTATTAGAGATTTTTAGAAAAGTTTAACGCAAAGGTGTTTACAAGGGTGCAGGATTCGGTCCGCCATTTTGAAAGAAACATCACAACATTTTACAGAATGAAGGCAAAAACTGTTACAAATAATATTATGCAAGAAGAGAATAAGCTCAAGTCCCGCACTAATTACCACCCAAAGCAGAGAAAGATAAGGAGAGAGAGAGAGTTAAAAAAGAAAGAGAAGGAGGAAGAGTAAGAAGGGATAAGAAAAGGAAAAGAACATGGGGTGAGGACGAAGGGGAGGGGGGAAGAGGTCAGTATATTCAGTCAGGGCACCACATTCTATGTAAAAGTAACCATCTCAGGTATGGTCGCTCAGAAGAGTACTATCGCATTTTATTTCTGAAGGAGAACTCAATCAATCGGAATATGATCTGCCGCATAGTCAGTTCTATAAATATCTTCAATTGAGACATGCGATTTCCACAGTGATAGCTAATTGGAAGATTGAGATTATGGCGGTGGTTGGTAATCTTATTATAGATATGGTGGGGCTTATGGAAGGCTCGGCAGGGCTCCTTTCTTTATTGTACTAGGGCTGAGCAATTAATCGAAAGAAAACCCGAAACCAAAATTCAGCTCAATTAACCGACGTCATCTTGCGTATTTCTGTTTTTTCGATTTTTTTATATTTTTGTCCCTGGCTTCAACTGTATCTGCGTCCTCAGGACGCAGATACAGTTGAATCCAATGGTAGAGCAGGGAGCCGTAAGGTGCAGTTATGGAGGGTATTATACTGTGTGGCGGGCAGCTATGGGGCAGTTATGGGGGTATTATACTGTGTGGGGGCAGCTATGGCGCTTTATACTGTGGGGCATTATACTGTGTGGAGGGCAGTTAAAGGGGGCATTATACTGTGTGGAGGGCAGTTAAAGGGGGCATTATACTGTGTGGAGGACAGTTAAAGGGGGCATTATACTGTGTGGAGCGCAGCTATAGGAGCATTATACTGTGTGAAGGGCCGTTATAGTGCCATTATACTGTGTGGAGGGCAGTTATAGGGGCATTATACTGTGTAGAGTCAGCTATGGGAGCATTATACTGTGAGGGGGCAGCTATGGGAGCTTTATACTGTGTGGAGGGCAGTTTTAGAGGGCATTAAACTGTGGATGCCATCTATGGGGGAATTATACTGTGTGCAGGGCAGTTATAGGGGCATTATACGGTGTGGGGGCAGCTATGGGGCATTATACTGTGGGGAGCATGATGGGACAATATACTGTGTGGGGCAGTGTCAGGCGGTATATTATATACAGTAGTATACAGCAGGCTCATGGGTTAAATATTAATTCAATGGCATAGTATTCAATTAGGGGGCGTGACCTAAAACATTGTTCAATAATTGTAATTTAGGTTATATGCTCGATTAATCGTGATTTTGATTTAGGTCATAGTTGCCCAGCCCTAGATTGTACCATAGTTAAAATGTGGGAGAAGTTTCCGCTTAATATTAAAGCGAAATGGGCGGTGATGTTGGTCCTATCGAGGTCTAGCAATGGTGGGATATACTAAACAAAACCCCCAAACTGTCACTAAGTGAGGCTCAAAGGTTGTCTCAGATGTATCTATTGCATAGGGTGTATCGAACATCATTCTTTTTGTATAACATTGGGCTATGGGACTTACCAATATGTAAAGGATGCAAGACTTACTGCACATGATGTGGTTGTGTCCGAACCTGACCTGCTCTTGGAAGGGAGGTGGTGGATTTGGTTAATTCTGTAAACTGCGTTAGTATTATGTTTACACCGTATTTATGTATCTTTGGGTATGTCAAGGATCTTCCTGTGTCTGAACCTGGTAAGGTGGCTGTGGCGAGACTACTTTATATGGCCAGAAAATGTATAGCCTAACGTTGGTTTCAGGAACTTCCCTCTACGGAGCAGGTGATTATTGAAAAGGTTAATTGGCTCATAGCCATGGAGAAGCCAGTTTATGTAAAGGGGGGGGGGGGCGACAAAAAAATTGGCTGGATGGGTCAGGCTCGGCTCCTGCCGCTTTGACCAGGGATAGAATTTTCAAGGCAAGGGGGTTGTAGGTAGCAAAATAAGTGGAGCAATAGCTCTATGTTTGTACTTTTGGAATTTCACAGGTGCTGCAGGACTTCTACTTCACTGTAATGCGGACTCTACTTCACTGTCTTATTTCACGAAATTGTAAATATTTGCTACCTGTAATTATGTGGAACATTGGTGTACCGTGTTTGGTCTGGTTGAGAGGTGCGGAAAATTGGGGTTGGGCTATTTTTGTTTTTGCACTCTGTAATGCAAAATTATATCTTTGTAAATACAAATTTTTGATTTAAAAAAAAAAAAGATGTATGCATTGACTTTGGTGGTTAGACTTCTTCACTTAAAATACTGTTGACTTAAACATATAGAACATTCACTGTTTTATTAAGCTTTTTTTTTAGCCGTAAGCTTAGTAGGAGAAAAAGTCATATTGCATATGAACAAATCATTTCCCTCAGTAGCATTTGACCATAGACCTAAAAATTAAGGTTTGTTTTTAAGCTGGAAATGAGACTTTGGACTAAAGAGGAGTTTTGTTTACCCCAGTCGGTGATAAGGTAATCAGATTTATGGACGCCCACTCATGTCCTAGAATCAGTGGTTGTGATAAGGAGAGATTACCGGACCCTCTCTGCTCACACTGCACCATTTCGGAATATTATGTCAAATTGGAGAAATCACTTAAAAACAAAAACTCTTACATAACTTTTTGTAGGTGTAAAACATTTCAGAAGGCATCGACCTGGGGGATTATGTTATAGACTGCTGCAGATATTCATTATTCACGTGTTTGTGTTTAATTTTTCCTGTGTATAATGGAGTTAAGCAAAAGCCAAATATAATACTGTCTACATGTAGTTCAGTACCACCAAGTGGTAACATCATATCATCATAGATTGGGATAATTGAGCAGACCAGAGACAGCAATATTTACTGCCTTAAAATATCTGTATATCTTCTGTGTTGATTAAGCAGGACTTAAAATTCACAATGCACAGTCTGCACCAGGTTTTTTTTATGCAGCACCAGCACCATTCTTTGGCTCCGAGTCAGTTGTCACTTTTTTTCCCAACATAGCAATTAGGGAAGAATTGCCTAGCCTTGGTGTAAGATATACCTCGGCTACAAAAAAGTTTTAGTTTGGTGGTTTGATAAAAAAGTATCATGGTTCTGGGACCAAGAGAGAGGTATTTAACAGGTACCACCGATGTTGTTCCTGGCTGTGTCTCCTGCATTCAGCAGATTGCCTTGGCAAAGTTGCCGAGACTGTTGTATGATGCTCAAGGCTTTTTCTGCAAAGCTCCTAGGAAAGAACGACTTGGTCGTCAATATAACCTTATGCTTTATGTCTTTGTGAGGTTGAGATTCTGGCATTGTGGTGGGCTGAACCCCTGAATATGCCAGTATGATTATTAACAGGACTAGTGAAGGGCATAGTATAAAGGGAAAATACAGATCATTTATGTAATTGTAACACATGTTGGCCTTTACCCCACTGGGGCGATGCACCCATGGTTAGCTACAAATATTTTTTTTGTGGTTTATTTTCTTTCAGTGTTTAGTCTATCTTCAAATTGACACAACTTTTTATATAGATTCATTCTACAGTTGCAAGAAAAAGAAAGTGAGGCCTATGGAGTTACCTGGATTTCTGCATTGATGAACTGAGTAATGAAATGTGGTCTGGTTTTTATCGAAGTCGCAGTTATAGACAAACACAATTTAACTAAACTAATAACACACAAAGTTGTACTGTTCATGTCTATTATTGAGCACATTGTGTAAACATCTACAGTGCAGAGAGAAAAACTAAGTGAACCTCTGTGTTAATGACCTCTCTAAGAGTTAATTGGCATAAGTTGTTACAATTAATGAGATGAGATTGAAAGTGTGGGTTTCACAGGTTCTTTGCCCATTAAATAAAGGCACACAAAGTCTGGTTACTGACATACTGTAACATCCACGGCCGCGGACCGTCGGGACTACTTACCCCCCGACGGCCGGAGCCACTTGTGTGCGCTGGTCTACATCTCCTCCCCAGGAGACACCAGCACTCACTTTTGCTCCACTCTGCTGTGTCCCGTAGGGTGCACGCACATGCTTGCGCCCGGCCTTAGAGGGCCAGTGCGAGCACATGTTTAACATCACTAATTAGCCCATGATCACCCTGGACTTAAGTAGGACCCTGCTCTTTTGCTTATTGCCTGAGCATTGTTCGTATTTCTCTGTTAGTCTTGCATATTTTTTTAATGTTATGCTCCCGTTGTTCGCGCGCCCTGCTACCTGTATCCGGTATCTCGTGTTGTAGTTGTTCCTGTGTCCGCTATAGTGTTGGGGTCGAGTTCCGCCATCTGCCACGTCTGGTGTCATCTGTCGCATCTGCATCACATGCCGTCATGATCCCATCTGTGCCTAGCCGTTGCTACTGTCTGGACTATCGCAGGTACCCTTGTGCTTGGACTATATATATTAACTTGGTACACTATAGTTTGGCCAGCTGCCATCCCGCTACGGCAGCACGGCCCAGTGCGTCCACACACCGACAGATCGTGACACGTACCTCTTCATCTCAATAAGATTGGTAACCATTCCTCGAGGCAAAGAACTGCTGGAGACCCCAGAAGACGTGTTATAGAGACGCATGAAGCTGGAAAAAGCTAGAAAAAAGCATTTCTAAAGACCTGGATGTACATCAATCCATGGTTAGGCAAGTTGTCTAAAAATGGAAAAAATTTAGGTTTGTTACTACTCTCCCTAGGAGCGGGTGTCCTGTTTAGATCGCACCAAGAGCGGGGCCAACAGGCAATCCAGAAAGATGTGAAAAAGGAACCCAAGAGTACACTTACTTTTTGTTGCAACTGTATATGTAACCAGCTATCACAGGTTAGCATAGTTTAATTATTAGAACTGTTTGCTTATGGCCTGATATTTCTTAAATTAGTTTACTAATATAAATCAATTCTGATGGAATGGAATATAAATCTGCAAGTGACAAACCTGTTTTGTTCTAATATCTCCCATAGTATAAAAAGGCAGAGATGCTCTATTAGTTATACTCCCATCCTTCCCAGTTCCAGGTTGCTATTTTATTTCTTTTTCTCAGGAGAAACCAGTAACGGTTGCGTCATATTAATGTGTCTGCAAATGTAGGTTTATTATTTGCTATTTATTTGGCTTGGACAACCCATTACCACAGACTAGGTCCCCCAACAACAAATCTTATTGTGACGCTGCAGTAGTAATTAAGCTTCCCACTGCAGCTATTAAAATCAATGGACTATCCATATAATACATAGACAAGCTGGGTCATTTAGAGGGAGAGATGTTCATTGTAGCGGCTCTCCGCTGATTGAGTAAGGCAGTGGAACCCGCCATTATTAAAGCCATATACCCTAACAGACAGCCCCTTTAAATCTCCTATTTTTGCATTACTTTAAATCCCCCATCATTGCATTGTGAATATGTTGTCAGATTATTGTTTACAGTAGTCTTTATTCTGTCTGTGGTACAACAGGTGCAGACCACCTAAAAAACATCTTGTGCTTGCTAAGAAACCAATAGGGAAGTTGTAGGGCATTCAAATTCCCCACGGCTTCCCATTGCTGCTTTTATACGCAGAAGTTCTAATACTAGGTGCCACACAGCTTAGGCTATGTTCACATCACCGTTCGTTGCCGCTGAGGGGTTCCGTCTGAGGTTTCTGTCTGGTTAACCCCTCAAAGGTAAGGCAAACGGAAACCTTAGCTTCCGTTTCCCTCACCATTGAACTCAATGATGACGGAAACCATGCTATTGATTCAGTCAAAACGACGGAACCCTATCACAGCGGTGACAAACGGAAACCATTAGCTAGGTTTCCGTCACCATTGAGTTCAATGGTGAGGGAAACGGAAGCTAAGGCTCCGTTTGCCTTTCGATTGAGCGGTTAACCCAACGGAAACCTCTCAGCGGAAATGAACGGTGATGTGAACAGGCCCTTAGTATTGTAATACATGAATTTAGTGACTGGCATGACGTAATGCAGCTGACATTGTGCTAATTAGTGCCGGCGCCAGCCCTGAAGACAGAAAACATGGCGTGCACACAGCAAAGCACCCCCATGTTCTCTGTCTTCAGTGGCGGTGCTCATTAGTGCAGCGCGTGCTGCATCACACCATGCTGATCGTGCGGGGAGAACAAGTGTGCCCGCGTGATCAGGTTGGGGCAATGGCTGTACTCGGTGAAACCTCTGATCTCCGCCGTTCCCCTTGAATGACACGATTAAAGCTGACTGCAGAATTCAAAAAGGAAATAAGAAGGAGGGAATCCCTGTGATGCGATTGTGGGACATACCTTATATGGACAAACAGCCCAGCGTCCATTGAAGGACCCCAGGGCTGTCTGACCATATTTCTTGTTAGCTATCACAAAATATGTAAGTCTGCACTCCAAATTGACTCTGTGTTGGTGCTATATAGGTTCGGGTTTGGAAACCCACACTATAAATACATAGAACGAACCTCATATTTCTTGTTAGGGCATACTTCAGTAGGCACTAACAACTTCTCTAACAACTGCCTGTGTACTATCATATATATATATATATATATATATATATATATATATATATATATATATATATATCAGTACACTAAAGTTAAAAGATCAAAACGTAAAGTTAATGAAAAAAGTAATGTTAAATTAAAAAAAATTGTAAAAAATAAATAAATACACAAATGCACATTTTTTTTTTTACGGTAAATATTATTAAAATATAAGTCCAAAAACAAATTTATGATGATCGGTGAATGCTATAAAAAAATAAATAAAAGAAAAACTACTTTTTTTAATGTATTTCTGCTAAAATAAAACATGTATATTCATTAAAAGATAATGTAAATGTACCCAAAAACGGCACCATCACAAAGTACAACTCGTCCTGCAAAAAACTACGTCTCATACAGCTACGTCAAGCAAAAAAAAAAATAATTTAGAACGCGGGGATACAAAAAGGAAGAATCAAAAAATGATTCTGTCCTCCAGTACCGTTTTGATATTGAGAATAGCAATACTACACAAAATATCGAAGTCCAAGTTCTGGTATCATGACAACCCTAATCCAAACACGGAGAAAGGCGGCAGCAGTGCTATTCCTTTTGGTCGGCATTGTAAGCAGTCCACAAACTATATTACTGGGTGTGGCGCGTTGGACCTCTACTGTATTTGATTTGGTTATTTTTGTGCACGCCCTTAGAATAATGCAGTTTAGTGCACTTTCATAAATTCCTACCAATGACTTTATTCCTATGAATAAAACAATGCATTTATACGCCTTGTCATAAAAGTGCATGCTAATCCCATGAGTCAGACGGATAGCTTGGTACCACATCCTGTTGCAAGAGATATACAGGAATTATAATCTGCATAGTGCATAATCTTTATGTAGGAGGGAAGTGAACCACTAAAACGACGAGGCATCTGGGGAGGAAAATGTGCAGCCGGTTTATGATTAAACCTGCAGATTTGGACACTGGACTATGTTGCAATGATAGTTGAGAAAGATCGTGAAAGCTGTCTCTTCTGCTGGCCTGGTATTGCCTTGCATCCTTACTAGTTCAGGCAATACATTTTCCCTATAGAAATGTATATTTATTTATTTTTGAGAATTTTTTTTCAAATAATTTTTTATTTTAAACAAACACGAACAGTGATAATAATCATGACATTTACATCATATACAAATAATAAAGGAGTAAGAAAAGTAAGATCAAGAAAAAAGAAAAGAAATGAGAGAGAAAAGAAAAAAAAAGGAATCAAAAAACAAAGATCTAGCAGCCCGTGGGCTTAAAATGGTGATGATCTCTTATCCAGGGCACCCATCTTTCCTGAAATAAATAGTTCTCCATCCCTAGTGTTATTTTATAATTTAAGTGGGTTTTTATATTGTTTGCTACTTCTGTTACAGGGGGTTTATATGTTCCATGGTTGTGATTAGGTTACGTGCTGCATCTAATATTCTGCAACAGACCCATCTGTTTTCTTAGCAGATCGATTCTTCACAATTCGATTTAATAGGGCCAGTGCCACTGTAAGATCCAGACCAGAAAGGCTTTATTTTTTCACCACCCCACCACACACGTGTCAGGTGTCCTGTTTTCCACATTCCCCCCAACAGAGACCTAGTGTATTCTGATTGAACTGAGACCATTTCTTTGGATGGATGGATGGATGGCCGAAATTTATTTTTTTATCCAATCTCATACAACCTCTTTAATTTAGGACTGAGAAATTGATGTTTGACTCATGTAGCAGACTAAGCATTATCTTTTTCTGTACAATATAAGTCCGCTTGGTCTTCCATATTCTTATAGGTGTACCGTCAAGTTTTGAAGAATGCATTCCCACAACTAGAGATTAAAATTTACACAAAGTGGAATAAATTGCATCAAAATTTACACAAGTTACAATACATTTAGAAAGATGAGAAGTCAATGTAAATATTATTGTATGATGTCAGATACACCTGTATACTGACTCACTGGTTTGGCCATACATCTTGCATAGGTCTCGGGCACCGTGAAATAATAAGTCTTGACTACTGTATACGTTTTTTCTGGATATAAAATGCTCTTGGTCGGTTTAGATGTTCTGGTAACAGTTTGCTGGATTAGAAAAACATGTCTGCCTTCTTTCAAAAACAGTGCCACACCTGTGCACAGTTTATATATGGTATTGCATCTCATCTCCATTACCTTCAATAGAGCTGAGCTTCAATCCCAGACACAGCCCACGGACAGGACTGCCACTGTTTCTGGAAGAAAGCAGACATTTTTTTTTCTAATCCGGGACAGCCTCTTTAAACCATTTTAGCTGTAATGGCTTATACAGGTCAACCCGATGATGTCAAGAACTGTGAAAAAAGTTGTAGGGAGAAGAGAGGTTACAGTTTTGATTTTTTTTAATTCATTTAAAAAGTAACAGCAAAGCAGTGTCATCACTGGCGTACCTATTATGGGTGCAGAGGTTTTGTTCGCAACACGGCCCTAGAGCCTGAGGGGCCCAAAAGGTCTGTCTGGCCCGTATCCAGATACCAGTGCTATAAACTACTGGGGGGGGGGGGACCAGAAGCTTTAGGACATGTCACCTCTCCTGACATGTCTATTTAAAAAAATACTTATATTATATCTCCATAAAATAACAATTCTGGAACACATCTTCATAGAACTCTGCATTGTGTCGTTCCTCTGCTATTCCGCCTAGAAATTTATGAATGACAACTGGGTGCTACCATTCCGCTTGTCAAAGGGGTGTGTCCCTACAGTCTCACTCTGTCAGTGCTGATTGGACATTGTCAGTCTGTGTAGGGACACACCCCCAACTGGTAACACCCAGTTGTCAATTTATTTATACATTTCTATGAGTAATAACAGAGGAACTGTACAAAGCAGAGTTCTAAGAAAAGATGCTCTAGAATTTATTTCATGGGGAATACAATTATTTACTAAAACAGATATGTCAGGAGAGGTAACGGGTCAGCTTTAAGCCTCAGCGTGTCATAGACAAAAGTTACTGACATCACACTTAAAAGTAGTAGCCATCTGCGAGGTGTATATTGTTCTAATGACCATCAGTAAAAAACTTTTCAATGATTTATGGTTTATCAGGAAAATCTAATACTCTTTGAACAAGCAGCTTCAATAACTGGCAAAAATGCGAAATATGCAATTTAATATAAGATACAAGAGCCGGCAACATCAGTAAAAAAAATCTTTAACTATTCCAGTTATCATCCATATAAAAATGCAAGTATGGTTAGAACCAGTCAGAACAATTCATCTACATTTTACAACATTTATGGAAAGCGATAATAAAAAAAACGGCAAGTTTTTCTGGCAATGCTCACATCTTACTTTGTGTTCCTCCAGCTTGCACCAGTCATTGTCTCAAGAAGTAAACCTGAAGGAGCAGTTCTCCAGGGCGATCAGCCTATATGATGATGCTTTGAAGAACCGAGAAGAGCTTCTGAGGGTTACCCAGCAGCAGAATGAAGATTTGGGGCGGCAACTGCGCGAAGCCCAGAGTCAGAATTCAGAGCTGAAGGAATCGTTGCGCAAAGCAACTGCTTGTCAAACAGAAGTGGAAGACAAAGCACACAAGTAAGTCCGATGACCTACAACTCCTAACATTTCTTCTAAAACATGCCGGTCCTTCAGAAGTGGATTTCACAACCAAACAAACTCAGGATTCTTGATTTTAAGGATCTTAATATGACACGCTACAAAATTGCTTATTCTAAATAATATTATATATCCTTGAAGAAAAGTTTATCGGCATCTGCGGACATGCCTGTCAAGTGAATACTCTGCAAAATATTAAAAACAAGTCCCTAACAATAACCATTGAATAGATTTGGCTGCAGTAGCACTGTTGGGAAACACCGCCAATACAGTATGTGTAGCTTACAAAGGTCAAATATTTATTTTACACTGTAAAATGCTTTGCATTCAAGTGTCTAGAAGGTTATTCTATAGTATGTATGCCGTGTGTGTGTGTGTGTGTGTGTGTGTGTGTGTGTGTGTGTGTGTGTGTGTGTGTGTGTGTGTGTGTATTGCTTCTGATTTTGTGTAACAAAACCGATTTAAAGGGTAACTAAACGTTTGACAAACTTCTGACATGTCAGAAGTTTTGATTGGTGGGGGTCCGAGCACTGAGACCCCCATCAATCGCTAAAACAAAGCGGCAGAAGCACTCGTGTGTGCGCTCAGCCGCTTCGTTTCTGTTTGGCTTTTTCCGGAAAGCCAATGTATAGACTTTCTATTGAGCCCGTACTCCGATTTCCTGAAAAAGCCAAACAGAAACGAAGCGGCTGAGCGCTCACATGAGCACTTCTGCCGCTTCGTTCTAGCGTTTGTGGTGGTCTCAGTGCTCCGACCCCCACCAATCAAAACTTCTGACATGTCACTATGACATGTCAAAAGTTTGGAAAACGTTTAGCTACACTTTAAAGTATTTCCTAAACATTTTTCCTACCTAATGAAAACAAAGGGTGGTTATTAACAGTACACATTCAGATTGGGTCACCATTACTAGTGGGGTACCCCGGGGGTCAGTATTTGGCTCTATGCTGTTCAATATATTTATTAATGACCTTATAGAAGGAGTGTACAATAACATTTACATTTTGGATCTGGTGAAGTTGGAGGTTTGGGCAGAGAAGTAGCAAACTAAGTTTAACATTGATAAATGAAAGGTTATGTACATGGGAAGGGAAAATACATGTCACCATTACATACTAAATGGGAAAACATTGGGTAAAACGGACATGGAAAACGACATAGAAATTTTAGTAGGTTAAACTTAACTGTAGCAAACAGTGTCAGGCAGCTGCTGCCAAGGTAAATAAGATCATTGGGTGCATCAAAAGGGCATAGATGCCCATAACGAGAACATCGTTTTACCACCTTATAAATCACTAGAGAGACTGCGCATGGGATATAGTGTACGGTCATAGGCACCAGTACACAAGAAAGACATAGTAGAGCTTGAGCGGGTTTAAAGGCGGGCAATTAAAGTAATAAATAGAATTGGTGGACTACAGTACCCAGAAAGATTATTGAAATTAGGGTTATTTATAACAAAGATGGCTGAGTGGTGACCTAATAACTATGTATACAGATATCAAAGGTAAGTACAGAGATCTTGCATGTACATAGAGTATTTTTCCCCAAAAATGGTGCTAGTCCATAATAACTTTGGCACCACCATTTTAGCAACATCCCTTTGATGCGTGTTTTTTCAAGTCTCATACTGTCGCAGAATAAGATTAAAAAGTCTTGCACAATTTTTCTAATGCACATTATGCCACTTTTCTGACACTTTTTGCTTGATAAATGTTTCCTATCAAGTGTCCCTATTAATCTAACCTCATATAGCTTTTACTACTTGCTGCTGTGTATAAAATACATCATATGCTTAAAGTATCAATCAATTTGTCACATTGACATGACCAAAGTAACACAATTTATAAGTTATTTCTAAGCATGACAATCCCACTCACATAATTATAGTATTGGTAGTAAGAAACATCCCCCTGCACTTGTGTGCCATAGGGTGGCCTTACACGGCGAGATAGGACATTCATTGTTAATAGAGTGGCGTCCCTTATTCTAGGCCTCCATTCATTAACTGGAGCAGAGAACACCTACAAGGACAGTCTCATGCTCTGGAGGGCCCGGCACATCTGTGCATTACATGGACATTCCATTGATTTCAATAGGCACCCTGTAATGCTTCCTTTCCCCTGTGATGGCACTGCAGGGGAATTAAACACTTGATCTCAGGTTCCCTGGAAGATTACAGCTGATCACTGGAAGTACCAAAAGTGAGGCACGCTTCTTATAAAAAGGGATTTTTCAAAGCGGGCAACCCTATTAACCCCTTCCGGCATTTGAACGTACTACTACCAATTTTTTTAGCCAAAACAGGACATAGTTGGAACGTCCTGATGCTAGTGTGGGTGCAAATGCTGTGCCCGCGCAATTATGGCTGGGGTCCTGCTGAAACAGCCAGTATTCGAGAAACCCCAGCCGTTTAACACCTTTGATACGTTAAACAATACTGGGGGCCCCTTTTGTTTTCTCCCTTTCTGCCCTGGCATTGTGACCGCCAGGGCTGATGATCTTAAGCAGGGTGCCGGTCCAGGAATAAGGCCTGTTTTACATTTTACAGACATTAAATTAACCGAATGTAAAAACAATAAATAAACTTGCACATCTGAAAAATAAAATATACACATTTATTTTAAACAAATATCACAAAAAATCAATAAAACATATAAATATTTTGGATCTTTGGAACCATAACAACCCATACTGTAAATGTACTCAAAATTTTGCTTAAACATTCAACAGCGCATTCCACAAAAAACAAAATTTCATGCAGCTATGAAAACGAAAATTTCAAAAAGTTATATCTTTCGGAATTCAGGAAGATAAAAACTACAAATTCAGTTTCTCGTGCTGAGCACCTAGTCCCCAGACTTGTCTTCAGCTGAGGACCCTGCAGACCCCAATGCTCCGTATCATAGTCTGCAGGCCCATCACAATCTGTGGGACCTGTGATCCCACGTATTCCAGCCATTCCTACCAGAAACGATATGTAGAATTTCACACGCTTAGAGACAGCATATAAGGCAAAACTTTCCACGCTGAGAACCGATGTCCAGAAACTGGGGAAAAGTACCTCCACCATCAAGGCGACAAGGTCTTTGCACCAAACCCCGTTGGACACATTCCTTTCAATTTTGGTATTTATTTGATATAATGGGTGATGACACAATAACTTAAGAGGACCCTGAATCTGTGGAACCACAGGCCCTAATGAACACATTGCATCTCATCTTTAATGGTATTTTGGAGGTTTCTGCCGATACTCCTCTGAGCTTGACCAGACTCAGATCGTTGGGATTGTAGGATTCACAGATATAAACTTAAAGAACGTATAATGCTAAATCTACATGATAAAAACCATATTGAGTTTCAAGGCAAGACCCTGCATATTTTGCCTGAAGTTTTCCACCTTACTCTCCAAAAACAATGAGCTCTGTGACATCTGCTGGAAGCTCTACGCAATCGCTAATTGGCCTACACTTGGGGTTTTCTCTAATCGCCTCCAAGATCCCCACGCAAAATGGACTCCAGTTCTCTGGAGCCCTGATGACTTACCAGCCTTCATGTCAGCATTAGGGCCCCCTATTGCAACTTTGTATTGGCCTTTTCCTCCTTGTGCTCAAAGGGAGCGGCTTTCCGGACCCTTTAGGAGCCCCTCGGGGACTATTACAGGCCCACCTTCGGCATAAGGAAATATGTACTTACAATTTCGATGCTACAGTTGCCTGACCTACTAGATTACCCCTCAGCCCTGTTGACATCTCACTTTCGCAGAACGCTCGGAGAGCATGTTTTAATCTGTGGCTAAGCCAAAGTACCAATTATTGATTTCAGCTTCTGCAGCTCGATTTGTGTCCCTTTGGGATATTCTTCTCTGAAGTTCGTGTTGTTAACTTAGTGCCTCCTTACGGGGCTTTCTCAGTGTTCATGTTCTTATTCTCTATGATAAGTGGTGCGGAGAGGATGGGGGCATTAGTTACAACCTTATTAATGCTTTCATTTTTGCCTAGCTTTTTTGCCCTAGCCATCTCCAAGACATCTGTATCTTCTTTACTTCACAGTTGTTTCTTCGTGATTCAACCTGATCCCTTTCCTACTACCGCCTCTTTTTTTTCTCTCTTTCTTTTGTTCTCCTTTCTCTATTTTTAAAGTTTTTTAACCTTTTTCTTTCTCTCATCTTTGATTTTGATCTGTCCGCAGTGTGAAACTCACTGCATATCCTATATTGGTGCGTTTTTCATGCACCTACGCGCTCATTGAAGTCACTGGGAGCGTGAAAATCACGCACAGCACACAGATGCACATCCGTGTGCTGTGTGTGATTTGCACATCAATTCCATTGAAAAAAAAAGATGTGCTATGCGAGTGCGTGAGAAACGCATGCCACTCGCAAAGCACACTGATGCATAACGCAACACACACGGACCAGATTCACGCGCGTTTTTCGCCCGCGTGAATCTGATACGCTCGTGTGAATGTAGCCTTACTGATTTCCTAATTTCTTTTTTACATATACTTTTGAAGTATGAGAAAGAAAAGACAGGAGGTGGTCTGTATACATGTGGGTTTCTTTTCTGTACTTTGTAAATTTTTTCTTTGCAGACCAATCTTTTGCCCGTATTCTTAAAAATTAATAAACATTGATTAAAAGTCCTACCAAAGTGTGGTTGACAATCATTCTAAATTAAAGTGTAAAATTTAATTTAGAAAATGAAAAAAATTAAAACCAAATTTAAAAAAAAAAAAAAAACAGGGTAGACTAGATGAAAAATTTGGTTCTCCGATTTCAATCATTTATGTTGTTAATATTCTAATGAGAGACGGGTGGCATTTCTAGGACATCCGTGTCTTGCATGTTTTTGGAAGGTCTCATTTAGCTTCTTTACTTCTATAGTTAATTAACAATAGAAATGTTACAAATAATGATGAGTAGAACAATTGGATTCTAAATGGTTACATTTCCCAAACTGGAACTTTTTGTGAGAGAATGCTTACACCTCAAGTCTGTGGTTTTAACGTTACTCAGCAATGCAGATATCTGCATGGCATTGAGTGTAGGGTCTTCTCCTATAGGGTATGGAAGTTCCACGGGCCCCTAAAACACACACAATAAAACAAAGCCCACCCACCGTTAAATTCACACAATGACAGTAAGACACACACACAAGGGTAGCTGTCTTTTATACACCAAGCTCCTGCCTTTAGACTTGAGATGCACAAACACACAGAAACATCTGTTTCAAGGGTGCTTCTTACATACGGGACAGAAGAATAGTGACTGTGAGACACGTCAGATGAGTGTGAAGTGCATACAGCTCGGCAAATGCACATCAAGAGGGGGAGGCAGGTTAAAACCTGGTTACCTTTTCCTAACACAGCTGTGACAAGTATGTTGCTGCTGAGAAGAATCAGTGTAGGAAACTCATAGTAAGCACAAAGAATTTAGCACTGGGGTGCGAGAGGGATAAGGGGTCTGTGAAGTACCAGGATTATCATAGAGCCGAGCAGAGAGTACACAAAACTCTTTTCAGCTCACCGGCAGTCAGCACAGTCACATTCTGCCTTGTCCTCC
Organism: Rhinoderma darwinii; assembly: GCF_050947455.1. Lineage (NCBI taxonomy): Eukaryota > Metazoa > Chordata > Amphibia > Anura > Rhinodermatidae > Rhinoderma > Rhinoderma darwinii. Next base: position 55,925,292 of record NC_134698.1, read on the forward strand.
ATCAATCTCTCTTGAATATGGCATGAACGGAACAATGTGCCCACTTAGAGCAGAGAAAGTGCCTCTTGTCTGTTTATGAGGAAAAGTAGGATAACCAAGATGATCTACGGGACCTCGATATTTTCTAGAGCATTATTTGAAGGGTCTCTTTAGTCGCCAAGTCAAGGTCCTTATAATACTGAGGTGTAAAGGTTTCTTATTCTCAATTCCCCTGTGATATCATTTTGATTCTTAAAGAAGTTCTAAAGTTTGGTTCATGTCTTTATGGATACAGTAAGTGGTATATGTACATAAAGAGTTATGGACATATCCTGTGTAGATAAGCAACCCCCGTCTCCATGCAGCGAGGGTTCCCGAGATTATCTTTCAAGTGAAAAAACGTACAACAGTTATAGCAAAAAAAGACCAAGAGGTACGAAAAGCTTCTAATACACATTCTAATAGTATAGTTGATCTTTCTGCTTTGGTTTTAAATGCTGCCTTTATTTTCCCTCGGCTCGCCGTCTTTTGAACAATATACCCCTCCTAAACCATATTACATATGTAAAGGACATTCTTTCCTTGATTCTGTACATAGGAAGTCTTTCCAGACATGTTTAAAGGGATCACCCGCCTTGGACATTCCTTTTTTGTCTGAAGGGTGTCTTGCTGCTGGGACACCAAGTCATATAAAATGGTGGGCAAAAAGCGTTTGATTCTCTTGCGGTGTCACCACAAGGGACACGAAGCACTAAACTGTGCCCGTTGAAATCTATGGGCTGTAAATGTAAAGCATGGGTGTTCAGTGTCCGACAGAGTGAGACTCTTGTACCCACTCTCCACACAAAAAATGGGGTCTCAATTGGGAAACCTACGCTGTTAAGTCAGAATTCCCCTATAGTTATTTGAAACTGGGGTTTCCATACCAGATAACCCCTTTAGGCCATGCACTTTCTTTGGATCTTCCCCATCTTACCAATATCACAATTGAACATAATATCCCATTTCCATATGGAGTCTGACTATATATGGTGGAATGCTTTATACCGTATATGCTCTGTTGTGGCATTGAGGCTGTACTTCTTTACAAAATATGCATAAGTCTGGGCAGGAAGAACAGCAGAGTTATTTGCTGTCCAGCTATTGATCCTTATTAATATTATTACATTACTGAGCGACGTTTCCAATGGACTGTTTCCTAGAGTGAACCTCTTGACGCGGCAGTTGGGTACTGCTTGGCATTGTGCACTATTCAATATATTTGCCAATAAGTATGTGCCTTGTTAGGGGAATATGCCACACACAGTATCGTACATACCAAGTGGCATACCCTAGAGTCCATCTCCACCAGTAATATTCACCAATGTTCTAGGGTTTGTTAAAAATCACTTCGTTTTTGTCTCATACTGTAGATGTTATACTACTAGAAAGTTTAGAGGACGATCTGGGTATTGCGGTCTTGTCTTTTCCTTGGACTAATACTCTCATCAGTATTCTACCAGTCGTTGTACAGAGATAATTTAAACTCATTTCTTTCCATAGCAGTTAATGGTGTATTGGTTTTATAAATCCTATTAAAAGCAGTTTGTATGATATTGGGCAAGAACATCTGAAATGTATATAGTGTACTCCAGTGGTTACAATCATTTTTCAGACCGTGGTAATTATCTATGTAGATCTCTTGTAATGTGAAATAAATCGCTGTGGGTTTATTCAGAATTAATTGATAAATTAAATTGATCAATAACTGGAAAGAAAAATTACAGGTATCGTGGTGTTTTTATATGAAGCGCCCTTGCCAAGTTCTCATCTCTCCTACCCTATGTATATACAAAACAGGTCGGATTCTAACATTTATTTATTTGTTTTGACATTCTTATTGGTTCTAATCTCTTTTTCCAGTTGTCCGATTGCAAGCACTAATGTAAACTAAACAATTGATGTTTTCATTCTGGTTGCCATGGCTACGTCCAGGGACATGTGTTTGTGTAAATATATATAATTATATATTTATGTAAATACAATTTCTTCTGTGAAGTTTGATAAACCTATAGAGAAACAAAAATGAGAGGTATTTTCATGTGTCTGGACATAGCCATGTAAACAAGAATAAAAACATCCATGTATGAAAGTTAGAGCATACAAAAAAAAGAGTGCAACCAATCAAATTTGTGATTTGATTTCCTAGCCATCACTTCAGGATGAAAGCTGGAATATGATTGGTTGGCATGGGTAATACATTTGTGTTTACTGGCACTAGTTTTCATACATGAGCCCACCACTGTTTACTCAATACACAGTGAGTAGTAGACTTGAAGTTACTTCTATTTTTATTTCTGTTCACATCTGTATTAAAGGCTTTGTCGCAGATTCCTCTAAAAATCCCAGACAGAAGAGCGCAGCACTCAGCGCTATTTTGTCTGGGAAAATTCGGTTAAAAACCCTATGGACCCTTTTAAAGTCCATGGTCTCCGTCCGGCGCCGTTCGTGTCCGTCATGTGATAGATATGGCGTTTCCATTCGTATCATTTTTTAGTACCTATGACGGACAGGATCAGTCATTTAACCACTTATCAATATTGATTTTGGTGCTCACAAGAAGGGGATGGTGCTCCCTCTATCAAGTTCCTGTAACATTATAGTTAATAAAAAAAAATGTTTAGAAGTCAGAGTCCCCTTATGGGACTAAAATAAATCTGGGTGACAATGCCGTAATGGTTGTTGGACACCTTACTCAAAACAGATATAACTAATAAACAGCTGCAGATAATTCTTCTTGATAGTAGAAAACTCAAGAATGTTACATTTACTAGCGATTCCTTTGGAGGGGGGAGAGCGGCTTTTAAAAACCTCCATTAACAGAACAGCCATTTTTTTTCCAGTGCCTGTATGACGAGTACCTTTTTTTCCATGGTCAACCGGCCCATCAGAAGATTCTCCGGTAGGCCCAGGCTATGCTGTTATAATATGTCCCACCAAAAGCAAGGGGTTTATGAGGATTAATTCACAAATAACCTATGCTGATGAAGCCAGTGATATCAGTACTGATATTGCACTGTGCTGTATGGAAAGATAAATATTTCCTCCGGTGGGCCCAAGGAACCCCAGTGAACACTGTTTTTATCCATCCAGTACTTGTAACTTTGAAGCGGCATTAAAACAACATTGTAGCTGTAGCCGTGTAAAATCTACAGAGTAAGTAAATTACAGAATCTATTATGTGCTGTAACTTCTTTTTAACATAATCTGTCACCGCGTCTACATTTGCTTAGTAAACATCTCGGAGAATGAGCTGTTGTTTCTTTAAGCCATGGATCCCGGCAGAGTCTTTCTGCTTTTTATGAATACATATTCCTTTACTAATCTGTAAGTGAGCAGTTTGCAGTAGAGAGGCCGTTGTATACTTTGAAATACTATGTAAATATGCTTTTTTAATTCTGGATGAAGCCTACCATCGCTAGACCTAATTTGTTTGTGCTTTCGGTCTTACTAAATATTAGTCTTGACTTTACAGCTATTTCCCTCTGCCAGACACCCGCTTTGTGTCTGAAATATTCCACAACAATCACCTACCGACCGTTTCCCTCTGTGGAGTTTACCTAAGAATGCTCCGTATATTTTGCTACTGATAAATCAATAGTACTGTGTTGTAATGTGTAAACTTCCAGCTGTAAACGACTTATAAGCAAACTCTAACCACGGGTCGGACTTGTCACCCCTGGTCCTGTTGGCTTATAAAACATTCTGCTTGTTTCAAATGTAGTCTGTATGTGTCAGCTTAGTGAAACGTGTACATACTGAAGGCATGTATTCCTCACATGGTAATCCCACAGACAAATATAGGAGCACCACACGCACCAAACCTACCCGACTTGTTGTTTTTATTAAGCTGGCAGACGGACTTCTGTACATTATATTGATGATAATATTGTCGATACTGTCAAAAATAGGCAACTGGTCCAATCTCAGAAGTAGTGGCAGACAAGGGCATACATACCATAGAGCAAGCGCTTGTCATGGGGCTCCTACACTGCGTGCACAATTATTAGGCAAGTTGTATTTTTGAGGATTCATTTTATTATTGAACAACTACAGTGCTGACAGTCAATACAAAATGTTAATAAACCTGAATATTTAAGAAAGTAAAAGTGAGGTTTTGGCTTTCTTAGGAGAATATCGATGTGTGCATAATTATTGGGCAACTATCAGTGTGCAGAATTACTATGTAACTAAAGGAAAAAGGAAAATTTTCCCGTCTCACTTTTTATTTTCATCTGTTAACCCATTAGTGACCGCCCCATAGTGTTTTTATGACGGCCACCAGAATAAATAAATACAGCAGGGAGCCGTTAAATCTCTGGTAGCTGATGGCTGGGAGCATCCCTGCTTGAACGGGCGAGATCGATATGAGTATCCATCTCGCTCGTTTAACCCTTCAGATGCGGCTCTCAATAGCGAGCTCCGCATCTGAATGGTTTTGGAGAGAGGGAGGGAGCTTACTCTCTCACCCACCGGCACCCTGCGTGTGATCACAGGGTGTCGGTATCTTCTATGGCAGCCAGGGGGCCTAACAAAGGCCAGAGGCATGGCCTAGCAGATGCCAATCCGTTTTACACGGACAGGCAGCAATACACTTCAATACAGAAGTATTGCAGTGTATTATAAAAGCTATCGGACGATCGCATAGTGAAGTCCCCTAGTGGTCCTGGTAAAAAAAAAAAGTTTAAAAAAAAGTATAATAAAGTTAATAAATAAAAAAGTGGAAAAAAAATAAAAACCCACTTTTTCCCCTTACAAACTGCTTTACTATTAAAAAACTAAAAAAATTACACATATTTGGTATCGCCGCATTCGTAACGACCCCGACTATAAAGTTATTGCATTATTTAACCTGCTCGGCGAACGCCATAAAAAAATAAAAATAAAAACCAATTCAAAAATTGCTGTTTTCTGTGAATCCTGCCTTAAAAAAATGGGATAAAAAGTCATCAAAAAGTCGCATGTACTCCAAAATGGTACCAATATAAACTACAAGTCGTCCCCCAAAAAAAATCCTCATACAACTGCATCGGCGAAAAATAAAAAAGTTATCTCTCTTCAAATATGGATACACAAACAAATAATTTTGAAAAAAAATCGTTTTTACTGTGTAAGTAGTAAAACATACAAAATCTATACAAATTTCGTATCGTTGCAATCATAACAACCCGCTAAATAAAGTTATTGTGTTATTTATACCACACAGTAAATGGTGTAAATTTAGGATGCAAAAAAGTGTGGCGATATTGCCGTTTTTTTCTATTACCCCGCAAAAAGAAGTTAATAAAAGTTAATCAATGAATGATATGTACCCCAAAATGGTGCTATTAAAAAACACAACTTGTCCCGCAAAAAACAAGTCCTTATACAGCTATGTCGACACAAAAATAAAAAAGTTATAGCTCTTTGAATGCGACGATGGAAAAACGTAAAAGATAGCTTGGTCATTAACCCCTTAAGGACGCAGCCTAGTTTGGGCCTTAAGGCTCAGAGCCCATTTTTGAAACCTGACATATTTCACTTTATGTGGTAATAACTTCGGAATTCTTAAACCTATCCAAGCGATTCTGAGATCGTTTTCTCGTGAGACATTGGGCTTTATGTTAGTGGTAAAATTTGGTTGATCTATTCAGTGTTTATTTGTGAAAAATTGCGAAAATTTGGAAAAAATAGCATTTTTCTGAATTTAAATGTATCTGCTTGTAAAACAGAGGATTATACCACCCAAAATAGTTACTAGTTCACATTTCCCATATGTCTACTTTAGAGTCTTTTATTTTTCTTGGACGTTACAAGGCTTAGAACGTAAACAGGAATTTCTCATATTTTTAAGAAAATTTCAAAAGCCTTTTTTTTTAAGGTACCTGTTCAGTTCTGAAATGGCTTTGAGGGGCCTTTGTATTAGAAACCCCCCATAAAACACCCCATTTTAAAAACTAGACCCCTCAAAGTATTCAAAACAGCATTTAGAAAGTTTATTTAACCCTTTAGGCATTTCACAGGAATTAAAGCAAAGTGGAGGTGAAATTTGCAAATTTCATTTTTCTTGCTGAATTTCAATTTTATTAGATTTTTTTCTATAACACAGAAGGTTTTACCAGAGAAACACTACTAAATATGTATTGTCCAGATTCTGCAGTTTTTAGAATTGTGCCACATGTGGCTCTATTGTGCTCGTGGACTAAAACACAAGCCCCAGAAGCAAAAAATTATTTACTTTTTGTGTTACCATATTCTGGAAGCCATAACTTTCTTATTTTTCCATCAATAAAGTCGTGCGAGGACTTTTTTGCAAAACTAACTGTAGTTTCGATCAGTACCATTTTTAATTACATGCGACTTTTTGATCTCTTTTTATTCAATTTTTTGTGAGGTGAAGTGACCAAACAATTGTGATTCTGGTAGGGTTTATTATTATTTTCTTTTATGGCGTTCACCGCGCGGGATAAATAACGAAATAATTTTGTAAATCAGGCCGTTACGGACGCAGCGATACTAATTATGTATAGTTTATTTGTTTATTTATATATTTTTTTAATAATAAAGGACTGATAAAGGAAAAAGGGGGATTTTTACTTTCAAAACTTTTATTTTCTTATTTATACACAACTTTTTTTTACTTTCTTACTTTGTCTCACTAGGGGACTTGGGGGCAGGAGGCCCTGATCGGTATTCTAATACACTGCACTACATGCGTAGTGCAGTGTATTGGAGCTGTCAGCTACTCACTGACAGCAAGCATAGTGGGTCCTGACTTTTTTAGGACCCACTAGGCTTCCGTAGATGTTATAGCTGGACGCCATTGTTAGGCGTCTGGTTGCCATAACCACCATCGCCGCCCGCTATCATGTAGCGGGCCGTCGATGGTGGTTTAACCCCTAAGAAGCCGCGATAGCTATTGAACGAGGCTTTTAAGGTGTTAATCAGCGGGGACACATCGATCGGTCCCCGCTATAGGAGCTGCGGCAACCGCTGTACAAGACAGCAGCTGTCACAGCTCCTGTTTGTGTCGGGAAGATGGCCGAAGTGGCCGTTACTCTCGTGACGTACTATTCCGTCATGGAGCGCGAAAGGGATGGTTTCCATGACGGAATAGTACGTCACTGAGCGTTAAGGGGTTAAGGTTTAAAATAGGCTTGTCATTAAAGGGTTAAAGTGAGAATAATAAACAAACAACTTAAAATGTACAAATAAACAATTCTGACATTTATAAAAAAAAAAAAACTGTGACCAATATAGCCCCCCTTCTTTTCAATAACTGTCATAAGCCTTCCATCCATGGAGTCTGTCAGTTTCCTAATCTGTTGACGATAAACTTTTTGTGCAGCAGCAACCACCGCCTGTCGGACACTGTTCAGAGAGGTGAACTGTTTTCCTTCACCGTAAATCTGCTGTTTAAGAAGGGCCCACAAGTTCTCAATAGGGTCTAGGTCAGATGTGTCATTCTTTCATCTCAAAGACCTTTACTGGCTAGCCATGCAGTGGAGTACTTCGATGGAGAATTGTCCTGCATAAAAATCATGGTTTTCTTGAAAGATGCAGACTTTTTCCTGTACCACTGCTTGATGAAAGTGTCTTCTAAAACCTGGCAGTAGGTTTGGGAGTTGATTTTTAGTCCATTTTCAACACGAAAAGGTCCAACTAGCTCATCTTTAAAGGATAACCAATCGTTCAACAAACTTCTCACATGTCATAGTGACATGTTAGACGTTTTGATTGGTGGGGGTCCGAGCACTGAGACCAACACCCATCGCTAAAGTGAAACCGCAGAAGTGCTCGTGTGAGCGGTGAGCCGCTTAGTTTCTGTTTGGCTTTTTCCGGAAATCAATGTAGCGGTGTACGGACTCAATAGAAAGTCTATGAGCCCATATTTCGCTACATTTCCCTTTCTGGGAAAAAGCCGAACAGAAACGGCTCAGCGCTCACACAAGCACTTTTGCCGCTTCTTTTAGTGATTGGTGGAGGTCTCAGTGCTCACACCCCCATCAATCAAAACTTCTGACATGTCACTTATGACATGTCAGAAGTTTGTTGAATGTTTAGTTACCCTTTAATAATACCAGCCCATAGCTGTACCCACCTTGCAGGCGTCTAAATCGAAGTGGAGCTCTTTGCCTGTTACTGATCCAGCCACGGGCCCATTAATCTGGTCCATCAAGAGTCACTCTCATCAGTCCATAAAACCCTTTAAAAACCTGTCTTCAGATATTTCTTGGCCCAGTCTTGACGTTTCAACTTATGTGTCTTGTTCAGTGGTGGTCGGGTTTCAGGCTTTCTTACCTTGACCATGTTCTGAGCACTGACCACCTTGTACTTCTGGGCACTCCAGGGAGGTTGCAGTGCTGCAATATGACCGCACTGGTTTCCTGGTTGCTTCACGTTTGATTCTTCTCAAATCTTTGGTAGTTTGCTTGCGGGGTTTTTTCTCAACCAATTTCTTGCAACCCTGTTGACTATTTGAAGCAAAACTTTGATGGTTCTGTAATCACGCCCCAATATCTTAACAATTTCAAGAGTGCTGCATCCCTTTGAAAGACTTTTAAAGGGTAACTAAAGGTTTGACAAACGTCTGACATGTCTAAGTGACGTCAGAAGTTTTGATTGGTGGGGTCCGAGTACAGAGACCCCTACCAATCGCTAAAACGAAGTGGCAGAAGTTCTCGTATGAGCACTCAGCCGCTTCGTGTCTGTTCGACTTTTTCCGGAAATCAATTTATTGGAGTACGTGCTCACTAGAAAGCCTATGAGCCTGTACTCCGATGCATCCACTTTCCAGATAAAGCCGAACAGAAATGAAGCAGCTGAGCGCTCACACTGTCGCTTCTGCAGCTTCGTTTTAGCGATTGGTGGGGGTCTCAGTGCTTGGACCCCCACCAATCAAAACTTCTGACATGTCACTGACATGTCAAACGTTTAGTTACCCTTTAACAATTTTTGCCTTTTCAGAGTCCGTTAAGTCTCTATTTTGTCATTTTTGCCAGAGGAAAACAAGCTGCCTAATAATTCTGCACACCTTGATACAGGGTCTTGATCTCCTTAGGCCACACTCTCCCTCATTACACAAATACACATCACCTGATATGCTTCATCCAATAAGCAGTCAAGTTTATACAGCTTGGAGTTGGAAAATATGCATGAAAATGACGAAATGGTCAAAATACTCACTTGCCTAATAATTGTGCACACAGTGTAGGGAGAGCACTGAGTCCTGGTTGGTTCCATCCCTTTGATACTGGGCGATAAGAACCTCTGCGGGGCTCTCCTCTCCAGAGGAACTGAATTGTCTGCAAGAAATGGTGAATTACCCCAAAGGTCATGGAAAGAGCATGGAGAAGGAAACAAGAGACTCTTTTCTTCTCGGCGGTAAAACCCAGCACCATAGTGAGTGTCGTATTTTGATTTTTGCTATAGGGCCCACTCTTATCTATGTACGCTACTGATGTCAACCCATCAAATTCTATATGGGAAAATGCTGACACTACGATTATTTGTGGTCACCCCTATTACATTTTACTCCTCCATGTTCATGTCCATGTTAAAAAAGCCACCAGACACCATTTAGAGTAAGATTGCACAAGCAATTATTGACATAGTATATTTCTTGACTTGTAGGCTTCGTGGCTATTTAGAGTCTACATATTTATTTGTTACGTCTATAAAAAATGCATTGACTGTACAATTTATGCAAGCATAAACTGCCAGCAAAAATTGATGGTTGACTAAGACTTTCACTCAGACTCTTTTCCCCGTGTGTCTTTTGTACTCCAGTAGAAATCAGTGGTGAATCTCACGCGTTTTGTTTTGCAGCATATATTGTGTATTGACTTAAATCATATGAAAATCACATAGTCCAAGTTGTAGTTGCTCTGGGAATCACACATGATCCAGTTTGGTTGTTTGGCCTGTTCATAATTGGCGGCTTATATGTTGGGTTATTATATAGACGGGGGAATTTCTGCCCCTGGGTTACACAAAAGTCCTCTATGCCAATGGCCAAACTCACCAATTTTTGTATAGTTGCCATAAAACACTAAGAGATCCTTTGAAAGGTTACATACAACAGTAGAGGGTCACCCAGATATTCTGATTAAAAAACGTAATAAAAACATTGCAGTTTTCCATTTCTCTTTGACAGCCAGAATAGAACAGCATTCCCTATTCAATAAGAAAATGGAAATCTAATGGACCCATTATAACTCAATGCGCTTTTACAAAATGGATCATACAGGATTCGTTATGGCTTCTGTAAAAATGTAAGCCATGACACCAGTGTGAACGGAGCCATATCTATAGCTGTCAACTTTTTTGAGTAGTATCTCATTTCCATTGTTATTGCCATTCTGCTTTCCCTGGGTGGCAAATCTGTCTGATGTGGGAGTGGATGATATATCACTGGGTTAACGTGACAGACAAGAGAGCTCTTTGATTTTCTTTTGGCAAATTTACCAAATGCCTTGGGCACCTCTGTTTGTACAGTATTGTATTCATTTCATTATTTCCTTTTCACCCAACCATCCTCACTTTAAATTGTGGGGCTCGAGGATTGTAAATCATCCTTGGGCACTATTATATTTAAATATTGCCATAGGATGTAACAGTATCATGCAAATAATTTACTATACATTCATTCATTGCTTAGGTTTTCAACATTTTATAATATGTATATACAACAAATTCTTATCTCTATAACTGTAATAATCTAGAATAATTATTTTATTCCTTATATGAGCAGCCAGCCCTGTATTTATTTAAGGTTCTGCTACATGTAGCAATCTACTACATACAGTCTGAAGTAGAATATTTAGCACTTTCCTCAGTATAGAATCCCTGACCCCCATTCCGCTAGGTGTGATAGCTAACGGCAGTGGAATTCAGGTGGAGACTGAACGGTGGCCATGAATGTACAAACATGTCTTCATTCAAGTCTATGGGTATTGTGGAAATAGATGAGCAAGCTGGCTTGGCTTCTTCCATGACTCCCACAGACGAGTGGAGAGTCGTGAACATGCTCATTCACCTTTCTATACAGTCTTCACTTTAATTTTACTTATGGTAGCCCCCTCGCCTGGCAGAACAGGGTTGAGAGGATTTATTATTGTTATGTATTCCACACTCCTATATCATCACTACACAACTAACATGCTTTTTTTTTTGTATTATTGCTCCACTTCATCTAAAATGAAAAATGAATCAACTTTACTTATAGTCTTTGTTTAAAATACTCTACCGTTTTGTTTGTTTTGTGTCTACAGCGACTATTCAGACTTTCCTGTCTCCATAGTAACAGACTACAAACAAGTCCTGCGTGGTCTGATCCTGTAGCCATACTCTCTTCCAGGACGGATGGAGGGGAGGATGATTACAGAATCAGACCACAGGGTTTGTTTGTAGACTGTTACCATGGAGACACATAGGTCTTCATAGGTGCTGTAGACAGAAAACAAACCAAAAGTCAATATGCAAAGTTGCTTCCTTTTTCATTTTAGATGCATTAGGACAATAAAATAAATTAAAATAAAAAACAACAGTCATTGCCAAGGCGTGTCCACTCTTTAAGGGATACAGGAGAATTAGATGACCACCTCTATGGGAGGTCTAATAGTAGCCATAATGGTTGTCACCAATCTTTCACGGAACCAAAAATATCTAAGAAATGGTCATGAAATTCGCAAGAAATGGAAGGCTCAATGGCCAGGGATATTTTTCATTTGAGATGAAATGCTATTTAATACGCATCACATGGATAATTAAATGATTTTTTTTTACTGAGGAAACAATTTAACCTCTCAAATGTTACTCTGAAGGAATATTCCTTTAATAGTATTTTTTTTCTTTTCTTAGCATTAAATTCTATTAGCAAAAAGACACACTGAACAATATCTTAAAAGCAAATTATGATCACTCAAAGGTTGACATTTTTTTTATATAAAAACTCACATGTTGAAAAAATGGATTAAATGCACAGACACAGAAAAAGCACTGATGGAATTTGCAATGAAGCGTAACCGAGATTAAGAAACAGCAAAAGCCAAAAGAAAAAAAATTTGACATTTTTTGGGCCGAGTGCTGTAATGAGGTTTAATGGTTTTTACTTTTTTTATTTTATTTCTATACATGAAACACAGGTACATGCAGAGACATGCGGGGCCCCTCGTCGACTTTCAATAGGAGTTTGACTTTAAGAAAACTAATCTGCTCAAAGTAGAAGGGAAGTTTGTAAAACTTGGCAGACTTCTCCGGAGTCTCAGATGGCTGTGATCTTTGCTGCAATTTTATTTGTTAAATGTAATTTAACCTTATTGCTAAATGTCAAGATCCTTTAGCTGTCATATAGATTTTTTAAGTGAAAAACTTATGTTACCTTTTCTTTGTATGATAAGAGTTGGATTCTAGCTGCTAACCACCTCAGATTGCAGCTTCATATGGGCCTTGTATGCAGAATGTGAAATTACACGTAAAGAGGATGTACCTGCAAAGTCACAAAATCACCAGTAAAAGTCCTTGTAGAATAGAATCAGGAATATACCACTATTTACCTAGGCAGATTTGCCTTTCAGAAATCTGGGAAAGTAGGGTGAGAACCTTTGTAGGAGTTGGGATAGCAGCCGGCCTTTCAACTTTCCCTGAATCATATAATACTATGAAAAGAATGGGTATAATTTTTACAAAATGAAATATGGGGACAAAACAATGACGAATATTGACACAGTTTTTCTATTTCCTTTGTGTTTGTTATTCACCAGTGTCAAGATCTCTGCTTGCAGTCAGTGAATTGTCTCATTCGTTGTTTATTACTTGAGGTTTAAAACCTGCCCTGATAATGTCGATCTGACACAGTTGCATGTCGCATTACAGTGGAGGGGACCGGTGTCAGTGGGATGTAATAAGGACAAGTTTCCGGCCTCTGGATGTAAAGAATTAATGTTTTCATTCAATGAGAAGCAGAGATCTAGAATATAGTAATAGAAATGCTAAGTATATTAGAAGCTTTTGGAATCTATCATTATACTAAGAATAAACTCTGTTTGCATAAAGCCGGAAAACCTATTTAAGACATACTGTATGCAATGAACAACTACTTCAACCAAGAACAGATGCTTAAAATTGAGTTCCACTTTCCTGTCCTCCGACCTAGTGCCAATGAAACTTTTCTGACTTCATTGGAGGGTGGTCTGCACATCGCCCTATACAGGCGATACCAGATTTATAAATATGCCAGTTACCCATGCATGAGAATAACATATGGGTTGTTGGAATCGCAGTTAGGACTTTGGAGTCCTGATATGAAACTATAGGCCCATCGATATGTTGCATGTGGTGCATAGCTTTCCTTTGCCTCCCTACATTCCTCTTCTGGGAAGGTGGTTTAAGGAGACTGAAGAGACTATAGTTCGGAGTCATTTACCTGCTGAGAATGAGGGTTTAGCTGCTGGATTATTTTTTCCGGAGACGGTGTATACACATAACATAATTATATTATTTTTTCGGGCCGTCTAATTAGACCCAGGGCGGACTGCTGCTGTCACCGAGCCAGTGATGTCACGTCATTTGCATCCATCCACTAAGTATTTGTATAAACTGTTACTGCTAGAGGCTCCTCCAGTTTAATTTCTATGGAAATAAGCCAGACCTTAAGTTTAGTCATTCATTTGCCCTATGGCTTCCATTAATTAATGTAACTACAGTCCGGTTTATCGTCGGAGGTATTATACTGCAATATTAACACAGAAATCTGTAAGTTTGTCCTTTGTCGATAGTTTGCTCAGCACTTTACACTGACTATTGAAGCTCTAGGATTTGTGCTTAGGGCACTGTACATGTGAGTGTTCTTTGCGTTGTTACCTGACTGGACCTCTCTTTTCCTCATGTACCGGTCTCCATGGTTCACGGTGTAGTCCTCAGACATTCGAGATCCTTGCCTGAGAAGAGAGGGAAATATTGAGGCTGAAGACTGATCACGTCTATGTGATTCTATGGGTCAAATAATAAGGCATTGTACAAACTACTGATCACTTGGGTATATTATATATCAACCACGTGGGCACTATATGGATAGCATATGTGCCACTTTGCACTAGGCAGCTAAGCACAATGTAAAATAATGGGAACCAAATCCTGAGAGAATACTGCAGAAATCACAAGAGAGCTTAAGCAATGCCCAATGGAACCAAGTGACAAAGCAACAATTAAAAAATCTGACTTTTTATTTTCAAGCAATCTGCAAGCATATTGTATCCAATCACTTTTCCACAGACAAACGACATAGTGACACATCAATCCCTTTATAAATCACTGCATAGAAAATTGTAGGGCAAACCACAGTCGTCCTCATATCTATCAAGAGACTAAAGACCAGGGGTGGCCGGCTAACTGTCTTTTAGGAGCCTCATAATGCCTAGCTGTCATTTAAGAGCCTCAATGATAGGAGCGTTAACGCATCTGCCAAATCAAATGTTTCTGTTTTATGCCGCAGTCTAACCCTTTCCCTTGTTATCCTGAGGACCACCCTCCAAAACCAACGCTAGTAATAACATCTAGAGAATACTGTGATCTCAGCCTCCGGGTCCAGAGCTAGTGACACAAATGACGCAAACCCTAGTGCCCTCAGCAGATTGTGCCCACACTAGCACCGCATTCAGAGGTGTAACTTTCAGCTCTTCGGCCTTATTGCAAACAATGCAAGAACTGGACGAGGGTATCTATAAACTCATTTATCTCCTCCATGGTCCTGCACTGCTCTCCACCCCACAAACAGGAACTTACATGCCAGCACCCTCTGGAATCTAGCTGACGCTGCCTGTGCCAATCTCTGCTGTAAGAAATCAGCATTCGAGAAAACAAGTACTGATCCAACCCAAAAAATTCAAAGTTGCTTTCTTGACCTTTTTATATAGTCAAAGAGCAAAAAATCCTAAGACATGTCATTGGGTTCTCACTGTACCTGGGCTCCTATTTTTGTCAATGATACAGAGTGAATATTTTTGAAAGGGGGCTTTATTTGCATTTTTCACACTCAGGACCTTGAATACAAAAAAAAGTTCTCAATGGCTACCCAGGACATGTAGGTTCAGTCACCTAATATGATGCTCATCAATATAGTAGCCAAGGAGGAAAAAGTACAAGGTGAATAAGGCAACCTGGGGAAGAAGCCCATTTCAGTTCTCCAAAAATGTACAGTATACTTCTAAACCAGGGGTCTGCAACCTGTGGTTCTCCAGCTGTTGAAAAACTACAACTCCCAGCATTCCCTGATTGCTACACGTTGTTAGAGCTTGCTGGGAGTTATAGCTTTGCAACAGCTGTAGAGCCACAGGTTGGAGACCACTGTTCCAAACCATGTTGTCCATAACTAGTCACAAAGCTTAAAAGTATCTTTTTTGACATAATCAGGAAAGGTTTTCAGACACTGAATGTCAGCAAGAATGTTTCCATTCAGTGACAGCAAAAAGAGAACAATAGTGAGGAATTGAAACATAAATTAGACTGTGGTAGAACTGATCACTATTCAATTAATAATTGTATTTACGTAAAACTGGAGAAACCCCTTTAAACTATTTGCATCAAATAAAACTACATTTTAGGGAAAAGTAAACCGCAAACTCATCTGAACATACAATGCGTAGTAAGTTTCAGACATTTTTGATAGTCATTCTTGTCATTTACTTTACACTGGCATTGACTAGAAGGGGCATTGACTTATGGCATTATGTGCAGAAGCATATCTGCATATTGCTGCCGGCTTTGCGTATATCCTCCCTGTAACCCGGACTCTTCTGAATGACCTCAGGCGATGCTATGTATTTCCATTAACCGCAGTGAAAGTGACTCGACCGGTTTCTGAGAAATGCCATGCCCAAGTGCACATCTTCCATATGTCTTGCATAAGCCCTAATGCATACCACTTGTCAGGGAAAAGGATGTTTTAATTTGTATTGTTCTTCGAAGCGATACCCCAGTGTAAACGGAGCCATTATGAATGTAAAGGGCACCAGCGGATATTTCCAATAATTTTGTAGCTAACACGTTGGGCGGTATTGTATCCCGAATGAAAGGAAACCTGTCAATATCTTACTTTATCTCAGCCCAGAAGTAATGTGCATTAATGAGCCATTCTGGCCTCTTGTTCCTCACCCTAAGTTGGTGACTAGTGATGTGGTTACTCTTTATATACAGCACATTTTTCACACAGTTGGCCTAAATCTGGCCATAAACATGAGTTTTTTTCCACCGGGTCCTAGTGACAATCTCATGACTGTGGAGTCTTGCCCATTTGCCCAAACCGAATAGACATGTTTATGGTGGAATCGGGGGAGATAGCTTAAAGGTGGCTTTTAACATGAGATTTTTTTGTTGGCACATCCAGATAGTTTTGTCATGGTTTTCAGTCGATCTGATGTCTTCTTTGGGCCCGGGACAATAGATTTCAGATCCAATCAAAAAAGGTCTGCATCTGCCAACAATCTATTTTAGATTTGAGGACAATACGGACGGTTTTCTGACCAAATGTGTTTTCAAAAGTTGTCGTCCAGTTTATTATTAAAAAAATATAGTGGTAAAAAAGGTGCAACTGTCCTAAAGAAAACACAAGTCAGCATTGGTTATAAGATAATTTTTTTCCTGAATGCCAATCAAAATATATTTTAACTGTGTAATTGTGTATTCCACCGACTGCCTATGGAACAAATTCTAGTTATAGTATATCTCTAGTGAATAGAGACAACACCATTCCTATCATTATATTTTAATGGTATTAGTTAAAATAGTATGTTAGACGTGAAAATACTCAAACCCATATTTTGTTATTATGCCCAAATACCCCATCATTCCCATTCTAATAACAAAAATGTAGGACCGTCCCCGGATCCCAGGTGAAGTTGTCAGCTATATACTACATCGTTTGCTCAGAAAACTATGTTTTTCTAACTTGATTTCGGTTTATGTACAAGCAATAAGCCTCTAGACACTTGGTGATTATAATTACAGGAATGACTTAAAATTAATGTAGGTATGGATTTTACTTGCTGCCATGGCAGCTGCTCTAATACCCAAGGAACAGGTAAACCAAGAAGACTAGCTGAGCTGATCAGGCTCATTCTGATTTGTTCAGTCCACAGAATCCAAGTGCTGGAAACACCAGGTTTGGCCCCTTGTACATCACGCTCGGGAGATACGCTCTCCTGTACGTCTATTTTGATCAAAAGGAGGATCGGTATATATCTATTTCTAATGTTTTTCTCCATCTCTTAACAGACTGGAACGCCTGGTTGATGTATTACGGAAAAAGGTTGGATCTGGATCTGTTCGAACAATGATTTGACTTACCAAGTTGCCATCAGTGGACCAGTATGTTTGCATCAAAGTATGGACAAAAGGCCTAGTATATCTAAATGACCTGGCAGCAACACAACTTTATTCATATTAAGTTCACTTACTGGCATTGATCCTACGTCTAAACCAAAGATGCATTTCTTGTGGGTATGGTTCAAACACCTTTGGAAAACTTTTGTCCACCTCAGAAAAACGAGGCCTAAGTAAAGCCTGGACACCACTTCCAGGCCACAATCTACTCATTTCTTTTCATCATTATATATTTTTTTTTATCCAGATTTCATCATATTCCCAAGCACAGTTCTCTCCTCCTTAACACCCATCCCCCGGGCTGACCCCTCCTAACCACGACCCTGCTTAGTAAAAGCTCTATTCGGTAAGAATACTGAATTTAATAATATTAAAGGGGTTTTTATGCCTCAGAAGGTCACATATATCAACCAGCCCTTGACCATATATAGATAGTACGTCATAATGCTCCCTCTTGGTTCTGCTGACTGGTTGTGTGTGCTCACAGATGGGAGGAGTATATGTAGAAAGTTATTTTCTACTATTCTAATTGAGACTTTGGGAGGCCATTTAGCAAGTGCAATTAAATCCTCTGGTTCCATGTTATTACGGCTTCTGTCCTGGTGGCAGGTTCCCCTTAAAATATTGTTTTAGGGACTGAACAAAATACTTGACAATGCTCTCAAAGTTATCATTAGTAAAAATTAGTCAAATATATTTATTTTGTTCAAGAATTGCACTAGAAAACATACCGTAAATATAACTGCCATTATATGTGTGCATTGATGGATGGGCATGATATGGCCTTCGCTATAGCTATTAATAAGTGTGCGGTCTAGGCTAGAATGGAAGGCGCCAATATAGGAAATATCTTACACGTTTTCCTGCTAGCTAATATATATTTCATTCTTTTATAAAATCTTATACATTGTCAATTGTACTTCAATTACTTTTGACTATTGGATAGATAGATAGATAGATAGATAGATAGATAGATAGATAGATAGATAGATAGATAGATAGATAGATAGATAGATAGATAGATAGATAGATAGATAGATAGATAGATAGATAGATAGAATACCTTCATGGATAGAAGATTGTGTTCATTTCAAATGCAGTCTTATTATATTGTCATTGCATTTCACTCAGGCCTCATGCACACATCCGTTGCCCATAGTACGTCTGTTAACGACGGATCCGTGAAAAATACATAAAATCACTGCCAATGTGGATGATACATTTCATGTATTTATTATTACTCTGTTCAAGATGAAATATTGCTTTAAATGTTGAATTTATGGATGTTCTGCCAGTGTGTATCTGCATATATATTAGTTATATTATTTCTAAACATATATGTCGCCTAGTTTTCTGATGTGTGAGAGGACAATGGTGAGTCTTCAGTGCACTATTTTGCAGGTTTAGAAACATCTCCGCCAATAAAAGCCCTTAAGACGCCCTTTTAAGTGTGCAAACAACTCTTTTAGGTTGCTCATTGTCCTTGTTTTTGGGTTGGGTGTGTGTGAGGTGGTGACCTTTTATATTATCTTTTCTTTTAAACCCTTCATATACTTAGGAGATTTATGGCTCCTTAAGTTCTGACCTTAACCCTCTAACCTTCTGATACCTGGATTAAGTGTATCCCAGAAACCAATGTAAAGGGAACACCTGACCATTAAACCTTTTTACTTTGTAGCTATCTACTAAGAGGAGCAGGGCCGTGGTACTGCTGATGATGAATGACCCGTGTTCCGTAATAATGAATGCATTTTGAGGGAGGTTAATTATATCAAATTTTATCATACATTTCACATAAAATCCTAGTATTGACCAGCAGAGATTTACGTATTCGCTTTTTTTTTTTGAATATCAACTTTTTTTTTTACTATTTTATCCTAGAAACTTTCAAAACCACAGGATCAGACTTGTCATACGGGCATTACAACAGTTTTTGAGGGCCTATGGGCTCTAATGGCCCCTGCTTTATTAAATAATTGTTATGACGTTTTATAAAAGTACAACAATATTCTTACTAGCCAACTGGTATATAATTTGAGCCCTGGTGGCTCAGTAGTTAGCATTCCTGCCTTTCAGTACTGTGGTGTCTTGGGTTATACCTGTTCCAGGGGCGTCCTCTGTATGACGTGTTTATGTTCTTGCTTAGAGTTCCTCCATGTTCTCCTAAACTATCCAAACTGAAAAAACATATTCATACTCTAACCAGCTCGCTATGACGTTGTCCAAAGATTCTGGCAGATACAGATTTGAGATAAGTTGTAGAACGCTGCAGAATATGTCTACGCTGCATAAGTAGCGGGCAATACAGCAGGGGCAGTAAATTTTGCCTATAGGGAGGAGAACACGGGGCAATCCATATGACTGCTGACATCACTTGTTCCTATTGAATTTCCTACATGTGTAATTAGAGTAGTAGTATCTGTTACAGATAATAATTGCTTGAACTTATGCAAGCTTTCTCCGCTACATTGGTCAAAATTGGATGTTTCGGTAAAGCCAGTTTATTTTGGCAAGAGGACCCTGGCTCTGATTGGTTTCCCCTTATTTTTTGTTTCTTAAAGTACCAGTTATCACATAACTTTATATTGGTGTCCCCTAAATGATGATAGGGTTGATAATTGTAAAATAAAATGTATTAATACCGTCTCCGCTTAGCTGCAGTTTTTATTTTTCCCCCTCTGGGCGGTCACACTAATGTGTGTTCTGACACCTGTGTAGAGCCAGGGACATAATTTAATGGGCACAAAGATAACATCCACGAGTTGGATGGAGCACCCAGCAATACTTATAAGCACTAAATGATAGATTTTTTTTTCACTGAGTTTCCTGGAAGAGTTGAAATTGACTTAAATGTACAGTTGCTATTCCTAATAATGGTTTGTTCTGTTCCGTCACACATCTGAACTGGATTTGGTAAAAATAATAAGTTTTGATCAATAAATATTGTTCAATATGTAACGTTATTGGTGGTGTAATATTTTTAGACTATGCATTTGAGCCACCAGTCCGAATGTCCTATGTGTATCCTACCTTGTGGTCTCCATTTCACTTTTATAGTCAATGTAATAGGTCAAAAGTTTGGTTCTTGGGATACACCATTAACTTTATGTAAATGATCCATAAGGATAATGAGTCTTGCAATATCATTTACCATGGAGGTAGTCATAAAACATCATAAACATTCCTTACAGGACACTAAACTATTTAGGTGGAACCATAATTTTGGAAACCTGCCTGTTATCATCCTTTTGTTGGAAAAAGTATTATCACACTTGACCTCGTTCATTGGGTATCAGTTCTAGTAATCATTTACTGGATGCACAATAGGAGAGGAGCAACAAATCTCCCATGAATTTCATTTTATCTACAAGTACTTTACTAGAGTTTTGGGTTTAACCGTTAAGGCTTCGTTCACATCTGCGTCAGGGCTCCGTTACGACGCTCTGTCGGAGCTTTCCGTCAGAACTGAGCCCTGATGACACAAACGGAAACCATAGGTTTCCGTTTCCATCACCATTGATTTCAATGGTGACGGATCTGGTGCCAATGGTTTCAGATTGTCTCCGTTGTGCAGGGGTTCCGTCGTTTTGACTGAATCAATACCCTAGTCAGCGACGCTATTCATTCCGTTAAAACGACGGAACCCTTGCACAAACGTAAACCATTGGCACCGGATCAGTCACCATTGAAATCAATAGTGATGGAAACGGAAAAGTATGGTTTCCGTTTGTGTCAGTCAGGGTCCCGTTCTGACGGAAAGCTCAGACGGAACGGGACCCTGATGCAGATGTGAACGAAGCCTAATAATCCCCATATTGCTATTCATGAAGTGGTACATTGGCTTATGTAAAATGCGTGTTGTACAAAAAGTCAATAAACAACTTTTCACCAATTTTTGTGTCTTTTTTTTAATTTTAATATTTTAATAAAAATACAAAACAAAAGTTTATAAATATGAATTAATAGAGTGTGTGTGTTGGGTTTTTATAAACTTTTCATAGCAAAAAATGTGTTAAAATTGTGGAACCTGGCAGAACGATGCAGACCATAGCAGAATTTCACGTAAAGGGTCACATCATTAGCCCACTCTTCTTCTGCATTTTAAGATTTAAAGATTTTTCACTAAAACACTTCTATGACACGTTGATCAGAATTGCACTAAACATGTAATCCAGGGATCAGCAACTGGGACCAGGACCAGTATAGAGAGTAAGGAGTTCCCATTCCCAATGGAGAGATTACTGGAACTTTTATTCATTTCAGTGGAGGTGCATATAAAGCTATCTTTCCACTGAGAACTGTGAAATGTCAATATATTATCATTATGTTTTTTATATTGTAGAGTCATTAACTTCCAGAGTGCTGTAAAAAGGATTAAATATATAACTCACGAACAAACGCTAAAAACAAACAAGTACATTAAACAGGAGCTTATTGAGTGACAGACTGGTACAAGGGTTTACAATCTAGGAGAGAAATGGGAAAGAGACAGAAGGTGAGCTCATATGGCAGTGTAGTGGTGGCAGGGTTATTGCAGGTTATACGTTTTTAAGTAGAAGTGGGTTTTAAGGTTGCTTTTAAGGTTTTGGATGGTGTGAGAGAGTCTGATGTTTTGGGGTAGTGAGTTCCAGAGTATGGGGGATGCACGGGAGAAGAAGGTCTTGCATGTCGTGATGTATCGGGAGATTAGGCCAGAGATGTATGAAGGAGACAGGTTGTGGACTACGTTGTATGTCATTGTCAGTATTTTGAAATGTATTTAGTTGGGAGATGGGTAAATGGGTGAAGGGAGAAGCAGTAGAGGAACGGTGGAGAGGTAGATTATCTGGGCAGTGGAGTTAAGGCCCTATTACATCGGCCAATTCGGTGCAACGAGCGTCGATCAACGAGACAGCTCGTTGATCGGCGCTCAATTGCTCCTGTCACAAGGATCTATGGATGGGGACGAGCGGTCGATACTTCGATCGCTCGTCCCCATACATTATTATCATGTCGGCAGTTCTTCTCGCTGTTTATACAAGGAGATGTGCTGCCGACAACGATAATATTTCTGTTTTTTCAAAACGATACGATCAGCAGATGAACGAGCGTTTGCTCATTCATCTGCTGATCTTTGCCCTGTTTACACACGTTTTATGAACACTTGTCTGCCCAATAATTGCTCAGTGTGAAAGGGCCTTTAAAGAGGTTTTCCAAGTTAAAACTTGTATGTGTTAAAGCTTTTAACTTGTGAATGTAAATACATTTGTAATTTACTTACGGTTTCCAAATTGGCCCCGTTTCCCGATGCTGCCGTAGGGCACATGACTGACGATGTCACTCTCTGCCCGCTGTGTTTATCCTCCGTATACCTGTTGCGTTGTTTAATTATTCAAATTGTCTTTTGGGTATACGACACGTCACTAGTGACGTGCCTTGTCTGGGCTGTTCTGTTATACAGCCAGTAATGCGCATGCGTTGTCCCCACTGTTCTCAAGAGAACAGTGGGGACCGCGCATGAATGTTACTGGCTGTATAACAGAACAGCCCATACACGGCACGTCACTAGTGACGTGTCGTATACCAGGAAGAAAATAGATGATAAACACAGCGGACAGAGAGTGACCTCACCTGTCATTTGCCCCACGGCAGCATCCGGAAATGGGACCAATTTGGAAACCGTAAGTACATTACAAATGTATTTACATTCACAAGTTAAAAGCATTAACACATACAAGTTTTAACACGGAAAACACCTTTAAGGATAGATTGGAAGGGTGGAAGAATATTGGAGGAAAGGCCACAGAGGAGGATGTTGCAGTAATCTTGGCGGGATATGATGAGGGCATGTACGAGCTGTAACGTCTATGGCCGGGGCCGTCGTTCAGACTTACCCTCTGACGGCCCCGGCCATGGACATCTGTCTTCTTGGGCGTCAGCTCCCTCCAGGGAGACGCCGGCACTCACTTCCGGGGCCTAGGACTGTTTCCCGCAGGCTGCTGGACTATAAAAGGGGCTCCGCCCACTTGTTCCTTGCCTGAGCGTTGTTGTATACCTAAGTTCGTCTTGCAAATGGTCTCCCAGTGTTTCCTAGTTCCCAGTGTTACCCGTTCCTGCTGCCTGTACCCTGTATCCCGTGCTATCATATCTGCTGTGAAAGTCAAGTCTTGTCTTCCGCTGCATCGACGGTGCCACCTGCTGTGAAAGTCAAGTCGTGCTTCCGCCACTGTCTACATTGCCTCAGGTACCCGTTCTGAACTATAGACATTGTTTTGTACCTTGTTGGCCAGCTGCTATCCCACTACGCGGTACGGCCCAGTAGGTCCACACCCCGCACCGTGACAGTATGCTCAGGCCATGGACCCCGCTGGCCAAGTCAAGGGCCTGTCATCCTCCAGGTTCTGCAAGCACGACTGGATCAACTCCTTGTGGCAGTAGACTCCATGGCACAGCAGCTAGGGGCGCTAGCTATTTCCTCCACTGCTCCTATTCAAGCTCCTTCGATCTACCCTCCTGCTACACCTCCTGGCAGTTCCAGTCCGGACCCTCGGTTCTCGCTGCCATTGCCACCTCGGTTCCATTGAGACACAATTTCGTGCAGGGGGTTTCTGAATCAATGCCATATCCACTTCACTCTGCACACCCGAGCAATCCCTTCGGATGGAGCCAGGATCGCCTTCATTATATCTACTTGCCGGAAAGGCCCTGGCCTTGGCGAATCCAATCTGGGAACGACAGGGACCCGAGACTTCCAGGGGTTCGTGCGGTTGTTCCGTTCTGTATTTTAGGAGCCTGGACGAGTCTCGTCGGCAGCCACTGCTATCTTGAACCTGCGCCAGGAGGATGCCTCCGTGGGCGAATACACCATCCAGTTCCGGACTCTGGCAGGAGAATTGTCCTGGAACAATGAGGCCTTGGTAGCATCCTTCTGGCATGGCCTATCGCCTGAGATCAAGGACGAACTGGCTGCTCGAAATCTCCCAGCTGCCTTGGACGACCTGATTCTACTGGCTACTCGAGTGGACATAAGGCTCAGGGAGGGATCTCAAGAGATTCTACAGGAGAGACGCCTTCCTAGACTGGCGCCTAACTTCCAGCTACCCCACTTGCTTTGTTCTTCTACTGCGCCCGAGGTTCCGATGCAGGTGGATCGGCTTAAACTGTCCGCTCAAGAAAAACAGCGCAGGCGCACCTCTGGACTCTGTCTATATTGCGGCCTCGCTGGCCATGTCGTGCATCTGTGTTCCCAGAGGCCAAAGAAACCCCAACGCCTGGGATTGGTTTGAGAGACAACCCTGGGCGCTACAGCGTTTAATAGGGAACTCTCTTCCAAACTGTTCATTCCTGTGACCATCGTCGCTGGCGAGAGACCTCATCCAGTCTCTGCCTACCTGGACCCAATTTCATCCGCCAAGACCTTGTAGATCTTCTTCAATTGCCCACTGTTTTGCAGGAGAGACCGTTGATTGTTTGCCTCGGTAGATGGACTGCCTTTGCCTGACCCAGTGTTGTCGGTCACTAAGCCATTAAAACTTCAAGTGGGAGCTCTTCATTCTGAGCTCATCTCCCTGTATGTCCTGTCCAAGGCCATCAACCCCGTGCTGTTGGGTTTGCCTTGGCTCCATCTACACTCCCCAGTCCTTGATTGGAACTCCGGAGAGGTTCTCCAGTGGGGTCCCAAGTGTCTCGACCGCTGTCTGGTGCATGTCCATCCGTCCCAGCCTTCTCCGCATCAGTCATTGGCAGGGTTGCCTCCTTGTTACTCTCAGTTCCCTGATGTCTTCAACAAGAAGGAAGCAGAGACATTGCCACCACATCGAGCATACGATTGTCCTATCGACTTGGTTCCTGATTCGTCCCCTCCTCGCGGTAGAGTATACCCTCTCTCCTTGCCAGAGACCCAGTCTATGTCGGCCTACATTAAGGGGAATCTGGAGAGGGGCTTCATACAAAAGTCTTCATCCCCGGCCGGAGCCGGGTTTTTCTTTGTCAAAAAGAAGGATGGATCCCTTCGACCCTGCATTGACTACCGAGGCCTCAACCAGATCACGGTGAAGAACAGGTACCCATTGCCGTTGATTTCAGAACTCTTTGATCGCATACTGGAGGCGAATTTTTTTTACTAGCTAGACCTGCGAGGTGCTTACAATCTAATCTGGATCCGTCAGGGTGAGGAGTGGAAGACTGAATTTAACACACGTGATGGACACTACGAATATTTGGTCATGCCCTTCGGCCTGTATAATGCCCCCGCAGTATTTCAAGAATTTGTCAATGACATTTTTCGTGATCTCTATGTCTGTGTTGTGGTGTATCTCGATGTTCTCTTGATTTTTTTCCCCAGACCTTGTGACTCATCAGGGTCATGTCCGCCAGGTGTTGCTTCGATTAAGGGAGAATCATCTTTACGCCAAGTTGGAGAAGTGCGAGTTCCAAGAGAAGTCTCTACCCTTCCTGGGCTATATCATCTCTGATTAGGGTCTCAAAATGGACCCTGAGAAGGTCAAAGCTGTCCTGGAGTGGCCACGTCCCAAAGGCTTAATGGCCATACAACGTTTCTTGGGATTCGCCAACTTCTACAGACTGTTCTTTCCTAACTTCTCTTCTTTGACAGCCCCCATCTCTACCCTCACTAAAATGGGTATGAATGCCAAGGTATGGACTCCAGAGGCGGAGGTCGCATTTAAAACCTTAAAAAAGGCCTTCACGTCAGCCTCTATTCTTCATCATCCTGATGTATCCCTACAGTTTTCATTAGAGGTGGACGCTTCCTCTGTTGGTGCTGGTGCACTGTTGTTCCAGAAAGGTTCGAAGTGCAAGAATGTGGTACGTGGTTACTACTCCAAGCTGTTTTCTCCCGCAGAGCGCAACTACTCGATTGGGGATGGGGAGTTACTGGCCATCAAGCTGGCCCTGCAGGAGTGGAGACACCTACTGGAAGGCGCAGCTCATCCTATCCTGGTCTTCACGGACCACAAGAACCTGACCTACCTACAGACTTAACGGCTGAATCCTCGTCAAGCCAGGTGTTCATTGTTTTTTGCACGGTTCCGGTTCGAACTCCACTACAAACCTGCCGACAAGAATGTGAGGGCCGATGCCTTATCTAGGTCATTTGAGACAGAGGACACTGTGTAGTCCCACAGAATATTATCGATCCTTCCTGCATCTACTCTGTTAACCATCTGCAGGTTAAAGACATTTCTCCGGGAAGAACTTTTGTACGTCTGGCTGACCGAGGAAGAATGCTTCGCTGGGTCACCGTTCCAAGCTGGCAGGTCACGCGGGTTCCGTAAGACCCGAGACCTAATTGCCCGTCAGTTTTGGTGGCCGATGCTGCCCAAAGACGTCATGGACTTTGTCTCCCCCTGTACGGTGTGTACAACAAACAAAGTTGCCCACTCCAGACCAGCCGGTCTGCTCCAACCACTGCCTGTTCCCGATGCCCCCTGGCGGCATATTGCTATGGACTTTGTCACAGAGCTGCCTCTCTCTGCGGGATGCAGTGTGATCTGGGAGGTGGTGGATCGTTTTTCTAAAATGGCTCATTTTGTTCCCTTGACTGGCCAGCCTTCTGCTGCTCGACTGGCCGATCTCTTCATACAACACATCTTCCGTCTGCATGGCTTGCCCTTGCATATTGTCTCAGATCGAGGGGTCCAGTTCACCTCAAAGTTCTGGAGAGCACTTTGCGGCCTACTCGGTGTCAAGTTGGACTTCTCCTCAGTTTATCATCCTCAGTCCAATGGACAAGTCGAAAGGGTTAACCAAATTATGGAGAACTATCTGCGGCACTTTGTCTCCAGACGACATGATGACTGGGTGCAGCTTCTCCCGTGGGTGGAGTTCTCCTATAATAACCATACTAGTGAGTCCACCACCTCCAGTCCGTTCTTCATAGTCTACGGCCAACATCCTCGAATACCCCTGCCTGGCTTTACTATGTCCCAGGTGCCTGCAGCTGACTCTACCTTCAGGGACTTTCTGCAGATATGGCAGCAGCCACGATCTTCTATTCTGCAGGGAGATGGACCGCATGAAGAGAAAAGCAGACACTAGAAGACGAGAACCTCCCCAGTTTCTTCCAGGTACAAAGGTCTGGCTGTCTTCCAGGAATATCCGGCTGAGGGTGCCATCTTGCAAGTTTGCTCCCAGGTTCCTTGGACCTTCGAGATTCTGCTACAGATCAAGCCTGTGTCATACAAGCTTCGACTGCCTCCTACCCTCAAGATCCCTAACTCCTTCCATGTCTCCTTGCTGAAACTCATGGTCCTGAACAGCTACTCCAGGACTCCTAGTTCCGCAGTGGCTCCTGGCGGTTCATCTGGAACTTTTGAAGTGAGGGAGATCCTGGCCACCAAGAAAGTGGGAGGAAGGACGTTTTATTTGGTGGATTGGAGGGGATTTGGTCCAGAGGAGAGATCTTGAGAGCCAGAGAAGTTTCTCTCCCGCTCTGGTCCCTAGTGGAGGGGGCGGATACTGTAACGTCTATGGGCGGGGACCATCGTTTAGACTTACCCTCTGACGGCCCCGGCCATGGACATCTGTCTTCTCGGCATCAGTTCCCTCCAGGGAGACGCCGACACTCACTTCCGGGTCCTCGGACTGTTTCCCACAGGGCGCGCGCGCCCGCGCGTGCACGGCCTTAAAGGGCCAGTACGCGTCCAGCTGTCACCAACCAATAATTAGCCCAAATGGCTGCTGGAATATAAAAGAGGCTCTGCCCACTTCTTCCTCGCCTGAGTGTTGTTGTATACCTAAGTTTGTCTTGCAAATGGTCTCCCAGTGTTTCCTAGTTCCCAGTATTACCCGTTCCTGCTGCCTGTACCCTGTATCCCGTGCTATCGTATCTACTGGGAAAGTCAAGTCGTGTCTTCCGCTGCATCCATGGTGCCACCTGCTGTGAAAGTCAAGTCGTGCTTCCGCTACTGTCTACATTGCCTCAGGTACCCATTCTGAACTATATACATTGTTTTGTACCTTGTTGGCCAGCTGCTTCCCCGCTACACGGTACGGCCCAGTGGGTCCACACCCCGCGCTGTGACACGAGCAGGGTTGAGTAAAGAGCGGATTGGGGAAATATTTTTTAGCTGTTGGCGTCAAGAGTTAGATGTATGGTCCGAATGACAAGGTAGAATTAAAGGCTGTGGACTTGTAAGAATGAAGAGTGTGGATCCAAAAAAAAAAAAATACTTATTGGGGAAAGCTTGCGTGTTTCAGGGTGTTGATAATAACACACAAGCTTTTAAGCTTTTCCAAATCAGGTGCAGCAGTTTCCCTTTTTTAGGGGGGGGGTGGATTGTAACTGTAGAGAAGTAGGCAATCCTGTAGACCAGGGGTCTCAAGCACGCGGCCCATGGGGCTGTCATCTGCGGCCCGCGGGACAGAGAGCCGCTAGTATCGGCTCTGCTCCGAGACTCTGGAATTCCCTGACATCGCTGTCCACATATGAACAGCGATGTCTGGGGCTTCCTCAGAGCCGGAGTCCCGGGCAGAGCGCTAGTATCGGCTCTGCTCCGGGACTCTGTGGAATTCCCTGACATCGCTGCCCATATATGAATAGCGATGTTTGGGGCTTCCCCAGAGCCGGAGTCCCGGGCAGAGCGCTAGTACAGGCTCTGCTCCGGGACTCAGTGGAATTCCCTGACATCGCTGCCCATATATGGACAGTGTGTCAGGGTCTTGCCCAGAGCGGAGCAGAGCGCTGGTGTCGGCTCTGCTCCTGGACTCTGGGGAATTCCCTGACATCGCTGTCCACATATGAACAGCGATGTCTGGGGCTTCCCCAGAGCCGGAGTCCCGGGCAGAGCGCTAGTACAGGCTCTGCTCCGGGACTCTGTGGATTTCCCTGACATCGCTGCCCATATGTGGACAGTGTGTCAGGGTCTTCCCCAGAGCGGAGTCCCGGGCAGAGCGCTAGTATCGGCTCTGCTCCGGGACTCTGTGGAATTCCCTGACATCGCTGCCCATATATGGACAGTGTGTCAGGGTCTTTCCCAGAGCGGAGTCCCGGGCAGAGCGCTATTATCGGCTCTGCTCCGGGACTCTGGGGAAGCCTCTGACATCGCTGTCCATACATCGACAATGATGTCAGGGGCTTCCCCAGAGCAGGAGTCCCAGTGATGTCAGGAGCACAGCTGGAGTCCCAGGAAGAGCCTACTAGCGCTCTGCCTGGGACTCCAGCTCTGGGGTTGCCCCTGACATCTCTGTCCATATATGGACAGAGATGTCAGGAGCAGAGCTGGAATCCCAGGCAGAGTGCCAGAAGCGGCTCTGTTCCAGGACTCCTGCTCTGGGCAAGCCCCTTGCATCACTGTGGCAGCATCTGCAGAGGGCACTGTGGCAGCATCTACAGAGGGCACTGTGGCAGAATGTACAGAGGGCACTGTGGCAGCAACTACAGAAGGCACTGTGGCAGAATGTACAGAAGGCACTGTGGCAGCCTCTACAGAGGGCACTGTGGCAGCCTCTACAGAGGGCACTGTGGCAGCCTCTACAGAGGGCACTGTGACAGCCTCTACAGAGGGCACTGTGGCATTATCTACAAGTGGGTGTGTGGCAGTATCTGAAGAGGACACTGGCATTATCTAGGGGTGTGTTGCATTATCTACAGAAGGCACTGTGGCCTTATCTACAGAGGGCACTGTGGCCTTATCTAGGGGTGTGTTGCATTATCTACAGAGGGCACTGCGGCAGCATCCACAGAGGGCACTGCGGCAGCATCCACAGAGGGCACTGCGGCAGCATCCACAGAGGGCACTGCGGCACTATCTAAAAAGGGGCTGCCCAATCTTGACATGTGTGCTAACTGAGCCGCCGGACTGCATTTAGCGACACTTAAACTGGAAAGCTGGATTGTTGAAATAAGCACGTGGAGAAATATCTCAAATTTTAAACCTAGCACTATTATTATAGTAATGTAGTATTATTATTCTAGTAATATAGTGTTATAGTAGTTCAAATAACTAATTGATTAACAATAATTTTGTATTGTATCTAATTTAAAAGTAATGCGGCCCGTCAACTTCCCATTTTTTCTATATGTGGCACACTTACCCGGCCGAGTTTGAGACCCCTGCTCTAGACTTTGGGGAAATTGTGTAGTCGTTGACTGTGATTTCACCGTAAGTAGAGCTGAATAGGATGGCAGAAGGATTATTTAATTTTGTCCATATTGAGTTTTAGGAAGCGGGAGGATAATTTATATTATATCAAGGGTCGTCTGTTCAGGACAACGTCTGTCCATATATGCAATTTGGGCATATGGACTTTATAGAGGGGGGGGGGGGTCGGCTCTATGGGACTTATCAGCCAGTGTCTTTCGTTCTAACAACCTCGGCGCGATCATGCAATACATGCTTGACCATTTACTTGTAGAAGTGGCGAGTAATACTACATTTCCCCTGCAGCGAGACTTCTTCCACTGATCGCAGAGTGCCCTCCTCGCTGGATAGCCCTTTTAATGAATATATTATTTTATTCATTTATTTATTATTTTATGTTAAGATATTTTTTTTGGAACAGTCTTGAGAACATTTAGAAATCTCACAAAATGTTATGAAAGTTAGTATTCACACTAAAATGTAAGTGAGGATAATAAAACAGAATTGCTAAATGCATGGCGTACCTCAATACAGAATTTGCAATTACGAAACCGTTTTATAAATGTCATTTTGTAGAACGTTTTGTGAGTCCTCTCATTGATGCACAAAGGTCACAGACTGCCAGTTTGCTGTTTTGACTATTAGTTTGCACATTGATTTATCTACGCAATTTTCAATGTGTACACAAGAGTAGTGTGCTGTCTGTGCATGTGTGTATATCCCTGAGTGTGCACGGGAACCTAAGAAGGGATTTGGGAAAGGTACAATTAGTTCAAATGTGCAAGCTTGAACTTAACAAATGTTTAAAATATTTCAGCTTTTTAGACCGTGCCAAAATAAACCAACTCTTTTCTAAAGACGACGTATTATGTTCCTCTCTGGCACTGAATAGTCTTCAAACATCTCAGGTATTTTTTCTGAACCTGCACAAGACACGTGTATCAGACATGACATTAGAATCTGATGTTACTTACAAGACAGCAGCCCGTCCAGATCAACAAGAATTTACTATAACCTCAATACATGAACTCTGATATGAGATACCCTGTTATGCCAAGCTGGCGGTTTATATCATTTATATGAAATGTGAGGCCCCATGCACACCACCGTCATATTGATCGGCAACTACGGACTGTAATTGCGGATGAAAGTATGGTCCCATTCATTTCTATTTCCCACAGACACCTTCCCGTATATTTACGAGATGGTGTCCGGCCCGTAGTAAGGCTCCGCAAATTATAGGACATGTCCTATTTTTTTATTTTACGGACCGTGTTCCCATACTTTAGAATAATGTCAACATAGACAAAGAGGA
Source organism: Rhinoderma darwinii (assembly GCF_050947455.1). NCBI lineage: Eukaryota > Metazoa > Chordata > Amphibia > Anura > Rhinodermatidae > Rhinoderma > Rhinoderma darwinii. The sequence continues at coordinate 55,957,065 of NC_134698.1, forward strand.
TGAATATCTACTGGGTCCAACTGCAATATGGTGAACTTGGGACTTCCGTGGCCCTCTATAGTTTTTGTGAACCCCCACGTCTCGTAGAGGCACCATAATCCCAGCTATATTATATAATTTTATATCTATACACGTTAATACATTTGTATCAATTGTTCTCTCAATAACTAAACATTTAACCTCTTCAATCCTCCCACATTTCACACTACAATCCTTCTAATTTATAATTGTGGCACTTTCCGACTAAAATTAGAAAAGAAAACATAGTTGTTCCTGTAGCCCAGAAATGAGTGTGAATTCTCATGTTTTTGCTGAATCTAACCAAGAAAACAGAAACTGATTGATAAAGATTTTATTGCAACAAATGTTAACAGCTACAGGAACTTTCTGGGTCCAGACACTCAATTTTCCAATATAATTGCGTTAACAAATATGATGTTTGACCCGAACTCCGTAATTTTAAAGCCAATGCACAACTGTTTACGACATGCAACATTTCTAAATTGTGTAGGAAAAGTGGCCAGGACCGAATTACTAAGGCTCTATAGGTCATCCGCATTGGGGGTTCTGTCATGTTTTTATGCCACTTTTGAAGGCAAGAATAGCGCAGCATTTAAAGATTATGGGGTCCATCGGTCGCTATTTTAATTTATCGTAAGACGAGTTGGCACAGCCTCATGGCTTCCGTTGTAAACGAACTTTTTACCAACCTGCCGCTGTTCATTAGTGTGCACCACGTTCCTCAGCAGTAGGCATGTGTTATGTCGGAGAGTATGGACACACATCGCTGCTTTTACAGAATAGTACACCAGTATTATTAAATGTCCCCTTTTTAAAATAGTTTGAAAGAGTTTACTAGTGAGGCGCTCTCCAGTGCAATGAAATACTTTACTAAGAGCAGTGCTGTCCTCTCGAACTAACATCAAGTGTTTGGCAGGTTAGGTCCTTTATAGGTAAGGCTTCGTTCACATTTGCGTCGGGACTCCGTTCATGGGTTTCGTCGGACCTTTCCATCAGGGGAACCCATGAACGGAATCGGAACTAAAAAAAAGGAAACGATAGGTTTCCGTTTGCATCACCATTGATTTCAATGGTGACGGATCCGGTGCAAGTGATTTCCGTTTGTCACCGTTGTGTAAGGGTTCCGTTATTTTGACGGAATCACTACCAAAGTCGACCGCGCTAATGGGGACGGAAAGGTCAGCGGAGCCCATAAACTGATTCTTGGCGCAGATGTGAATGAAGCCTAAGTCAAAAGCCTGGTTCTTTCCATTTCAAACATGACAAAAAAACACAATAAATACAGCTTTTACACTGCCTTTTAGTATCTTTTTATCTAAATATAGCCTTTGGATGTCTACATATAGTATACATTTCTCACATAAGTATGCACAGATGTAGCAGAGCTGAGTTTGCCATCTAGCACCACTCAACCTGACATCAATATGCGTATATTATGGTTTTCCATAAGACTCTGGATAAACCTATTTCATTATCCCAAAGCAGAGAATTATGACTATGCAGTAATAATGCAGCTCCAAAGACTTAAATGATGACTCCAGCTTTATGTATCCCTCTACATAAGAAACCTCTTGTAGCCAAAGTCATAACTAGAAGATACCGGGTCCCATAACAAAGTAGGGATTGGGCCCATGAGCTGCAGTAACGGAAACTGCAAAATTTCTACTTGGATACTAGTGTAATATACCAGATCTCCTGCATAATGGTGAATGTACGTGGTAAAGCAGGACAGCAGGAAGTCAACACCCCTCAAGCCTGTGGTCCGCTATGGTTGTAGTCATGCCCATGCTAGCAGCGCTCATCTCCCAGTGGAATAAAGAATCAGACGTTTCCATCCTTCTTTCCTCTAGATGTTGGAAGACAGATGGGCTGCGCCTATAAACATTCGATTTTTGGGAAACCCGATCGGAGCCAGAATCCACAAAACGTATCGTCTGTGGCCAAAAAAAAAGAAAAACTCTGGTCCTTTGTAATATAGTGAGATTGGGTAGAAAAAGTTAAAGGGATTATCCATGATTAGAAAAACATGGCTGTTTTTTGTTTTTTTTTAAAACAGCGCCACATCTGACCATGGGTTGTGTTTGGTATTGCAGCTCAGCTCTATTGTAGTAAATGAGGCTGATCTGCCATACCACACAAAAACTGTGGACAGGTGTGGATCCTAGACAAGTCTTTAAGGCATGGTAAATAGTGCTAGAAAAATCTGCAATCTGTCGCAACATAAAGCTGTGCCCTTTACAACAAGCTCCAGTATACGTTACTAACAGGGGCCAAAGTACATGATAAAAACCCAAATATTTCAGCAGAATTGAACACAACAGAAGTAAAGAGCAGAGTGAGTCCCTGAGCTGACCTGCAGCCTCGCTGTACACGTTGTACAATGTTCCACAGGGCAAGGTTAGTGCAGACAAGTCACTGGCCCCAGTAACACCAAGGCCACTCAATGATTCACAAAGCAAACAGCTAGTGGGGGTCTGATGAGTCCAGAGAAAAGCATCGCAATCCAGTGACCATTACATTGTATTCATTAGCAGGAAAATATTTAGATTTACTTACAGGGTTTCCTTTCATTTTGTGGTAATGGTGAATGGAGCACCTAGACTTGATCACTCTCTCCTTGAATACATTTGTACATGAAGTCATATGTTGCATTGACTGTGTAGGCAAGTTAAGGCCCTTTTACTGGGGACGAGCAGTTGTTACTCCGATCGCTCGTCCCCATACATTATCATCATGTCGGCAGCGCGTCTCCCTGTTTACACAGTGAGATGTGCTGCCAACATCGGTAATATTTTACTGTATTAAAACGATACGATCAGCAGATGATCGAGTGTTTGCTCGTTATTTGCTGGTCGTTCCCCTGTTTAAACAGGGCAATTATTGGGAAGGAGCGTTATATGAACGCTTGTCTGCCCGATAATCGCCCAGTGTAAAACCGCCTTAATGCATGTCATAATATTGCCAAGTGTTGTTATGGTTGGCAATTACCATGCCTGATAACCCATTCCTATGAGGGTGGGAGGTAAGTCATTGCCGGACACCTCTAATGTGTCTTATCTTGTGGTAAGAATATCGGAACCATTGGAATTGTGTGGAAAAATCAAATAATGGCCAATATAATTCTCAGAATATGACCCTGGAAGGGTGTCCAGGATACCGCCTATGCATCAGCAGAAATCTAATGCAAGCAGGACCTGTCACTCCTACTAACATGCCTGTTGTAGTAAATTAAATAACAATTGTGGAGCATATTTTCTTTGAATTCTAGGTTGAATCGTTCCTCTTCTATCCCTCCTACAAAATTATGAATGAATTGACAACTGGGTGTTACCAGTTGGGGGTGTGTCCCTACACAGGCTGATAATGTCCAATCAGTTCTGACAGAGTGAGACTGTGTAGGGACACACCCCTTTGACAGGGCTAATGGTAACACCCAGTTGTCATTCATAAATTTCTAGGAGGAGTAATAGAGGAATGACACAACACATAGTTCTAAGAAAATATGTTTTCCAGAATTCTTATTTTATGGGGAATACGAGTATTTACTCAAATAGACCTGTCAGGAGAAGTAAAAGGTCCTCTTTAAAGAGACTCTGTCACCACATTATAAGTGGCCTATCTCCTAGATAAGGAGATGGGCGCTATAATGTAGGTGACAGCAGTGCTTTTTATTTTAAAAAACAATCTAATTTCACCACTTTATTAGCCATTTTAGATTTATGCTAATGAGTTTCTCAATGGACAACTGGGCGTGTTTTACTATTGACCAATTGGGGAGTTGTACAGAGGAGTGTATGACGTTGACCAATCAGCGTCATGCACTCCTCTCCATTCATTTCCTCAGCACATAGGGATCCTGTTAGATCCTTATGCGCTGTCTTATATGAACACATTAACAATACTGAAGTGTTTAGACAGTGAATAGACATTCCACGGGATGTCTATTTACAATCTCTGCACTTCGTTACTATTTCTGTGGTAGTTACAGCAGAGGAAGCGTAATCTCGTTGTAACCTGTCATTTACCGCGTAATCTCGCGGGATTACGCTTGCTCTGCTGTAACTACCACAGAAACAGTAACGAAGTGCACAGATTGTGAATAGACATCCCGTGGAATGTCTAGTCACTGTCTAAACACATCAGTATCGTTAATGTGTTAGTATAAGACATCACATAAGAATCTAAAAGGATCCCTATGCGCTGACTAAATGAATGGAGAGAAGTGTATGACGCTGATTGGTCAGCGTCATACACTCCTCTGTACAACGCCCACTTGGTCAATAGTAAAACACGCCCAATTGTCCATTGAGGAACTCATTAGCATAAATCTAAAATCGCTAATAAAGTGATGAAAATGGATCGTTTTTTTAAATAAAAAGCACTGCTGTCACCTACATTATAGCGCCCATCGCCTTATGTAGGAGATAGGACACTTATAATGTGGTGACAGAGTCTCTTTAAGGTTGAGTCTATGCTGTGAGCTGTCACAGGTAGCTACTAGCATTAGTGTCACTGCAGCAGTACTGTACGTGATGATTCTACCGCAATGATAGGACAATGTGCCATTACCTTGGTGATATGCTGAGTTGTTTCATGGCTACATTGCATCACGTACAGTTACCATAATTATGGGATGTGATAAAATGTGATTATACATAAGTATCTAATAAAGCACATACAGAAGGGTTCTTCCCCTAGTGGTGCTGGTTCTTATCACCACCCTGCCAGTCCTGCACTTGATCACCCATTCTTCCCTTAATTTGTAGGAGAGAGATGGTAGAACTCCTTTCATTAGTTGCTACAGGTTTGTGGAGCCCTGTACAGCATTGCGCATCCATGGGATATGAAGTTGAGTAGCCAAGGTGCCGCCTGCTCCATGTCACCCAACTGTACAGTGGTAAAGGGGTTCCATACCAATGTTAGTATATATTACAAAGTGTCAGAATATCAAATGCCAACATTTTGTAATTTACACGTCATTACTGCTTGTGGAGGCAGAACGCTAACACAATGAGGCAGATTTACTATTGTGGCTGCAGTTGTTTTTTTGCACCCAAATATTAACTCATTTTTGGCACACGATATAACATTTAGTTTGTCAAATTTATTACAAGGATGCGCCGAAAAGAACAGATGTTTGCGCCTCACTAGACACTTTTCAAAAGTGTCTAGAGAAGGGGTGTGGCTTAGAGAAAATGGGCGTGGCTTAAAATGCACAGCAACATTTTGGCTAAAAAACTGGCTTAAACGGAGCCAACCAAGAGATGGTATAGGAAAAAAAAAAGTGTCTAACATTTATCATACAGCTGGCACCACTGTGCTAAATTTGGCGCATCTTGTGACTGCCTGGTCTAAACTTACGCTGTCTAAATCTTAGATCGCATTAGTAAATCTGCCCCAATGTATAGCACAAAGTTTAGAAGTAAAAATTTAAAAAAACAAAAGAACAATGGGGGAGATTTATTATTTTTATTATTATTATTGGGAAAAACTAGACCAGACAGGTGGAAACTGTGAAATTAATCAGAGTTGCACGCTGTATGAAAAATCTGGCGCATCTTGCTAGACGTGCTAGATACTTTTCTCTTCATTATATTGCCGCTTGGCTGGCGTACTTTACACCAATATTTTGTGTCAAAAGAATGGCGCACATACGGTAATAAATTTGACACCTTTTGCGACTCAGCCATTCCCCTTTTTCTAGACACGTTTTAAAACTGCCAAGTGATGTGTAAGAAATGTTTAAAACGCGAAGGAAATTTGGCACACGACATGTAGGCCAGTATTTTGGTGCAATTTGAGCCAGATTCCGGCACATTTTGCTCTGTAAATTTCCCTAATTTACATATAGTTAGTCAATAAAAACTTGCAATATTGCACTAGAGTGACGTGGATTATTTTATCATCAGTCCCTGACAATGGCGATGCGTTGTATTATCAAATTAATCATTCTGAATAGTACAAACGTTAATAAAAATAAGGAAGACGGACTTATGTGGGAGCTGCAAACTATTTCATCTGTGTAATGCAGCCAATGGGTTTAGCCTATTCTGTAATCCATAACTCCCTATTGTACGGACTACTGCTGGAAATTAGGGATCACAGTGGCTTGTAATGAGCAGGCTCGGTTTCATCTTGTACCTCCTGCAGCTTTTGCTGTAATACAGACTTTTCCCATTCAATAGACTGTAGGGCAAGGCAGGAGCCCTGGTTAGGATAGAGATTACCAAAGTCGCCTGCTTGTCAGATCCACCCCCCCAATCAATGCCCCAAACACAAAACAACCTGGGTGTCCTGCTGTAGAAAATCCACTGCTATATCACAGCACTAAATCGTAGCCGGCTAATCCCACTCCTGACTCCCCAACATATTGTTCCATCTGTTCCCCCAGGATAAAAAGGGCCGGCTGCTAATATATGTGAGAGTGGAATGGCCGGGCCCAAGAGAGGCCACAAGGGAGAAAGGGGTCCCATGAGGCTGACAAATAAACACGTTTTATAAATGGATTCCTGCGGTTAGGCCTATGCTTGGAGATACTGTTAAATAAATTAGCACTTCTAAAGGAGGGACCTCTGTGATCTCCAGACCTCATGTATATCAACTACTATAAGTCGTAATCTCAATTAAGCTTTCCCGCTCATTAATTTAGTCATAAAAGGCATCGTCAATGGGGCTGAAAGATGGAAGTCACTGGGGTAGATTTAACAAGTCAATGAGTAAACTGCTGTTTCTGGAGAGATGCAATAAAGATTCATTGTAGAAAGAAGTAAATAAATCAATTACTAAATAATTACAGCCCAAAACAGAGTAATAAACTCAATATATGTCTGTCATAGTTACTATTAACATGTGATCTCAAGAGACAATCGAGCGGCTTCATTGTGATTGACTAGTATAGTGTTCCTGCTCCGTGTAGTGTAACACTTCATTTGGGTTTATTTTATTATTGTTTGTTGTTTCGTAGCAGGGGCAAAACGCAGGATTTTTAAAAAGTGAGTTTCTAAACACCACAGTGCCCCCTGTCGATAGTGCAACACACTGCCTGTGTAGATAGTGCCACACGCAGTGCCCATGTGGGTAGTGCCAGTGTAAGTAGTGCCACACACAGTGCCCATGTAGGCAGTGAAGGTAGGTAGTGCCACAGTGCCCATGTAGGTAGTGAAGGTAGGTAGTGCCACAGTGCCCATGTAGGTAGTGCCACACACAGTGCCTATGTAGGCAGTGCCACACACATTGCCCAGGTAAGTAGAAAGTGCCACACTGCCCATGTAAATAGTGCTACCCTGCCCCCGGGAAATGTAATACCACACTCACCTATTCCTGTGCCGTGCTGTCCTGAGAAGAGACCAGGCCTGCTCCAGCGGAACTATGTGGGCTTTGATGACGTCATCACGTTTCCTGCATCACAAGAAAAGCGGCGAATGTCGGGGAAGGGAACCGATGGTTCCCTTGTTCGCCAGACCTGTCAACTGTGTCTGCGTCCTAAGGACGTGGATACAATTGAGTCCCACGGTATGAAAGGGCCTTCCAGTGCTGGTCACGGGGGGTTTCTGGTGAACTTGGAACCCCCCCCCCCCGTGTGCGCCCCTGCAGAGGCTCTTTGGAGACTAAATGCAAAGTCCTGATTTGTAGCCATGGGTAGCTACTCCACTTTTTATTTGCACCAGTTTTGATACATCTCCCCCTGTGTTTATTAACTTTTATCTAAAAGTTATCAGGGATAGGGAAAAAAAACTTTTAGATATAAGATCCCTTTTCATGAAAATAATTGAGACCTCTATTGACCTTTGGGAGAGGTGTGCTGGAGGTACCGTACACAGGGTTTTTTTATATTCTTAAAGGGGACACCTGCTTTTCGTATTCCTTGTTAGAGCATGTCGAAGAAGTGGACATAGCCCACCTAAATACCCTGCTCTGTTACCTAAAGCCAATAACCATGTCCATCTGGGTTCTCAGCTCTGGAGGAGTACAGACATACATAAAAAAATACTATTGGGCTTCAATGCCCCTCATTATGTAATAGGATTGCCCAAACTAAACTACCCCTTACTGACTTAAACTTACACACTTCCAGAAGTAAAATGTCAATGCATTGTCCATGTTGTGCCCGCTGACCATCCTACTTACCGGCAGCCGTGACCACAGGACACTTTCTTCAATTTTGTTATTATAGGTTTTGTCTCCGAACACACTTATGACATGTCCTATCAGTAGTAATCTGGCAGCTGAGACCACCACTAGTCTAGTAGTCCAGGTCCCAACCATAATAGTTTTGAAGGAGAAGTGGTTAAACATCTGCAGCCATTCTGTGCTGAAACTAATGGGTACAAAAAGGGTACAGAAACTTAAGGTCCTAAGGGCCGTGTAAACAAGCGATGATCAATGAGACATCTCGTTGATCGGCGCTCGTTTGCTCCTGTCACAAGGAAGATGTGTTTCCGACAACAATAATATTTTATGGTGCCTAAACTATACAAGCAACCGATGAACAAGTGTTTGCTCGTTCATCCGCTGATCATTGCCCTGTTTACACAGGCCAATTATCGGGAACGAGCGTTTTGTGAATGCTCATTTGCCCGATAATTGGCCCGTGTAAAAGGGCCCTTCCAACCGAGAGAACTGTAAATTCTGTACATTTCTGTCAATTCCATTCACTTCAATGTAGAGGGACCGTGCATCTTTGGCCATCTCTCCCCTGGAGCAAAAGACATGGGAATGGCTTGTTCTGGGATCAGTGGGTGTTCCACAAGGTCAGAAGGTCAGACTCCTACCAATCTAACCTTTAGGCCTCATTTAGACGAGCGTAATATACGCGCGTGCTTTTCACGCGTGTTGTACGCACCTATATTACTCTATGGGGAAGTTTAGACGATGCGTGAATTTTGCGCAGCGTGAGTGCGTTGCGTAAAACTCACGACATGTTCTATAATCGTGTGTTTTTCACGCAACACGCACCCATTGAAGTCAATGGGTGCGTGAAAACAACGCATGACACACGGACGCTCCTGCGTTGCATGCGCGAAAATCACGCAAGAGCTGTTATGTCCATGCAAAAGAGTCTATAAAGCTAGACAAAGCAAACCCAAACCTGGAAGTGCCTGCGTTTCCAGTGCGAGGGGGCAAGCCTAGCCAGTGCCTGGAGACTCTGTCAAGGTTGCTTTCAGCGTGTTATCTATTCTACTGCCATGCCGCGCGGGATGGATGTCGAGCGCCTCATCCTGTTTGTCCAGGACCATCCTGCAATATGGGACACCCGATCAGAGGAGTACCACAACAGGACAGTAAAGGAGGACGCATGGGAGTTGGTCGCCCAGAACCTGTTTGAGCAAGAGTGGGAGACTGGCCGAACCCGGGACCGCACTCGGTTGGGTGAGTACCACGCATTTTCTGTCAATGCCTGTCATCCCTATAGAAGACCTGGGGCCCTGTATGTGTAGTCCGCTCATTAGCACGAGAAACTTAGGTGGAGCAGGTGCATCCCCGTGTCCCACGTCATTGGCACTGCAGGGCCCTTCATTTAGAAGTGAGAGGTGATAGTTCTGATGGCGTGTTATGTTTTTGTTACATCCAACAGTCCAAGATATCAAGACACGGTGGCGGAGCTGCCGTGATCAATTTAGGCGAGAGATGGGTGACAAGGGTCGCAGCGGAGATGGGGCATCTCGCAAACGCCCATACATTTACACCAAGCAGCTCATGTTCTTGAAGGACATCATGGATATGCGCACGTAAGAGTTTATGCCTTTGCATGTGTCTAATGTGTGTTTGGCAATGTCCTGTTTGCCAACGTGTTGGTGTGGGCAATGTTCTATATTGTATTCTTACGTTTTTTTCTCCTTGTAGAACCACCGACAATTTGGAGGACACCGCAGAGGAGACTGACGTGGGGGAGTCTCTGCGAGAACCTCCTGCTCCCAATGTCCTGCCGCCCAGCCCCGAGCCGATACCCCAGGAGCCCGCACCTGGCCAGTCTGCAGGGCCCGTCGCCTCTCCAGCACAGGAGCGCCCCATGCGTGCCCGCAGTCGCCGTGTTCGTGCACCACAGCCCTCCACAGCTGCCCAGGTCGATACTCGGTCCTCGACTATCTTAGGCGAGCCGCAGAAGAGGACGGGAATGATGCCTTCGGCCGCAGCATAGTCCCCCTCCTACGCCTGGTGCCCATGGACCGTATGGGCCGTCTGCAGGCGTCGATAATCACATTGACTGACGCTTGCAGACCGCCCCACAATCCAAACATCTGTTTTACGGCGATAGAGCAATGGCGCAGTGCATACATGCCGCCATCCACGCCCCAGGTGCCTGCCCAATTCCACCCTGTCCCCCAGATGGGCCGGCCGCATCCGTACATGCGCCCTATGGCTCCCCACTTCGCAGGGCCAACATTCCACCCACAACATCAGCACCAATATGCTGGCGAGGAACAACCTACCCAGCTCCAGGTCCAGCATAGTAGTGCTGAAATGCAGGCGTATGCCTCCCCAGGACAACAATACCAACACCTCTGAGTGTGTTGGTGCCAATAGATTTGGACGCCACAGTTGTGTGTGGTGCAGGCCTGGCCACGTTTGTTGTGGGCTTATGTTTTTGATTTGGATTACTTTACACCATGTTGGTGTCTATGCTTTGCTACTAAAAGTTTGTGTTTGGTCCTAAGACATAAATAAAATGTTTCATGGTTAATGGTTTGAATTCGTGTTGTTATTCATTTATACCACACAACACAAGGTTTGCAACACATTTCCTTTGCCTACACTCTCACACACTTCTGGCCTTTTGGGCCAATGCATGCCCACGTGATATGAGGTTTTAGTTAATCTCTCGGGGTTTGACATGGCTTGCAAGCGATGGCAAAGTTTAGGTCCTGCCATGGGCCCCGAAGCAAACTAAGTACACTTGCAATTGGACTTTCCTAACTGTAGTCGGCACAACAGGATATCTGGGGAAAGTAAGTCGGCAACTGTCTAAAGTCCTGCTCAAACCCCGAGAGATGTAAGCTCGCAACCTGCGTCAAGGGTCCTCATGTTTTGCGAGTCCCTAACCCAACACCAACCCAAAAAAAACACAAAATTAAAAAATGGTCACATGTGACGTGGGTAGTGAAGCCGCCAAACAACATACACCCCTTCAAAGGTCATCAGCCCCCCACGGTGCTGGTCCAGATGGGCACTCAAAATATGCCGCCAAAGTATCACGCACTCGAAGGCCGGAGGAGACAGATCGGCCGAGAGGAATCACCGGGACATTGTCAGTGGTGCCTGCATGTGTTAGGATATATTCTGCATCAAAGTTAGCATCATTAATGCGGCAGAAGTTCTGCAGAACTACACCCGCTTGTATAACACGTGTGACATTCTGCATGGACAATTGCATTGTTGACAGAAAGACACGCCACCTGTTTGACATAATGCCAAAGGCACATTCCACACATCGCCGAGCTCGGCCCAGGCGGAGATTGAACATGCGCCGACGGTCATCCAAGCCCCTTCTTGCAAAGGGACGCATGACTTGCCTTGTGAGTGCAAACCCCTCATCCGCCACGATTACATACGGGATTGGGGGCCCGCTGGAGCCCGGGAGGATGGAGGGTTCCGGCACCGCCAGTCGCCTATTCACGAGTCGCTTCCCCATTCTTGATTTACGGAATATGCGTGCATCTGCCGAGCTTCCATACGAGCCAATGTCAACAATAGTGAAACAATAATTAGTGTCCGCCAAGGCTAACAATACCATAGAAAAATACTGCTTGTAGTTATAGTATTGCGAGCCACTGCGTGGGGGCTCTCTCACACGAATGTGTTTGCCGTCAAGGGCACCAATGCAATTTGGAAATTCAGTAGCTCTAAGAAATCCCTCTGAAATACTTAGCCACTGTTCTGTCGTGGGCTGAGGCATGCCACAACACGACACAGGTGGATATGACAATTAAGGAAATGGTGGTGACTCCCAAAAGAAATTCAAAATGCAACGAATGATAACTATTGCCTGTGGCCAGAAATCTAGAAAAGAACGAGAAAGAAAAAGAAAGGCAGAACACATGTTAGTGGGGGGCTGGTGAAGCAGACAGCGGCATGGACTAAGTTCTAGCAGCTTCACACATACCTCAAGGTCACAAGCAGACGTTCCTCGGCCGAAATGCAGCGTCTCATGTTGGTATTCTGGTAGGTGAGACCAGAGCGAGTTTGCTCAAGCAGAAGGTCAAATGTGGCCACCGATATTCGGCAGAAGGCTCGAAATTTGTCTGGATGCCGGCGTAAGTCCTCATACAGGGTATGGAAATGGCCTTTTATTGTACGTTGGGCCACAAGTGGATGAACCCAAATGCGACTTCTTCCAGGCGTCTGGTGCTGCAGCATGTGTCGGCGCTCGACAAACCGACGTGAGATCATCCAGACAAGAAGCACACGCGCCAGCGCTGGCGAAGCCATAATAGTTGGGTGTCAAGGCGATTCCAACGTGAAGGGAAAAACACACACTGTGGTTTCTGCAGAGGCGGAAATAAGGTTCGAAACAGACTTCTACCAGCAAGCAGGGGTTGGGCCAGCTGGCCTATTTGTAGGCGGGCGTCCCACTAATCCCCTCTGCGTTTTTTACGCGCGATGCAAACGCTAGTCGTGCGCGCGTTTAAAACGCACCAACGCTGCGTATACGCAGTGCATACGCAGTACAAACGCGGGCAAAACGCAGCGTTTTTTGCGCGCGCAAAACGCACACGCTCGTGTAAATCAGGCCTTATAGTTTCTTAAGGGTTTTCCTGGGACGAGTCTTTTAACCGTCAATGGTGTAGTAAACATTCATGAGTTTAATGGTAAAGACATATCTAAAGTTTATCTTTTTTATTCTGCCAGACTTTTGACCCTATGAGGAGTTCACTGAGAGTGGAAACTTCATCAGAGAAGGACCGGGATCGATATCACCAAGAACTGAGCATAATATAGACACAAAATTGTCCCTTGTAGTATGGAACAAGACTTCTTCACCACAACCTAGCCTAAAACCACAAAATGTTATGGGCGAACTGGAAAACGAAAAAATGAATGCTAAAGATTCTAAGTATACTAATATGAACAACATTTATGATGATAGTTCCAATCACAGTGACCTGCACAAGTACTCCAAGCTTCAAAAGTGGACGCTGGCCAAAAGTCCCCAATTATGACGGACTGTCCGTGACTTAAAGGATAGTTGGCAACCCCAGTCTGGAGCCCATTGCCAAACTATAGACTGATGTAATTGGCAACCTGTAGTTTATTGCCTGAATGCGGAGCGATTACCATAATACGATTGTGTTAGGGAATTACTATCTGAGGCATTGACCCAGATATTCTTTAAGGAGGCTACAATGTGGAGTTCACCCAAAAAATTACGGTGGAAAATGTAAGAGACATTCCTAAAAAAAATCTAGGCAGATGGTAACTATACCTAAGATGTATATCAAGGATGCAATAGTAAAATAAACAGCATAAAGTATGTGTATATATATATATTCGGTCCAGAATTATTTGAACAGTGACACAATTGCTGTCACCACATTGGATTTGAAATGAAACGACTGAGATGCAATTGAAGTGTAGACTTTCAGTTTTAACTCAAGGGGTTGAACAAAAATATCCTGTGAAACGTTTAGGAATTGCAACCATTTTTCTGCACAGCCTCCGCATTTCAGAAGCTCAAAAGTAATTGGACAAATTAAAAAACCATAAATAAAATTGGCTTTTTTTTTTTTATACATTGTAGAGAATCCTTTGTAGGTAATGACTGCCTGAAGTCTGGAACCCATGGACATCACCACACGCTGGGTTTCCTCCCTTGTGATGCTTTGCCAGGCCTTTACTGCAGCGGTCTTCAGTTGTTGCTTGTTTGTGGGTCTTTCTGCCTTAACCCCTTAACGACGAGCGACGGATATATCCGTTATGACTCTTAGAATGCAACAGTGAAAAAACAAAAAGTAATCCTTGGTCATTTACGCACAAAATGGCCTGGTCATTAAGGGGTTAAGGTTTGTCTTAAGCAAGTGAGATGCATGGTCGATCGGGTTGAGATCTGGTGATTTACTTGGCCATTGCAGAATATTCCACTTCTTTACCTTAAACTCCTGAGTTGCTTTCGCAGTATGTTTTGGGTTATTGTCCATCTGTGCTGTGAAGCGACGCCCAGTCAACACTTCAGAATTCATCCGGCTGCTTCTGTCTTCAGTCACATCATCAATAAACACTAGTGACCCAGTGCCTTCGGCAGCCATGCATGCCCATGCCATCACACTGCCCCCACCATGCCATCACACTGCCGCCACCATGCCATCACACTGCCCCCACCATGTTTTGCAGAGGATGTGTTGTGCTTTGGATCATGAGCCGTTCCAAGCCTTCTCCATACTTTCTTCCTCCCATCATTCTGGTACAGGTTGATCTTAGTTTCATGATGTTCCAGAACTGAGCGGCTTCTTTAGATGTTGTTTGGCAAAGTCTAATCTGGCCTTTCTATTTTTGAGGCTGATTAATGGTTTGCACCTTGTGGTGAACCCTCTGTATTTGCTCTCATGAAGTCTTCTCTTTATGGTAGACTTAGATACTGATACACTTACTTCCAGGAGAGTGTTGTTCACTTGGGTAGATGTTGTGAAGGGGGTTTTCTTCCCCATGGAAAGGATTCTGCGATCATCCACCACTGTTGTCTTCCGTGGACATCCAGGCCTTTTGGAGTTCACAAGATCACCAGTGCGCTCTTTTTTTTTTTTTCAAGAATGTACCAAACTGTTGATTTGGCCACTCCTAACATTTGTGCTCTCTCGCTGATGGATTTCTACATTTTTTTCAGCCTTACAATGGTCTGTTTCACTTGCATTGAGAGCTCCCTTGACCTCATGTTGTGGGTTCACAGCAACAGCTTCCAAATGCAAATGCCACACCTGGAATCAACTCCAGACCTGCTTAATTGATGATGGATTAACGAGGGAATAGCCCATGCAGCCCATTAAGTAGCTTTTGAGATAATTGTCCAATTACTTTTGGTCCCTTGAAAAAGAGGCAGCTACTTATTAAAGAGCTGTAATTCCTAAAGCCTTCCTCAAATTAGGATGTGAATACCCTCAAATTAAAGCTGGGAGTCTGCACTTTAAGCTCATATTGATTATATAACCGCATATTCAATGTTTTGGTAAACAGCTAAAATGCCAAAACTTGTGTCACTGTCCAAACCTACTGTATATATACATATCTATAACGTACGCTTTTTGTATGGTGCATGTATCAGACTTTCGCTGATTTCAGCCATTCCACTGTGATTTTCTATAAGCAAGTCCCTACCTTAGAGTGATTAAAGTTCACATAGAACCCAGTGAATGGCATGGGTCACAGCCGGCTTCAGCCATCTTGTCATTAATGGGTCATTAGTAATTATTAGTGTTAATAGGATGTGTGATCCTGCTGCCTGGACAAGAAATGCCTGCCAGTGATTTCATGCTACATTTGATAGAGAGGTAACTTAGGCTGTTCTCCGTTTGGAAATCCCCGTATTGTGTCCGAATGCTTTTCTATGCATCAAAGGGAGTAGGAAACGTATTAACCCCTTTTTAAACCAAATGGCTGGGGAGCTGAATACAAAACCCCCTGTTCTGTACTTTAATTAAAGTCGTGTTTCTGCAGCCGGGCAGAAAAGGGCTATTGGAGGGAGTTGCTATAACAACACCAAATCTTTCAGGCCTTTTCTTGTTAATCCACTCCTCCCGTCTGTCTTGTCACTGATACTTGGGACAATGCTCTCTCCCGGTCTTATTCCCATTATCTGCCACTTGCTATATGATTATATTCTCTTCTATAGTTATGTCTTTGTTTATTTTGCAGGTTTTGTTATCCTTGTATTGTGCTTCCCTCCTCTGGAATAAAAGGGGCCACAGAGACGTAATATGGACCAGCAGAGGGGTTTATCCACCATAACCCACAGTTCTAGCTGCTGCAGAAGAGATCAATTCTTTCCATTGGTTTCGTTTTGCAATTTTTATTTATTGCCATTTTATTTGATAAAGGAGAAAACACCTATTTCTCTCTTTCTGTATATATGTATTGAATGTAGGGACATTCCACTCATCAGTAAGTCAGTAAACATTTGCCTTCTTGTAAGTTTGACTCTACTACACCCATTTTTACTTTCACCTATAACCCATTATTATTCATTATCAGAAGATTTATGTGAGATTGTATTTTGATCATCAACAAACACAAGTCAAACATCAAAATACAAATCAAATAAAAAAGAAAATACGTCAAACTTGGAAATAGAAAAATGGTGCAGATTTGTCTCAGCGTGTGACATATACACAAAATGTCACTGTCTATGAGTGACATGAGACCACTTAGGCCTGCTTCACACATCGCATATTTGTTGCAGAATAAGTACAGTACAATGTTAGTGAATGGGGTAAAAACAAAAATGTGCACCATGTTTTATACATTGCGGGTTTTCATCACGTTTTTCACCCATTATAATACAGACTCTGGTCAAATTCACATGTAAAGGCCCTTTTACACTGGCCGATAAGCAGCTGGTGCAGCGAGCCATCGGTAGAGACATCGTTGATCGGCTATCGCTTGCTCCTGTCACACGGAGCTATGGATGGGGACGAGCGGTCGTTACTCCAATTGCTCGTCCCCATACATTATTATCATGTCGGCAGCGCTTCTCCGTGTTTACACAGGGAGATTTGCTACCGACAACGATAATCTTTTACTTTTTTAAAACTATATGACCCGCAGATGATCGAGCATTTGCTCGTTCATCTGCTGATCGCTGCCCATTTTACACGGGGCAATTATCGGCAAAGAGTGTTATATCAACGCTTGTCTGCCCAATAATTGTACTGTGTAAAACACCCTTAAGACATGCAAGTTTCAAGGCTAGTTTCACAGTCTAAACTTTACTAAACCCAGCCTTACTGCTTTTCTACCACTAGGACACCTGATTTCTTGCTTGGGGCAACTGCTTTACTTTTTATACACTACCGTTCAAAAGTTTAGGGTCACTCAGAAATTTCCTTTTTATTTTTGCAAGAAAAGCACCGTTTTTTTCAATGAAGATAACATTAAATTAATCAGAAATACACTCTATACATTGTTAATGTGCTAAATGACTATTCTAGCTGCAAACGTCTGGTTTTGAATGCAATATCTACATAGGTGTATAGAGGCCCATTTCCAGCAACCATCACTCCAGTGTTCTAATGGTACATTGTGTTTGCTAACTGTGTTAGAAGGCTAATAGATGATTAGAAAACACTTGAAAACCCTTGTGCAATTATGTTAGCACCGCTGTAAACAGTTTTGCTGTATAGAGGAGCTATAAGACTGACCTTCCTTTGAGCTAGTTGAGAATCTGGAGCATTACATTTGTGGGTCCGATTAAACTCTCAAAATGGCTAGAAAAAGAGAGCTTTCATGTGAAACTCGACAGTCTATTATTGTTCTTAGAAATTAAGGCTATTCCATGCGAGAAATTGCCAAGAAACTGAAGATTTCCTACAACGGTGTGTACTACTCCTTTCAGAGGACAGCAAAAACAGGCTCTAACCAGAGTAGAAAGAGAAGTGGGAGGCCCCGCTGCACAACTGAGCAACAAGACAAGTACATTAGAGTCTCTAGTTTGAGAAATAGACGCCTCACAGGTCCTCAACTGGCAGCTTCATTAAATAGTACCCGCAAAACGCCAGTGTCAATGTCTACAGTGAAGAGGCGACTCCGGGATGCAGGCCTTCAGGGCAGAGTGGCAAAGAAAAAGCCATATCTGAGACTGGCTAATAAAAGGAAAAGATTAATATGGGCAAAAGCAGACAGACATTGGAGGAAGATTGGAAAACATTAAAACAATCTATACATATCTTTAGTGTGCACCTAATAAAATAATGTACATTTTGTATATTATTCATTGTAAAAAATAAAAATAAATACATAATAGTTCAAAAAGCAATTTAGCATTTAGAAATACAGAAACATTTACACCTTGGTTTATTCCAACATAAAAATTAGTTGATTGGATTCTTTATCACAGTTTGTAAGCGCAACATTTATGTATATAAAGACTACGCATGTAACACATTTGTTTTACTTCTGATGCCCCTGAATCGTGAAAATGTTGCAGGACAGTTCACAAACGTTTCATCCTGAAATGGAGGAAAGTCTGATCAGCAGCTCTGGCCATTCGTTCATGTACAGGTTTATTTTGGTGAAAAGAAACATCCGTAGATATGATCACACTAAATATCAGCATTTAGCGACTGCTGAGCCACACCCCATATTTTGAAGCTTTCCGCACTGCTGGTTTCTGATGTAAAAGTCTGCCATATTGTGACATATTTGCCCCATGTTTATGTAATATGTCACGTCATTGCTGTTTGATCTGTTTTGTTGTTGTTAAGAACAACAAATATTCCTATATTTTTGCAGCACTGCAATAGGTGATAAAAAATTGTTGTTTATTCAGGCAACATCAGACAGTGCAACGTTTCACTCCTGCAATAGGACCTTTCTCAAGCATGTTGCCTGAATAAACTACAAATTTTTTTTTATCACCTATTGGAGTGCTGCAAGATCTTCTTTTGAATACTTTATATAGTCCAAGGATCAGGACTACTTGCTGGGCACCCTGACATATATTATCCTGTTGTGAATGCTGCTGCTCTGCTTTTTTTACCTATATATATATAAGCAAAAAAGGTCCTAATGTTGGACAGAAACGTTGCACTTGCCATGTTGGCATAAATAAATCACAGTTATTTCTTATCTTGACTACTGGAGTGCTGCAGGATTTATTCTTTGGATATCTGCATGGTCTTTGGATCAAGACCACTTGCTGGCACCCATTTACAAAAGCACTCTTTGCCTGGATTTGAGTGCTGCTGCCTTTTTTGCTGGTGTATATATATATATATATATATATATATATATATATATATATATATATATACACACACACATGCTTTCTAGGTTTACCTATATATTTATCTTATATCTATTGTTCTTTCTATCAAATGTATCTATTTGTCTGTCTGTCAATCTAAAACATGAAGAAGCACTGTCAAATTTTTTACCCATACTACTCTATTAGTCTATCTATCTATCTATCTATCTATCTATCTATCTATCTATCTATCTATCTATCTATCTATCTATCTATCTATCTATCTATCTATCTATCTATCATCTATCTATCTATCTATCTATCTATCTATCTATCTATCTATCTATCTATCTATCTATCTATCTATACAATCTATCTATCCATCTATCTATCTATCCCATATCTATCTATCTATCTATCTATCTATCTATCTATCTATCTATCTATCTATCTATCTATCTATCTATCTATCTATCTATCTATCTATCTATCTCTCATATCTATCTATCTATCTATCTATCTATCTATCTATCTATCTATCTATCTATCTATCTATCTATCTATCTATCTATCTATCTATCTATCTATCTATCTATCTATCTATCTATCTATCTATCTATCTATCTATCTATCTATCTATCCCATATCTATCTATCCCATATCTATCTATCTATCTATCTATCTATCTATCTATCTATCTATCTATCTATCTATCTATCTATCTATCTATCTATCTATCTACATACCAATATGTAATAAACACATTACATTTATTTATTTTATACTCATTTTAATAAAACCTTTATCGCTCTCTTTTTCGCTCTGAGAAGAAAATTGGAAAATATCACATGAAATTAATGGGATATTACCAGAATCAATTGTCTGATCGCTGGGTCCCCACAACTGGGACCACCGAGAACTGGGGTCTCGAACCCCCCGTTCCGTCTCACTGCTCGACCACAGTAAGGAAAACATTCAATGGTGCGGTGTTTGAGCGTGCGCGCTGTTGCTCCATTCAAACTCTATGGGAAAAAAGGAAACCGTCGAGTACAGCGCTCATCTGGTTCTGTAAGTCCCGTAGACATTAAATGGAGCGGTGGGCGCATGCTTGACTGCCGCTCCAATCAAGCTCCTGTTCATTGCAGGGGGATCAGTGGGGAGGAACCTACCCGGTGATAATTGTAAATTCTCAGACTATCCCTTTAGGCTACATTCACATGAGCGTGACAGATTTATGTGCATCCGTGTGCTGTCCCTGGTTTTCATGCACCCATTGACTTCATTGGGCGCGTATGTGCGTAAAACACACCAATATAGGACATGTAATGAGTTTCACGCGATGGACTCTCGCTGCGTGAAAACTCGCGCATGTGTGAATAGCCCCATTGAAATCACTGAAGCCGCGTGCTGTGCGTTGTTTCCAAGCATAGCACACGGACGAGATTCACGTTCGTGTGAATGGGCACAGAAAGAATCAATTTATCTTCTAATCTCCTGATATTCACAGAGTGACTTCCATAGTTTAGGACTTTTTTCATCTATATTTAAAACAAATATTTTCATAAATGAATGAAATAAAAATAATCCGAAGATCAAATAAAGTATTTATATAGGAAAATAATAATACATTATTTATAAATTGAATACCATTATTTAATAACATTTCATGTTATTAATATAAAATATTATTAGGTAATGGTATTACATTTACTCCACCTAAATGTATTTTTCGAAAATTCTGATTATTATCCTAGGCTCACATGGGGACACCGCGTGACATGGTGTTACTGTTTTTCTGCTCCTCTGTTAGCAGATTGACAGTCCAGATTTAAGACAGACTGGTAAGTATGAGAATGTTCACATGTGGCATTTTCATCTCAGATTTTTGGCACTTTTTATTCTGCATTTTTGAGTCGAAATAAAATTATTTTCCTGTCATTTTCATACAAAAACAGGGGAACCCACGAACGGAAACCAAACGGAGACCATAGCTTTCCGTTTGCATTACCATTGATTTCAAAGGTAACAACTTTCGTTGCTAATGTTTCCGAGAGGAAAACCTTACGGAACGGTGACAAGCGGAAACCATTAGCAACGGAAGCATTATCATTGAAATCAATGGTAATGCAAACGGAAAGCAATGGTTTGCGTTTGGTTTCCGTTCGTGGGTTGCCCTGACGGAAAGGTCTGACGGAACCCATGAACGGAACCCCGATGCAGATGTGAACGAAGCCTTACTAAGGTCTTCAGCTCAAGGTCAAGGCACTGGAGATAAAGAATGTAATGGAGTCTGGAGTTTCTCCTGACATATTTCTGGCTGATAAAACAAATTTATACCAATAAAATGGTGATGAAAGAATTTAAGGCTTATAATTCGGATTGTTTCTTCAAATTAACTAAATCAAACAGCAAACTATGAAAGACAAGATTTACCAGATATATGTTGGATACAGGATACATTTCCTCTATATGGCAGAAATTGTGTGACCATATGTATAATGTGGAAATATTTCCAGATAAATATAAATGAACATGTGCAGATTTACCAATACAGCCTGGTACAACTGATTTGGTGCTAAAGAGGTTGTGTAGTATTGTGAGCTAAGCACGAGTAGGGGGAGGGGAAACCCAATGTTTAAATAGGCTCAGCCATACGTCCAAAACATCATTATATTATTATTACATAACACCTATTCAAAGATACATGGAAAATCAGCCAGTAAATGTATGACCAATCTTTATTATTCAGAAATATACGTAAAAAGGAGATAAAACCTAACATACACGCATTACCCATGTTAAGCGGAGCCCCTCAATGTGCTGGTCCAGAACCCTCAAGATAACCCCAATAATACAGCTACATTATAGTGCCGTGGTGTACCATTAACTAGTAAAAAGTGAATGGAAAAAATATCTAGTAGTAAAAATGGTATAAAATAAACAGTATAATGATGCCCTTCTCAATGACAGATGTGGAATAACAGCCATGTTTAATACAAAATCTAAAATTGCTGGTGCCATGCATGACAGCGGCATATAAGAGTGCTTATATAAAAGTGCTGGTGCCATGCATGACAGCGGCATATAAGGGTGCTTATATAAAAGTGCTGGTGCCATGCATGACAGCGGCATATAAGAGTGCTTATATAAAAGTGCTGGTGCCATGCATGACAGCGGCATATAAGGGTGCTTATATAAAAGTGCTGGTGCCATGCATGACAGCGGCATATAAGGGTGCTTATATAAAAGTGCTGGTGCCATGCATGACAGCGGCATATAAGGGTGCTTATATAAAAGTGCTGATGTCCCGTATAATAGTACAATGCCTGATGAAACATTTAATAACACTGGTGCCAGATCTAATAGTGCAATGTTTGATGAATGGTATAAAAACTGATGAGAAATATAATAGTACTATGATGTAGAGAAGGATAAAAGTACTGGCACAGGGATTTTCAAAACCAGCTCGGTTTTGTGTATGTGCCATAGATGAAGAATAATTTGGAATTAGCAGATTTTATGGGGCTGGGTTTCTAATCTAACAGTTAAAGAATAATGACAGTTCTTACCACTGAAAATATTCTTCTCCGCCTGCCTATTGTCTCCCCTGATATATGGGGATCAACAGGATTAATAAGAATGCACAACTGTAACCATTTTAATGCTTACATGTTTGGGTTAGGATTTAGGAATATTTATTTGTTTTCACAATTTTCGGAATTTAACCAGATGATCATTGAAGACATGCAGTGCCTCACAAGAAGACTCTGTAACTCTCAGGTTCCTTGGTCCTACTGTGTTTCTATGACGTGCTCCATGCACCTGGAGATTTGATAATAATGGAAGGACGGTATGAAGAGGTGGTCATCATGTCTTGAGTGTGTGCTGAATTGAATTTCCACACTCACCGACATTAGGGACAAGTGGACTACATTTTAGATAAATATGTTGTATTCACACCAGAGGCAGCACATGTGATAATAAGATTGCAGAGACATAGGAATGAATTCATGTTGGATACACTACTAAGCTTTTTTCATCTACAAGGCTCCCATTGTTTTCAAATGGATTCAGTTGTGTCCTTTTTTGCCACCAAAGTGTCCAGCATTAAACCTAGATGAGTGTTATGGGCACCAGATGTGAGTCGGTTGTACCCAGGGGCAGAGGTGTAACTTGAAGCTCCTGGGTCCCAATGCAAAATCTATAACAGGGCCCACACTCATCATATATAATTTACAATACTAGTGTCTTCTTATGCAGCCGAGGGGCTTTTGGGCTCCCCCAGGCACAGGGCCTGGGTTCGACTGCTACCTCTGCACCCCCTATAGCTATGCCCCTGCCCAGACTGAGAGTGAGAGTGATTAAAGGTTATGGGCTCCTTACTAGCCACTGTAGCCATAATATAATTTTTAATCAATTGCATTTGAGGAGTACTTATTACTTATGTTTCTTTTTGCAGTCCCTACTCTTAAAATTTTAGGAGAGCTTTAACTAGTAATGGACTCTCAGGCATTTCCCTCATGTCTGAATGACCAGTCCACCCCTGGCTGTACCTATCCTGCAGGCAAATGTGAAGGCAGAGGGGACTGATCCCCCACTTGATATATGTGAACCTTCTTCTTGGGGGTCTGTGGTGAGGACGCTCTGTGAAAATATACGCAGACTTTAGAAGGAGATGCAGTGGCTGTAACGACTCATTGGATCACAGAAGTTTAATGAATTAAGTTGCTGAATTACCGCCAGAAGATCTGCCTGGAGATTGGTGGCTTACAGGCAACTTAACTAATATAGCACATTGACCATTTATAATAGATTGAGATTGTTGGACTTTTGGTCACATATATTTGTTCATTATGGATATACACTCAATGTGATCCAAAGTAGGGTTAATCCCTATTAAAATCCTGCCTTGTAATTTTACAAACACTGACTCAATTTATTGCTGTTCATCTAATGTTATGAAGGGCATCCCATTAAAAGTAGAGGTTGTAATTCATCGGGAGGACTGTCAGTCTCCGATGTCTACAGATACTATCTAGCTGTTCACTTACATAGGATCCCTAGTTGGGCCTTGTTATGTGCATATAATAAATGGACTAAAATTGAGAAACTCTGGATTGCCCCTACCCATCCGTATGCGCTGTTATGGTCTGGGGCTGTAGACACTTTGCCGATGCCCTTAGTTCAATGGTGTTTACCAAGAAAATTTGGAAGCTTTCTAATAACCTCCACTCTTTGTCTTCTGTAAAATCCCCGATGACATCTTTCTTATTTACGTCTTCCTTACCGGACAGTCTCACTGCGAGGATGACTAAGCCTTCGTCAGAAGGTGGCCTTTTTTATTTTGCTGACATAATAGACCCGTGCTCCAGGACCATCCTACCATTTCATACTTTACAATCCAAATATAATTTACTGCCTTCTGCATATTTCAGTTATCTACAAATTGTCCATCTTGCCCATTCCCTTCATAAAGATAGTTAGCTTTTCCAAACTTACAACATTTGAATTCCTTTGCAAAACAACCACCTCCACCCGGGGTTCGATCGCTGAGATCTATGACATTCTCTCCTCTCTGAATACAAATACAACTCCCAAACATGGGTATATAGTTAAGTGGGAGACCTATATAAGTAGAGGGCTCCCCCTGTCCCTGTGGCAAATTATTTGGTCTCATGCAGCTAAGTCATCTTTACGTGCTTCCTACAAAGAGAACAGTATAAGATTCTGATGCACTGATATCATACTCCAGCGTTCCTCCATCAAATTTACCCTCTGGTTTCAGACATATGTTGGAGATGCCGCAGTGACAGGGGGACACTCCCTCACATTTTCTGGGACTGACGATTGATTCGACCCTTTTGGGGAGAGGCTAACAATATACTGCATCAAGTATTGGATACTCGGCTCCCCCTGTCAGCTTTGACATTTTTACTTAATGTCCCACCTAAGGGATTAAAGAACGTGTACTCCCGATTATTATTATTACATATTCTGACTGCCGCTAAATGCCTTATATCAGCCCATTGGAAAAGAGCTAACCTCCTACGATGACGGATCTACACAATAAAATTAGGGAGGTTAGGAGAACGGAGTCCCTCACGGCATCTATGAACAATCAGATAGATCGCTTTAATGCGGTTTGGTCACCGTGGGACATGTATGATTCCTCTAGACCACCCTGAATTCACAAAATAACTATACTTACCTCCTCCTGCTTACCCATGTACAACTAGGATATCTCTTTACTTTTCCCCCACCCTCTACACTTTTGTGTCAGTCTTTTGTCTTGTTATGTACGATCATTTCTCCACTGCCTTTTATAACATAGTTTAAGTGCACAGTTGGGTACTATCTTGAGTTAAATGATACTTAAAGATGCTCTGTCACCAGATTCTCAAATCCTTATCTCCTATTGCATGTGATCGGCGCTGCAATGTAGAGAACAGTCACAGAATCTTTTCTGTGAGACTTCCAGCAAGGGAAACAAAATCTCGTTTACCTCGTAGTCTCGCGAGATTACGCGTGGCTTGCTGGAATCTCACAGAAAAGATTCAGAAGTGTCAGGATTCTGAATACACATCACATCCCGGCTGGAGGTCATGTGTATTCATTATCAGGACACTTGTGTATGTGGCTGCACATCTTTCTAGTAAGAACACTATGTGCTGTGTAAATGAATGGAGAGGAGTGCATGATGCTGATTGGTCACTGATTCGTCAGCATCATACACTTCTATTCACAACGCCCAGTTAGTAAAACAAGTAAACACGCCCAGTTACAAACACAATACACGCCCAGTTGGACATACGAAAAAAAAACACGCCCAGTTGTCCATTTCAAAGCTCATTTGCATATATATAGAAAATAGCTCATAACTTGGCCAAAAATGAACGTTTTTTTAAAAAAAAAACACGTTACTGTTATCTACATTGCAGCGCCGATCACATGCAATAGGAGATAGGGATTTGAGAATCTGGTGACAGAGCCTCTTTAAGATCATTTAGATCGCCAGATGCTTTTGCATTATTATCAGTTGACTACGAAGACACCTACAGAGTATGCCTTGCATAATGCTGGTCACAACTTCCTAACATTGTTACCCTGGATTATACTCTGTATTGTATTATAATTTTGATTTTATTTATTTTCTCTTTCATCATTGTATTTTGTGAATCTTCCTTTCTGAAAACAAGACATAAACAATTATACAAAAGTAGAGGTTGTTATCTCTCCTTGCTCAGAAGACTTCATATTGGTTGTCCTTATCCACATGGTTGTTGAAGACACCACCTAAGACTATTACTCCGGGCTCGGCCCGTACACTATACTTGACCGGACTTTAGCACTCTTTATCTTACATACACTGGACTACCATATTATTATGATACCTATGCTTATAAACTTTTTTCCCACCTTTAGGAATATTAATCCCGTACCTTTTCTTTTTTATCTCCTTTTAAGAATGCATGTGCAGGTGTTTCCTTACGTCATTGAGATGTCATAATAAAATAAAAACCTTTACATTTGAAAAAAAAAATAATTTCTGACTCACAGTTATCTACATTTCCATCTATAGATGAGATATTTCTGTCCTGCACTTATGGTTGGTGGGACATCTCCTTATTGCCTCTTCTGAGAAAATGGAAGGATCTTCACAAGGATAATGGCAAGGAAATTTCCAGTATGTCTTCCAACATTGGCGAATCCCTGAATGTTAAAGCCCTTTTACACCGCCCGATAATCGGCCGATGCAGCGAGCGCCAATCAACGAGACATCGTTGAGCGGCGCTCATTTGCTCCTGTCACACGGAGCTATGGATGGGGACGAGAGGTCGTTACGTTGATCGCTCGTCCCCATACATTATTATCATGTCGGCACAGGGAGATGTGCTGCCGACAACAATAATATTTTACTTTTTTAAAACAATACGACCAGCAGGTGATCGAGCGTTTGCTCGTTCATCTGCTGTTCATTCCCGTTTACACAGGACAATTATCGGGAACGAGCGTTCTATGAATGCTTGTCTGCCCGATAATTGCCCAGTGTAAAACCCCTTAACACTAATACATTGATCTCTATGTGTGGACTTCATACACGGAGCAGCATACACGGACATGTAAGTAACTACAGCAGTGTCCTCTGCTCCTCAGGGAGTGAGATCAGTAGTCTACATTTTTAGCAGGTGCCATGGTTTCTCAACTTGCTGTTCATACATATTCTATGAGATAAATATTTTGCACTTGTATATATAATCAGGTACAAAATTCTGGACCTGCAGTTGACACCAGGTCAACAGCTCATGACACCTCTATGACACATCAACTTTCAAAAGCCTTGAAACTTACACTTAGGACAGATCAGACTTTGTCACTACTCTTTGGGTACCAGGTTCTCCTGTATCTACAGTATCGGCACCGTGACACCATTAAAACGATGTCATAGCTTAAGTGCAGCAATTTTACACTGGGTTTATGCAGGGTCACACGGGGAACGTTACTTAGCAACCTAGTAAGATACTGTTTGTCTCGAAGCTATTGCGTATGATTATTCATTAAAGCTAATATT
Organism: Rhinoderma darwinii; assembly: GCF_050947455.1. Lineage (NCBI taxonomy): Eukaryota > Metazoa > Chordata > Amphibia > Anura > Rhinodermatidae > Rhinoderma > Rhinoderma darwinii. The sequence continues at coordinate 55,984,541 of NC_134698.1, forward strand.
AGCTCTGATAATAAAAATAAATATTGTTTTGTCATGATACTTTTTATATTGCATCTTATATATGTGCATATCTGGGATTTTGTCTAGCAAATATAATAGAGGACAATATGTACAATTGTATATCAATACCTATATATACATATCTGTGTGTGTGTTTTCTACATTTGTCAATTGACATAGTAGTAGTATTATTATTATTATTATTATTATTGTTATGATATTTATTTAGTACTCTGTATTCCCCAGTGCTATGAATAAGATATTTTCATCATGATTTCTGTCATACGGCATACATTTGGCTGTATATATGTCTTTATTGAGTTTGCCAATATTATCACATGCACATTATGGCTTATTACTAATATACTAATTGTTCTATATAACCAGGTTCCATCACTACACAATGTAATGTGGCTATATTCTGCGGTATAGATGTCGCTACTCATACCCAAATACTAATATATATACAGTGATCTCCACCGATCTCCTTGCTGTCTCCCCTGGGTGCTGGAGCCTTTCTTGAAATCCAAGAGATATTAAACCAAAGCTGCTCAGTCATTTTGCAGGAGGTGTGGAGTCAGTCGGAGGCACGGTGCTGAATATCCTCCTCTCAGACAAGGCAATAAAACAAGGATCAGACAAACGGGAGCAATTCAGAGGCTAAAAGAGGAGAACCTCTGAATGAAGTAACCTTGAAACCATCATGTTGAAATAGCAGTGGGGGAGCCCCTCAACAACTATTGAAAGGAACTGTCATATTCTGCATATTCACACACAAGACGTGTTTTTTCTATAGTAGAAATATGTATTTTGTTCATTATTATAATTTTAGATAGTTAAAGGGGTTTTCCCATGAAGGACATTTATGACATATCCACAGGATATCCAAAGAAGTAGTAGGACAACAGCACACGTCTTCAAATCATCAAAGTGGTTTTATTGTCAAGACATCCACAAACGACAAGCAACGTTGACAAAGACCCTTCACTCACTATGGGTCGAAACGTTGCTTGTCGTTTGTGGATGTCTTGACAATAAAACCACTTTGATGATTTGAAGACGTGTGCTGTTGTCCTACTACTTCTTTGGATATACATCGTGCTGGAGTGGGTTTGCCTGGCTTGACAGCGTGCACCGCACCATACTCTGGACTAGTGCTGCTTCAAAAATCTCCTTTTTTCTGATATCCACAGGATATGTCATAAATATCAGATAGATGCTGGTCCAACATCTGGGACCCGCACCCATCTCTAGAACGGGGCCCCCTAAACCCCGTTCTAACTTTTTGTGCTCACGCTGCCTCCCGGCCACTTCCTGATTACATGGTCGAGAGTTACGGAAACAGCTTAACTCGCTGAGCTACGCTGTTTCTGTAACTCCCATATTAGTGAATAGCAGTTACGGAAGCAGCATAGCATGCGAGCTATGCTGTTTCCGTAACTACTATTCAGTTCTATGGGAGTTACGGACACAACGTAGCTCAGCTGTTTCCGTAACTCTCGGGAGGCAGCGTGAGCACAAAAAGCTAGAACGGAGTTTAGGGGGCCCCGTTCTAGAGATAGGTGCGGGTCCCAGAGGTGGGACCCGCATCTATCTGACATTTATGACATATCCCGTGGATATGTCATAAATGTCCTTTATGGGAAAACCCTTTTAAGGTTTCTTATGGCCTACAATGCTTCCACTGACCCTGGGAATACCTTAGTGATGTTAACAGTTTCCTCTTAATTCCTGCTCAAGTCAAATATTAACCAGTAAATATGAGTCTCTGATTTAACCTCTTCTGTCAAGATGTTATATTCAGCCGCCAGTTATATCAGTTTCTTGGAAATCTGCATGACAGCTAATATTGCCGACCTTTCAGTTTTCTCAGACTCATGAATTACACATCTGCCTAGTCATGTACGGAGGCATCCCCTGCTTTTGTATCACTCCATAACTTAGAAGATTTGTAGTTCAGAACTCTAGGAAAGACGGATGAACCATCCTCTATAAGCTAATATGGTGGCACAGGCGAAACTTGAAGCTCCTGGGCCGAGACCTAATGTCAAACACTAATGTTAACCTCTGTGCTGTATGTAGGTTGCATTGTGGAAATCATAGCCGGAGGGGCTTCACTATCTCTGATAGATACTATAAAGTTTTCTTAAGTCATTATAAAGAATGAAATTCAAACATGACATATTACAAACACAAAGAGAGCCTTAAAGGGGTTATCCCACTGAGAATATGTATCACCTATCCAGAGGATAGAGGATAAATGTATAATAGCTTGAGTCCCCAGACCAGTGATCAGTAGATGGTCCCAGCAGTGGGGCCCCCAGCGATCATACATTTATCACCTATGCATTTTCTTAGTGAGAAATGCCCTTTAAATCCAATGACAATTTTCATTCAATGCATGTGATTAGGGTTTCCAGTTCACATGCTGCGGAAAAAATTCAAATTGAATTTTGCCCACAGTGCAGAAAAAAGGGCTACTTATTCACACGGATTCTGCAAGGAAAAGACGACAGATTTTCACATGTAAATTAGCACCATAAAATGGTGCTAATCCGCGTGCATCGTCACAGCATTTCAAATTGCACATCCGTGGCATAAATCCTTGGATTTCTGCTGCTGATCCGGCCGTACATACATGTCAGATTTGTCTGTGGCAAATCCGACCCGTGTTCACATAGGATGCATACCATAACTGAACTGTCCGGGACCATACAAGACCACCAGAAGATGCAATACTTTATCTGTTGATAAAAACATGTAAATATGTCCTATCCATGGTCTTCTTTGTACGTGGACGTCTACTTCATCCAGACAGTGTTCATCTTGGTTTCCTTTGTCCTTCTCTATTCTCGTTTTACTTTCTACCTCTCTTTTCATTCCCCAGGCTGAAGTGCTATGTTTGCTCTTTTCACATGCTGGCACAATGGTGTTACTGGAGATAATGAATTCAATCCCTTGGGGTGTTATATAGGGGAATGTGTAACAAGACTGGGTTTTTCTTTTCCTATAAATGAAAGGGAGACTGGCAGCATCTCCTTGATAACCGCTTTCGATGTGAAGGGGATGATTGTTGAGCTATGCTTAAGATAGGGACAGGAGAGCAAGAGTAAAGGTCCTATTACACCGTTCGATAATCGGCCGATGCAACGAGCGCAATCAATGAGACATCGGTGATCGGCGCTCGTTTGCTCCTGTAACAAGGAGCTAAGGACGATGGGCACATTTGGTCGTAACTCCATCGCTCGTCCCCATCTCCCTGTTTATACAGGGAGATGTGCTGCCCACAATGATAATATTTAACTTTTTTTAAAATGATACGATTAGCAGATGGTCGAGCTCATCTGTTGATCGCTGCCCTGTTTACACAGGGCAATTAACAGCAACGGGCGTTCTATGAACGTTTGTCTGCACGATGATTGTCCAGTGTAAAACCCCTTTAAAGACAGTCATAAACATTAGATAGCCGTTAGGTGAGCGATCATTTAGCCACAGTTATGAGCTCATTAACATGCAAATTTGGCCTTGTCAAACATGCATGTTATATTAACAGAATCTATCCTATCGAACCAATGTTTAACCTGGTGGCTGCCCTCAGACAAGGGTCTACTGGCTTCATTGGAAATGGATTGTCGGCAGACAAACAACTTGACGGGTTCCATCAATAAAAATCTAATGTGTATGGGCAACTTAAGAGGCCCAGAAGAACATAAGGATAATATGTCTCCTCTACCACTTGACTGTATTTAGACTGTATGTCCTTTCACTATTGTTGGCTTATTTGTTTTTCTTATGTATTATAAAATTCACTGTAGTTTTATTATTATTATTCGGTGCTATGAATCCGGTTTTATAGCAGCTTCCTGTTCACCTGGATTTTTAGCTAATCTTCCATGACAGATTGCGTCAACCCTGAAATATCATCACTTTAATGCTCGGCTTCTTTCATCATCAGTAATGCTGGAAATGACCGGCACGGGCCAAAGTCATGTATTTCGTAATGTAATCATGTTCCTCTGTACAAAATTTTATCAAGAAATGGAACAGAAAGAACCTTATAGGGGTGAATCTAAACCTGAATCTGCAACCTATTTATGAAGACTTCTTAGGAGGACACTTAAAAGTGGTTGGAACTGAACTGGATGAAGGTCTATATGGCTAAATGACAAACTGTAGGGACTGCTTAACCATAGTACTTTTAGGACTTTTGGTATATAAGGAAAAAGTAAAAAAAGTTAGTAAATATAGCGTCTGCAGGGGCGGATTATAATGAGGGCAATCTGGGCAAGTGCCCGGGGCCCGAGACTGGAAGGGGGCCCATTTCGCCCCGGTTCTCCCGTACCGGCTGATAAACTTACAGCCGGTTCAGAGAACCGGAGTGAAACGGGACCTATCACCCAATTATATCCGCATCCTTAGGATGCGGATACAATTGCTTACTGTAGCGCTGGCGAGACAGGGAACTATCCGTTCCCTTCCCCCCATTCGGTGCTTTATTAATGATATAGTCGGCGCAATGATGTCATCACGCCGACTGCGCCATTACGCTGGATGACGCCGTCTGGGCTCTGACCAGTCCTGCGTCGCTGGAGGAAGAAGCGGGAACGGGGACAAGTGAGAATGTTTTTTTTTGTTCTGGGCAGCGTTGAGGGTAAAAGATGCAGGGGGCGTAATCTACAGAGGACATTGTAAGTGGCGCTATCTACAGGGGTCATTATCTACTTAGGGCATTGTAACTGGCACAATCTACAGGGGACGTTATCTAAATAGGGCATTGTAACTGACACAATCTACAGGGGACATTATCTTCAGAGGGCATTGTAACTGGCACTATCTACAGGGGGCATTGTTAGTGTGTGTGGTGTTTTACTTTACAGTGTTTGACACAATTTAATTCAGGGGCACAGTGTATAATACTATTATATTCAGGAGTGCAGTGTATAGTACTATTATATTCAGGAGTACAGTGTATAATACTATTATATTCAGGAGTACAGTGTATAGTGCTATTATATTCAGGAGTACAGTGTATAGTACTATTATATTCAGTAGTACAGTGTATAGTGCTATTATATTCAGGAGCACAGTGTATAATACTATTATATTCAGGAGCACAGTGTATAGTACTATTATATTCACGAGTACAGTGTATAAAAGTATTATATTCAGGAGTACAGTGTATAGTACTATTATATTCAGGAGTACAGTGTATAGTACTATTATATTCAGGAGTACAGTGTATAGTACTATTATATTCAGGAGTACAGTGTATAATACTATTATATTCAAGAGTGCAGTGTATAGTACTATTATATTCAGGTGCACAGTGTATAGTACTATTATATTCAGGAGTACAGTGTATAGTGCTATTATATTCAGGAGTACAGTGTATAGTACTATTATATTCAGGAGTACAGTGTATGGTACTATTATATTCAGGAGTACAGTGTTTAGTGCTATTATATTCAGGAGTACAGTGTATAGTACTATTATATTCAGGAGTACAGTGTATGGTACTATTATATTCAGGAGCACAGTGTATAATACTATTATATTCAGGAGTACAGTGTATAGTACTATTATATTCAGGCTCACAGTGTATAGTACTATTATATTCAGGAGTGCAGTGTATAGTACTATTATATTCAGGGGCACAGTGTATAGTGCTATTATATTCAGGAGCACAGTGTATAATACTATTATATTCAGGAGCACAGTGTATAGTACTATTATATTCAGGTGCACAGTGTATAGTACTATTATATTCAGGAGCACAGTGTATAGTACTATTATATTCAGGAGCACAGTGTATAATACTATTATATTCAGGAGTACAGTGTATAGTACTATTATACTCAGGAGCACAGTGTATAGTACTATTATATTCAGGAGCACAGTGTATAGTGCTATTATATTCAGGAGTACAGTGTATAGTACTATTATATTCAGGAGCACAGTGTATAGTACTATTATATTCAGGAGTACAGTGTATAGTACTATTATATTCAGGAGTACAGTGTATAATACTATTATATTCAGGAGTGCAGTGTATAGTACTATTATATTCAGGGGTACAGTGTATAGTGCTATTATATTCAGGAGTACAGTGTATAGTACTATTATATTCAGGGGCACAGTGTATAGTGCTATTATATTCAGGAGCACAGTGTATAATACTATTATATTCAGGAGCACAGTGTATAGTACTATTATATTCAGGTGCACAGTGTATAGTACTATTATATTCAGGAGTACAGTGTATGGTACTATTATATTCAGGAGTACAGTGTATAGTGCTATTATATTCAGGAGCACAGTGTATAATACTATTATATTCAGGAGCACAGTGTATAGTACTATTATATTCACGAGTACAGTGTATAATAGTATTATATTCAGGAGTACAGTGTATAGTACTATTATATTCAGGAGCACAGTGTATAGTACTATTATATTCAGGAGCACAGTGTATAGTACTATTATATTCAGGAGCACAGTGTATAGTACTATTATATTCAGTAGTACAGTGTATAGTACTATTATATTCAGGAGCACAGTGTATAATACTATTATATTCAGGAGCACAGTGTATAATACTATTATATTCAGGAGCACAGTGTATAGTACTATTATACTCAGGAGCACAGTGTATAATACTATTATATTCAGAAGCACAGTGTATAGTACTATTATATTCAGGAGCACAGTGTATAGTACTATTATACTCAGGAGCACAGTGTATAATACTATTATATTCAGGAGCACAGTGTATAGTACTATTATATTCAGGGGCACAGTGTATAGTATTATTATATTCAGGAGAACAGTGTATAGTACTATTATATTCAGGTGCACAGTGTATAGTACTATTATATTCAGGAGCACAGTGTATAATACTATTATATTCAGGAGTACAGTGTATAGTACTATTATATTCAGGAGCACAGTGTATAATACTATTATATTCAGGAGTACAGTGTATAATACTATTATATTCAGGACCACAGTGTATAATACTATTATATTCAGGAGCACAGTGTATAGTACTATTATACTCAGGAGCGCACTGTATAATACTATTATATTCAGAAGCACAGTGTATAGTACTATTATATTCAGGAGTACAGTGTATAGTACTATTATATTCAGGAGTACAGTGTATAGTGCTATTATATTCAGGAGCACAGTGTATAGTACTATTATATTCAGGAGCACAGTGTATAGAACTATTATATTCAGGAGTACAGTGTATAGTACTATTATATTCAGGAGTACAGTGTATAATACTATTATATTCAGGGGCACAGTGTATGGTACTATTATATTCAGGAGCACACTGTATAGTACTATTATATTCAGGAGCACAGTGTATAGTACTATTATATTCAGGAGCACAGTGTATAGTACTATTATATTCAGGTGCACAGTGTATAGTACTATTATATTCAGGAGTACAGTGTATAGTGCTATTATATTCAGGAGTACAGTGTATAGTGCTATTATATTCAGGAGTACAGTGTATGGTACTATTATATTCAGGAGTACAGTGTATAGTGCTATTATATTCAGGAGCACAGTGTATAATACTATTATATTCAGGAGCACAGTGTATAGTACTATTATATTCACGAGTACAGTGTATAATAGTATTATATTCAGGAGTACAGTGTATAGTACTATTATATTCAGGAGTGCAGTGTATAGTACAATTATATTCAGCAGCACAGTGTATAATACTATTATATTCAGGAGCACAGTGTATAATACTATTACATTCAGGAGTACATTGTATAGTACTATTATATTAAGGAGTGCAGTGTATAGTACTATTATATTCAGGAGCACAGTGTATAGTACTATTATATTCAGGAGCACAGTGTATAGTACTATTATATTCAGGAGCACAGTGTATAGTACTATTATATTCAGGAGTACAGTGTATAGTACTATTATATTCAGGAGCACAGTGTATAGTGCTATTATATTCAGGAGCAGAGTGTATAGTACTATTATATTCAGGAGCACAGTGTATAGTACTATTATATTCAGGAGCACAGTGTATAGTACTATTATATTCAGGAGCACAGTGTATAGTACTATTATATTCAGGAGCACAGTGTATAGTACTATTATATTCAGGAGTACAGTGTATAGTACTATTATATTCAGGAGCACAGTGTATAATACTATTATATTCAGGGGCGCAGTGTATGGTACTGTTATATTCAGGAGCACAGTGTATAGTACTATTATATTCAGGAGAACAGTGTATAGTACTATTATATTCAGGAGCACAGTGTATAGTATTATTATATTCAGGAGTACAGTGTATAGTACTATTATATTCAGGAGTACAGTGTATAGTACTATTATATTCAGGAGCACAGTGTATAGTACTATTATATTTAGGAGAACAGTGTATAATACTATTACATTCAGGAGTGCAGTGTATAGTACAATTATATTCAGCAGCACAGTGTATAATACTATTATATTCAGGAGCACAGTGTATAATACTATTACATTCAGGAGTACATTGTATAGTACTATTATATTAAGGAGTGCAGTGTATAGTACTATTACATTCAGGAGTACAGTGTATAGTACTATTATATTCAGGAGTACAGTGTATAATACTATTATATTCAGGTGCACAGTGTATAGTACTATTATACTCAGGAGCACAGTGTATAGTACTATTATATTCAGGAGCACAGTGTATAGTACTATTATAGTCAGGAGCACAGTGTATAGTACTATTATATTCAGGGGCACAGTGTATAATACTATTATATTCAGGAGTACAGTGTATAGTACTATTATATTCAGGAGTACAGTGTATAGTACTATTATATTCAGGAGCACAGTGTATAGTACTATTATATTCAGGAGTACAGTGTATAGTACTATTATATTCAGGAGTACAGTGTATAGTACTATTATATTCAGGAGCACAGTGTATAGTACTATTATATTCAGGAGTACAGTGTATAATACTATTATATTCAGGAGCGCAGTGTATAGTGCTATTATATTCAGGAGTACAGTGTATAATACTATTATATTCACGAGTACAGTGTATAATAATATTACATTCAGGAGTACAGTGTATAGTACTATTATATTCAGGAGTGCAGTGTATAATACTATTACATTCAGGAGTACAGTGTATAGTACTATTATATTCAGGAGTACAGTGTATAGTACTATTATATTCAGGAGCACAGTGTATAATACTATTATATTCAGGAGTACAGTGTATAGTACTATTATATTCAGGAGCACAGTGTATAATACTATTATATTCAGGAGCACAGTGTATAGTACTATAATACGCAGGAGCACAGTGTATAATACTATTATATTCAGAAGCACAGTGTATAGGACTATAATATTCAGGAGCACAGTGTATAGTACTATTATATTCAGGGGCACAGTGTATAGTATTATTATATTCAGGAGAACAGTGTATAGTACTATTATATTCAGGTGCACAGTGTATAGTACTATTATATTCAGGAGCACAGTGTATAGTACTATTATATTCAGGAGCACAGTGTATAATACTATTATATTCAGGAGTACAGTGTATAGTACTATTATATTCAGGAGCACAGTGTATAATACTATTATATTCAGGAGTACAGTGTATAGTACTATTATATTCAGGAGCACAGTGTATAATACTATTATATTCAGGAGTACAGTGTATAATACTATTATATTCAGGAGCACAGTGTATGGTACTATTATATTCAGGAGCACAGTGTATAATACTATTATATTCAGAAGCACAGTGTATAGTACTATTATATTCAGGAGCACAGTGTATAGTACTATTATATTCAGGTGCACAGTGTATAGTACTATTATATTCAGGAGTACAGTGTATAGTGCTATTATATTCAGGAGTACAGTGTATAGTGCTATTATATTCAGGAGTACAGTGTATGGTACTATTATATTCAGAAGTACAGTGTATAGTACTATTATATTCAGGAGCACAGTGTATAATACTATTATATTCAGGAGTACAGTGTATAATACTATTATATTCAGGAGCACAGTGTATGGTACTATTATATTCAGGAGCACAGTGTATAATACTATTATATTCAGAAGCACAGTGTATAGTACTATTATATTCAGGAGCACAGTGTATAGTACTATTATATTCAGGTGCACAGTGTATAGTACTATTATATTCAGGAGTACAGTGTATAGTGCTATTATATTCAGGAGTACAGTGTATAGTGCTATTATATTCAGGAGTACAGTGTATGGTACTATTATATTCAGGAGTACAGTGTATAGTACTATTATATTCAGGAGTACAGTGTATAATACTATTATATTCAGGGGCGCAGTGTATGGTACTATTATATTCAGGAGCACAGTGTATAGTACTATTATATTCAGGAGCACAGTGTATAGTACTATTATATTCAGGAGCACAGTGTATAGTACTATTATATTCAGGAGCACAGTGTATAGTACTATTATATTTAGGAGAACAGTGTATAATACTATTATATTCAGGAGTACAGTGTATAGTACTATTATATTCAGGAGCACAGTGTATAGTACTATTATATTCAGGAGTACAGTGTATAGTACAATTATATTCAGCAGCACAGTGTATAATACTATTACATTCAGGAGTACATTGTATAGTACTATTATATTAAGGAGTGCAGTGTATAGTACTATTACATTCAGGAGTACAGTGTATAGTACTATTATATTCAGGAGTACAGTGTATAATACTATTATATTCAGGAGCACAGCGTATAGTACTTTTATATTCAGGGGCACAGTGTATAATATTCAGGAGTACAGTGTATAGTACTATTATATTCAGGAGTACAGTGTATAGTACTATTATATTCAGGAGCACAGTGTATAGTACTATTATAATCAGGAGTACAGTGTATAGTACTATTATATTCAGGAGTACAGTGTATAATACTATTATATTCAGGGGCGCAGTGTATGGTACTATTATATTCAGGAGCACAGTGTATAGTACTATTATATTCAGGAGCACAGTGTATAGTATTATTATATTCATGAGTACAGTGTATAGTACTATTATATTCAGGAGCACAGTGTATAGTACTATTATATTCAGGAGCACAGTGTATAGTACTATTATATTTAGGAGAACAGTGTATAATACTATTATATTCAGGAGAACAGTGTATAATACTATTATATTCAGGAGTACAGTGTATAGTACTATTATATTCAGGAGCACAGTGTATAATACTATTATATTCAGGGGCACAGTGTATAGTACTATTATATTCAGGAGTACAGTGTATAGTACTATTATATTCAGGAGTACAGTGTATAATACTATTATATTCAGGGGCGCAGTGTATGGTACTATTATATTCAGGAGCACAGTGTATAGTACTATTATATTCAGGAGCACAGTGTATAGTACTATTATATTCAGGAGCACAGTGTATAGTATTATTATATTCATGAGTACAGTGTATAGTACTATTATATTCAGGAGCACAGTGTATAGTACTATTATATTCAGGAGCACAGTGTATAGTACTATTATATTTAGGAGAACAGTGTATAATACTATTATATTCAGGAGTACAGTGTATAGTACTATTATATTCAGGAGCACAGTGTATAGTACTATTATATTCAGGAGTACAGTGTATAGTACAATTATATTCAGCAGCACAGTGTATAATACTATTATATTCAGGAGCACAGTGTATAATACTATTACATTCAGGAGTACATTGTATAGTACTATTATATTCAGCAGCACAGTGTATAATACTATTATATTCAGGAGCACAGTGTATAATACTATTACATTCAGGAGTACATTGTATAATACTATTATATTCAGGGGCACAGTGTATAGTACTATTATATTCAGGAGTACAGTGTATAGTACTATTATATTCAGGAGTACAGTGTATAATACTATTATATTCAGGGGCGCAGTGTATGGTACTATTATATTCAGGAGCACAGTGTATAGTACTATTATATTCAGGAGCACAGTGTATAGTACTATTATATTCAGGAGCACAGTGTATAGTATTATTATATTCATGAGTACAGTGTATAGTACTATTATATTCAGGAGCACAGTGTATAGTACTATTATATTCAGGAGCACAGTGTATAGTACTATTATATTTAGGAGAACAGTGTATAATACTATTATATTCAGGAGTACAGTGTATAGTACTATTATATTCAGGAGCACAGTGTATAGTACTATTATATTCAGGAGTACAGTGTATAGTACAATTATATTCAGCAGCACAGTGTATAATACTATTATATTCAGGAGCACAGTGTATAGTACTATTATATTCAGGGGCACAGTGTATAATATTCAGGAGTACAGTGTATAGTACTATTATATTCAGGAGTACAGTGTATAGTACTATTATATTCAGGAGCACAGTGTATAGTACTATTATAATCAGGAGTACAGTGTATAGTACTATTATATTCAGGAGTACAGTGTATAGTACTATTATATTCAGGAGCACAGTGTATAGTACTATTATATTCAGGAGTACAGTGTATAATACTATTATATTCAGGAGCGCAGTGTATAGTGCTATTATATTCAGGAGTACAGTGTATAATACTATTATATTCACGAGTACAGTGTATAATACTATTACATTCAGGAGTACATTGTATAGTACTATTATACTCAGGAGCACAGTGTATAGTACTATTATATTCAGGAGCGCAGTGTATAGTGCTATTATATTCAGGAGTACAGGGTATAATACTATTATATTCACGAGTACAGTGTATAATACTATTACATTCAGGAGTACAGTGTATAGTACTATTATATTCAGGAGTGCAGTGTATAATACTATTACATTCAGGAGCACAGTGTATAGTACTATTATAATCAGGAGTACAGTGTATAGTACTATTATATTCAGGAGTGCAGTGTATAATACTATTACATTCAGGAGTACAGTGTATAGTACTATTATATTCAGGAGTACAGTGTATAGTACTATTACATTCAGGAGTACAGTGTATAGTACTATTATATTCAGGAGCACAGTGTATAGTACTATTATATTCAGGAGCACAGTGTATAGTACTATTATATTCAGGAGCACAGTGTATAGTACTATTATATTCAGGAGCACAGTGTATAGTACTATTATATTCAGGAGCACAGTGTATAGTACTATTATATTCAGGAGCACAGTGTATAGTACTATTATATTCAGAAGTACAGTGTATAGTACTATTATATTCAGGAGCACAGTGTATCGTACTATTATATTCAGGGGCACAGTGTATAGTATTATTATATTCAGGAGTACAGTGTATAGTACTATTATATTCAGGAGCACAGTGTATAATACTATTATATTAAGGAGTACAGTGTATAGTACTATTATACTCAGGAGCACAGTGTATAATACTATTATATTCAGGAGTACAGTGTATAGTACTATTATATTCAGGAGCACAGTGTATAGTACTATTATATTCAGGAGCACAGTGTATAGTACTATTATATTCAGAAGCACAGTGTATAGTACTATTATATTCAGGAGCACAGTGTATAGTACTATTATATTCAGAGGCACAGTGTATAGTATTATTATATTCAGGAGAACAGTGTATAGTACTATTATATTCAGGTGCACAGTGCATAGTACTATTATATTCAGGAGCACAGTGTATAGTACTATTATATTCAGGAGTACAGTGTATAGTACTATTATATTCAGGAGCAAAGTGTATAATACTATTATATTCAGGAGTACAGTGTATAGTACTATTATATTCAGGAGCACAGTGTATAATACTATTATATTCAGGAGCACAGTGTATAGTACTATTATACTCAGGAGCACAGTGTATAATACTATTATATTCAGAAGCACAGTGTATAGTACTATTATATTCAGGAGCACAGTGTATAGTACTATTATATTCAGGGGCACAGTGTATAGTATTATTATATTCAGGAGAACAGTGTATAGTACTATTATATTCAGGTGCACAGTGTATAGTACTATTATATTCAGGAGCACAGTGTATAGTACTATTATATTCAGGATTACAGTGTATAGTACTATTATATTCAGGAGCACAGTGTATAATACTATTATATTCAGGAGTACAGTGTATAGTACTATTATATTCAGGAGCACAGTGTATAATACTATTATATTCAGGAGTACAGTGTATAATACTATTATATTCAGGAGCACAGTGTATAATACTATTATATTCAGGAGCACAGTGTATAGTACTATTATACTCAGGAGCACAGTGTATAATACTATTATATTCAGAAGCACAGTGTATAGTACTATTATACTCAGGAGTACAGTGTATAGTACTATTATATTCAGGAGTACAGTGTATAGTGCTATTATATTCAGGAGCACAGTGTATAGTACTATTATATTCAGGAGCACAGTGTATAGTACTATTATATTCAGGAGCACAGTGTATAGTACTATTATATTCAGGAGTACAGTGTATAGTACTATTATATTCAGGAGCACAGTGTATAATACTATTATATTCAGGGGCACAGTGTATGGTACTATTATATTCAGGAGTACAGTGTATAGTACTATTATATTCAGGAGTACAGTATATAGTACTATTATATTCAGGAGTACAGTGTATAGTACTATTATATTCAGGAGCACAGTGTATAGTACTATTATATTCAGGAGTACAGTGTATAATACTATTATATTCAGGGGCACAGTGTATGGTACTATTATATTCAGGAGTACAGTGTATAGTACTATTATATTCAGGAGTACAGTATATAGTACTATTATATTCAGGGGCACAGTGTATAGTACTATTATATTCAGGAGCACAGTGTATAGTACTATTATATTCAGGAGCACAGTGTATAGTGCTATTATATTCAGGAGTACAGTGTATAGTACTATTATATTCAGGAGTACAGTGTATGGTACTATTATATTCAGTAGTACAGTGTATAGTGCTATTATATTCAGGAGCACAGTGTATAATACTATTATATTCAGGAGCACAGTGTATAGTACTATTATATTCACGAGTACAGTGTATAAAAGTATTATATTCAGGAGTACAGTGTATAGTACTATTATATTCAGGAGTACAGTGTATAGTACTATTATATTCAGGAGTACAGTGTATAGTACTATTATATTCAGGAGTACAGTGTATAGTACTATTATATTCAGGAGTACAGTGTATAGTACTATTATATTCAGGAGTGCAGTGTATAGTACTATTATATTCAGGAGTACAGTGTATAGTACTATTATATTCAGGAGCACAGTGTATAGTACTATTATATTCAGGAGCACAGTGTATAGTACTATTATATTCAGGAGTACAGTGTATAGTACTATTATATTCAGGAGTACAGTGTATAATACTATTATATTCAGGGGCGCAGTGTACGGTACTATTATATTCAGGAGTACAGTGTATAGTGCTATTATATTCAGGAGCACAGTGTATAATACTATTATATTCAGGAGCACAGTGTATAGTACTATTATATTCACGAGTACAGTGTATAATAGTATTATATTCAGGAGTACAGTGTATAGTACTATTATATTCAGGAGTACAGTGTATAGTACTATTATATTCCGGAGTACAGTGTATAGTACTATTATTTTCAGGAGTACAGTGTATAGTACTATTATATTCAGGAGTACAGTGTATAGTACTATTATATTCAGGAGTGCAGTGTATAGTACTATTATATTCAGGAGCACAGTGTATAGTACTATTATATTCAGGAGCACAGTGTATAGTGCCATTATATTCAGGAGCACAGTGTATAGTACTATTATATTCAGGAGTACAGTGTATAGTACTATTATATTCAGGAGTGCAGTGTATAGTACTATTATATTCAGGAGCACAGTGTATAGTACTATTATATTCAGGAGCACAGTGTATAGTGCCATTATATTCAGGAGCACAGTGTATAGTATTATTATATTCAGGAGTATAGTGTATAGTACTATTATATTCAGGAGTACAGTGTATAGTACTATTATAATCAGGAGCACAGTGTATAGTACTATTATATTTAGGAGAACAGTGTATAATACTATTACATTCAGGAGTACAGTGTATAGTACAATTATATTCAGCAGCACAGTGTATAATACTATTATATTCAGGAGCACAGTGTATAATACTATTATATTCAGGAGCACAGTGTATAGTACTATTATATTCAGGAGTACAGTGTATAGTACTATTATATTCAGGAGTACAGTGTATAGTACTATTATATTTAGGAGTACAGTGTATAGTACTATTATATTCAGGAGTACAGTGTATAATACTATCATATTCAGGAGCACAGTGTATAGTACTATTATATTCAGGGGCACAGTGTATAATACTATTATATTCAGGAGTACAGTGTATAGTACTATTATATTCAGGAGTACAGTGTATAGTACTATTATATTCAGGAGCACAGTGTATAGTACTATTATATTCAGGAGTACAGTGTATAGTGCTATTATATTCAGGAGTACAGTGTATAATACTATTATATTCAGGAGTACAGTGTATAGTACTATTATATTCAGGAGCACAGTGTATAGTACTATTATATTCAGGAGTACAGTGTATAGTACTATTATATTCAGGAGCGCAGTGTATAGTGCTATTATATTCAGGAGTACAGTGTATAATACTATTATATTCACGAGTACAGTGTATAATACTATTACATTCAGGAGTGCAGTGTATAGTACTATTATATTCAGGAGTGCAGTGTATAATACTATTACATTCAGGAGTACAGTGTATAGTACTATTATATTCAGGAGTACAGTGTATAGTACTATTATATTCAGGAGTACAGTGTATAGTACTATTATATTCAGGAGCACAGTGTATAGTACTATTATATTCAGGAGTACAGTGTATAGTACTATTATATTCAGGAGTACAGTGTATAATACTGTTATGCTCAGGAGAACAGTGTATAGTACTATTATATTCAGGTGCACAGTGTATAGTACTATTATATTCAGGAGCATAGTGTATAATACTATTATATTCAGGAGTACAGTGTATAGTACTATTATATTCAGGAGTACAGTGTATAGTACTATTATATTCAGGTGCGCAGTGTATGGTACTATTATATTCAGGAGCACAGTGTATAGTACTATTATACTCAGGAGCACAGTGTATAGTACTATTATATTCAGGGGCGCAGTGTATGGTACTATTATATTCAGGAGCACAGTGTATAGTACTATTATATTCAGGAGTACAGTGTATAATACTATTATATTCAGGAGTACAGTGTAAAGTAGTATTATATTGAGGGGCGCAGTGTATAGTACTATTATATTCAGGGCACAGTGTATAGTACTATTATATTCAGGGCACAGTGTATAGTATTTTTATATTCAGGGGCATAGTGTATAGTACTATTATATTTAGGGGCAAAGTTTATGATACTATTATATTTAGAAGCATAGAGTGTGGCATCATGAGAAATTTAATCTTCATTTATAGATGCGGAAATGTTGGAAAAGTGAGGAGCTGAAGAAATCTGAGCTGCAAACTGCAGAAATGCACCGTGCCCGGAAGAGGTATGGGTCGTGCCGGGCAGAGGTCTGGACCGGATGGAGAAAAAAAGAACGAAAAATAATCTGAGACATCACCTGTGAGACACTCAATGTAAATGTTTATTCTCCCTGTGACTGATCAGTACTGTAGTCACTGTATGATCTGCAGCAAGATGACGGATGGTAGCATTCCTTTTTGTTAAATAGCAACTCCCAGCATATCCTAACCATTGTTCAGGCTATACTGGGAGCTGTTGTTTTATGTCGTACAAATTTATACAGCAGGGGTTAAACTGAATTTGCAAATGGTCTCTGTACTGAACTGTATTTGTTCTGGTTCTGTATATATGTACTGAGCTCGGTTCAGTTGCTGCATATATGTACTGAGCTTGGTTCTGGGGCTGTATATATGTACTGAGCTTGGTTCTGGTGTGGTATATATGTACTGAGCTTGGTTCTGGTGTGGTATATATGTACTGAGCTTGGTTCTGGGGATGTATTTATGTATTGAACTTGGTTCTGGGTCTGAGAAGGTAAATATATACAGTAAAAACTAAACCCAAGAAACCATGGAGGAATCTCAGTTTTTTCCAATTCAGCCATTATATGGTACGGTACTTTAAATGGTGCCAATAAAAACTACAACTCGTCCCGCAAAAAAATAATCCTTCACACACCACTCCATTGACGCAAAAATAAAAAAGTTCTAAAGCTCCTGACCATTTTAGTGTCTCAAAATATTCTGCTTTCTCTCTTCTGTATGGCTCATTCTGCTTTTACAGCTAATTCAAAACCGTGGCCGCCTAAACAGAAATCTGCAAATATATACGGTACAGCGTCTTCAAAGTTCTGTCTTCAGAGTTCGGGGGGGCCCAGACTTGAAACAGTGCCTGGGGCCCATGGTACCTTTAATACCCTTAATAACCAATATTTCTATTTCAATGTTCAGGTTTCCCGGTACCTCACTGGCCACTTTCAGAGGCACTAGTTTAACCCTTTAAGGATGCAATCTATTTTGGGCCTTCAGGATGTAGTGATTTGTTTTAGTTTCTTCATCACTGCTTTACAAAAGCCATAACTTTTTTATTCTCCCATCCATGAAGCTGTATGACGGCTTGCTTGTTGCGGGACAAGGTATTTTTTAATGGCACTATTTTGAGGCACATATAATATATTAATTAACTTTCAGGGTATGTTCACATGCAAAGTAAAAAACGGTTGAAAATGACGGAGCTGTTTTCAGAGAAAACAACATCTGATTTTCAGCCGTTTTTGAAGCTGAAAAAGTTTTTTTAGGTGTTTTTTGAGCTGTTTTTCTATTGACACAATGAAAAACAGCTCTAAAAACCGCCGAAGAAGTGACTTGCTCCTTCTTTTTACAGGGTGTCTTTTTAGGACAGAAACATCCCGAAACAGCAGCGTAAAATAACGCCCCGTCTGAACTAAACGCCGTTTATCCCATTGAATGGGCAGATGTTTGTAGTTGTTTAGCTACCGTTTTTTCAGGCATATTTCAAGGCGTTTATGCCCCATAATGAACCTGAAAACACAGCTTGTGAAAATACCCTCATTCTGCTTTTTTGGAGGGGAAGGGAAAAAATTCGGCCATTCTATCATTAGAGTGATGACTAATGCATACATCCGTTTAAGAAAAAGAGTCACAGTAAGGGTATGTTCACACGTAGTGACCAAAAACCTCTGAAAATACGGAGCTGTATTCCGGCGAAAACACCTCTTGATTTTCAGACGTTTTTGTAGCAAGTTTTTCGCTGCGTTTTTTACGTCCGTTTTTGGAGCTGTTTTTCAATGGAGTCAATGAAAAACGCCTCCAAAAACATCCCAAGAAGTGTCCTGCACTTCTTTTGACGAGCCGTCATTTTACGTGCCGTATTTTGACAGCGACGCGTAAAATAAAGGCTTGTGGGAACAGAACATTGTAATTCCCATTGCAAGCAATGGACAGATGTTTGTAGGCGTAATGGAGCCGTTTTTTCAGTGCGTGTGAACATACCCTAATATGACACAGTCTAACCGTATTATTGTGGTGTGAGGGAGCATAGCAGAACTTAAGAATTTCTGATCACAATTCAAAAGGGATTCATGAGGATAACCAAAGTAGTGGAGGATTACTTTTTTGGGAACATTTTTCCTTTGAACATATATTCAGGGTTGGAACTAGGTGCACATGGGTCCTTGGGTGACAAAATCACTGTAGATTCCCTGTCCACCCCACCCTTGGCTTGACAACCATGGAGAAGGTTTAGTCGTCTCCATGGGTACCCCAAGCCCAATGAGCCCTGTTATCTGCCCAGGTTTGCAAGTAATTTAAGTATTGACTGGTACTCAATAATTCATTTATAAAATGTTTTCCTCTATTGCTTTGGATTTGCACATCCACTATATAAGAGCTGTGCCTGGCAGCAAGTTTCAGATTTTTTGGGGGTATATTACAGAGGTTGTGAGCTATGGACAACCACAACATTAGCTGTACTCCACTATAAAATATATTATTACTTGACTCACAAGCCCACTATATTGTCACATAACCCGACAGACAGGTTATTACAGGTAGGTTATGACTTTTTGGCACTTTATTATTTAAACTCAGTGGAGCAAATATAATCCTTGCAGTTCAGATAAAGTAAGTTTGAGATGAGGCGCTTGCCTCATATTCCAGTGTCTTTGGAAGGTAACTATTGCATTATATGATCTCTACAGTGATTTGTGTGTTGGTGGGAGGCCTGCGGCATTCTCTGGTTCAATGTATTCACAAAATATACGCTGAGTGCCTACAATCAGTGATTGCTGGTTAGAATATGTGAAGGTTTAAGACTTTAGCAATAATGAATACTTATTGAGGTCTCTATGACTAGGACCTGAGTACCTTACTGCATTTAGTTCTTTCTGTTATATATTTTCTATTAGCCCTATAGATTATTGTAATTTCACAGAATAAGTATATGTCAACAGGAGAATGAAATTTTCTCTCCTGCATTGTCTCCCCTGCACTAATAGCTCTAAAGGAAGAGATTGGAAGAAGACGCTAAAAACTTCCGTAGTCTGGGACAGTTTCACTGTCACAAGGCCTATCTATATTACTAAACGATACTTTTTCTATGTCAGTGCATAGTAATTCTTCCATTGAAGGTTTTTATTATGTTCTACTGCTTGCAACAACGTTTGGACAGACTTAAAGAGTTGTACAGAATGAGAAAAAAGATCTCCTATTTTTTTCAGAAACAGCACCACTATTGTTCACGGGCTATGTATGGTATTGCAGCTCAGTATCATTGATTCCCTTTTTTTGTAATACTGGCCTCCTAGCTGCAAAAGTGGATGCTCAGATCACCAGAGTGTGCATATTAATAACTAGGCAGGACTTCGCAGACTACAGATGATTTAAAGGGGTTGCCCCGGGAAGATCATTTATCACCTATCCACAGGATAGGTGATAAATGTATGATTACTGCAGGTCCGACCACAGCGCTCAGCTATCACCGTTAGTCCAATAGAGAATAAATGGGGCACAGTGCTCACATGTGTCCACCGCTCCATACAAACGGGAGACACGGGACTTTCGTTCTTGTAATCACTGGGGTTCCCAGCGGTTGGACACGCAGCGATAATACATTTATCACCTATCCTGTGGATAGGTGATAAATTATTTTTGCGGGACTACTCCTTTAAACCATGAGTTATGAGAGATTATTGAAAACTCTACCTGAAGCTACATTTTCAGCTTTGGAAGATACAAGTCCAAAAGTAAGTGAAATGATACATAATGCAACAAAATAATTGTCCCTGTTACAAATACAAACAATGCAGATCCTGCTATTTATTGTATATATTACTGTGTGTAAATATTGTAATTTGTGGTAACACAAGCACTTTATATGTTTATTGATTTGGTTACTTATGAGCCACTTCCTTATCACTATTTGTTAATGAGTTATATTGTACTTATCCCTGCCTTGTTCTTCTTTATAGGAAATGCATGAGATGTTAGACAATACAAGTGATGTCATATAACTAATAACCTTGTCAGTGCGCAGAGTAATTAGCATTGACAGTCAATGACTCCTCACTTTTTCATTTCTACTTTACAATAAAATAGGATTTTGTCTTACAAGAAGGTCTCCGTCTCCTGCTTGTAACTTATTAACAAGTGTGACAAATGTTTCATTGCTACATGGAGTAACATTTATGACATCACTAATGTACTGCACCTTACCTAATGTTTTTACAACTGCAACTCTGTCAATACTTCTACATAGAATCAATGCCTATAAGGAAAATTTGGCTATGGGCGACAAGCAAAGCAGGCGCCCCACCACAACCACCACCACCTCCACCTGCCAATTTTCTTATATTTTTCACCCCACATCATATCATCATACACTGCCATGATAAAATCTTGCTAATACAGCCCACATAATTCTACCATATAGTGCCTAAATAATAGTGCAGTGTTCAAATAATACTACCTTAAATAGCCCACATTATACTGCCAATTCCCAAACAATACTAGGTAGTTCCTTTAGCTTGCTGACAACCTATATGGCTGCTATTATTACCCCCAGCGCTGTGGTCACCCAGCTTTCCCTTTTCCTTTCCCGTCCTAAATAGCAAATCTACCTAGATGAAGTGATATATCGTCTGCTTCCATATTGCTTTATAACTAGGCTGTACAGGACAGAAGGAAAGATCGGTGACCATCCCTATGATCTTAATTGGCGACTATATTGTGGTCATTTAGCTTTTCATAGGATAGATGATCAATGTATGATCGATGAGGGACCCACTAGTCCCGAGTCCCCGGTCCTCCACACTTGCACAAATGAGGTGAGTAGGCATTTGAATGGAACATCGATCAAGCATGCTGCCCCTCCATTCAAACTCTATGGGACTGATGGCCAAGCAAAGTGGCTAAGACCCAGACATCCAAAATTTTGACACCCCTGATCAGGCATTTACTTAGTATCACCAAATATTGTCTAAATGCGGCGACACAATCAATTGAAAATGTACCTGATCGAGTCTCACAGTTACATACGGTAAAGATTTGCTGTTCACATCTGGTCTGTCTTCATTTTTTTTTAAATTTATGAGCATAAATAGTGAACATGTGATAAGAAGGTGTCATGTGTATATTTACTGACAAATACTCAGTCACGCCATCATCAACATTAAAGCGAATCTCAGAGGGAAAGTGACAATGTATAAAGGAAAGGCCCTTTTACACAGGCCAATTATCGGGTAAACAAGCGTTCATAGAAGTGTGTAAACAGGGCAGCGATCAGCAGATGAATGAGCAAACGCCCCATCATCTGCTGGTCGTATTGTTTAAAAAAAGGAAAATATTATTGTTGTTGGCAGCACATCTCCCTGTGTAAACAGGAAGTAGCGCTGCCGACATGATGATAATGTATGGGGACGAATGATCGGAGTAACGACCGCTCGTCCCCATCCAGAGCTCCGAGTGACAGGAGCAAACGAGCGCCGATCAACGTTGTCTCATTGATCGGCGCTTGCTGCACCGGCCAAAATTGGCCGGAGTAAGAGGACCTTAGCAATGCATCAATTGCTACTACAGTAACAGCAACAGATTAAGGACATGCACTTCAGACTACAAAGTGCTGCATTTATTATGTAAGTGCTTTTCTTTTACTGTTAAATATTGGTCTTGTTATCAGAGCAGATCCAGTAGACTGGAGACCCCCTTTTAGTTGAAGTATATTATTACTTTATGTCGAGTTAGGATTTATTATCCTTTGTAGAAATAAGTTGTATGGGGGTTTTCCCACCATGTACATTTATAGAATTTTGCTCCTTCAGCGTTGGCATATTGACTATAATGGGTTAACCATGTGACCCCCTAAGAAAACCTGAGCAAGCCAGATAGGGGAAGGGTGAGAATCTGCTCAGACAAGTGCTGTGACCCCTTAGGGCATGACCACACGTGGCGGATTTCCTCCGCAACTGTCCGCATCAATGCCGCACAGAATCTGCGTCGCAGATTCTGCTGCGGATCTGCACAAAATGTGCAGAAAATTGATGCGGACTAGCTGCTGCGGACTGCGGGAAAAGTGCTTCCCTTCTCCCTATCAGTGCAGGATAGAGAGAAGGGACAGCACTTTCCCTAGTGAAAGTAAAAGAATTTCATACTTACCGCCCGTTGTCTTGGTGACGCGTCCCTCTTTCGGCATCCAGCCCGACCTCCCTGGATGACGCGCCAGTCCATGTGACCGCTGCAGCCTGTGCTTGGCCTGTGATTGGCTGCAGCCGTCACTTACACTGAAACGTCATCCTGGGAGGCCGGACTGGAGACAGACGCAGGGAGTTCTCGGTAAGTATGAACTTATAGGTTTTTTTACAGATACATGTATATTGAGATCGGTAGTCACTGTCCCGGGTGCAGAAACAGTTAACTGCCGATCGCTTAACTCTTTCAGCACCCTGGACAGTGACTATTTACTGACGTCTCCTAGCAACGCTCCCGTCATTACGGGAGCCCCATTGACTTCCTCAGTCTGGCTGTAGACCTAGAAATACATAGGTCCAGCCAGAATGAAGAAATGTCATGGCAAAAAAACAAGACGCATCCGCAGCACACATAACATGTGCATGACAGCTGCGGACTTCATTGCGGAATTTAGAATCTCCATTGAAGTCAATGGAGAAATTCCGCCATGAGTCCGCCACTGCTCCGCAACAGACAGAGCATGCTGCGGACACCAAATTCCGCTCCGCAGCCTATGCTCCGCAGCGGAATTTTACGCCTCGTCTAAACGAACACTGCTAAATTAAAGTGTAAGTCAATGGACAAACGGCACCGCTGCGGATTAACGCTGCGGAGTGTCCGCAGCGGAATTTAAGTGAAATTCCGCCGCGTGTGAACCCGCCCTTAGTCTAAGTCCCAGCGGTCAGACCTCCACTGACCTTACATTACATCTGCTGTATATATACATAGCGGAGAAAACCTTTAATGATTATAGACCTATGGAGTAAAATGAAGCATATCTAACACTCATTGAAATTAATAAGCATCCATGTAATGAACACGTGATAGCTGATCTTTGCAGGTTCACGTTCTGGCTAATAGGGGAGAGGTCCCATTGCCTAGGCCTTATAGCGCTTATGGAAAGGGGTTGCCCAAAGCTTACAACGCCCTTGCAGTTTCCCTAAGATGAAGATAAGGTGATCCTAAGGCCACGTTCAGACGTGGCGGAATTGCTGTGGAATTCCACTGCGGACAGTACGCGGTAGAATTCTCCAGCGGACGTTTTTTACATTTGTTTCTATACATTTTTAGGAAAGTTAGTTCAGATGTTGCGGAAAACTCCGCTGCGGACCATAGGCTGCGGTGCAGAATTTCCCCTCCGCAGCATGCGCTGTCTGTTGCGGAGAAGAAGCGGAATTTCACTGCGGATTTCAGCCTTTGCAATGCAAAAACTGAAATCTGTGGCAAGTCCGCTGTGATATCTGCAACGTCTGAATTACCAGTCAAATATGCAAATATTGCTGCAGATTCGTTGCGTAATTGCCCCAAATCTGCACCAACATTTGCAGCAGAAAAACTCTGCCACGTGTGAACGTGCCCTTATAATATATTTTCTATACAATATTTCCCTAGTATGTGTCTGCTGTGCTGATGGAGGGCATAGGTGGTGATTACATGGCCAGTGCCCTGTCCTAATACTGATAGCTGCCACTCATAATAATGTTTATGGGCAGCTTTACATTATGACAGTTGTTGTTTACGTGACCATTTCATGAGCAAATACACATGAGCGTGCGGCAGGTAGGTCCCTTCTTCCAGGAGAATTATTTTCTTCTCTAATGAAGCCAAGAAACCTACAGAGTGTTTTTTCCAGACCCTTATCGACGCACACCCTGTTCCCAGCGCTGTCCTCCCAGGCCGCAGAGAATTGGGTTTTTCTTTCTCAGCTTTATAGATGAATGTTTTAGGGAATTGTTTGATTAAAGCTTTGTGACAAAGCGAGGGCTGGGGCCTTCATCTGAGCAAAGTTCAGACCTGTGAACTCTTGCTGACTTGTGTGAGCCAACAGAGAAAGGGAAAGACATACAGGCATTTCTATATACAGACAGCCAAGTATAGACAGACAGCCATGCACAAACATAGGAAACACTACAAAATTCCACCGACCTATTGACGTACACAGACGGACACATGAGTGGAAAATACAGGTACTCAATAATTCACACAACCAATAAAATTTATGATACCATATATACAAGCAAACCGTGTTATGAGGCAACCTAAGTTACACCGCATTTCTATAGGATTTTCTATTTCTAATTGACTTCCATCTGAAAATACAGCTCATGAAACTTTTATTGCAGGGGTTGTCTCATGAAAACATCCTCCTTCATAATGAAGTCAGCTCGGCGATCAATTGTTATCGTCGGGGAACTCGTGGGCGACCACACTATTTTCCTGCAGCGGCCACTGCAGGAGAAATGTAGCATTACATGCTGGCCATTTAAATTAAATTCTATCCATGTAATGCATGGAAGCGCCCAGTCCAACTGACCGGATGCAGCTCTTACAGAGCGGCTCACCTCTCTGGCACTTTGAGGGGGTCCAAAGCAGGTACTGATGGAACAACCCATTTAATAAAGTTGTTTTTTTTCCCAGAAACAGCACCACTCTTGTCCATGGGCTATGTCTGGTATTGCAGCTTATCTGCATTCAAGTGAAAAGGATTGAGCTGCAATAACAGATACAGCCCATGCACAAGAGAGGCGATGTTGATGGAAAAAAAAGTTTTACTAATTCTGGGCAGGCCCTGTACATTGCACAATGTCATAAATTTAATTTCACCCCTTATTTGCACTATAATAATAGGGAATTTATTTTCAAATTGATTTGTGAACTGACTTTTTGATTTTGGACAGTTTCTTTCCTGTCTATTTATATATTTGTACCTTCTTATAGATTATATGAACCCATTGCTTTTTTTCTAGGCGTACAATCATATACAAGTGTGACAATATAATACATTATCCTACGAAGATATTTTACACTCGTTACACAATTTTATTTTTATGCCTTTTTAACACATTTTGTTATGTATCTAGATGGAAAAAAATGAATGGACCAATTATAAGTCAATAGGATATGTCACAAAATAGATCACAATGGATTTGTCTTATCCATCATGATTCCTGCAAAAAGTGTAAGCCATGAGACCAGTGGATATGTATAACATTATTGATATATGTTCTTCATATGCGTCCAGCACTGCAGAATATGTTGTTGCTATGTAACTACCAGGTGAGAAGTAGATGTGAGCGGAGTTGTAGTTTGAAGATCTTGGGGCCTGCCGTCTCCTTCACAGACGACAACTTTATTCTGTATAGACTCTACATGTAATATCAGAACTAGTAAACAGCTCTGTAGAGGAAGATTACATACAATGTACAATCAGCATGATATATCACTGTGCCTCCACACTGCCTGTATATAGTGCTACTGTTCTCTTATGCAGTATATGGGGCCTATAGGCATCTTTTTCCTGGTGACTGCAATGGCCATCCATGTGGACGCCTGGAAAAAGCCAAGCGCAGATGGAAGTGGCATTTTATATCAGTATATCAGCATTATATGTCATTGAAGTAATAATTCTCAGTCCTGTAATAAATAAATCCCCCATTCCATACAGTTCTTAGTATCAGATCTCTCAGCATATTCTAGATGCTCCAGACAGAGCTAAAGAAAATCACTTCTATCCATATTATAATGTAACATCATATCAAACAGACACATACTTTACAATTCTATAACTTTAACTCTACATACCACTCTTAAGTCTGTCTATCTATCTCTCTGTCTCTCTGTCTGTCTGTCTGTCTCTCTATCGCTATCTATCTATCTATCTATCTATCTATCTGTTTAAAATATATCTATATATTATTTATATATTTGTTTAAAATCTATCTCATATCATCTATCTATCTATCTATCTATCTGTCTATCTATCTATCTATCTATCTATCTATCTATCTATCTATCTATCTATCTATCTATCTGTCAATCAGTCAGTCATGTATCTATCTATCTATCTATCTATCTATCTATCTATCTATCTATCTATCTATCTATCTATCTATCTATCTATCTATCTATCTATCTGTCTGTCGCTATTGCATGTATGTATCTGTCTAATGTGTTTCTATTTATAATCTATCTATCTAATTATCTTTATATTTATCATCCATCTATCACTATTTTTCTATGCATGTTTATATGTATTATGTCTAAAATCTCACTATTTATTATCTATCTACTTCTACACATTATCAAATATCTATCTAACATCCATCTAACGAATCATATTCATATATATATATACCTACTAATTATCTATCTATTATCTATACCTACTACATGATCTATCTATCTATCTATCTATCTATCTATCTATCTATCTATCTATCTATCTATCTATCTATCTATCTATCTATCTATCTGTCCATCCGTCTATTTGTCAGTCTGTCTATCTATCTGTCTGTCCATTACTGAATGGGAGAAGAGCACATACATTGGTTGCCGCATTGCAGAGAGGTGACACACAGGGAATCACAGACATAGTTCTTTGCAGTACAATACACTTAGACCCTGCATTACTCACCTGTCCCCCCTCTTGTAGCACACTCATATCACACAGAAACCTCTGTTTTTGTGATATAGTTGCTGTTGTTTTTTTTAACACAAAACACATTAGAAACTTTCACTGTAGTTTGACACTAGATGGAAATATTGTTGAACATGATAACACAAAGTGTCTAGTGTGTGTGTATGTGTGTGTCCCTTTTATGTGTTATCCAGTGTATCCATCCTCCCGAGCAACAATACAGCAACTATATAGGAATATTCTTCAATGAAAAGACACTGATGCTGGGAACTCAGTGATCGGACCTCCATCCTCTCTCCTAGAATTCCCTACATAATTCTGCAACCTTGTGCAGGTGCAGTGAATGAAGCCTCCACTCTGCTGAGTGCTGGTGCAGTGAATGAAGCCTCCTCTCTACTGAGTGCAGGTGCAGTGAACGAAGCCTCCACTCTGCTAAACGCTGGTGCAGTGAATGAAGCCTCCTCTCTGCTAAGTGCAGTGAATGAAGCCTCCTTTCTGCTGAGTGCAGGTGTAGTGAATGAAGCCACATCTCTGCTGAGTGCAGGTGCAGTGAATGAAGCCTCCTCTCTGCTGAGTGCAGTGAATGAAGCCTCCTCTCTGCTGAGTGCAGTGAATGAAGCCTCCTCTCTGCGGAGTGTAGTGAATGAAGTCACCTCTCTGCTGAGTGCAGGTGCAGTGAATGAAGCCTCCTCTCTGGTGAATGAAGCCTCCACTCTGCTAAGCGCTGGTGCAGTGAATGAAGCCTCCACTCTGCTGAGCGCTGGTGCAGTGAATAAAGCCTCCACTCTGCTAAGCGCTGGTGCAGTGAATGAAGCCTCTTCTCTGCTGAGCATTGGTGCAGTGAATGATGCCTCCACTCTGCTGAGTGCAGGTGCAGTGAATGAAGCTCCAACTCTGCTGAGCGCTGGTGCAGTGAATGAAGCCTCCACTCTGCAGAGTGCAGGTGCAGTGAATGAAGCCTCCTCTCTGCTGAGCGCTGGTGCAGTGAATGAAGCCTCCACTCTGCTGAGTGCTGCTGGTGCAGTGAATGAAGCCCCCACTCTGCTGAGTGCAGGTGCAGTGAGTGAATGAAGCCTCCACTCTGATGAGCGCCGGTGCAGTGAATGAAGCCTCCACTCTGCTGAGTGCAGGTGCAGTGAATGAAGACTCCTCTCTGCTGAGCGCTGGTGCAGTGAATGAAGCCCCCCTGGTGCAGGATGTGTTGCGTCTATTATAATACATGACGTGTGCTTCTTTTCAGATGAGTTTGTCATTTTATAGGAGTCGTTATCTATGGCTTACATAGGACTGCAGATAAATCTGTTGCACCATCTTATCCCCGTTATCACAATAAACCAGAGGTAAAAAAAAAAAGAGGAAAAAAGTCACATTCATCACCTTTTGCATCTCTATTTATGTTCCTGTATTCGTTTGAAAAGAAAATCCAAGTGAAGAAAAGAGTTAACCCTTCATTACATTAATACTGAAAGATATTTGCAAATAAATATTTTATTTAACCTCTACGTGTATTTTAAAATGAAAAGAAAACTTTTCTCTTTTTCAAAGCTATTGAGGTTTTCTATATTTTCTTCTGTGTCTTTTATTTTTTGTATTTAATCATTTTTATTATTCTTGATGCCTAATGAGGATATAATCGGGCTGGAAATGACATACAGATTACTCTTCAGCTTGGTGTAGGACTAAAAATCCCAGCACGACCATTATCTGTAAAGTAGTAAGAATAACTGAACCTTTATTTTTTTACATCTTCTCATTCTCGGAAATAAAACTCGATTCATTATGCGTGTGTGTGTATATATATATATATATATATATATATATATATACATACATACATACATACATACATACACACACAATGGAAAAGCAGCAGTACTCACAATGCAATTCCAAGATGGTCTCAGGTGCAAGCAGGTAATCCCGATCCAGGGGATATAGATCAATATTGAAGAAAATCCCACAGCACTCCGTGTTAGTGAAAAAAATGGTGGTTTATTAAGCCAGCACAAACTGCAACGTTTCCGTCCTGCTATAGGAGCTTGATATGCTTGATAAAGGTCCTATAGCAGGACGGAAACGTTGCAGCTTGTGTTGGCTTAATAAACCACCATTTTTTTCACTAACACGGAGTGCTGTGGGAATTTCTTCAATATATATATATATATATATATATATATATATATATATATATATATATATATATATATATCATAATCAGCATGTAATAGTAATTAGAAATTAACGAAAGATTTGTCTAATTTTCTTTTGCTGTCCTTGGATGTCTAAATTTTTTATATATATATATTAGAATATTTTTGTTACAGACAATATATGTATATAAAATGGCAATTTCGCTATAACCAGTATATTCCTTTCTAATCCTTAAATTATAATTCATTCTAGCATCATTGGCTTTCACCTGCTACTAATGTATATGGGTGCGTGTATATAAGGTATATATATAAAGTATATATATAAGGTATATATATATAAATATTTATATTGTGTGTGTGTGTGTATACTGTTTGTTATTAGTGTGTGTACGTGTATGTCTATATATGTATATAGGCATATATACAAACTGCATAACACAGAAACCTTCATCTTCAGGAACACAGATTCATCCCTCAGTTCTGTATTTATAGCTTTGTTTTTATTTATTTTTGTTTGTTTTTGCTTTTTAAAAATCAAAATATTTTAATTACAATTACATTTATAAAATTAAACTTATTCTGAACAATTTGCTTTTTTTTATTGAACCATTATTTAAACCATTTCATAAGAAAACCAAAGCGGGGGAGAAAAAAAAAAACACATGCAATAAATTACGAATATCCGGGAAGAACGAATAATCATCTCCATAAAAAATAACCGAGTAAAAACAATAAAGAAAAGACCCCCCTGCTCTCGTCTGTCCCTTGGGGCTATACAACCTGTATGTATTTTTAGATATGGGAACAGTCAGATAGGGTTTGTGGTGACCCCAGTAGAGACTTATTAAGTGACCTATGTTTCTTTGTTTAACACTATAAGAAATAAAATACAAACAAATACAATAAAAAGAAAAAAAAATCATTTATAGCAAAGCTAAACCATCAGTGGGATGTATTACTGCCAGACTAAAACCAGTATGGCATAGCCTCAATATCCAGTTATTCTTCCCAGTAACAAAATGAAATCCAGCTCAGGTCACCCAAGACTCGAAGCAAAGTAGAAATGTAACTTTTTCACAGCACAAATGTCCTTCACAATTTTGGAGTAAATATATATAAAACCATAATGTGATATTTCTCTTCCAATTATTACTGCCCCAGAAACCCCCGTGTGTAAACGTGTCTAGAAACTGATAGACATTTAGCATTATATACAGGATAGACAGTTTCTTTAAATACACCCCGACGCAGCTTTAGTTGACCTCTGTGCTTTATATTACATGGACAGATCTCCAAAAACTGCAATTCTTCTTTCTGTTTAAAATAATATTTTTTCTGAAGCAATAGGTTAATAAAGTAACAGTCTTAAAACAGTTATATAAAGGCGGGGGTGGTATTTTCCATCACAGTCTGGGATGATTAGGATGTATTAAGGACTGGTCTGGAGTAGACCCCTTGATAGTATGTAGGCTCCAGTGCTGAAGGTTCTATAGTCCCTCTTCCAGACATAGAAGTACTGCCAAGGGCCATGGCTGGCAGGCCCCCACTATATGAGGAATAGTGCTGCAGAGCCTGTTCATAAGATTTGTAGTCCAATTTGTGCTGTTGCTCAGGAGAAGACATCAGGTTGTTGATGGAGAAGGGGTGATTGAAGGAGTAATGGGGGTCTCCTTTGAGGTGGAGATGGGACTCATGGACTAAAGAGTGAGACGTGTGAGAGGGTATGGGTGATGGACCTCCTGGCAACTGTGGCTTCATGTCTCCATTAGAACCACCGTGATCCAGAGATTGTGGACTGCTGGATGGATTGGACATGGAGGAATTACTGTCCATTTGACTGGACTTGCCATGTACCCGGTGTAAGGGAGATGAAGAACCAGACTGATCCTTCCTGCCATCCTGTGCCCCTTTGCCACCCATTTGCTTCTCGCATTTAAACCTCTTCTGCCTGCGGAGATAACAGCCATTCTCAAACATGTTCCCGGAGTCGGGGTGCAGTGTCCAGTAGGAGCCTTTACCAGGTTTATCTGGGGACCTGGCCACCTTAACAAAGCAATCATTAAAAGACAGAGAGTGCCTGATGGAGTTCTGCCATCTCTGCTGGTTCTGTCTATAATAAGGGAAGAGGTCCATGATCCACTGATAGATCTCACTGAGGGTCAGCATTTTGCTCGGTGCCTGCTGAATGGCCATGGTAATTAATGAGATGTAGGAGTAGGGGGGCTTAGCATGGGGGTAACTTCTCCGAAAAGTTTTAGTGTCTCTGGTCCTGTTTATGTTGGAAGGGGCATAAGCCATAGGGCTCATCCCTGAGTTCATGCTAGAATAAGGGCTTAGACTGTTCATAGAGGCTTGCTGAGCCGACATTGCGTTCATATTGCTAGGGCTGAGAGCGGTGCCCATTGTCGACACTCCAGATGCCATGCCATTCATACCCGTGGAGGATCCAGCACCCATTCCCGACATGCCACTGGGACTCAAGCCTGGTGCTAGTCCTGAGTTGGCATAGGACATGTTAAAAGATCCTGGTGTTATGTTGTTGCTGGAGCCCATATTATTCATGGTCATGTAAGAGTTCATAGGTGCCAATCCTTGAGTCATGTTGTTAACCGGGACTGAATAAGCCTGGTGGTATAGCAAGACATACATACAGTCAAAAACATGTCAACGCAGAAATATATTATCAATGCTCTACACCATTAAAAAAAATATATGTAAGACATGTTTTCCTATTATGCCGAAAGTTATCGTTCTATTAGATACACGGTGTCTATTATACTTATTTTATTACACAGCATTGTCACCCCCTATAAAATACGAACCAAATCCCAGTCTACAGTATATTTGCTCATATGTCAAATAATGTAATGTATCAGTGTTAAATACTAAATTATCTTTAAATATTTATGACAAAAAAATTAAAATCATTCTGCTGGTGCTGCTAAGAATAATAATAATAATAATATACAACAATGACCATAAATAATATGTGTATTTTTATGGGTTTACACACTATAATGAGAATTATTAGTATTTGTTTCCTTTTGGGGCAAAGACAATAAATATATTTACTTATGGACAGCAATTTGTTTATCTCACTACGTGTCCTACATCTAAATGTATATAAAAGACAATGGAATAATGTGTGACCATTAAATTGTCATTATTTATTGCAGAAATACGTTTACATTACAAATAAATGATCACCCGACCACCCCAGTTGCTCAGTTTTTTTGTCCTGACTGGTAAGATTATCCATTCACCTACCTTGTGTGTGTTCACCTTTATGCATAGAATGTTTCATTGTTACCTAATTCACAGGTATACAATGTAATCTCCTAACTCCAGATAAATGTTCATTAGACATTGTTCAATTCTGGAGTTACATTGAATGTCCTATTGTATTTCACTCACTATAAACAATAAGGTCTTGGATTTAACACCACATATAGGTGACAATGATTACCTGGCTCCCTCACAGGATAATACATTGGAATTGTTCTCCATAATGAGAACATGCATGGAGGTTCTCGAGTTTCCGTGATGAGGACGCAACAATGTATCAACCATTTATTATTACTATTATTATTATTATTAATAATACTAATATTACTACCAGTACTAATTGTTTATATGGATAGAACATTGAATCAATGTGAATCAATGTGGTCGTGCAAATGATCTCAAAGTTTGGTCATTTGAGATTGTCCTATAGTATTGTCTCTGCCTTTACCATAATAGCTCATATATCAAATACACTAAATTAGATTACACCCGAGGAATGATCACAATAGGAATGTTGAGTTATAGTCTGTGAGATTAATGGGATTATCACTGGGCATAAAATTAGGAATTAGGAGCCTATTGTGAGCGCTACTCCTTATCTTGAGCACAGGAGAGGTGACAGTTCTACCTATAAAGTACCATAGGGTACTGGAAGTTTTTAGTGTTAGTAAACTAGAATCTAACCTAGAATAATGACTGGAAGAAACATATGAAATACTTCATATTACATTAAAGTCTACTAGATCAGAGAAGAACCTTCATATTAGATTAGGGTCTACTAGATCAGAGAAGAACCTTCATATTAGATTAGGGTCTACTAGATCAGAGAAGAGACTTCATATTCTAATCTATTAGGGTTTACTAGATCAGAGAAGAAATTTCATATTAGATTAGGGTCTTCTAGATCAGAGAAGATCCTCCCTATTAGATTAGGGTCTTCCAGATCAGAGAAGATCCTCCCTATTAGATTAGGGTCTACCAGATCAGAGAAGAACCTGGCTGAAACATATTGAAAACGTACACTATAAGAAATATGGCTACACCTACAATCCTTATAGTAACATATGAAGGGAACCTGAAGTTTCAGACATCAATACATTTGTTTAAAAAAAAAAAAAGGATCCCTAAGGGAACAGACTTTGAGATGCGGCAATTATCTAGAAGAACTGGTCCAACCTCAATGTTCTACCTACTTGTGCTAGAACTGAAATGATACAAACTAATGCGACTAGTAGTTAGAAGGAGTTTACTCTTCAAGATGTCAGGGAAGCTGATCTATACTTCTTTACGTCCCAATGGACGAGAATAGCAGTAAATTTAAGGAATCCCCCTCTTACCTCTTGAGTCTCCTGGTAGTAGTTGCTCCAGTCTGTAGTCTCATGTCCTTCCATTTTTACAATTCCTAACATCCTGGATCCCAAGTGCCTAAGTGAAACATTCAGCCCACTAGTCCAAGAAGTGGAGGGCGGAAAGCGACAGGGAAGGTGACCAGTAGAAGGGTAGATTGACAGGCTGCTATGTGCCCCCTAAATCACACGGCAGCAGGAGGGGAACTGGGAATGTGCAGAGTGAGCTGATGTGGATCTTACGTTGAGGAAAGGACTTCCCTCTTCCTTGTCTCCCCTCCTCTTCTTCCACACTCCCTCCTTCCTCACACACGTCTCTCCATGAGCTGGCTGCACCTTAGTACAGCATAGAGAGCTACACCTGTTTTGCACCCATGGGAGAGCGTACTGAGCAAAGTTCTCTGAAAGGGAGGCCCCAGGTATAGAAATGTGTATACAGGTGACCCACCCCACTACTAATAATAAACCAATAGTAAAGGGAGGTAAGGAACACCCTCCTCCTCCTCCTGCTGCATGACATGTCCTCAAGCTGTGGAGAGAAATTCACACAATGTTTTACTGCTAAATTAAATGTATCATTTCTGTATTAAGAGTGGGTTGTTGAAACGGAATAATAATAATAAAAACAATAATAGTGATGATGATAATAATAATAATAATAATAATAATAATAATAATAATAATAATCATAAATCTAATCATAATATTGATCATAATAAAAAAACATAATTCTCATAAAAATAGTGATGATAATAATAGATGATGATAATAATAATCTTAATAATAGTGAGAATAATAGTAATAATAATAATAATAATATTATTATTATTTTTATTATTCTAATCTAGTAGGCTATTTTCTTTTGTTCTAATAAACTGGTAAACACACACACACACACACACACACACACACACACACACACACACACACGTAGGTTGTCTATATGTAGTTGTTGTTGTTATTATTGCAATATTATTTTCGTATGTTAAATCTGAATCATGCCACCATTTTATATTTAATTTATAGTATATTTACAAGTAGCAATATATATATATATATACACACACACACACACACACACACACACACACACACACACACACACACACACACACACACACACACACACACACACACACACATATATATAGATTTATTTTTTTATTTTTTCTGATTCTACAGACCACATGGTGAGTAGAAGGCATTAGAGAGTTTTTGGCTTATTGTCCCAGGCTCAGTGGTTGGGGAACTACAAGTCTTAGACACTCTTTCTTGGAGTTTTATTCTCAAGACAGCTGTTTAGAAATGGGGGACATTTTCTGTATACAATCAATGTAGTAGTAACAAAGGGCATAGCCATAGTGAATACTCACTGCTCTCTGTAACTGTTCTTTGTAAACAAAGGTAAAAACAACCACAACACAAATATGAACCTCAAATATTCACAGTCGGTCACACATTATCTGCACAAGCACACAATTCACACTTAACGAACGATTAAATGTAAATAGATGCAAATTCATTATTTATTAAAAGGAAAGGTCAGCTCTCACATCATGAGATTTGCATATTTTTGTTGCAATTTTGAAGGTCTCAGCTGCGAAGGGTTTAATAACATCTGTTACAGGGTAAATGCATTATTTGTATAGGCACTATATTTATTTTCATTCATATTTAATATTTCACGATTGG
This sequence comes from Rhinoderma darwinii, assembly GCF_050947455.1. Classification (NCBI taxonomy): domain Eukaryota; kingdom Metazoa; phylum Chordata; class Amphibia; order Anura; family Rhinodermatidae; genus Rhinoderma; species Rhinoderma darwinii. The sequence goes on from NC_134698.1 coordinate 56,021,284, forward strand.
AAAAGGAAAAGGTGATATGATATATATATATATATATCTGACCACTAATATTGTCCAGAGCACTACACCACATTAACTAATTCAAACTACATATAAGAATGTCAATGAATATAGAAAAGACAAAGATATAAATAACAAAAATATTTCACAGTAAATCAAACGTTAGATATTTTACATGTTCACCATTAATAAAAAAAAATTACTACATTTACGTTAATATTCATAGAATATTTATGGTTTTAATAATTACCCATACAAATCCAATTTATTGTTTTATTCTGAATTAAAAATAAGTACAAATTTCGGCAGGAGTGATTAAGTATTTTTTTTATTTTTCATAATGTATTTATTTTTCATTTAAATTATTATTATTTTATTTCAGATAATTTTTTGAACGCGTTTCTAGTACAAAAAACAACAACAAAAAATACAAAAAAAGTCCCAAACCCTAACAGCTGATTGTTTACTCAGGTGAAATGAAGAGTTGACACAACGAATGACGAGACACATATCCACACTGATGGTATCATACAGCACAGGACAGTATGTCATGTATGTAGTATTAACCCTTTGTGCTCCTTTATTTGTTTTTCCAGCTGCAAAACTTTTGTTTAATGTGCTGTGGATAATAGAATTGCGAATGCCTTGGAATATTCCTCTCTCATAAGGAGCCAATGCAGCACAGAAGAGAAGAATCTGACGGTGATCTTAAGAATAAGCATTTAAAATCAGAGAAGCCTGCAGAAGCCCTAGTTAAATGTTAACTGGATCACATCATAAATCCCTTAACCCATTCCCTCCTTACTTTCTCAAGGGGTAAGAATAATTTTTCTTTAGATAAATATGCAATGCTGCTTATTTGTATGCACGTACTATATATTATGGAGTCTGGGTTCATGATGAATACAGGGCAGGATTTATAATAATCTTACTCCCTTAGTACCACAGGGGCCTGCAAGACATGGTGGAGCCTCCTGTGCTCATCTGTCAGCACCAAACTTTTGAACAAAAAGTGGCATGTGGAGTACTTGAATTTAAGGTGCAGCTCTGGCACCTAATAGGTTAATGCAAACAGAGCTTGGGAATACTTAAAGTATTTTTTTATGTGTAAGAGAACTAGGGGTTATAATGCAAATAGAGTTTCTGTTGTTTATTTCTTAACAATTTCTTAATTAACCTGTGCATTTCCAGAACAGTGTGAGACTGTGAGAGTGAGACATCATAGATTGGGGTGTTATGTATTTCATGTTTTTTTTCTTAATATATATTTTTGTTTTGTTTAGCTGTATGTTATATAGTTACTTAGTGATTAATATTATCTATCTATCTATCTATCTATCTATCTATCTATCTATCTATCTATCTATCTATCTATCTATCTATCTATCTATCTATCTATCTATCTATCTATCTATCTATCTATCTATCTATATGAAGAATCCTGCTAGCTCTGAAGCAAGCACATGGTTCTAAAGTAGAGCACTACATTTTATATTAGTTTTAATAAAGTGCAGACTGCTGTGTGATTAAATAAAACTAACGCTAACCTGAACAAATACATGTATATATTTTTTAATTTTGTAACAACTGAATCTAAAATCAAACTTTTTTTATTATTATTATCCCTTAGATGCAATAACTTCTTACAACCTGTAGGTGTTACCTGCTTCAAGGTATGTGGACAACAATTAAATTACTAAGTTTGCAAATATTTATCTTTAGACAACACATTCTAAAAATAATCAGATTTTAATAATATTTCCCTTTTATGTCCAGGAAGAAGTTATGGGAAGATCAATAAAACAACATTGTGCAGATATTTTATTGTGTGGCCCTGTCGTCTGCATAGAATTTTCTTCATTAGGTATCATAAGTGTTGCCATCTTCTAAGCGGGCACATTCATATTGGCATATCTTACCAGTATAATGAATCTTGATTTCATAGGTCTACATTGAAGCACAGATGTAAAGCCATTTTCTAGAAGTTTCATTGTTTGTCACCATCCAACATGGTTGTCTTCACTGTATAGACATGTTTATTATCAAACAAATCCAAGTCACTGTAGTTGCAATGTTGTAATCATTGGAAACCATGCTTCTATTTACCCAGGTATTAGTTTTTTCCTGCTGAAGTATGGTGAGCTATTTTTGTCATGGTCTGTTTTCAAGATAGCCATAGTTGTTGCCATAAATGTAATTTTTTTTTAGGAAAACAATGAGTGATCGGATTTACTTCACACGTTTCCAGTCTAAGCTTCCAGTTCTCATCAGCTAGTGAAATGCATTTTCTTTGAATTTACACACTCAAAATAGCAATATGGCTTCCCCATAGGTTGTGACATACATGTGTGGTGTGGTCAATAGTTACGTCTGTGGTCAACATTAGTTTAGATATTATACTTGTCGGTGTAGGTTTTCTCCGGCTTCTCCGATTTCCTCCGACATTTTAACAATATATTGATAGGTTACCTGACTTTATATGAATTTGGCTCCAGTGTGGGAAACTTAGATTGTGAGCCCCATTATGGGCAGGGACTGATGTGAATTGTGACAATCTGTATCCATTGCGGCCAAATATGTTGGCGCTATATAAGCAGTAGGAGTTAAGAAATAAATATACGTGAATGCTTATATACTTGCTTATATTATTTTTAGATGTATCTCTTTCAAGCTGACCAACATTATGTCATACAGAATAAAAAAAACACAAAACAAAACCTTGTAAAAGAATAATAAATAAAATAGAAACAAAAGCATCACAGCAAATATTACCCTGCACACTTAAAATACTTATATCTTAATACCCCATCCAAAGAAGTATAGGTTTTTGCAGCCCCCCCCACACCCTGTACCCGAGACACATGCTCTGCCAGCCATCTCCCAATTGTGCCCTTGTTTCAGCTTTAATGTTCTAATTGTTACATTATTCTGTATTGTTCCATATAACATATTGATCGTTGTTTATTATATGCTGTGGTTTAACCCTTTAAATTCCTAGGTAAGGGTGGCAGCAGGTGCTTGTTTCCATTGCATCCATGAATGGGTTAAAAGTTCACAATCCGGGAAACTCCAATAACTTACTACCACAGCCACCATCATGTATAGAAAAGGTCACTCTGTTCCACACGGGAGAGCAAACAATATGGAAGTGGGCTTTAGAATAGAACAGGGTTAAATACTCCAGATAGATGCAGCCAAAGAAACGCAGAATGTAAATAATGGGAAGTAATTGGGGGGGCTGGAATGTGAGCAAACCAGTGTCCCCAAGGCTAAAGTAAACTGCAATGCAAAACAATGCAAACAAGCCCCTCAAACAATGCTGACAGTTATCGAACTGCTGGCTCAGAGGTTACAAGATCCTGAGGTTATTTTCCCCCTTCAGCTCTAATATAATTGAAGAACTGTTGACTCTTGGTAAGAGAAATCTTTGTGTGTGTATAAAATATCTGCAAAGTCCCAGCGCCTCCTGCTGATCAACATCAACCCAGTGTCATAGTTGTACGCCTCACACTAGTGTTTTCCTTTACAATGGTTTTTATGCATATTTTATTTGGCAAAAACAAAAAATTTAAAGAAAAGGCCCTATCTCTGCATCTCATTTACTTATAAAGGATACAAACTGATGCCAAAATGCATTACTCTGCATATGCTCCATCACAATCCATTTTTGTACAGGACTCAAACAGGTGCAGCATGGTAGAGTTTAGGGTATACACCTTTTATCTGGGGGATCAATTTCCCCCACCTTAAAACAGCCTGGCATGGGTGGAATCAAAGCTGGCCTTAGGGACGTACGACCTGTGTGTTCATACAGTTGCTCCTGGCATGGGTGGAATGAGAGCTGGCCTTAGGGGCATAAGACCTGTGCAGTCATACAGATGCTCCTGGCATGAGTGGGATCAGAGCTGGCCTTAGGGGAGTACGACCTGTGCGGTCATACAGTTGCTCCTGCTGAAAAGGGAACCATAGATGTCCTGGCAGCCGAGACTTGTGACCGCAATGAATCTTAGGGCTTATTCAGACGAACGTATAATAGGTCTGTGCAATGTGCGTGATTTTCACGCGCCTCGCATGGACCTATGTTAGTCTATGGCCGTGCAGACTGTCCGTAAGTTTCACGCGGCGTGTGTCCGCTACATAAAACTCACGACATGTCCTATATTTCTGCATTTCTCGCGCATCACGCACCCATCGAAGTCAATGGGTGCGTGAATATCACGCGCACCACACGGAAGCACTTCTGTGTGACGCGCGTGATTCGCGCAACAGCAGTAAAAAGTATGACTGAAAACAGAAAAGCACCACGTGCTTTTCTGTTTACAAACATACAAACAGTGTCATAATGATGGCGGCTGCGCAAAAATCACGCACGGAGCTGTTAAGTACCTTTTGCGTGTGCAAAACGCCGCTTTTTTTGCGCGTGCAAAAAGCACACGCTCGTGTAAATCCGGCCTTAATATTGACTTATAGCAGTAGAATTTATACATTGCATAGCTGTTGTTACTTTATGTATTTGGTCACTGTATAATGATATTATTGGAGCACTGTACTGTGATATTGTGTGTATGCATTATATTATTTTTGCAGTGTTTGGTGGTAGTGGTGTCACTGTATAGCATTGTTATTTAGGCAACTGTATGGAAGTGTTCTTTTGCCATTGTATGGAACTGATCTTAAGTTACCACACTGTATGGTGCTTTTGCTTAGGCACTGTTGGGTTATTTGCAAACGGCATAACAGTCACAAGATAGGGGTGCAGAAGATACTGCGCCAGGCACCATCCGATGTAAAGCCGGTCCTAGATGGGGTCAACAGACCAAGATGCTTACTAATCTGGCCCTTTATTGATATAAATGACCACAGCCCCGCTAGATGGAGAAGTGTGAACTCACCCATACATAAATCCATTGTGCAATCTTTGATCCATCTGTTGTTCCCCCATTTACTTTAATAAGAGAGAAAAATGTAGGATTAAGGTCTGATTCACACGTGCGCTGCGCATCTCGAACATGAAAAACTGCCGTTTTTCACGTCCGAGGTGCATCCATGCTCAGGGCTGCGGGACGCGATGTCAGGCATCCCCCATAGTTGAGAGTCCGTGGAGGGATACGTGATGTGTGAAAAGAACGGACATGTCCTATTTTCGCACGGACCCTTCAAACGTTCCGTTGAAACAACGGCTGTGTGAATGGCCGTCCCACGGACGTTTACCACACTCGTGTAAATAAGCCCTAAGGAGGGGGGGGGGGGCGTCAAATATTTGTAAGTGACTGAAAAAAAAACTGCTAAGTAAAAAATAGAAACGGGTCATTTTATGTAACTGATGTCCAATCACTTTGAAACAAATTCTCTCCTCCAAACAAATGATGTTTAGACATGCAATTATAATGTAATATATTATATCATGTTTTGTGTTTTTTTTTTATTCTAGCTGTGGCCCTGTGTCTGGTTATTAGACTGAGGACATACAGAGATGCAGCACTAATTGTCTTTAATGGTAATACCAGCTTGCATCTGCAAAAGTGTTACCCATGAAAGGCCATTGATTCGTGGCCAACATGGTAATATTTGTAGTGGCTTACATTGGGCAAGGGGAGTATTTCTTGCAAAGTGTAATTTGGACCTGCTCACAAATACGGAGTCCAGAAGTGCAATTTTAGTTTTGAGGGTGAGAATATTTCAATAAAATGATGGATTAAGAACCAGCATTTACTTTGGTTTATTGGTTTTAGAAGGGGCACATAAAGTTAACTTTACCCAAATGTACTAGCAATAACATGTTACATAGAGGTAGTCCCTGGCTGATGTTATGGAGCTGTGAGTTTAGGTTTCCTCAGGCCATTCCCAGTAGGTAGAGGTAGTGTGCGCAGCGCTCTGCTATTCTGCAGTATTGATAGCATTACAAAGGAAGTGGACACCAGGGGCATTGTGGTTACAGCAACCTTCTCTGCTCCACTTTATGGTTGGAGATAGCAGTATGGATAAACAGGCATTAGGTCCACCTAATCTGGAATAGGGTCATGTGGTTATGGGCCTGCACATGAAAGGGGCCCTCGGTGTAATTTCTGGTATGAGGACCCCCCTCCACACTAGGACCCTATGTTCTGCCAACAGTCCCTTTTTTGAAGGACAGAGACTGTTCTAAAAGTGAAAGAAGTTGCAGCTATACAATATAATTGAGTTGCCACCAGGCCGGTAAACCACCTGCCCAGCGGGTAATTACACTGGGAGGCAGGTAAAAAAATATATTTTTTTTTCACCTGCATTAGCAAGTGCTGGTCTTTTTGTTTAATAAAACAGTGCATGCACAGTCAGCGTACTACCTATCTGGATTGGATACTATGCCATTGCCAGGCAATGCAGCGCTAGGAACATTAGACATGTCAGGTCTAGGTCAGGTGTAAAATTTGTGCTGGAAGGCAAGGTAGCAGCGAGCCAAAGAGACTCACATTCAGCAGCTGGACATGGGCATACGGCCGAGGTCGGAGGATTCTGACTGAGTTACAGGGAGTCCTTGTCTGTCTGAGGCTCCCAGACTACTCAGTTTGAAGTCACGTCCCCCACTTTTTAGCCATGCTGGGGTGTATTTACACATCCTTGTTTTGTCACGTTTTTGTCACGATTTACGCAAAATCACAGCAAGAAATGGCACAAACCTGGCACGTGTGAATACACCCTGAATCTGGCTTGTATTTTGAGTTGGAAATGGTGGCAACTATAAAACATTTACATACCTTAAAGGGGTTGTCTCATGACAGACATTTTTGGCATTTCTGGCATATCCCCTACTCATTGTGCTATGCTGTTTCTGTAACTCCCATTCACTTCTATGGGAGTTATGGATACAGCGTAGCTCAGCGAGCTCGACTGTTTCCAAAATCCTATCCTGCTCTGTATTGACTTCAACAGGTGGGACAGGGTCGGGGGACCGTTGCTCGGAAGAGATGCGCAGGTCCCAGAGGTGACAATTCCTTTAACCTTGAATCAACAAATTATAGATTTTTGGGAATCTGTGTACAAAGGAAAATAAATTAAATCTTTATTCTATCTGCTAAGATTTGTCCAGGTCTGGATTTGGGTCTTTCCTCTACTTTCTTCCCTTTTGTCACTCTTTGTATTCTTCTTATCCTGTTGGTTTGACAATACTTTCTCCTTATACTCAAGTGTCTGGATGTGGAACAAGTGGGTTACATTATTCTTTTGTAGTCCATTGGTGTAGCTTAGAGGTTGGCGGGGCAAGGGGTTCCAACAAGCCACTTTGCCTTGTCCATGGTATTTAGATGCAGAAATATCGCAGCAAACTGTATTTTTGCCCTGGGTGAAGGTAAACCTAGTTACGACCAGGGCCGGCCTTAGGGGTGTCTGACCTGTGCCATTGCACAGGGCGCATCACTCCAGCAGGTGGAATGGGGCGCTGCACTGGCTCCCTTCCCCTGCTTGTGTTCAGAAGTGCCCGGGCCCGGCAACTCAGCAGCAGCCTTTCTGCCTGGGTGTTTCTTCTCTCAGTGGTGTTGCTACCGCTGCAGCAGCCATAGCAGCGACCCCGGGCATAAGGGCGCCGGTGCCGCCTGCCAGGATGGGCCCGTCCATGCCCGGTGGCGCCGCTAGCAGCCACGACGCCACATTCAATAGTATCTGCGTCTTGCATATAGTACACAGATACACTATTGAACACTATAGCAGAGCAGGGTCCTCGCTCTGCTATCTACTAGGCTACAGGATCCCTGAGCAGGCCGGTGTGATGACGTCACTGGATCACACCGGCCTATGCAAGAATCCCGTCAGCGTTGTGGAGCTGCCCCATTTGTCATGGGAACTGGCCTAGGTGAGTAAATTTTTTTTGTTTGGGGGGCTGTATGGCACTGTCTACAAGGGGGAGGTGAGGGCTATATGGCACTTTCTACAAGAGGGGGGTGGGGCCTGTATGATACTATCTACAAGGAGGTGGGGGCAGTATGGCACGGTCTTCAAGGGGGAGGTTGGGGTTGTATGGCACTGTCTACAAGGGGGAGGTGGGGGCTATATGGCACTGTACACAAGGGGGAGGTGGGAGGCTGTATGACACTATCTACAAGGAGGTGGGGCTGTATGGCACTGCCTACAAGGGGGAGGCGGGGGGCTGTATGGCACGGTCTACAAGTAGAGAGTTGGGAGGCTGTATGGCACTGTCTACAAGGGGGAGGTGGGGGGCTGTATTGCACGGTCTACAAGGGGGAGGTGGGGGCTGTATGGCACTGTCTACGAGGGAGAGGTGGGGGGCTATATTGCACGGTCTACAAAGGGGAGGTGGGGGTGTATGACACTGTCTACAAGAGGGAGGGGAGGGCTTTATGGCATTGTCTACAAGGGGAAGGTAGGGACTGTATGGCCCTGTCTACAAGGGGGAAGGTGGGGGCTGTACGGCACGGTCTACAAGGGGGAGGTGGGGGCTGTATGGCACTGTCTACAAGGGGGAGGTGGGGGGCTGTATTGCACGGTCTACAAGGGGGAGGTGGGGGCTGTATGGCACTGTCTACGAGGGGGAGGTGGGGGGCTATATTGCACGGTCTACAAAGGGGAGGTGGGGGTGTATGACACTGTCTACAAGAGGGAGGGGAGGGCTTTATGGCATTGTCTACAAGGGGAAGGTAGGGACTGTATGGCCCTGTCTACAAGGGGGAAGGTGGGGGCTGTACGGCACGGTCTACAAGGGGGAGGTGGGGGCTGTATGGCACTGTCTACAAGGGGGAGGTGGGGAATTATCGCAGTGTCTATGGCATTATACAGTGTGGGGGGCCACTAAGCGGACATTATACTGTGTAGGGGCACTACAGGGGGCAATATATTGTGTGTGGCACTTAGGGGGCATAATACTGTGTGGGCACAATTAGGAGGACAAAATACTGTGTCCTTGAAGGGGTTTTAATATATTATTAAATATTATTATTATACTGTATGGGGGGTACTAAAGGGGCATTATACTGTGTGGGGGCACTATATAGGGCATTATACTGTGGGGCGGCATTATACTTTTTTACAGGGCATATTTTTTATGATAGGGGTGGGGTGCCGAAAGATAATTTTGCACGGGACGCCATCTATCCAAAGGCCGGCCTTGGTTACGGCTCCATACATTATCTTATAGATGCCAGTAGAGGAGTAGGATGCATAGCGGACTGGGTTTCTATAGTAACACAGTAAACAAATGCTTAAAACCTATGAAAAAAAAACTGTCTTAAAATAGTTTAAGACAAAATACATTTGAGTAAATTTACTTAGGACTGATAATTACATTACACTAAACTGCTTGTTGTGCTCCAGTTCACTGGAGCATACAGCAGTGGCTAAACTGTTTATTGTAGTGTGGACGTAGACCTATATATTTGTCAGAGCTACAATTAAAACCCCACATTCCACATTTGTATATCTACACACCTACCCAGGGTATCAAGTGAAGGTAAAAAAGTCCAATACCAAATTTTAAATAACATACATGCAACTCCTTACATAATTAGAAATGCTCCTTACAATCAAATAAATAACTTAGTGGAAACTTATATGGCAATTCTGACTACTTATGAAGCAGTATTGGGGTGAGCAGAGTTTAAAGTGACAGTTATTTTTTTAAATAAAAATCTGATTCAGTGTGATTGGTGCAACTTTGTAATTACATTTTATTAAAAATTATTTTTACTTTTTCAGATACAGCTGCTTTGTATCCTGTATACAGAGCAGCTGTATCTAGCGCTGAATGCCGTATCTGTCAGGTCAGCGGCATGACGGGTTCAGTGTCAGCGGGTCCTGTGTTCTCTGACACGCAGGATCAAGCTGTTACAGATCACATCTAACTTAATAACTTAGATGTGATTGATAACAGGCGGATCCGGTGACATGCAAGACCCACTGACTGAACCCTTCAGTCCCGCGGAACTGGCAGATTCAGGTCTAAGCGAATGATACAGCTGCTCTGTATAAAAAATACATAGCAGCTGTATATCAAAAAGTAAAAATAATTTTTAACAAAATGTAATTAGGAAGTTGCACCAATCACACTGATGCACAATTTCAGAAAAAGAAAAAATAATGGTGTCAAAGGTATACATAGCCTTAAGGATAGTCCTCCTACCACACAGAATGCTGCATGCCAATATACAGTATACATTTGTGATATTCATAAGAGTAGCAGAACAAATTATGTATTGAAATTTGAACTGTCAACTTTTGAATTACGGTGAATATTGTTTAACTGAAACAACTGCTTGTAAGCAATGTTCCCTCAGTCTTGGCAGCTCCTGAGCGGGGCAGTTAGGGAGCAGGGCAAGTCTCCATCAATGGTGGGCGATCTGATGACCAAAAGTAATACCCCCAGTAAACACTAATATAGCAACTAAATAAGAGAAGAAGAAAACGTTTGAAATAAGTTTTAATGACTTTTTAAAATACTATTATATTAGAAGTCCAGCAGTAAAATAAACAGTTATAAACACCAATTATAGGCATCAATGAAAGAATCCTTCATTACACCACTGTCCTTATAGATAGTGCCACACAGACCCCCTGTAGATAGTGCCACACAGATCCCCCTGTAGATAGTGCCACACAGATCCCCCTGTAGATAGAGCCACACAGGTCCCACTTGTAGATAGCAACACATCCCCTCCCTGTAGATACTGCTACACACAGCCCCCCATAGATAGCATCACACGCAGCCCCCCCAGAGATAGTGCCACAGACAGCCCTCCCGTAGATAGCGCCTCAGACAGCCCCCCCTTGATAGCTCCACAGAAACTCCCCCCGTAGATAGCGTGACACAGCCACCTGTAGATAGCGACACACCCTCCCTGTAGATAGCGTCACACACAGCCACCCCGTAGATAGCGCCACAAAGCCACCCTGTAGATACTGCCACACACAGCCTCCCCCTGTAGATAATGCCATATAGCCAACTTGTATATACTGTCACACAGCAATCCCCCTCTCCTTGTATATACTGTCACACAGCAATCCCCCTCCCCTTGTATATACTGTCAAACAGCAATCCCCCTCCCCTTGTTTATACTGTCAAACAGCAATACCACTCCCCTTGTATATACTGCCACACAGCAATCCCCTCCCCTTGTATATACTGTCACACAGCAATCTCCCTCCCCTTGTATATACTGCTAAACAGCAATCCCCCTCCCCTTGTATATACTGTCACACAGCAATCCCCCCTCCCCTTGTATATACTGTCACACAGCCACCCCCTCCCCTTGTATATACCGTCACACAGCAATCCCCCTCCCCTTGTATATACCGCTAAACAGCAATCCCCCTCCCTTGTATATACTGTCATACAGCAATCCCCCTCCCCTTGTATATACTGTCACACAGCAATCCCCCCTCCCCTTGTATATACTGTCACACAGCCACCCCCTCCCCTTGTATATACCGTGACACAGCAATCCCCCCTTGTATATACCGCTAAACAGCAATCCCCCTCCCTTGTATATACTGTCACACAGCAATCCCCCTCCCCTTGTATATACTGTCACACAGCAATCCCCCTCAACTTGTATATACTGTCACACAGCAATCCCCCCTTGCATATACTGTCACACAGCAATTCCCCCTCCCCTTGTATATACTGCCACACAGCAATCCCCCCTACCCTTGTATATACTGCCACACAGCCCCCTCCCCTTGTATATACTGCTACACAGCCCCCTCCCCTTGTATATACTGCTGCACAGAAATCCCCCTCCCCTTGTATATACTTTCACACAGCCCCCTCCCCTTGTATATACTTTCACACAGCCCCCTCCCCTTGTATATACTTTCACACAGCATTCCCCCCCTTGTATATACCGCTAAACAGCAATCCCCCTCCCTTGTATATACTGTCACACAGCAATCCCCCTCCCCTTGTATATACTGTCACACAGCAATCCCCCTCAACTTGTATATACTGTCACACAGCAATCCCCCCTTGCATATACTGTCACACAGCAATTCCCCCTCCCCTTGTATATACTGCCACACAGCAATCCCCCCTACCCTTGTATATACTGCCACACAGCCCCCTCCCCTTGTATATACTGCTACACAGCCCCCTCCCCTTGTATATACTGCTGCACAGAAATCCCCCTCCCCTTGTATATACTTTCACACAGCCCCCTCCCCTTGTATATACTTTCACACAGCCCCCTCCCCTTGTAAATACTGCAACACAGCCCCCTCTCCTTGTATATAGTGCTACAAAGCAATCCCCCTCCCCTTGTATAAACCGCCAAACAGCCCCCTCTCCCCTTGTATATAGTGCTAAACAGCAACCCCCCTCCCCTTGTATATAGTGCTACACAGCAATCCCCCCCTCCACAGCCTCCTAAAAAAAAGGATTGTACTTATCTTGCCCCGCTGCCGCGACAGATGGATCGCTACACTGCCTCTCCTGAGGACGCACATACAAGTGAATGTGGCTGTCGCTAGCACCGCAGCCCCCTCCGATGCTAGCGACGCAACTACATCTGCCCGTGACAGTGCGCAGGCTTTAAACTTTAGTGAGCGGGCGGACTGTGGAAGGGAACACTGCTTGTAAGATGAGGACTCAACATACTGCATCACCTTATCTTAAATGCGTGTTCTAGGATTAGAAAAACATGGCTGCTTTCTTCCAGAAACAGCGCCACACTGGTCCACAGATTATGTGTGGTATTGCATCTCAGCCTCATTGACTTCAAAGAAACTCAGCTGCAATACCGCACATAACCTATGGACAGGTGTGGCACTGTTTTTTGAGAAAGCAGCCATGTTTTTGTAATCCTGTACAACTCCTGTAAGAATCCCATCACTGTTCTATTAACATAGGGTTAGTAGGAATGATGTGGTCTACATAACCATGGCCCAAATATCTAACCATGGGGTGATATTACACCTACGTTTTAGGTTTACATTTTTTCACATCATAAGGACATTACTAGCAGGTTAACATGCATATCAACTGCTAAGGGGTTTAGTAGATGAGGGCGTCCACCTACACTCCATCATGTCAGAAGGTCATCTAACAGGCCTTGGTGTGGACCAAGGGTGTCAGTGCCATTTAGGCTATTAACATATTAATCAGTGATGTTCAAGGGATTTCTAAATGATTTTCATATTATTCTTCAGTGGAAAAAGTATCTACTACATCCTAAAATCAATCAGAAAACCCATTAAGTAGCAATTAATAAGAAGAATTGCTGACGGGAAGCTTCTGGAGAGATTTTCAAGCGACTCAATGTAATCCTATGGACAGCGATTTCCGATTTTTTGTAGTGAGCAATGAAAGGTCTGAGTGTAGCCCTAGCCTAGCGGAAATAGCAGCTGATATTGGCTCCAGCAACAGAAGGGGCCCCGCGGAGTCTTAGAAGTGAGGGGCAGATAGTAATCACAATTGGGCAAGGGTAGGGTGGAGGGAGTTGGGATTATGGAGTCATTGATAATGGATTCCAATGCACATACAGCGGTGAAGCCTATAATAATCATAACCTTTTCATTTCCAGGGTCTTAAAGTTTTCTGGTTTGGTTTTTCTAAAAGACCCATGTGACCTTACCCTATTTGTGACTTCATCCCATGTCCCCTGTAATTCTTCCAAGGAACAGATACGGAGATGGAGGAGGCAGCGGGTCTACTTTACCAATTAGTAATGGCTGACTTTTCACAAAAGAGTTCACGGCCAGGTCTTCACCAGGTGAGATCAGATAAGGCTGAAATGGCTTTTAGTCTCTCTGAACATCTGTTTAATTGCTGACAGGAGACACATTTTATTGAGCACATAGATTTACTAGAAACCTGTTCAATGCATAATAAAGTCACAAACAAGGGAATTTTCATGTTGTTCTCTTTTCAGTTGTTTTATGGGAGATTTCACATAATTGCTGTTTCCAGCGACCTCCTACAATTCACAATGTGATCGGTATCACTGCGATGACATCATTTTAGATAAAATTACAACCGTATCCCTGATAAAATTACCTGGTGTGAGTCATGCAACGACTTTATCAAGACTGATGCATATTCACATACTATATACTGTTAGGTCCTCATATGTACAGTATATGAAGATTTATAAATCATTGCACTTTAAAATTGTTCTCTGTTGTCCAAGTGCTATACCCTGTATATAGTTTGTAGAAATAAAGTCCCTTAGTAGCCCTGAAATTTATAATACAGAAAACAATGGCCCAGTTGTAAAATTTACAATCCAGCCGCCATAGATAAGACTTAATCCCAGTCTAGAGACTGGTATGAGATAAATGACAGGTCTAAAAAGCCTCTTACTAATTTTGGTCAAAACAACTGGATCACACCCCAAAAAACAACGACAAATCTTGTAGATGTACCAGTGGCTAGGAATAGCTGTCTACCTGATACATATGGGGGTACAGACAGCAGTAATATCACCCTATATATAGAAGCTTTCATGAAGAAAAAAATACTACTCCCTGAAACTGATATGAGGAAGATGACCGCCCTCAAAAGAGCGACGCAAATCCCTAGAGCCTCGTGCTATACCGATTTACATACCCCTAAAAAAGTCTCAGGTGCCATTAGAAAATGGAAATGACTCATTAGAAAGTTTGGGGCGTCAACTGATAAAGGGATCGGGCTAAAACAGGAAAGCTTCTATACATAGGGTAAATTTATGGGTCCACTCAGACGTTGCAGTTAAAAACCGCATAATCTCATTGTTTTTACTTTCCAACTATAATGAGTAATAGTTATGTTTTAGAATGTCTTTTACCTCCAGTGATTTATTATTGTTACCCTTCGGGTAGATTTTTCTGGGTGTTAGACGCCCTGTATAGCTGGATTTTTTTTTTTTTTAATAACTAGCCTTGTTTCATGATATCCAGAGAAACAATTAAACCAAATCACATTTGATTCTCTGGGTATCGTTGGTGGGACTGAGGCGAAAATGTGTAGTCGAGTAAGTAGTCGCCAGTAGCAACGAGAATCTCATCAGGGGCATGGCTTAGGGGAGGCTAGAATGGCATGTGCCCCTGGGGTTGCATGCTCAAGGCGCCAACGAGTCGATCTGCATTGGCCAGGCTTATGCAGGGAACTGAATCTTTGCCTGGGTTGAATGAAGGACAAGCTAGTACTCTGCCTGCCCTGATCTTTGATTGGTTGAGCAGCAGTGTATACTGTACATGTGCCACCCATCATCCTGGCATACAGAACGACGGAGGCCAAGACCTGCAGATACCGCAGGAGCATGGACAAGCAAGTACAATTGTGTCCAGTCCAGACAATGCTCTGTGAGTAAACAGACTGGTCTCCAGACTGATACATTGTAGCAAACTATGAGAGAGATCTGTGCAGCTGCTGACGTGTATAGCTGGGAGAGTATTGCCTTGACTGTATACAATTGTATCCACTTCTCAGCTGAAGGCAGGACCAGAGGTGTAACCATATGCTGCCTCTGAATGTAAACAAGAGTGTTCTCATTCATTGACAGCAAACAAAGATGTGAAAAATGATGAGGAATGGAAACAAAGTATATCAAAAAGTTGTAGAACTTTTAATTTCTATGGTGAGTAAGCTTTATGTACATAAAACTGGAAAACCCCTTTAACTCCTTAACGACGAGCAACGGATATATCCGTCACAAGCAGGTGCTAGTTCCTGCAAAGCGATATATCCTGCCAGTGTACCCACACAATCAGCGGCAGGAGCACGGCTGTTCTACACAGCCTGGCTCCTGTCTCAACTGCCGGAATCAAAGCGCTCTCCGATTCCGGCAGTTTAACCCATTAGATGCCGCTGTCAACAGCGACAGCTGCATCTAATATGTTTGACATATTGCGGGGCGCCGATCGGTTTCCATGGCAGTCGGGGGTCTAACAAAGGCTCCCAGGTTTGCCTTTAGCAACTGCCTATTAGGCCTAATAGATTGCCTGTCAGTTTAAGGGCATGGCCAGACGTGGCGGAATTGCTGCGGACAGTCCTTATTGGAATTCTCCAGCGGCCGTTTTTTACAGTTGTTTCAATACATTTTGAGGCAAGTTAGTTCAGACACTGCGGAAAACTTCGCTGCGGACCATAGGCTGCAGTGCAGAATTTTCCCTCCGCAGCATGCACTGTCTGTTGCGGAGAAGAAGCGGAATTTCACTGCGGATTTCAGCCTTTGCAATGCAAAAACTGAAATCTGTGGCAAGTCCGCTGTGATATCTGCAACGTCTGAATTACCTGTCAAATATGCAAATGTTGCTGCAGATTCGTTGCATAATTGCCCCAAATCTGCACCAACATTTGCAGCGGAAAAACTCCTCAATGTCTGGCCATACCCTCACACTGACAGGCAATAATGATTTGGTATACTTAGTATACCAAAGCATTATATAAGCGATCAGCAGATCGCATGGTGAAGTCCCCTAGTGGGACAAAATTATTTTTATACAGTTAAAGAGGCTCTGTCACCAGATTTTGCAACCCCTATCTGCTATTGCAGCATTTTTATATTTATGTAAATGAGGCTTGCTAAAGTCCAACTGGGTGTGTTTAAAGTAAAAGTACAACTGGGCGTGTATTATGTGCGTACATCGGGGCGTTTTTACTACTTTTACTAGCTGGGCGTTCTGACGAGAAGTATCATCCACTTCTCTTCAGAACGCCCAGCTTCTGGCAGTGCAGACACACAGTGTGTTCTCGAGAGATCACGCTGTGTCGTCACTCACTTCCTGCCCCAGGTCCTGCATCGTGTCGGACGAGCGAGGACACATCGGCACCAGAGGCTACAGTTGATTCTGCAGCAGCATCGGCGTTTGCAGTTAAGTCGATGTAGCTACTTACCTGCAAACGCTGATGCTGCTGCAGAATCAACTGTAGCCTCTGGTGCCGATGTGGCCGACACGATGCAGGACCTGGGGCAGGAAGTGAGTGACGTCACAGCGTGATCTCTCGAGAACACGCTGTGTCTGCACTGCCAGAAGCTGGGTGTTAACGAACAGAAGTGGATGATACTTCTATACACAACGCCCAGCTAGTAAAAGTAGTAAAAACGCCCCGATGTACGCACATAATACACGCCCACTTGGACTTTTGCAAGCCTCATTTGCATAAATACAAAAATGGTCATAACTTGGCCAAAAATTCTCGTTTTTTAAAAATAAAAACGTTACTGTAATCTACATTGCAGCGCCTATCTGCTGCAAAAGCAGATAGGGGTTGCAAAATCTGGTGACAGAGCCTCTTTAAATAAAGTTTATGAAAAAAAAAAAAATACAGTAAAAATAAAACCACTTTTTTCCCCAAAAAGTAGTTTTATTTAGTAAAAGTGTAAAAAAAATGTATAATAACATACACGTATATGATATCACCGCGATCGTAACAACTCAAACAATAAAGTTAGCACATAAATTAAAATGCTGGGTGAATGGTGTAAAAAAAAAAACTTTCAAAAAACACAACGTCAAAATTCCTTTTTTTCTACCATTCCCCCCAGAAAAAAATAAAATAAAAGTTGATCAGTAAGTCCCATGTACCCCCAAAATACTACCAATGAAAACTACACCTTGTCCCGCAAAAAATATATGGCTACAACGACGGAAAAATAAAAAAGTTAGGGCACGGCCAGACGTGGCGGAGTTTTTCCACTGCAAATGTTGGTGCAGATTTGGGGCAATTACGCAATGAATCTGCACCAACATTTGTATATTTGACAGGTAATTCACACGTTGCAGAAAACACAGCGGACTTGCCACAGATTTCAGTTTTTGCATTACAGTGAAATTCTGCTTCTTCTCCGCAACAGACAGCGCATGCTGCAGAGGGAAAATTCTGCACTGCAGCCTATGGTCCGCAGCTGAGTTTTCCGCAACGTCTGAACTAGCTTGCCTAAAAATGTATAGAAACAAATGTAAAAAACGACCGCTGGAGAATTCCACTGCGGACTGTCCGCAGCGGAATTCCGCAGCAATTCCGCCACGTCTGAACGTGCCCTTGTGGCTCTTGAAATGCGGCGATGCAAAAACAAATAATAATTTTTTTTAAAAGGGTTTTTATTTTACAAACATAGGAAAACACAAAACCTTTAGCTGTTTATTTTAAATTCTTTCCTAAAAAAAAGTTAATTAAAGTTAATCGTCCCTCGGCTATGTCAATGGAACAACAAAAAAGTTACGACTCTATGGGTATGTTCACACGCAAACACAAAATACGTCTGAAATCACGGAGCTGTTTTCAGGCGAAAACAGCTCCTGAATTTCAGACGTTTTTGCATGTACTCGCGTTTTTTGCGGCGTCCATTACGGACGTAATTGGAGCTGTTTTTCAATGGAGTCAATGACAAATGGCTCCAAAAACTTCCCAAGAAGTGTCCTGCACTTCTTTGACACGGGCGTATTTTTACGTGCCGTCTTTTGACAGAGACGCGTAAAATGACAGCTCGTCTGAACAGAACATCGTAAAACCCATTGCAAGCAATGGGCAGATGTTTGCAGACGTAATGGAGCCGTCTTTTCAGGCGTAATTCGAGGCGTAAAACGCCTGAATTACGTCTGAAAATAGGTTGTGTGCACATACCCTTAGAATGCGACAGTGAAAAAACAAAACAAAATCTTTGGTCATTAACGCGCAAAAGGGCCTGGTTGATAAGGGGTTAAGTGAGCTACTTATGTACTCCAGGAAAACAGTCCTATTTCCAAACAAATGCAATAAATAGTTACCTCTTCCATTGAGTAAAGGACACGTTGCAGCTTCCCGAAACCTTAAAAATTAAAAATAGATTTAAAGGGGTATTCCCAACTTAGACATTTATGACATATCCACAGGAAGTCTGATGCCGCCTGTGGACTAAAAAATGACAGCCTTTTACCTCCTCGGACCCCCCTTATACTATAAATGGTACTTCAAGGAGAGGCTCAGTCTGTTTATCATTTAAAATCTCACTACCCAATTTTAAAAGCCCGGCTTGGCTCAAGAAGTTCTGTTTATTTGCAGCCAGGTGGAAACACTAAACCTGATCCTGTCATTTCATAATGTTTCCCTGTGCCTACTGCCTGTAAGAACACAATGATCCTATTCAATATCTGAAGAGCCAGAAATCATAAAAATAATATTTCTCATAAGTCTGCAAATTCCTCTTCTGCATAGTGACTCTAATCATCGTACGAGTCGTCCAGGTGGAGAGATCCTCTTAACTCAAACCGTCTTATTTTTTCTGCATCTGTAATATTGGACTTTCATTCTAGATGGAGGACGCCTTCAGATGCTCAGATGAAACCAGCGGAAAATAAAAATTATGTTGGAAACTGAGTGTCCCCAGAACAGAAAATCCTGCTACTTATATTTTTGACTGTATCCAATGCTTGATTATGGGGTCGGTTTTAGGTGAAAAGGGGCCCCAACACTGTTACTGAACCTGATATCATCAAGAGCGGTCCCAGGCAGCCCCATAGATTGCAGCAACAGATCCAGCATTGCTGACTGATGATAATCACACTAGATTTCAAAAAGTTTATTACCAAGTTAAAGGCAGAGTATTATATTTTCCTTAATAGGACAAATGGCATAAAAAAAGATATATATATATATAATTATTTTTTTTGAAAAGACATTCTTTTCATCAGGTACACACAAGCTTATCTACTAACAGGTTCTCTGGGAATACATATATAAAGATCTGTAGAACACATGTTCTTGTATAGCGCCTGCTGCAGTTTGCTTTCCAAGGGCTTGATCTTGGGGTTCATGGCGGTGTATTGGGGAGTTTGTTTAATTTTAGTCATGGATGTGTGATACAATGATCAGCCATAACATTAAAACCACTGACAGGTGAAGTGAATAACATTGATTATCTGGTGACAACGGCGACTGTCGAGGGGTGGGATATATTGAGCAGCAAGTGAACAGTCAGTTAATGAAGTTGATCTGTTGGAAGCAGAAAAATGGGTAAGGCCTCATTCACACGGCAGGGTTTCCCGGCCGGGTGCCGGCCGTTCATAAATCGGCCGGCACCCGGCTGCATTAGGAATGATAGACCCCTAATGGGGCTATTCACACGACCGATTTTTTGACGGCCGGAAAATCCGGCCGTCAAAAAATAGGACATGCTCTATCTTTGCCCGGGCACCCGGCCGCCCGGCTCCCATAGAAGTCTATGGGGCCGGGTATTACACGGCCATCACCGGAATGTGTTCCGAGTGATGGCCGGGTTTCCCGGCGCTTGCGCTCTATCTCCTCCTCCTCACAGCGCAGACTGCATGTGAGGAGGAGGAGTTGATGCCATTCTGACGAATGGCATCGCTGTACACTGTGTTGCAGGGCCGGGGTGTACAGCAGGTGGAGGGAGCGCTGCGCTGGCTCCCTTCCCCTGCTTGTTAAAAGCACCCTGGCTCGGCGACACCTTCGATGGCGCCGCTAGTAGTAGTAGTAGCAGCAGCTGCTGCTGCTGCGGCTGCTACTACTGTAGCGACGCCACTATAGCAGAGCAGGGAGGTATCTCCCCGCTCTGCTATGTGCTAGCCGCACTTTAGCTCCTTGAAGGAGCGGAATCCCCGTGTTTTCGGGGATTCCGCTCCTGGACAGAGCGCTTGATGTCTCTGTCCATATCTGGGCAGTGACATCAGGGGAAACTCCTGAAGCGGAATCCCCGAACACATGGGGATTCCCCTTCAGGAGCTGCCGCTGATGTCACTGTCCGGATCTGCCCGGCCCGGCACGGATGCATAACTTTATGCAAACCGGCCGGGCAAAATGGCCGATTTTACCGGCCGACACTCGGGCTCGGGAACGACCCGGTCGTGTGAATCCCGCCTAAATGTAAAGAACTGAGCGACTTGACAAGGGCCAAATTGTGATGGCTAGACGACGTTGTCAACATATCTCCGAATCGGCTGCTTTTATGGGTGTTCCTGGCATGCAGTGGTTGGTAAATAACAAAATTGTTCCAAGGAAGGACAACCGGCGAACTAAAGACGGGGCCATGAGCGCCCAAATCTCATTGATGCGTGTGGGGAACGATGACTAGCCGGTCTGGTCCGATCCCACAGAAGAGCTACTGTAGCACAATTGCTGAAAAAGTTACTGCTAGCTCTGCTATTATCTCATTAAAAATTTATCTTGGGGGGTTTTTAACTTGCTGATTCTCCCCATACACAGCCCCCTCTCCATTTTACCATGTTATGTGGCCACTTTATCCAAATAGTGATGGGGGATGGGAGAGGAGCCATAGGGGGGGGGGGGGGAGACGACGACGGCCTTAGAATGGGAAATAAGGTTAGAGGGAGGTTGTAGAGGCAGAAGACGGAGAAAATGGTGATGGTCACATGGTCATTGGCACCGGGAAGTCTGGGGGGTGAAACTTTCAACTATTGTCTACCATGAGGGAGGTGAGGTCGGCGGAACGGTGGAAACAGGATTAGGATAGGGATTGGAGAAACGGATAAGAAGTGTAAAGGGGTTATATTTAAATTGGTCAGGGTCCCCTGTGCTTTGATTGGTTGCTTAGTAAAGGGGGGCATAAGCCACAGTGATATGGTCATATTGCGGCACATTTGTGAAGACTGGCATGTTGGGGAGAAGTATTAAAAATGGTTTAATGTGCTCCATATTCTCCAAGATGTATACTGTACCTGTTGGGTACTGCGTGCACTCTGCTGAACAATGCCAGGCTTTATCTATGGTTCATTGCAAGGGTTGAGAAATCATTTGCATTCAGCGCATATTGGAAGTCATGCCCCTTTTATGATACAAATAAAAAATATGATACAAATAAAAAAAATGGTGTGGGGGTGCCAAGAAATAAGGCGTTCATTTGGGATGTCGTTTTTTTCCCCCAATGCAATAATTATAAAGCCCTGGCATAATAATGCCAATGATACGTCTTCCCTTTACTGCTGCCAAAATCACCGTCTGATTTTCTATTGCCATTCTAGCGTGTAGTTATATAATCCGCCACTAGGGTGCAGCAGCGAGCACACTCGCAGTTTCGGAACTTGTAGGCGGGGCTACTGGAAAGTTACGACTTTGTTGCTAAGCGGAGAAGTTTGGGGCTGGGAGTTCCCGGCGTTGCTTGGTAACGGGACCGCTTTTCTCAGGGTGGAGTGTGACCGGGGACACCGGAACCGGAGATACAGGTGGGTGCAGGAGCGGAGTGATCTCTGTGTGGACCGGGTAACCACTTTACATGGCGGCGAGCAGCGTTTATTACAAGCTATAGACTGCGCTACAAGAAAGTGGAGATTATAGTCCGTGACTTCATGCAGGAAGTTTCTGTCAAAGTGAAGATTTTATTTATTTATTTATTATAAATGATGATTTAGTATTTTTACTTGGTCCTTCAATGTAGGAATAATGTGTTATGTTAAACAAATAGGATGGAGACCCCACAACAGAAATCCCCCGAAGGCTGAATTCACACACAACTTTTTTTCTTGCAATTTTAACTGCTTCAAAAACCACTTCTAAAAACGCAATTGTTGTTAAAATGTGACGTGTTTTTTTTTTTTTTTATGGCGTTATTCATCTAGTGTCACTTTGTACAGGCTATTTTACTGCCGTTCTTGAACTATTTTTTTTTCCAATCGCAGCACGCTCTGGGTATGGCAATTTTTGGGTGTTTTCCCATAGGCTTCAGAGAAAAAGCATGTACAAAATGCTGGGGGCACAAATGTGTGTAAAAACCCATAAAATTACGCAGCGTATTCGACCTAGAACCCGCAGCACATTAAGTCCGAAAACTGTACCACATTGTGGTGCGTTATTCCTGGCGAAATTTCCGCTGCGTAAAGCAGCGCTAGAAAAAAAAACAGAAAAAACATTCATACTCACCCCAGTCATAGTCATGGCGTCGCGTCCATCTGTTGTCGTGCAGTTCAGCCTCCTGGGATGACGCTGCAGCCCATGTGATGGCTGCAGCTTGTGATTGGCTGCAGCAGTCACATGGGATGAGTGCATTTAAAATTAAAACAAATCAGAGCCCAAATGTGAAGCTCCTCGGCCCCAATTCAAAATCTGCATTGTACCCCGTGCTATTTCTAATACGGGCGTCTTCTCACGTGGCAGATTAGTTTCATTTTTAAATGGAGGTTCACTATCTCCGTAAGGCCTCCTTTAGGGCCTGTTCACATCAGCATCACCCTACCGTTCATGGGTTACGTTAGACCTTTCAGTCGGAGGAATCCATGAAGGAAAGGCAAACGTAAACCAGACTGCGCTATTGTTTCCACAATGCTATGCTTTCCGTTTGCATTTCTGTTCGTGGGTTCCTTCGATGGAAAGTTCTAACAGAACCCATGAACGGAAGGGTGACGCTGATGTGAACACGCCCTTACACAAACAATTTTTTCCTCATTTTTAAATGCATGTAAAAAAAAAAAGAAGTGTTTTACTTGGCGTTTTTTACAAGAGTATTTGGTTGCATCTTTTTTTACTTTGAAACAATTTAAACATGATTTTTTTCTCAGTCTTCATGTTCTATGTAGAAGTTTATGGGAAAAATGCCCCAAAAATGCCATATCCAGAGCATGCTGCATTTTGAAAAAGAACTTTAAAGCACAGTAACAAGTGGCAACAGCATTTTTTACCTGAAAAATGCCATAAACAGCGACAACGAAACACGCCACAGAAAATGCAGAAAAACTCTGTGTGAATCCAGTGCTAATTCATGTTTTAGTTTGAGTCCCTGTTCACCACACGTTTGTGATGTCCATATAGCTTGTACGGCCCCATACACACGACCGTAATTACGGACCCATTCATTTCTATTGGCCACGGACACCTTTCCGTATTTTTACGGATGGGTGTCTGTGCTTAAAAAAAAAAATAGAACCTGTCCTATTTGTGTCTATAATTACGGCACGGACTCTCCCATAGAAGCCTATGGGTGCTTCGGTAAATACGGACGGCTATGGATGTGCATCCGTAAACTCTCGGTGTTTATGGAAGCGTTGCTATGCAACATGGTGACATAATTTGCAGCCTCCCTCCTTTTTTTTTTTTTTTTTTTTTTTTACAGATCCGTATATACCGATCAAATACGGATACATTACGGACCGTATCTGCGGATATCGTTCCGTATATACGGATGACTATGGATCCGTATTTACGGACAGTATTTACGGATAGATGAAAATACGGACGTGTGCATGGGACTTACATCGGGAAAGCTCCTGACGTACACGATAAACATGTTTATAGGGCTCCTCTGCCAGGCTGGTATCCGTCATGACCTTCCTAAGTAGAGTCGTGTGTTAATGAACCTTCCCTTACCCATCTTATCCCTCCACCCCCACCTTTAGGAAAGACACGTGACACCGAGGTTGGATGTGAAATGGCCACAGCAGCCGTTTATTAATTTCACAGTTTTATCAAAACAATTTAAATCCGAAACATTCGGATAACTATTTAGGAATCCACCAGAGAATTCCTCCTAATAATTCACTTGACCCAACATGGGTCAGAATCGTACATAACAATTTAACGTTAACATTAACCCGAGCAGAGGAAGTCCTTGAAGCCCCTTCAGATGTTCCTTTTTAAGAACACACCGAATTAGCCATCTGCAAACCACCAATTACCTCCAGCCGTAAACCAGCTCGGAAGCACCGTTCACCTCTGCAGATGGCTCCAACCACTAGAAGTCCACTTCAAGGGGATAACACCCGATGAAGCCCTCAAGTGATATACCGACCACTAGAAGTCCACTTCAAGGGGATAACACCCGATGAAGCCCTCAAGTGATATACCGACCACTAGAAGTCCACTTCAAAGGGATAACACCCGATGAAGCCTTCAAGTGATATACCTTCTACCAGAAGACCACTTCAAAGGGATAACACCCGATGAAGTCTTCAACCATGTACCTTTTTTGGGGGACGCATACCCCCGATGCGACCCCCCCACCATTTTGTACTGACTGGCCTCAAGGACTCCCCCCGCCAGCTGCCATGACAACAGAACCTACTCCGGGAAAAAAGGAAAAACATGTTAAATAAGCACACAAAACAAAGACAACACTCATAAACGGACGTACATAAAGCCCCACAGGGGTAACAAACAAAGGGCGGGAGGGTGGGAGCTTGTCTCTCCCTGTGTTACTCCTCCCGCTGCTTCCGGCTCAATGCCGCAAACAGCGGGAAGCTCAGCAACGGCCCCCTGACTCCTCCTTGTCCCTCCTCCACCTCCTCCTAACTCTCCCTCCAACTCTCCCTTACCTATTAACCCTTTCCCTACCAGTGAGGTCATGGAGGCTTCCCCTTAAGCCCTGCAGGCTGCGTCCAGCCTCTTCTTGACCTTCCTAAGTAGAGTCGTGTGTTAATGAACCTTCCCTTACCCATCTTATCCCTCCACCCCCACCTTTAGGAAAGACACGTGACACCGAGGTTGGATGTGAAATGGCCACAGCAGCCGTTTATTAATTTCACAGTTTTATCAAAACAATTTAAATCCGAAACATTCGGATAACTATTTAGGAATCCACCAGAGAATTCCTCCTAATAATTCACTTGACCCAACATGGGTCAGAATCGTACATAACAATTTAACGTTAACATTAACCCGAGCAGAGGAAGTCCTTGAAGCCCCTTCAGATGTTCCTTTTTAAGAACACACCGAATTAGCCATCTGCAAACCACCAATTACCTCCAGCCGTAAACCAGCTCGGAAGCACCGTTCACCTCTGCAGATGGCTCCAACCACTAGAAGTCCACTTCAAGGGGATAACACCCGATGAAGCCCTCAAGTGATATACCGACCACTAGAAGTCCACTTCAAGGGGATAACACCCGATGAAGCCCTCAAGTGATATACCGACCACTAGAAGTCCACTTCAAAGGGATAACACCCGATGAAGCCTTCAAGTGATATACCTTCTACCAGAAGACCACTTCAAAGGGATAACACCCGATGAAGTCTTCAACCATGTACCTTTTTTGGGGGACGCATACCCCCGATGCGACCCCCCCACCATTTTGTACTGACTGGCCTCAAGGACTCCCCCCGCCACAGCGAAACAGGCCTTGACCACCTTAAGCCTGTGAGTTCCGCCACACCACCACCGCCCTTTCTATTCCTTCTGCTATCGCCAAGCTCCAAAGATCAATGCCAACCTCGGTCAGATGAACCCCATCACCCCTCCAGAAGTTCCCCACTCCTGACTCCAAATCCCTGTGCCGCACACAAATGCCCCCGATTTTTGCTACGAAACGGGACACCGCCCGATTAACTTTTAATGCGAGCCTTATTGACTCTTTCACTGACCTAGCCAACCGCCAATGTTTCCTCGGGACTATGTCCGACCACACTATCACCAACTTGGGATAAGAAACCCACAAACCCAACATATCGTGTTTGATATCCCGCACCAACTCACGCAAGGGGCAGACTCCCAAGTCATCCCCACCCACGTGCAACACTAAGACCTCCGGAACCCTATCAAGCCGGGCCTATGTCTGGAATTCTGCCAACCCCCTGCTCCATGACATACCTCTAAATCCCAGCCAATGCACAACCGCATCCTGTCGCGGAATGCGCAACTGGCGACCGTCCGGGCACGTACGAATGACCCAGTGCACGTACGAATGACCCAGCAACCACACCAAACACGGAGGCGAATCTGAAATGGAAAACAATTAGACACTGCCATACAAAACATTTTTTAAGCGTTAACCACAACCTCATAACAAATGGAGCGGACATAGGACTTAACTCAGTTGGACTCCCAACGACCAATGCGCCGCACCCCTTCATCATCCAACCCCCAGCGCCCGCTGCAGTTGCTGCGCCAATCCTGAAGGAATGAGATGAATATGAGCCCGCCGCGACACCAACCGCCGTCAGACATTCCTTAAATACATCTCCAAACTGAAACCTGGACAAAACGACCCGTCCACATGGCGTAACAAAGGCAAATCTGGAGACCCCGCTTGCGGCTTAAAAAACCCCGCATGCACTCTACTGGGCACATAACCGACCCCGGGAGGGCGAACAAAACTATCAGCTTACCCTTCCCTACTTGGCTAAGCAAAGCAAACGACACAGGCCTTCTACTATCCGCCTCCCCTCTACCTCGGCCCAACCCCTTCAAAGCCTGTAGCACCAAAATTCCTTAGATACATCTTGAAAGCCTCGTAACTTGAAACCAAACGCCACCGCAGATATGAACCGGTTCACCTTTGCCACTGAAAACCCCGCCTCCCAGGCGTCCCCTAACCAGTACAAAAGTGCCACCAACCTGTCTCTATCCGTATTGACGTCACCCAACTCTCTTACCCACTCCTCCCACTGCCTCCAACAAGCAGAATAAGCACTCCACGTCGTGCGCGCCAAAGACCTTTGTATCAGTTGTTCTACGGGACCGAGACCAGATCCCAAAGATGTTCCGGACAAGCCAAACCGAGACGTTCCGCTCCCAGTGCCAATTGCCGAAACCGGTCCCACTGCGAGCGAGAAAGAGCATCAGCGATGCAATTCCGTACCCCCGGCACATGCACCGCCACCACCCACGCGTTCAACGACAAACATACCAACACTAAATGTCGCAACAATTGAACTACAGGAGGAGAGGACGCCGTGATGTTATTAATGGCCAGCACCACCCCCATGTTGTCGCAGTAAAAAAAAAACGAACCTTCTTATCCCTGACCCTGTCCCCCCAAATGGTTGCCGCCACCACGATGGGGAACAGCTCGAGCAGGGCCAGATTCCGCGTGAGTCCGCTGGACACCCAACTAGCCGGCCATTGACCTGCGCACCACGGACCTCCCCCGTAAGCTCCAAAACCGCCCGCCCCAGCCGCATCCGTAAAATTATTCAAATCACTCGCACTCCCGCCGTTGCCGCTGCCAACCGTCTACCAAACACCCTCCCCATTGGCATAATCCGGCAGGCGAAATTCAACTTCCCCAGCAGCGACTGAAGCTCCCGCAGCGTCATTTTCTTCAGTCTACAAGCCCGCCGTACCTCCAGCCTCAAAGCACCCAGCTTATCCGCAGGGAGACGACACTCCATTGCCACCGAATCTATTTCAATTCCCAAAAAACAAATCGTCGCTACTGGGCCCTCCGTTTTTTCTGGCGCCAAAGGGATCCCAAAATCCCTCGCAACCTTCTGTAGTGCATAAAGCAAATTACCGCAAACCGGCGAACCCCCCGGGCCAACGCACAAGAAATCATCTAAGTAATGGATCAACGAGTCGACCCCGGATACTCCCCTCGCTACCCACTCCACGAAGCTACTAAACGCCTCGAAGTACGCACAAGAAAGGGAACGCCCCATCGGAAGGCACCGATCCACATAAAAGGCCCCATTCCAAAGACAGCCCCAACAGCCGTTGGCTTTCTGGATGAACTGGCAACAACCTGAACGCCGCCTCGATTTCGGTTTTTGCTAGCAGCGCGCCCGGGCCCGCAGCCCGCACTAACCCCACCGCCTCATCGAATGAGGTATAGGCTACGGAGCACAACTCGTGATCTATCCCGTCGTTTACCGACGAACCCTTGGGATACGATAAGTGTTGAATTAAACGAAATTTTACGGGCTCACGCTTAGGAACAATACCCAACGGGGACACAACTAAATCTTTTACTGGCGACTCAACAAAAGGCCCTGACATGCGACCCAACGAAACTTCTTTTAACAATTTGTCCGACACGACCTTGGCATGCGAGTAAGCCGATTTTAAATTCCTCCGCGTAACCGGAACCTCATAAGGAGGCGGGGAATAACGAAACCAACACGAAAACCCTCGTAAAGCAACTTAGCCGCCGCCCTGTCCGGATACTCATTTAGATAAGGGGCCATCTTTTCCACCCTCACCGGTGACACCCCCTTGACCAGCCGCGGAGGACTGGTTCCCTGACCTCCTTTTCCGCATACATTTCGCCGCCCCGTGTGATGCACCATTACACTCCGAACACACGTGCTTGAACTTGCACGTGGCCCCGAACTTGCACTGGCCTTCATTAAATTGCCAGCAAAACCCTGCCTTTCCCCCGCCGCCTTGTCCAACCTGACTAGACTGGCCTCCTTGGCCGGCGCTCCCGGGGAAGGACTGCCTAACCGGAGCCGTAACCCGTAACCAGAGAGCAATATCCTTCTGGTCCCACCGAATCGCCGGCCGAACCGCTTTTCGCTGACGGAATTGCTCGTCGTATCGCAGCCACGCCTGGCCCCCATACGCCCTATGAGCCTCCCCAATAGCATCAAAATAACAAAACAACGCCGAACAATTTTCCGGCGCCTTTTCCCCTATCACACTGGCTAATATGGCGAACGCCTGCGACCAATTAACGAACGTCTGCGGGATAAGCCTATACCGCCGCCGTTCCTCCTCGTCCTTTTTACTCTCGTCCCGCTTGCTCTTATCCAAATTAAATTTAGCGAGCGGCAAGAGAGAAAAAATCTCTACATATTCGTCCTTCCAGATCCGCTCACGCACCTCCTGCTTTAAATGCGCCCCCAACGGACCTTCGAAACACACATACACCTCCCCACGAGCGCGATCATCAATACGCACCCGATCGCCATCTTTTTGCGCCTCGGTCTGTACCGACACCGCGACCGCCTCTC
This sequence comes from Rhinoderma darwinii, assembly GCF_050947455.1. Classification (NCBI taxonomy): domain Eukaryota; kingdom Metazoa; phylum Chordata; class Amphibia; order Anura; family Rhinodermatidae; genus Rhinoderma; species Rhinoderma darwinii. Next base: position 56,050,793 of record NC_134698.1, read on the forward strand.
TAACCGCCGTTACGGGCCGCGCTTGTAACAATCCCCCTTCCCTGGGACCCTCCCAAACTACCGCCGGGGACACTTCCGTGACTACCGGCGCCACCGCCCTATCTAGGCGCCCGACCAGCTCTCTCAAGCAACCCACTAAGTCTGCCAAACCCGCGCCATCGCGCCCGCCCGCGCCACTACCGGCCACCGATGCGACGCTAGCAGCCCCCCCGCCGATACCCGACATAAAAATCGCTGGATATGACAATGATGGAGTTATACACTCACCGGGCTGCACAGGCGCTGTGTTCCCGTCAGCCGGACCATCCTGACCTCGACGATACACGTCCAGTTCACCTTCCTCCAGCTCTTCTCTCGCCGACGACTGTCCATCCAAACGACATCTTCGGAACGGGGATGAGGACGCGCTGACCGATGGGCCGGCAACCTGCCGCCCGACCGCCGGGACCCAGACTTCCGACCGGACCTGTTGCCTCGACGTCGCTGCAGATCTAGACGTCCGTCTCGCTGATCCTGAAGAAGCCTGCCCCCTGGCCGGAACATCACCAGGCGGGGCGGCCGTACCTTGTCCTCCGAATCTTCCATCCGATAGGGGAGGGGTGACAGGGAGCCCGGCCTGCGACTCCCTGCTTACCGCCGGACCCCGTCGCGGCTTGGGATTCCTGCCAGGACGCAGGGCCTGGGAAGGGGCGGTCCTCCCAGCTGCCTGGCCTGCAGCGTCCGAGATCGGGCTCCCTCTGCGACGCCGTGTCCGCGGGACTGCCTCAGGACTGAGGCGCTCTGGAGGTCGGGACCGCCGGGAGGGACGGGTCGACCCGGCCTGAGTCGCCGTCACCCCCGGCAACGCTCTCAGCCTGCTCCGAGCAGGAGCGGTTGTTGCCGACTCCCCCCCCGCCGCCATAGTAATGCTAGTAAGGGGGCCGGGGGAGGGGAGCCTGTCCCCTGCAACAGACCCCGAACGCCGGGCCTGGCGTGGCGAAACGGCGTCCGGGATCCTAGTTAATGCAGCCACGGTCTCCTCAAGCCATCCGGGACCGTGGTGCACATCAGCGGCACGCAGCCGCTCTAATAATACGGCCTCCGACATTGTTATAAGCGCGGGCAACGGGGAGCTTGTCTCTCCCTGTGTTACTCCTCCCGCTGCTTCCGGCTCAATGCCGCAAACAGCGGGAAGCTCAGCAACGGCCCCCTGACTCCTCCTTGTCCCTCCTCCACCTCCTCCTAACTCTCCCTCCAACTCTCCCTTACCTATTAACCCTTTCCCTACCAGTGAGGTCATGGAGGCTTCCCCTTAAGCCCTGCAGGCTGCGTCCAGCCTCTTCTGTATATCTTTTTATTGAAGGATGGAATTTCATAGACTACACTTTTCCATCCCGCCTGATCCCGCATAAAAACATATACCACCGGAGCCTATGGGTGTTGTAAGCCACTGTATGGCAAACATCACAGGTATATGTCATGAGCCTTTTATGACGTATATGTTTAATGGGTACTATTAAAATCTATGGTGACGGATATGTTAAATGGGTGCCTAACAGTGGCATGCATCACCCATAGACTATAAGGGTATGTTCACACGGGCTATTTTCAGCCGTTTTTCTAGCCGTAAACATCCCAAATACGGCTGAAAAATCTGAAGCAGAACGCCTACAAACATCTGCCCATTGATTTCAATGGCAAATACGGCGTTCTGTACTGACGGACGTATTTTTACTCCTCATTTTCAAAAAAACGGTGCGTAAAAAGATGCCCCGTAAAAAGAAGTGCATGTCACAACTTGAGTCGTTTTTGGAACCGTTTATCATTGACTCCAAAAACGGCAGTAAAAAACGCCGCGAAAAAACTCTTGTTTGATTAGAAAACGGCTGAAAATCAGAAGCTGTTTTCCTTTGGAAACAGCTTCGTATTTTCAGACGTTTTTTGTTAAGCGTGGGAACATACCCTAAGGGTTATCCTTTTAAAGGATTCGTCATGAACTCTCATGACACCAGTTCACGATATCTCCATGAAACGGATATCATTAAAATCTATGATGACCGATTCCACTATTAGGCATCCGTCACAGCCTACATGGGAGCTTTTTACCGGCGTGTACGTTAAATGCAGACTAAAAAACGTGATGTGACCATAGCCTGAACTGTCCCATAATAAATAATACAGAAGATATCAGGCAGGTAGTACGTTTTTACAGAGGAAATAGTTTATTTCTGGACAGAAAAGTCCCAATTCTTGGGGTGTTGTGCAGAGCAGGTATCCAGATATACGGCAACGCTGCTTCTCCTAGATAAATCCTATTTTATCGCCTCCCCCAACATGAGGGATAAGGCAGTTAAAATAATTCACAAACAGTGAAATAAGATTGACCTGCTAAATTGAGAAATCTGTGACTGGAATTAATGTGTGATGAATAGGATTATCCCATCAGGGCAAGTTTCTATGAGATGATCAGCGGTAACTGCAAGGAAAATTAGATTTAACAGTGCATTAAATTGCGTATTTAGGAAGCATCGACCACTAGATTATTTCCAAATACCGAGTCATGCTTCTGAAAATGAAAAGCAGTGCTGGTGGAAAAAAGCTAATGCTCTTGTTAATTTATTATACAGGCAACCACAGAAGAGATGTCAGACAGAAGGGGCCATTTGCATTTTCGACTCAATTATGCAGAGGAGTTGAGAATCAAGAAAGAGCTGGAAAGATTGCTTAAGCCTCCTCATAGGGCTATCAGACATGATATGGTGGAACTCAGGCCCAAAAGCAGCCCACCCCTATCTCTGATGCAAGACCCTTCTATCCCCCAGTCAAATCAATTTAATTCTCTCTCACGTCCAAGATCTGGGGTTAGACGCAAGCTATCTCCATCTGCCTGTCAATCTACACCAACTTCAGCTGTATCAAAAAGAAAGGCTGCTTCTAACACCGCCGAGATACAGAACGATGATGAGAAAGTCTGTATGTTCTCCAAAGATGCCATGTCAATAGATATTACACAAGAACCAAGAGACCACGGCCAGTTATACCGGCAAGGAGATATCCTGGGGACTGGACACAATGTAATGAGGCCTGCTATTGCTTCAATGGTTGGGACAACCAAACCTATAATGGTCTTCACACGACCTGAACCACCATCAAAGCCGAGATCTTTCATGCCCCAGGATTCAATCAAGCCCCGTATCTCTAGGAAGTCTCCAGTCATAGAGATGACAAAAACACAAAAAGTAACACCAGCATCTTCCTCCAAAATAAGGAAAGCTGTTGATGTTAGGTCGGGCAAGGACAGTGATGATACTAGTAACTCTTCAAGTTCTGATTCCCAGGATAGTGATGACTCAGAGAAAAGAATAAAAAGTAGTAAAAAGAAAAGGCATTTAAGGAAATCCCGGACCGTTCAAGTTGGAAGAGATGATCCTACAAAGTCTTCATCTCTTTTAGCGGATGAATTACCTCCTGTGGTGGGCACGCCCGCTACTGACTCAAATATTGATCAAGACGACACAAAAATTATGGAAAGGACAAATATTAGTGTGGTGTCACCAGTAAAGACCACGGCCAGGTCAGTAGATGAAATAATAGCCTCGCTGAGGTCTCCTGAATCCTATACAGCTTCAGATTTGATGATAAAACAGTTAATGGAGAGTGTACTGGGACCCGACTATAATATGACATCTGGGGTAAGTCTTCTATTTTGAGATCCTCTGACAATTGGGTAAAATGTATGTGAATATTATTCCGACACTACAAGAATCCCTGTTCTCATATCTTTGATGGAAATTGTCTATTCAGATGGTCATAGCACAGTGGAGCCCCGTTCTAATGTGTGCTATGGGCCCCTATAGTTACCCCATACGCCCCTCGCTATTTATCTTGCATATACCTCTGTGTATATTTTGTGAGTGATGAGCCGCTGCATAAATGGCCAACTTTTATAAAACACCTTGTTCCCGAGATCATCTTTTGGACAAATATTGAACAAGGTTTGATGAGATATATTTAGCAAATGTTAGGAGACATAATTATACATAACTAGAACTATTTTCAAGGACCTGTATCGCTATTACACATCCGTTTCACTTAGGATAACTATGAGATGGTGTCATTGAGAAGTTATACGGTAGTAGGAACATTTGCACCTGCTAATAGACTTCCTGACGTGCAGATTAGGGGGGATGGGTGGCCTTCGCTGTGTACGTACACTACATGCCACCTCTTACTAAGTTCTTTCTTGGGAATGCTGAGACAGTTCCCCTTCCCGTAGACTTGTTTAGTGCAGGAGGAGGGCATGTTCATACACCTAAGGCCTTATTTACACGAGCGTGGCGCATCTCGGACGTAAAAACTGTAGTTTTTCAAGTCTGAGGTGCATCCGTGCTCTGCGCTGCGGGACGCGATGTCTCGCATCCCCCATATTTTCTCAAAGACCCTTCACACGGTCCGTTGAAACAACGGCTGTGTGAACGGCCACATTGAATTACATAGGTCCGTGGGACGGCCGCTGTTTCAACGGCCATCACATGGACGTTTAACACGCTCATGTAAATAAGGCCTTAATGAGGTTTGTAATATTACATGCACCTGCTGCAGAAACAACCACATTCAGATGGATGGAACAGATATTCCGTCGCAGAAATATCGGCAACACATCTGTCGCGTAAATATTTATCCTAAGGCCCCATGCACACGAACGTGCTTCTGCGGCCGAAAATCCACGGGAGAGTTGCGGCCCCATTCATTTCTATGGGGCCATGCACACGACCGTAGTTTTTGCGGTCTGTGCATGGCCCAGGAGCCCGCACCGCAGAAAGAATGACATGTCTTATTACGGACGTCTTCTGCGGTCTGGGCTCATTGAAAATAATGGCCGCGGCCATGTGCATTTGCGGGCGGCTTGCGGCTGACAGTCGGCTGCCGGCCGACCCGAAAATCACGGACGTGCACATGGCTACGGTCCTGTGCATGAGGCGTAAGTGTAAGTTTATACATGGCAGATTTGTTGCAATTTCGTTGAAATTTCTGAAACTGAAATTCAGTTCTATTCATCTGAATGGTTTTGTTTCTGCAGTAGGTGCATGGATTTCTGAAAATTCCAGATGAATGGTACTAATTTTAATTCCTGCAACAAATCTTTCATGTGTGGACTTAGGGTACGTTCAGACGTGGCGGAATTGCTGTGGAATTCCGCTGTGGACAGTCCGCAGTGGAATTCTCCAGCGGCCGTTTTTTACATTTGTTTCTATACATTTTGAGGCAAGTTAGTTCAGACGTGGCGGAAAACTCCGCTGCGGACCATAGGCTGCAGTGCAGAATTTTCCCTCCGCATCATGCACTGTCTGTTGCGGAGAAGAAGCAGAATTTCACTGCGGATTTCAGCCTTTGCAATGCAAAAACTGAAATCTGTGGCAGTTCCGCTGTGATATCCGCAACGTCTGAATTACATGTCAAATATGCAAATATTGGTGCAGATTCGTTGCGTAATTGCCTCAAATCTGCACCAACATTTGCAGTGGAAAAACTCTGCCACGTGTGAACGTGGCCTTACCCTCTGATTTTTTTTGCCAAATCCAGAAGTGGCTTCAAAAGAAATAGAAAATATAAACTGAGAACTTCTACTTCAATTTCCTTCTGGATCCACTTCTGGCTTTGGCTCAAAAATCTCTAGCAAAATCTGAAGCAAATATGTGAATCCGGCATTGTGCTCCTGAAGCTCAAGGTAATGTCCAAAAATTCCCATCAAATCTCACTTATTTTTCTTTTGGATACACAGGGCTCAGTGATGGGAAGTGGCACTTCAGGAGTGTAGATGCAACCAGTATGTCAGTTCAATCAGGGCATCATATAGGGATTCGGTGCCATTGACAGATACTCTTCAAGTTATAAAGTATTATTTCCTGAGCTATGGCAGATTTCCTGGGGATCTTTTGGACTAGTGAAATAAGGTTTAGGTAAAAGGGTTGTCTTACGACAAGAACCCACTGTCCATATGTTAGGTCATATGGATTTCATAGAAGAGGGTTTTTACGCTTGAACCCACCTCTGTTTTAACAGAATATGCATTATATGGGCGCCAATTCATTTGAAAGGCCGCCACATAATTCTAGATGTATGCCTAGACTCGTCTGTGGTCTATTTCTGAGGTAGTCAATTAATAAGTATCATGTTGAATTGTGAAAAGAAATGAGAAAACTCATACGGGCCATATATAATACTTTTCCGTGGATGTACTATAAAATAAACTGCACAGGTCAAGTATATTGTATTTAGTAACTTATTGTTTCAGGAAACTACAGAAGAAAAAACTAATGTGCAGGAAAAAGAGACAAAACATCCACAACCGGAAAGTACAGAAAAATCTTTTACTGAAGTTCAACCTCCAGAGCAGGTATGGTCTAATTGCCTTAAAGGTATTGTGCCAGGGCAGACATTTATGGCATATCCACGGGATACACCTCTAGGTCCTGCACCTATCTCCTGAACTTGGATCCCTGTCCCGCCTGGTGAGGCAGCCTCTTGTCGCTGCATTTTTGATTCAGAATCTCTCCAAAAAAGTAAATCCTAAAAATATTGTGTTTTTTACACCGGTCACTGAGCCCTCACAGGAGGTTAACACAGGCTGTTTTGTCAAGATCATTCTTAGCAGTCATCTCATTATCATAAGAGGGCAGGTAATGGAGGGCAACACCTCTATAATAAAGTTGGAGGCAGATAACACAGGATCCATCTTTGGTAATAGGCACAGCTCCTTCTCCCTGCACATTGACTACTGCACAAATCACAGAGCATGCCCACAACACTCTCCCATCAAAGTCAATTGGTCCTATTTTCTCATACCCAAGTGCCTGCTGTAAAGCGAATCTGTGCAACTACTGTTACAGCAGCTCAGGCAAGATGACGGTCCCCATAATTATGTACAGAAAAATAGAATAAAAAAAATCCGAAAGCCCAAAAATTATTTAATTTTTTTCAATGTCTGCACTGTTTTTAACCTTTACTATGAACTTACATTTTAGGGACATGAATGGTCTTAAAAACATGAAGAGATAACATGATGCATTTTTAATATATTCCACTTTAAGTCATAGCTTACCCGTGTTTATTAGACTACAAGCCTATGATGTCATTTTCTGTATACATTAATCATGGGCTACAGGTTCCTGAGCCAGATGTCACACTGACGGGTGACAAGATTTCCACTCAGTTGTCTCTTTCCATGGATAAAGATACAGAAAAATCAAGTCACCGAGGATCCATGTCAGCTGGGGAGGAATCCATTACATCACTGAAGGTGGAAGAATTGACAGAATACAAAGCCAAAGAAATCCTCAAATCTTCTGCCCAGGTACAAGAGTGTATATTACTGGTCATACATGTTAGATCAATGTCCGCACATTGTATCAAAGTGGGGTCAGCCCAACAGTCTCCCTGATGATAGATGTCGGGGGAAGTAGGATCGGGCATATTGGATATTAACATGACGATCATTTTTCCCACAGAAGGGTCTGGCAGAAGTTTATTTCTCCAGTTGAGATAAATGTGAAGGAATAACTTGGATGGCTCTACCCACTACACAAAAATGAAAAACCTTGTTTTTTGGAGGATTTGTGATATACTGATGGCATGCAGATACCTTTTAGTTTTAAGACGGTAGACAACAGTTTTTTAGTGCAGATGTTTTTGTTGTCTCACTGGTTATCTTGCTTACGCTGTAAAATTAAAACGACAAGGTAGCCAAATTAAAGGGACATCTTAAAGAAAAAAATGATATGCATAAGGGAGTGGTGTATGATACAGGGAATATTTCTTTGGTGTTTTTTGAATCCATGTGTCATGCTCCACCCCCTCAGGCCCTGCACTAGGCATAACACATTGTATGCATTTTGCTTAGTGTTCTTTTAAAGGGGTTGTCCAGTTCCAAAATAAATTGATGGCCTATCCTCAGGATAGGCCATCAATATCTGATCGGTCGGGGTTCAACACCCGGCACCTCAACCAAACAGCTGTTTTGAAGGGCCCGCAGCGCTCGTACGAGTAGTAGTGAAGTAGTGCCTAAAGAAAAGGATTTGAAAAATGTTGCTGCTATTGAAATTCTAAGCCATAAAACAGCCTAATAAACAATAAAATTAAAATGAAAAAAAAAGATGTCTACATAAAGAGGACTAGTAAACCTTACTTATTTCAAAATTCTGTGGTATCCTGGTAAACATAACAAAGAAAATTTACGACCAAATTAAAGTATAGTGTGTCATGGAAAAACAGTCTCAGAATCACTCGGATAAGTAAAAGCATTACAAATTTATTACCAAATAAAGTGATACATATGAAAATGGGGACGCGTCCTGAAGTACAAAATAGGCCACATCCTTAAGGGGTTAATATAGACCAGATTGTTTACTAACAACAAGCAGCGTATACTTTCACTAGTGAATGTGAACAGAACACTGTAGAATATATTCACTGACCATCCGCTCCCACTGTAACGTATACTCTGATATTTGATCTCTGTAGAGGCAATGTGTATATGCATGTTTTTAGTACAATCCAAATTAGCAGTTGAGGCTTTCATTAAGGCCTTGTTCACACCGTTTTTTGCAGGCAGAAAAAATCTGTCTCAGAATTCCTTCAGCAATTTTGGGGCAGGTTTTGAACTGCCTGCACATATTTTTCCACGTTCTTTCGTTGCGTTTTTCGCCCGGAGGCATTGAAGCTTATGCAAGGACCGCCGGCAAAAAACGCAGTGAAAAATGCTCAGAAATGACTGCCGTGGGTTCGCTCTGCCTCCCATTAATTTCAATGGGAGGTTAGAGGCGGAAACCGCAGCAAGAAAAGACCTGCCGCTTTTTTATCCGCGAGCGGCCCGGAAAAAAAACAACTCCTCTACCTCCCATTAAAAATCAATGGGTGGCGATTTCGGCCGTTTTTATGGCACTGATTCCGACGCGGTTTCCGCATCAAAATCAGCGCCAAAATAACTCAGTGTGAACGGACCCTAGTAACTCTGATTTTGAGTTTTTAATATAAAATAAAGAGTTTGTTTCAAGAAAGTAAAATTTACCATTATTTTCCCAATGCTATCTTCTTTATTTTTTATGTATGCCACTAGGTCAGCGGCAAATAATGCAAATTTGACCTGATGGCAGTGGCGGATTAAGAAGACCATGGGCCCTGGGCTGTTACCCAAACTTGGGCCCTTTTTCTCCACCTCCACCCTGCCCCACCGTAACTATTGCTAACATTACCTTTTTGCACAAGTATTAACAAATAGGTGTTACGATTTCCCTTTCACAGGGCTGTGTCCCTACATATTGACAGTATCACACTGTGCAGGGACACATCCTCCTGACAAGGGGATTGGTAAAACCAATTTTTCTATCAGTCCTGGACTGCACAAAGACGTTATGTGGAATACAAGGATTTCCTATAATAAACCTTTCAGGAAAGGGGACAGATTCTCTACAAATCCAGTGACTCACAGGTGACGACGTCTCAGATGCTAGTAGTTTTTTTTCCTCTTTTCTTCTCCATCCGGTCCAGAGCTCATGACGACTTCTCCTGGCCATGACCCATTTCTGCAGCCCTTAAATATAATATCACCATGCACTGCGCCCCCGAATATAATTGTGTCACACACTGTAAAGTAAAGCACCACATACACAGTGCCCCCTGTAGATAGCGCCAACCCCCCATGTAGACAGCCCACATACACAGTGCCCCCTGTAGATAGCGCCACACACACGCACAACCCCCTGTAGATAGAGCCACACCGCACTCCCCCCTTGTATATAGTGACACACAGCGCTCCCTTTCTTATATATAGTGCCACACAGCGCTCCCCCCTTGTATTTAGTGCTACACAGCGTCGCTACACTGCAGCCCTGGGATGACATTTTATCCCATATGACTGCTACAGTCTGTGATTGGCTGCAGCGGTCACATGGGGTGAAATGTCATCCCAGGAGGCCGGCCCGGACCAAAAACCGAATTCTGGGCAAGTATAAGATTTTTATTTTTTCTAAATTGCGTTTTTACATAACATCTGTTATTTGTTGCGGGTTTTACCTCCCCATTGAATTAAATGTGGAAAACCCGAAACAAATGAGCAGCGTTTACGCAAATACAATTCACATGCTGCAGAATAAAAAAACGCACCTCAGGTCAATTTCGGAGCTTTTTTTCCCCACTTATCATTTACGCAGCGTGTGGATGAGAATTGTGCACATCTAATCTACTCTGCTGCTACTGTATTAGGGCTTGTCCACACTTAACGGAATTGCAGCGTATTTTCCGCCCAGAAAATACGCAGAATACAGTAGTGGCAAAGTGAGTGAGATTTACCAAACCTCATCCAGATGCTGCGTAAAATTTCCGACCAGACATTTTGTCCTGCGGTGCGTATTTCTCGTACAGCAGCAGTTCAATTCCTTCTGCGGAAAGTGGACAGAATTGCGGCGTTTTTTCAGAGGAGACGTCACCATCTCCCAACATTGAGAAAAACGCAGCAAAATACGCACAATTTTCTGCAGCAAAAATGCAGCAAATGGTGCTTTTTTCTGCAGCGGAATTTCTGCTAGTTCCAGCGGAATTGCTGCAGAAATATATATATATATATATATATATATACATACACACACACACACACACACACACACACACATACACTATATATATATATATATATATATATATACACACACACACTATATACATACATACATACATACATAGATACATCACAGACACACATGAATATGCACGTTATACACATATAAAGTACACATTGTAAACACACATGCACTTACCTTTTATGTAGGATATTTGTGAAGGGCGTTCAGCAGGTTGATGTGGTGGGAGCCTTCACACAGCGTTTCTCCTGCTCACAGCCCGACACAGAGCCCGCAGACAGTCTCCCCTCCCCCATGTCCCGACTGCTAGCAGCAGGAGGAGAGATGTGTAGAGCCGGGAAGGGGGGCTGGAGGGGGAGTTTCAGCACAGACCACGGCTGCTAAGTAGGACAGAAGCTCACCTCGCCTCATGACAGGTGCGGCCTTGGCACCGGGGCTCCCTTCGGTGCTAGCGACGCCACCGGGCATGAGGGGGTTCGGGCGAGCCATCGGCCCCCTGGGAGCCTTGGGCCCCGGGCGGCCGCCCAAACCACCCTAATGATCCGCCACTGCCTGATGGCCACGTATTTTAATCCCTTTTGTGTCTGCATTTTCAATAATGGTAAAGCCAGGGGTTCAATGGGTTAAATCAAACAGAAGAAGGGACCACCCTGCCTAGTTCCGCTCCACATCCCAAATGGCTCTGATAAGGCACATATGGTGGAAATACTGACCTTTTGATGGAGATCTAGATTATGTAAGGATGAAGGATCTATTAAAAATTCTTTCAAATCCAAATGTTTTCAGTACCAAGAAGAGCCCAGGACAAATTGTCCTAAGAAATGATAGCTGCTTTTTGTATTCATGTGTCCTGAGGCGGACATAATCTATTCTATTGTTACTTGTTCCTGATTTCCCCGTGTTGATCGCTGCTTGATTTTCAGAGATTTGGAGAATCAGACAATGTGACTTCAAGTCCTTTTTGATTTTGCAATGACTTCGAGATAAGCAATGTTCAGCTTGGGCAGAATTTCTCCATTTAGATATTCATTAAAAACCTTTGTTAAATCATCAGAGATAGTTTTCCTCATAATTTTAAAAAAGTCAGCTGAGTATCCATGGGCCCAGGTGACTCTCCTCTCGTCACTTTTTATATAGTCTGTTCAACCTCCCTTTTGGTTATTGGTGAATTCAGTGCCAATATTTGTTCTTTTTGTGTTTTTGGGATTGGGGTCAGTAATGTTATGGTAATCCAAGGGTATATGTGATTATTTTTTAGATAAAAATAATGCATGAAATTTTAAGAGGTCTGACTATGCTAATCAATAACCTCACCAGTTCCATTGTATCCCAGGATAACTGGAGTATTTGCTATGCTGGAACTGAGGGTCTGTTGCTTTTGTGAGCGGTGGCGACTGCCTGGCTGTGTTGTGAGGGAGGGGCAGTGGTGAGGAATCACCAGGCGTTGACAGAACAACTGTTTGTATTTTTACTGATTGGAAAAATCTTATTTTCTCTTTTTAAACCTCTGAAATGTTTATCTTGGTTTTTTTATGTTTTTCTTCAGATCTCCATTTCGGACATCATTCATGTGAAAGGAGATGCAGCGCCACTGACGAGACGAGAGACAGCAAAGGCTCGCCATTCTACAGCTCTACTTGCCACCTGGAAGCCAAGAACAAAGTAATTATTACAAGAGTGTTAAGAGGCAGGGGATAAATAGAGAGATGATCCCTTAGGTCTACGTTGTCTTTAAATTCCATCTACAAGTGCTTCTAGCAAAACGGCTAGTGAATTTTTTTTAGGTTTGAGGCCTTATTCACACTGGTAGCAATGTTAGATTTGAAAGATGTACAGTAAGTCACCCTATAGCGAGGCGCATTAGATTGCACATGTACATGCAGTTTCATACAGCTACAATTTTGCATTCCAAAACTGCTGCCGCTTGAAACCGCATATGGAAACACTAGCGTTGATCAATCGTGATGTTGCACGGCGATCTTCCATGATTGCACAGTGCAATTGTCATGGTGTGTGGCGCCTGGGCCAAAGAAGTAGAGTTCATCATTTAGAAACCCTCCATTGTACTTATTCACTGATAGGGAAGCAAAAGATTATTAGATATATTTCAATTGCTATATCACTGAAAAAATTGGGTTCACAGAACAAAACATTTTTTATCTTTTAAATTTATTTTTGGCTTTAATAATTAATTAAAGTTCACACTACATGTTATAATCTAACTCCTGGGAAATTCAATCCCCGAGCAGTAGGATCTATGGACCTGCTGTGTACATTGATTTCACAGTGCACTTGTAAGAACTGTCCTAAACCAACACAGCTTGTCCATACAATCTCAGTCCTTGTGATCTCAGATCAAGGTATGAATTGTGACAAGGATGTGCTAAGTGCTAAGGCAAATTAATGGCAATAAAATTTTTTAATCTGTTGTCTCTGCATGGGGCTGTTTTTCATACTGATGACCTATCCACGGGATAGGTCATCAGTATATGATCAGTGGGGGTCTGACACCCGGACCTCGCACTGATCAGCTATTCTGGCTGCCTCCGGCGCCGGAAATTATGCAGTGGTCGGTGCCGGAAGCAGATGGAAGTGAATAGGAGCCGATCTGCAGCACGGCTGATATACAGTGGTCGGAGCACTCTGCTACCGGCACCAACCATTGCATAACTTTTGGTGCCGGAAGCAGCCATAATAGCTAATCGGTGCGGGGTCTAGGTTTCTGATCCGCACCGATCCGGTGTATAATTCATCAGTATGAAAAACCACTCCATGCCCAGACAACCTTTTAAAATGAAAAAGTAATTGGTTATATAGTTTTAACTGCAGTGCCTGTCGGAGAGCTTAAAAAAATACTGTGAGCAGCCATTTTGAATGCCTGTATGGTTTTTAATACCACTTTTCTCACTTTGGTGTAAATGGCAAAGATTAGCTCTTAGCTGCATAGAGACCCTCTGAGCTAGGAAATAACAAATTTTATCATGGCCCTGGATTGGGAGCCCATCCTGGACCGTAAGGGAATGTTCACAGAGTTTTTCGCAGGCTGAAAATTCTGCCTCAAAATTCCGTCTGGAATTTTGAGGCAGATTTTGATCTGCCTGCCCCCATTTGCCACGTTTTTCGCCACGAAAAAACGCTTTCTCTACCTCCCATTGATGTCAATGGGAAGTCAGAGACGTAAACGCCCGAAGATAAAGCATGTCACTTCTTTTTCCCGCGAGCCGGTAATACCGCTTGTGGGAAAAAACGCCGTTTTTTGGTGCGTTTTCCGACGCGGTTTGCACGTCAAAAAACATGTAAAAAAAAAAACTCAGTGGGAACAGGGCCTAAAAATAGTATTCAGTGGAGTTGTTGCCCTATTGCTGCATTAAAGCAAATATGCTTATTGCATAATGTCCACGAAATGTATAAGAATAATATATCCTTGTACAATATATACAATAGAATATCAGATGCGCAATTTCATAGTATTATATATAAAGGTACTTAGCAAACTTAGGTTCACATTTTCTGTCCTTGCCTTCATTTTCTCCTTGGATTTATTACATCATCACCTGGTATCTGATCACCTGCAACTATATTCCAACTCAAGAAGAATAAAGGATCTGGACCATATTTTGTTGACCTTTATAAATTCATAAACTGCTTATATCATTTAATTTCAAGACGGCTTCATAAACGCCTTGATTTTCTAAAGCAATCACCTTGGCATTTTGGTGACCCCATAAATGCCCTTCCTTATCTGCAGTCCCTCGATGCTTCTTCACCTAGCCCAGATTATGTATGAGAAAAAATAGCAGTAGAAGACAAAAGGAACCCTCACCCTTCAATAAATACTGTCAGATTATCAATGGCAGAAAAATTCACTGACATTTTCTCCATCTCCACTCTCACAAAGCAGAAAATATTTTTTCACTGTGCATTAGGCAGAAATTGGCCACACACGGAGCTTCAACACTGCTCTGTCTCCCAACATAAAGAATGATAAATAGCTAGAGTAAGGAGACGAGAGGCTATGAAAACATGCACCTTTTTACCTGCAACATGCCAAAAACAACTCGCCTCTGCTGATAGACTTCTGGGAATGTTTGCCAATGAGGAAAGTTCCTGGGGCGGCTGTCAGGACAGTCGTGCCAAACATTGGCTTTTTTGAGTTTTCAGAAAAGAGAAAGGGCTGAGGTGACAGGGTGACATCATGCAAAGGTCAGGTACATGTTTTGTAGGATTGTAAAAGCTCTAGACAATAGTGGAATGCTTTGGGGTCTGTAGGGTTATTAGAACAGTGTTTGTTTTTGTGCAAAGAACCCAATAATTTTCTGATCAGCTTACAGGTTTTACTCACAATGGGGCAGATTTACTAATGTGATCACGCTTAGGCCTTGTCTTTAAATGCGCCAAAATGTGGCGCATATCTGATGTATAATTTGACATCAAGTGTTTTAAGACTATTTATGAAGCAAATGTGCCAAAAAGTACAGATGTTTGCGCCTCACTTAACACCTTTCAAAAATGTCTCAAAAAGGGGGCGTGGCTTAAAATACGATATAGTGTGGCAAAGTTTGGCGCAAAAAAAATATACAGCATGAAGGTTTTAGTTTCCTTTACTACTTCCATTAACATTGACTACTGAGGATGCAATGATTAGATGGCTATTGTCAAATCTGTAGCATCACAGAGGACTGGGGCATTGCTAGTGTCTTAAAACATCAGGGGCACAAGCATATATTTACAAACCCCCCCCCCCCAGAAAAAAAAGTTAACATACATATCGGAGATAACATATCTATAAGACTAAGGCTCCTATAGCTACACCGCTGGATAGAATTGGATGCATTATCTCAGCAGACAGTATCACACATGATACAGGGACCCAGCAGTAAGTATCCTTGTGCTAACACATGTCCATCCCCCCAAAAAAATGTGTGTGCATGTATGTATATGTGTATATAGGATACAGCATATCTGTAGCGCTCTGACCCTATAGCTATGGATAGAATTAGATACAGTGGCTCAGCAGTATCACACATGATAGGATTAGAAGTAGGGCCCAGCTCGCTGACATTGCGGCTGGACCCAGGAAAGGTAAGATAATTGCTTTTGCTTTTTTATGTGTTTGTGATTTTTTTACTGGTTATGAAAAATGCCCACGTCGTTTTTTCCAATTATTTATTAAAAAAAAAATTAAAATGATGTGGGGTCCCCGCCATTTTTCATAACCAGACAGATACAACATAGCAGCAGCAAGCTAGCATTACCAGGATAGGGAAGGCCCACTGTTTTGGGGTTTTTGCAGACTGATAATACCAGCCTGCGGCCACCCCAGTGCCTGACTACAGATGGTCGGGTACTTGATCATACCCGGCTCTTCCCGGCACCCCTGGTGGCGGTGGGTACCGGGGTACCAAATGGGGGTTAGTGTTAGCCTGTTCACCGGATAACACTAAGCCCCTCCTTAGTAATGTTCAAAAAAGGCTGCCTGCCGGCAGAAATAAGCCCTGTTTTCCAACCATTATTAAAGAGTAAAAATAAAAAAGTCTTTATTCAATTTGCAACAAGGACAGACTACATGAAATTTAAAAGTTAATGTCCATTTCTGACAGCAATTAGCACAGTGCCAGACGTAAGAGCTCTGTCTAGAAAGGGTTAAGTACCACAACCACAGAGCGCTACATGCAGTTAGTTATTAGTTCGATTCAAAGGTGTCAATAGGACAATTATTAAAATAAAGGTAGAAGCCCCCCCCCCGACATGTTTCGCTACGATGTAGCGTCCTCAGGGGTATCGGGGCCAATGACAGCGAGCGGCGGTGTCAGTCTCATTAAGTATTCACTGCAACTAGCTGAACATGTGTCCACAATCAGTTGATAGCCTATCCAAGGAGGAATAGAGGACCGAGCCTCCTCCTCCGTTGATTGACAGATTCTGCCACCAATCACTTACTAGTTAGATGCCACCAATGAACAACACTCAAGTGCACAAGCACACAAGGCTGCTTGATGGTAATCGCTGTACATATAATTATAACATTACTATAATACAAGAAAGAGGTCACCGATGAGTTTATAGATAAGTGCACAGAGGCACAAAGTGAGAAAAGTGATGGGATAGTAACGAATGTGATTAGTAATAGTACCATTCTAGGTACAAACGCTGTGCCCTGATTAAAGACGATATTATAGTTGCTGTGAGCGGCACAACAATATTTCTTATATGAATATACTACTATCAAGCATTCAGAGTCAGTTGCTATCAAAGTGACTCCTAAAGAAACGCAGTGAGTTATAATTGATCAAAATATTCAAACCGCCGCTATGTCGCTTACCAAGCTGTAGCCTGGGGGGTACCTGAAGCAAATACTAAGTATGATTGATAGTAGTATATTCATATAAGAAATGTGGATAGTAAGGCAGATTATAAAGAGTTTAATGACTACATTGTCAGTACAGTACCAGAATAATCACACAAACTGAAGTATAGTTCCAGTGTTTGGGTAACGTGTAGGATTCACAGAAAAGCAGCAAATGTAAATCCCTCATTGAGGCCTCCTGGGCTGAGAGATCCAAGGCGATGGATCCAACGTGCCTCCTCCTGTAACAACTTGCGGTCAAGGTTACCTGCTCTAGGGCCAAGTTTGACTTGCGTAATGCCCCAGAATTTCAAGGAGCGAATGTCCCCATCATGTACAAGACGGATGTGCCTAGACAGTGGTGTATCCTCTTTTTGGTTTATAGTGCTTAGATGTTTAGAAATTCTCCTCCGTAATTCTTGTATTGTCTTCCCTACATATAACTTAGGACAAGAGCAGCTGGCTATGTAAATAACTCCCTTGCTACGGCAATTAATAAATTGTTTAATCCGATAGGATCTGTTATCAAGTGGATTGGTAAATTCTTTTGTAGTAGCCATTAAGTGGCAAAAAGAACAACGGCCACATGGATGAGAACCAGTGACGATGTCTTCAGCCAATTTTTTGACACAGAAATCACTCCAGAATGATGACTATGCACCAGATAGTCACGTAGATTTCTACCTCTTCGATATGTGATGTTTGGTGTGGAAGGAACAACACCCTGTAAGTCAGGGTCTGCCAATTTTTTTATTTATTTTTTGCATAATAGCAGTGTCCCGATACTATGTATAGCGATTATCTTGCTGTCCGGCATATACGGCATTCTGATTCAGTCATGCCAGTACACCAGTGTGTCTGTCTCCGTGTGTAGACTCGTACACTTATCTACAGTGTCCATGATAACTCTGCCTATTATGTCTTTCTACCCTATAAACGTATTGATCTATAAGCCCACTAATAACTTCTTCAGATCATAGTAATATTGTTGTGCCGCTCACAGCAACTATAATATCGTCTTTAATCAGGGCACAGCGTTTGTACCTAGAATGGTACTATTACTAATCACATTCGTTACTATCCCATCACTTTTCTCACTTTGTGCCTCTGTGCACTTATCTATAAACTCATCGGTGACCTCTTTCTTGTATATAGTATAGTAATCACTAACTAGTAAGTGATTGGTGGCAGAATCTGTCAATCAACGGAGGAGGAGGCTCGGTCCTCTATTCCTCCTTGGATAGGCTATCAACTGATTGTGGACACATGTTCAGCTAGTTGCAGTGAATACTTAATGAGACTGACACCGCCGCTCGCTGTCATTGGCCCCGATACCCCTGAGGACGCTACATCGTAGCGAAACATGTCGGGGGGGCTTCTACCTTTATTTTAATAATTGTCCTATTGACACCTTTGAATCTAACTAATAACTAACTGCATGTAGCGCTCTGTGGTTGTGGTACTTAACCCTTTCTAGACAGAGCTCTTACGTCTGGCACTGTGCTAATTGCTGTCAGAAATGGACATTAACTTTTACATTTCATGTAGTCTGTCCTTGTTGCAAATTGAATAAAGACTTTTTTATTTTTACTCTTTAATAATGGTTGGAAAACAGGGCTTATTTCTGCCGGCAGGCAGCCTTTTTTGAATTTAACTGTTGCATGTCCACCAACTATTGAGGTCCGCTCCATTGTATTTTTTCCTCCTTAGTAATGGACACTATCAATCAGCCAGCGGCCATTACTAAGAAAATTTAAAAGAAAATGCAAAAACATAGAAAAAATATTTTATTGAAATAAAACAAAAACACACAACCCTCATTAACCATTTTATTGAAAATGTCATTGAAGTAGTCCTCGAATCCGACGTAGTCCAACATACGAACGTACAAAAACCCCCATTCGTAACACATGTGGTAGGCTTAGATACAGGCCCCATGTGTGATACTGTCTGTTGGACCCTGTATCTAAGCCTACCACATGTTAGGCTTAGATACAGAGTCCCAGCAAACCGTAATCATATACAGCATAAGATTACTGTCTGCCAGGGCCCTGTATCTAAGCCTACTATGTGGTAGGTTTAGATACAGGATCACACCTTGAATTAATTAATATTGCGGACACCAATAAATATGCAGTGTACATTGTAAAACGTACTGCCATACAATGACCAAATAATACCACCATACAGTGACCAAATAATACCACCATACAGTGACCAAATAATACCACCATACAGTGACCAAATAATACCACCATACAGTGACCAAATAATACCACCATACAGTGACCAAATAATAACACCATACAGTGACCAAGTATTGCCACCATACAGTGATAAAATAATGCCACCACACAGTGAATAAATAATACCACCACACAGTGATGAAATAATGCCACCACTCAGTGATGAAATAATGCCACCATACAGTGATGAAATAATGCCACCACACAGTGATGAAAAAATGCCACCACTTAGTGATGAAATAATGCCACCATACAGTGATAAAATAATACCACCCGACATTGATGAAATAATACCATCTTACAGTGATGAAATAATACCACCATATAGTGATGAAATAATACCACCATATAGTGATGAAATAATACCACCTCACAGTGATGAAATAATACCACCACACCTTGATTCAATATAGCCACCATACAGTAGAGAAATAATGCCACAATATAGTGATGAAATAAAGCCAACATACAGTGATGAAATAAAACCACCATACAGTGATGAAATAAAGCCACCATACAGTGATGAAACAATGCCACTATAGAGATGAAATAATACCACCTTACAGTGATGAAATAATGCCACCATACAGTGATGAAATAATGCCACCATAGAGTGATGAAATAATACCACCTTACAGTGATGAAATAATACCACCATACAGTGTCCAAATAATACCACCTTACAGTGATGAAATAATGCCACCATAGAGTGATGAAATAATACCACCTTACAGTGATGAAATAATGCCA
This sequence comes from Rhinoderma darwinii, assembly GCF_050947455.1. NCBI lineage: Eukaryota > Metazoa > Chordata > Amphibia > Anura > Rhinodermatidae > Rhinoderma > Rhinoderma darwinii. Next base: position 56,070,748 of record NC_134698.1, read on the forward strand.
CCATACAGTAAATAATACCACCTTACATTGATGAAATAATACCACCATACAGTGTCCAAATAATACCACATTATGGTGATGAAATAATACCACTATACAGTGATGAAATAATGCCACCAAACAGTAATGAAATAATACCACCATACAGTGATGGAATAATACAACAATACAGTGATGAAATACTACCACCGTATAGTGATGAAATAATTCTACCATACAGTGGACGAGAAATATGGACATCCTTTGATTAAATGATACTTGGCAAAGGAAAACGGTACTAATTGGTCAAAGTCGACGACACAGTGTAATAAACAATAATTTCGTCTACAGTAATAACTCATGGTTGACATCTTCTCTGATTGTAGTAATTTGCATTCCATTTATTACCATCTGGCCCATACCATCATAAAGACTTGCAGCTCCGACTCTCTACAGAGAGTTTGTCCCTTCCACATCTTTGGTGCCTCTCTATTGCAGAACATTCCTACTGTCTCTAGCAAAACATACTATTAGGGTCCTATTACACGGCCGAAGTGTGCCCTGTAAACTAGCGCCGAACAACGAGACAGCTCGTTGCTCCTTTCACGGAGATATGTATGGAAACAAGCCCTCGTTACTATGATCGCTCTTTCCCATACATTTTTATCATGTCGGCAGCATGTCCCCCTGTTTACACAGGGAGATGTGCTGCCGATAATGATAATATATTTTAGGCTGATCGTTGCCCTGTTTACACAGGGAAATGATCGGGAACGAGTGTTCTGTGAACGCTCATTTGCCAGATCATTGGCCCGTGTAAAAGGGCCTTTACTCTCTTGCATTACACACTCACACACACGCTTTAGATGTTACATTTAGGCTTTGTTCAGACTGACGTCCTGGCTTGCGATTTTACAGGATCCATGAGGGATCTATCATGATCTGTTAAACCGATCCACCCCCAATGACTTATAACGGGTTTACCAGGTTTTCCTTGGGTTACAACAGCGAGTACAATATATAGAATTGTACTGGCCACAAATATTCATTTTATGTTGGCATTTCCTGTTCAGTTTGCGTGGATCCACCAACAATCTCATGTTTAGGGGACCATCCTATCTGTCTCAGATTCTCCTCTATAGAAATAACTTTTCTTTTTGGCTGAGCCAAACAGGCCTGTTAATTGGGGAGTAGGTAGATCGTTATCTTCTATCTATGTCCTGCTTTACTGTGTAGCTGACCTAAGTCTGAGAATTGAGTTGATATTGAAATCATTATATGCATAAAACATGTTTTTTTTTATTTGTATACAGCAATTCTCCTTACATTAATTCTGGATGTGTTACCAGGACACGTGCACATGTCCTATTTGCTGCTAGGGACTGGTTTAAAGGGTGAGTAAACGTTCAACAAACTTCTGACATATAGTGACATGTCCGAAGTTTTGATTGGTGGGGTCCGAGCACTGAGACCCCCACCAATCGCTAAAATCAAGCAGCACAAGTGCTCCTGTGGGCGCTGAGCCGCTTAGTTTCTGTTCGGCTTTCTCCAGAAATCGATGTAGCGGTGTACGGACTCAATAGAAAGTCTATGAGCCCGTACATTGCTACATCGGCTTTCTGGAAAAAGCCGAACGGAAACGCTCACACGAGTGCTTCTGCTGCTTCGTTTTAGCGATTGGTTGAGGTCTCAGTGCTTGGACCTCCACAAATCAAAACTTTTGACATGTCACTATGACGTTTAGTTACCCTTTAAGTAGAAGGGAATGTGGTATGATTTTTGGCACTACTGTATACCTGCCAGTTACCAAAGGTGTAGCATGATGCTCCTGGGTCCCAAAAGAAAATATGTTACCTGGTCCTTCCAACTATTATGTGCTATTTAAAGATCTGTTGTCCTTTTTTATGATAAATCAGACCACCTAATGCACCTAGGCCTGGGTGCAACCTCTGCACTCGGCTACTCCTCTGCCAGTTACAGGCTCACTGAACCATTGTAATGCCTTTCATTCATAAAGTTAGATGAACAAATTCAATTTCACTAATCCTCTTACTATCTCTGATGAGAATGACAGTGTTCTCTTTTTACAAGAACAGAAGTTTCTATTTTTTTTCTACTTTAGAGCCTTTTACCACATTCCCAAATCTGTGAACTTCCTTGTGAGTTTAAAGTGTCACTTATAAAGTTGTAGTGTAATTGGTTAATCTCTTAAAGGGTATTTCCAACGTAAACATTTATGGCGTATTCACCATAAGTGCAGGGTCATAGCTAAAGGCTCAAAAGTTCAGGTTGTGTCCCTTTTCTCGCAACTTCTCTTCATGGTTAACGGCCGTGGCCTGCCCCTTGATGCAGCACTAGATGCCTTGGATCTTAAAATAATATTGGCACAAGCCCCAAGACATATGTTTTGTCCCCCACCAAATAAAAAAAAGATATATATCGTAGACAGCATATCTATAAGAATGTGTCCGATATAGCTACACCCTGGATAGGATTAGATACAGTGGCTCAACAGACAGTATCACACATGATAGGCTTAGGTACAGCAGCTTTGAAGACATTATCACACATGATAGGCTTATAAAAATGGCTCAACAGACAGTAGTACACATGATCAGGGTAGATACAGTGACTCAAAAGACAGTAGCACACATGATTGTCTTGGATATAGGGCCTCTGCAGACAGTATCAAACTTGATAAGTTTGGGTACAGGACCTCAGCAGACAGTATCACAAATGATAGGCTTAGACACAGGGCCTCATTGGACAGTGTCACACATGATAGGCTTAGATGCAGGGCCCCAGGAGACAGTATCCATATACTTACCATCCTTACTCCTGAGTTGGGTCCTCTTAAGCTCCAGGCGAAGCCCATGGGTCCTTTTGGGCTCTGGGGCATCAGGAACCAGAGCTGTATCCGAAGCCAAAGAGATGCGCCTGGAGCACAAGAGGACCCGATTTCGGGGCGAGAAGAATAATTAAATGGAGGAGTTACTGTAGTAACCAGGGGTTCGTGTAGTTTTATCTATTGGAAACTGCAGTAACTGTTGACAAACAAAGTGTAGGGGGCCATAGGTCCACCTGTCTCTAGGGCCCGATTGCAACTCTGACCGCTGAGACGCCTATAGCTACGCCACTGCATAAATGTCTGATAGCTGCAGGTCCCATCCCCGGGACCCGCACCTATCTCTAGAATAAGCAAGCGGGCTCAGTTGTGTCCGTAACTCAAATAGGAATGAAGCCACCCCTCCATTTATTCTCCCACTAGATGCGGCGACCGTCCTACCAAGCAAGATGGGTCGGGGAAGCTACATGCGGGTTCCAAAACTGCGTCTTGCATCTATCAGACATCCTGTATATATGCCATAAAAGTTTAAGTTGGGAATACCCGTTTAATTAAAATGTGTCTTGTTTATACTATTAATTATCATTACCTTGACTTTAAGGGGTTCCGCTCTAACCAGAAAATAAGATAGAATTTGTATTATGAATTGGGTTAATGTTGAGCTGCTAAAGAATATATGGGGAGGCAGAAGGGTGTATTAGCGGCTGCATAGATCAGCCTGTTTACATAGAACTTAGTGTAATCTGCCTTGTCCTTGCAGCTGATGTCCGATTCTTACACTTTCTTCCCTATATTGTGATTAATATGGAACCCATTTAATTTGTTTCCAGGCTTAAATTTGTTAGTTATCATGAATTGAGCATTTGTGAAGTTTCAATTTTATTTTCTGAGATTAGTTATTTATTTCTATAACCTTAGTAAACTTATCATAGGTATTTCTAGCTACTTAGGTGGGGGTGTGCTAGTTATTGTGTCTGCGTGAAGATGGTGGTTCATTAAAAAATTAAGTAGTGCTTATTTATCGAAACTCATACGAAGCCGAAATGGAAATGTGGCAAAGAACCACCAATCAGATTTTAGATGACGTTTTTACATGACAAGTGATAACCTAGTTTTTTTAAAATTTACATTTTCTTAAATTTTCAGATTTTGTGAACAGCAGACAATCCATCACCTGTGCACAGTGTCACCCAGCCATGTTCTCCCAAACTATGTGCAAGTGTCATCACGGGTGCATCACACAGTGGACAGAAAAGGCCATAGTATTGAGCCAAATGTTACCATTACGCCAGCAGGGAACCACGTAATTCATGCCAAACATGACTTCCTATTGAACGGCTGTGAAGAAGAGACTGGGTAATAAGGGCTTTAACATTTTCGTTATGGGTCATCTGTCAAGATTAACTTTTTTTTAAAGGATACGATCAGCAGATGATTGAGTGTTTACTTGTTCATCTGCTGATCACTGCCCTTATTACACAGGGCAATTATCGTCAACGGGTGTTACATAAACGCTCGTCTGCACGATAATCACCCAGTGTAAAACCCCCTTAAGGGTCCTATCAGACGGCCCGACGTGGGCCTTGTAAACGAGCTCCCATCAACGAGACAGTTCGTTGATAAGCGCATATTTGCTCCTTTCACAAGGAGCAATGATTGCTAACGTATGGGGATGAGCGATTGTTACTCTGATCGCTCGTCCCCATATATTTTTATCATGTTGGGAGCACATCTCCCTGTTTACACACTGGGCCTTAAAGGGGGTTTTACACAGGACGATTATCGGACAGGCGAGCGTTTATATAACGCTCATTACCGATAATTGCCCTGCGTAAAAAGGGCAGCGATCCGCAGATGAACGACAAACCCTCGATCATCTGCTGGGCGTATCGTTTTTAAAAAGTAAAAGATTATCGTTTTCGGTACCACATCTCACTGTATAAACATAGAGAAGCGCTTCCAACATGATAATAATGTATGGGGACGAGCGATCGTAGTAACGACCGCTCGGCCCCATCCATCGCTCCGTGTGACAGGAGCAAGCGAGCGCCGATCAACGAGGTCTCGTTGATCGGTGCTTACTGCAACGGCCAAGTATCGGCCGGTGTAAAAGGGCCTAAAGTCTATAGTTTAAGTATTGATAAGCAAAATCACCTGTGTTTGCTGAAGGGGGCACCACTGATGACCACCAAGAATGTTAATATTAATTGTATATTAGTATTTTAGACATTGTAATGCACTATTATTACACTAATTTATTTATGGAGCTGTTATTTAGTCGCTGTATGTCATTATTAGGGCTGTACAGTATGTTGGTATTTACTTAGTCATTGTGCGGTATTGCTATTTAGGAACTGAACAGTATTTTTTTGCAGTGTGTCTTATTGTTTTTTAAGCATCTGTATGAAAGTGATATTTGGCCAACAACTTTATAGCACTATTACTTAGGCACTGTATGGTTATTTGTACATTGTATGACAATATATCACAATTGGGGGGTCTGGCCCTATCCCCTAGACATGCTCCCCTTGTCACACCAGTTTGCAGGGTCCTTGCATTCAAGGACTGATTTAATTCTCACTATACCTGCAGCACTAGCATAGTGGGCACATTAGGGTCCCCAGTAAATTTCTTCTCTTGTCATTATTACGTTATGCTGCATGTCTATCCCACTGCTTTTTGATATGTCAGACTAAATTCACTTTATTTTAAATCCTATAGTGTTCACCGAGCTGGGGGCCTCTGAGGAGAGTAGTTTTGCGGGCAGTGCTGAAGACAGGTGTAATTGGTTGACAATCATTATCTCTCCTGTTGGAATGTGGCCTCTCTTAAAAAAATCACTTATCCATGACCGTCCCTCCCATTTACACAAAGAGCCCATTACAGGAAGCATGTGCAGGGGATGCTTGATTCCCAGTATGTCAAGAACTGCCATCCGTATTTAGCGAGCCGGCCCCCACTTGTCGCCCCTCCAGTGAGTGATATGTGTTTACTTTCGCCAGCCCAGAACGCTTCGTATCTTTCACAACAAGTTAAGGTTGATTGAATTTTTTTACTCACCTTCTTGTCATCAATACATTTTTCATAATGGTCTCTAGAATGTCCTTATCGTATTGTATCTACACACCTGAGTTTTAGATTGAAACGTTAGGTATAAAGAAAAAAGATTGTTTGGACCCGTAATACAGAGATCTTGGTTTTGCCTGCAAGGAGTCGTGTTCTGATCGGCCCAAACCTCTGGATAGAAAATATTTCCTGTCAGATTTTAAAGGATCGAGGACCATACAATTCATGCGTTATTGAATTTCTGGACGAAACACCAGCGTTTTTTAATGTCGTTTTTGGTGCCGTTTTTCATTTGGTTCTATTTTGTTCATGGCATTTTTGAAGTCGTTTGAATAGAACGCCAGAAAAATGCCACACCCAGAGCATGGTATGTTTTGAAAAAAAGCCACTGACCACATAATTGCCACAACAACATCACAAAAATTATGCAGTGTATGTAGTATTTTTTTTACGTTTTACTATAGACTTTAATTTTGGTAAGTTGTATGTTGGAGATTGACACTAACTAGAAAAAAAAAGTAAATTTAGGGGTACAGAATGAATGATTGTACCACTTAAAAAACCTGCCGTGCTGGAGCATTGTACACCTATCATCGCAGTGCCCTAGAATGGCAGAAAGGGCAAGTTTTAATTACCCTTACGCTTGCAGATCAGCCATAGTGTCTGTGTCCACTGTGTAAACGGCTTAAACAATGGTTTCCAATTCCAATTCCCAGTGATCCTTAACCTCACAGGTTTTATTGGTTTCACTATTCAAATAAGGAGTTGACACTGGTTTTCTTATCTATGGATATTATCCAAACGGCCAGAACAATGGTTTCCAGTTACAAACCTTAGTGATCCATTGATCAATAAAAGGCCAGGCAATAATAACCTTACATAAGTAAATGCCCCTTGTACACCTGGTGGACTGGACAGGGATGTCTATGAATATCTAAGAGATAGTTGTAAAGTGGCCGTAGACATCAATTGACTTCAACCAACAGTTTTTGGTCCCGATTTCTCCATTGACATGCAGATTTGGCTCGTTTGATTGTGTATATATTTTCAGTAGGGCAGGGAAGATAATCAGGCGCTACATACGGCAACTTATTTCAGGGGAAACTAAAGGATCCTTCATGTTAAGAGTGTAGCTTCCCCTTCCGGCTGTTCATAGCACTGTTAGCACAGTTTGGTTTCTATACAATCACTTTGAGAATCTTTACTAGAGTTGATTCTTTAAGAAAAAGGAAATCACTACATGCCTGCGATTGTTTTTTTTTTTAATGTTCTTTTTCTTTGTGACAGTGATGCTGCTGTCTCCCCCTGTGTGAATGAGGCTTTATAGATGAATTATTAGACAGCTCCCCATCTCATTGCAGGCTTTTACATGATGGAATTCCAGCCTCATCAGTACAGTTTCAGGACCAGAAGGGCAGTGTTGTTACGCTGCCTCCTCGAAGTCCACAAAGCTTAGAGCAGTGGCAGAAGATTGCTGAATACTATGTGGAAAGACCACGAATGCAACTTGTTGGAGATCAGGTAACATGGCTTCCAGTATTAGAAAAGTTTAGTTGAAAGGGCTTTGTAAATGGACTTAAAAGAAATGCACAATAGTAGTGGGGCTGACTCAAGCCATAAATGTATTTGGCATGGTCCTGGGCTTTAAGGCCCTGTTCACACGATATAAGCTTCCCGTTTTCATCAATGGGAAAATGTGCGGTTAGGGCTTACGAGGTGTTTTTAAAAAACACGTTGTGTAAAAAAAGAATCGTCAAGTCAATTCTTTGGCACGCTGAAAACACGCCTAATTTCCATAGCCAATAAGAGTCCTAATTACGCGCCGAAAGCACGCACAAAACGCGTCAAAAAGCACAACGAAAACACGTAAAAAAAAGCCTCTAGTTTAAATAGCGCTTTTACTTAAATGCTAGCGTTTTTGACACGTTTACACATCGTTTTTATCGAGCGTAGTGTGAGCAAGGCCTAAATCTACGTCATTGTAAATGTGCGACGTGGGCTTAAAGCTTCTGCTATCTAGCAAGAGCAGATCGGGTGCCTGGGTGTTAAGGCCCTATTACAGCGGCCAGTTTTGGCTGGTGCAAAGCGCACTAATCAACGAGACAGCTCGTTGATCCGCGCTTGTTGGCTCCTGTCACAAGGAGCTATGTATGGAGACAAGCGCTCGTTACTCTGATTGCTCGTCCTCATACATTTCTGTCATGTCAACAGCACGTCTCCTTGTGTACACAGGTCGATGTGCAGCCGACAACAATAATACTTCAGTTTTTAAAAAAAACGATACGATCAGCAGATGAACGAGCAAACGCTCGAACGCACTAAAATGGCTGGGTTGTTATGGGAATCTGGGATAAAACTGTGTGTACGTCCGTGAGGTTAAGAATGAAGAACCTGCGAGCTTCTATCGGCTAATACGGGTCATCTCATGTGACCTGGAGGAGGACTCCAATGGTGCCATATTTGCTTTTGTACTGCAATTTTTTTTGTGAATCTGTCGAACAGTAGGCCCCAGAGAGCTGAAAGCAAATTATTTACTTATGTGCCAAATTTGGTGCAGATTGGTCCATTCGTTTGGCCGTGCATAAAGGACAGACAACAGATCTATATATATGTGATACATGTTTTTAACAGGCATCTCTATTGTTTATATACAGGCTTTACTGAATCCAGGAAACTTGAAGATGTTCTGGGCTCCAGCTCCCCCCAAATTCTCAGCTACTCTGTCACTAATTCAGAAAACCCTGTTTTCCAAGTATGAGGTAAATATCACAGTGGTGTGTATATAATTATATTTAGTTATCTATGCACTGGGTCTCAGTGGAGGGAAATATCATACTTTAAAGAGGATGTATCGGCTCTTCTGACATGTATGTTTTAGTAAATACTTGTGTTACCCATAAGATTGCAATTTTAGAGCACCGTTTCTCAGAACATTGTACCATGTCTCTGTTTGTCCTGTTGGAAATGTATGACTAAAGTGACAACTGGGCGTTACACCTCTAGTCAGTAGGGTGTGTGTGTGTGTGTGTGTGTGTGTGTGACTGTACCTTAAGGCCTCGTTCACACTTCCTTCACTGTTTTAGCGGCCGTTTTTGATGGATCCGTGTGCCCGTTTTAGCGGCCGCGTGGTTTCCGTGTGCACTCCGTGTTTCCATTTCCGAGCGCCGAGCCTGGTACTGTCTATGTGCTGAAAGAGCAGGGTTGTTCCGCGCTAGTCACTGTACAGGGTACTGAAAGAGTTAATGAGCTGCACTGATCGGCGGTAACTCTTTCAGCACCCTGGACAGCGACTAGCGCTGAAGAATGACCATGCTCGGCGCTCGCAAAATACAATTTTAATGAAATAAAAAATACAAAAATCAGTTCATACTTACCCAGAACTCCCTGCATTTTCCTCCTGTCCGGCCTCCTGGGATGACGTTTCATCTCATGTCATCGCTGCAGCCAATCACAGGCTGTAGTGGCAGTCACGCAAGTCTGGATGACGTCAGAAGGCCGGCCTCCAGGGATGACTCTTCATACCACGTGACCGCCTCTGCAGCCAATCACAGGTTGCAGCGGCCACATGGACTGCCGCGTCATACAGAAAGGTCGGACTGGAGGAAGAAGAGGGACTCGTCACCAAGACAACGACCGGGGTACGTATGAACTGCTTTTTATTTTATTTTTTATCAGCAGCCTCTTCTCTCTATCAGTGATGGATAGAGAGAAGCGACTGCCAATTAGTGTAATATATCTGTAATGTACTTCTGCCCGCCCGACCGTTGCTAGGCAATAGCTCCGTCACACACGGACGGCACACGGATGTTTTTTTGACGGCCCCATTGACTTGCATGGGCCTAACGGTCACGGAATCTCGGACCAAAGTAGGACATGCTCTACTTTTGTCGGAATGGAGCAACGGGACCTTTAAAAAAAACTGAAGTGTGCATGGCCCCATTGAAATGAATGGGTCAGTGTGCTAGCTGTCCGAAAAACGGCTAGCACCCTGAAGAAAAAGACTGAAGTGTTCACGAGGCCTAAAAGGGTTTTCCAGCTACAAAATATGTATGGCCTATCCTCAGGATAGGCCATCAATAGCTGATTGGTCGGGGTCCGTTTTCCCCTTCATTTCTTCTTGCTCACTGTGAATCGTCGACACGCAGGCGGCGATTCACAAGTATTGAAGTGAATGGGAGAAAAGGCTGCGATACCTGTGAATCGCCACTAAATGCGTGTCAAACATTCACAGTGAGCAAGAAGAAATGAAGGGGAAGCCGTGGTCGTACGAGCTCTGCGGCCCCTTCAAAACAGGTGATCGGCGGGGGTCCTGGAAGTCGGACGCCGACCCATCAGCTATTGATGGCCTATCCTGAGGATAAACCATCAATTTTTAGTGGCTGGAAAACTCCTTTATTTCTTTTATTCATATTTTGGTATAACATGATATTGGTTTTGTGCACTATATTGATAAAGACTCCAATATTTTAAAGGAATACTAAATGTAGATCCCAGCAATTCATTCCTAACAGGGTTTTCCATTTTTGTATTTATTTATTTTTCTTATTAAGGCTTATTCACTGTAAAAATGGATGTTCTACGAATTTCTAACATAATTTGTGATTCAATTCCTTACCATTTTCAAGATATTAGTTTGCTGTCAGTGGATGAAAACACTAGTTTACATTCAAAGGCTGAAAACCCTACATAGCTAGTCCTGCTCTCAGTTGAGAAATTAATATAATGATATCCAGTTTAGGCAATGCTCTGCTAAATACATCAGCTGCACAAATCTCTCTGATATTTCGCTACAATGTATCAGTCTGAAGTGCAGGCTGTTTAGCTCACGATCCTATGATTTATCTTTGATTTCTAATTTGTACACTTGCAGTCTTTTTACATGCAGTGCCACTAGTGTCCAGATGATGTCGTCACTGCATCAACATTTAGTTTGCTGGAACCTCTACAAGAAAATTTAGCATCATCTGTTGTATGAGGACTTGTTTTTTTTTTTGCGAACTGAGTTGTATTTTTTTAACCCTTTCACACCGCAGCCATTTTTCAAATTTTCACTTTAGTTTTTTCCTTTCCACCTTCCAAAAGCCATAACTTTTTTTTTTTTTCCATCAATAGTGCCGTATGAGGGCTTGTTTATTGCGGGACGAGTTGTAGATTTTAACGGCATTTATTGTACCATATAATGTAGTGGAAAATTGGAAAAAAAAATATTTTAATGGGTGGAATATGAAAAAAAACAGCGATCCCTTAATTTTTTGGGGGTTTTGTTTTCTCAGCGTTCACCGTGCCGTAGAAACATCATGTTAACTTTATTCTGCGGGTCAATACGATTACAGCGATACCAAATTTCTATAGCTTTTTTTTATGTTTTACTACTTTTACAAGGAAAAACTGATTTTTAACAATAAAATGTGAGTTTTGTCGTCATATTCTGAGAGCCATAACTTTTAGATTTTTCTGTCATGTGGGCTTATTTTTTTGCGGGGCGAGCTGTAGATTATATTGGTACCATTTTGGGATACATGAGACTTTTTATTCAATTTTTTTTGTGGGAGATGATGTGACCAAAAAACAGCGATTCTGATGGTTTAAATTTTTTATTTTTTGTCGTTCACCGTGCGGACTAAATAATGATATACTGCAATAGGTCAGACTTTATTGATGTGTCGATGTTAATTATCATTTTTATTTTTTTACATTGTGCTTGAGGGAAAATGGGAAAAGGTTTTTTTTTTAAACTTTTTTTTATTTTTATTTATTCAAAAAACTTTATTTTACGTTTTTTATTTTTTTTACTTGTCCCCCTAGGGGACTTGAAGCAGCGATCCTAATACTAATGTAATGTTTTGCAGTATATCGTGATACTGACAGTCTCCTAGGAGTACAAAGATGGCGGACCTGGGGGCCTCCATCAGGCCCCCAGGCTTCCATGCCAACCAACGGCACCCCTGATCGCATCACGGGGTGGCTGTTGGAATGGTACAAGGGGGGCCCCCCTGTTTTTAGTAATTTAAATGCTATTGACCGTGGTATTTAACGGGTTAAACGAGCGGGATCGTGCTTGAGCGGGATCCTGCTCGTTACGCTGAAGTGTCGTCTTTAACACACAACCGACACACTCGTTCTATGGAGCGGGCTCAACCCATGAGCCTGCTCCGTATTCCCCCACCCGACGTGCACCGTATATATACGGCAGATGTCGGAAAGTGGTGCCATTTTGGGGTACATCTAATGTATTGAATATGTTTTTTTACGTTTTAATTTCACCCTTGCTTTTTGGGATTTATTTTTACGACGTTGACCGTTCATTATAAATAATATGTTATTGTATGGGTCGTTATGATTACTGCGAAACCAAATTTATATAGTTTTTTTTTTATGTTTTAACACTTTTGCGCAATATAAACACTTTATTTTTTTTTATTTTTTTTTGTGTCGACACATTCCAAGAGCCATAATATTTCTTTTTTTGTCTAAGGAGCTTAATGAGGTTTTTTTTTTTGCGGGTTGACTTGTGGTTTTCATTGGTACCATTTTGGGGCACATACGACTATTTAATCAGGTTTTATTTCTATTTTTGGGAGGCGTGATGAACAAAAAAAAATCGCAATTCTGGCATTGTTTTTTAGGTTTTATGGCGGAATTGAAAGTTTTATAGTACGGGCTGATATGGATGCAGCAATACCGACTTATGTGTATTTTTATTTTTTTCAATAATAAAACACTGGGGGGGGGAATTTAATAAGACTGAAGTTTTAGACGCCATTCTTCATCTATAGATCGCTGGACGTGCAAGATAAATTAGGCACATCTCTGACTATCTGTGCGCCACAAGGTCAAATTATTCCAGTTTCGAGCTGGAGTCAATTTTTGCATAATTTAGTTTCTGGCGTAAATAATAGTGCATTTGTCAGGCTATGAAAGGCCATGTCCCTTCCATTAAACTTCGCACACTTTTTAGTATTGTGGTGTAAGCGGCACAAATGCCTCAAAAGTTGAATTTTTTTGCACAAATTGAGACTTTAGAGGCAATTAACAAGTACATTAGAGGGATCTGACAGATATTTAAATTCTTATTATGTGTTCGGCACTTTGAGCGTTTATTAAAGGGGTTGTCCCAACTAGACAACTCTTGTCCATATGCCCTATTAGGGGAGGTTCCCCTGCTCTAGACAGAGAGCCAGTGCAAGGAGTGTTTATTGACCTAGCGGTCTTGGCATAATGATGTATTACGTAGTCATTTATTTGAATGGGTGGCAAATAATATTACATTTCTACCCCCATTAATTCCCGCTAATTGCCGTGGTTTTCAGCAACAGGACCTGCGGTAATCAGTTGATCGCCAGATTAGATAAGGGGTTGTGCGGTTGGGAGATTTTCTTTTAATATTACTATCTGTATAGCATGGTTAACGTATGAATATCTGCGTCGTTACCTGCATCGGGTAATTGAGCTGGGCTCTACCTATCAGATGCACATGCTGTTCAGAACCTATAACTTTGGTATCCCAACCTAATAAATATAATATTATCGGTCAGCAGAACCTAGCTTGATTGGTAACAGTCTCCAGGTTGGATAATAAGAGAACCGTCCTATCCCTCTCTCATACTGATGTCAGATCCACTTTAAAGCAGAGCTGTTTTTAACATTTCATCATACTGGGTCGCTCTTGTTTAAAATGAATGACTGCAACGAATAACTAGAGAGATATGGATTCTGTACCCAGCACTCATACACACTTAAAGAAAGGCCTATGGGTATGTGCACACACACTAATTACGTCCGTAATTAACGGATGTATTTCGGCCGCAAGTACCGGACCGAACACAGTGCAAGGAGCCGGGCTCCTAGCATCATAGTTATGTACGATGCTAAGAGTCCCTGCCTCGCTGCGGGACCACTGTCACGTACTGTAATCATGTTTTCAGTACGGGACAGTTGTCCTGCAGCGAGGCAGGGACTCCTAGCATCGTACATAACTATGATGCTAGGAGCCCGGCTCCCTGCACTGTGTTCGGTCCGGTACTTGCGGCTGAAATACGTCCGTCAATTACGGACGTAATTAGTGTGTGTGCACATACCCTATGGGTTCTTTACAGCATACAAGGAACAAACTTAGTCAAGTTTTAAACTTTATTATAAAAGGTACAGTGCTTACAAAAAGAGACAAAATAAGATGAAACAACAGAAGGACCTGAACACAAGTCTATTCTGCTTCCTGGGGGATATGAGGGAACAAGGGTTGCACATGTCAGCCCTAGAATGTGAACTCATTTTCCATTATCCAAACCATATTTTATACCCTCAGTTCTTGGGTCTAGTTTCCTGGGCTGCCCACCGGTTCATTAGGCAAATAAGATTTATCAAAAGCAAATGCTAAAAAGGTGCAAATCAATGGTATAAATGTACGGATGCTATTTGCAGGCATAAAACGAGATGTAAACAGAGCGACACAATTCCAAATGCAGCATTATTTAGAGGTGTGGCCCTTTAATAAATTAGGTGGAATTTTTGACAACTACCTTCTCCAATTTCTATGGCGCAAAATATAATAAATTCAGCCCAATGTCTTCTCCAAGTGACCAGTTCTAGGTTTTTGTCACTGCTATAAACTATGAATCCATTTTATCTAGTGCTACAATAAAAATGGCTTTTGTCCATATGGTGTATCAATGGGTTACTGGGAAATTATTTTATCACGAGGAGTTGTGTCGAATGGCAAACGCAGTTCTCTTACTGGTTATTAAATACATGTGATATCCCCTGCTCGGGCTATACTCTATGTCTTGTCATATCTTTACAGTTCTGTTTGATGTTATCTGACATGCCTAGTACTACATGTCAGAATATATTATACTGTCTTTTAGAGCTGCTTGGGTGAGCAGGATGAAATAGAAGAATTTGCATCAATGCAGGAAGCGAGTGAGTCATCAGATGAGGAGATTGTAGATCCAGAAGACCTGGCGATGCTGGTAAATTCAGGATGTTTTGTGGTGTGATCTCATTTCTGACAGACATATATGTTCAATTTAGAGGGCAAAATATTTTAACTGGTAAATGACTTAAAAATATGCACAACATTTATGAAAAACCGGAGAAACAGAGTCCATATATATATCAATGTATGAAACAACTAAATATCTTTATTGAAAAACAGGAATAAAATACATTAAATGACATAGACAGAGAATCCAAAAATAGTCCTTACATGGATCACAGATGTGTACATTGAGTCTATATATATATATTAGAAAACACTGATGGTATACACAGTTACTATGACTCAATGTGACTCCAACATGGGGTGCATTAACATAGGGATGGTATCAAAGTGTAAATTGTGTGAAAAAAAGGCAATATGCCTAACTCTGAAAAGGTCTGTGGTGACTAGAAAGTAAGTAATTATTGCCTGAAAAAAATGGCAAAAAAAAAGCCAGATGTAGATCCAGAGTATGCACTTACGTAAGTGCATACTCTGGATCTACATCTGGCTTTTTTTTTTGCCATTTTTTCAGGTAATAATTACTTACTTTCTAGTCACCACAGACCTTTTCAGAGTTAGGCATATTGCCTTTTTTTCACACAATTTACACTTTGATACCATCCCTATGTTAATGCACCCCATGTTGGAGTCACATTGAGTCATAGTAACTGTGTATACCATCAGTGTTTTCTAATATATATATATATAGACTCAATGTACACATCTGTGATCCATGTAAGGACTATTTTTGGATTCTCTGTCTGTCATTTAATGTATTTTATTCCTGTTTTTCAATAAAGATATTTAGTTGTTTCATACATTGATATATATGGACTCTGTTTCTCCGGTTTATCATATATTGTTAGAGTCCTTATCTCTAATTTTCCATATGGGTGGTTGAGTGTTTCTCCCACCTTTATATGCATTTGTCCTGTGAGACATCTTGTCTAAACAACATTTATGAAGCAGAGTAATTGCAAAGGCACAAAATATTTCAGGAGAGGACTATAGTAGTTCACATATGGGATTTCATATATTTTATACTGCTTTGTGCCCATAGGACAGAGTTTTATCCCGGAGATACAAATCATTGCCACATATCCATCTGTCATCTTTATCTGCTGGATCATTGATGGTAAGTAATTGTGTTTAGACATATTTAAGGGGCAGTCACTATATGCGAAAATATGTATCACCCTCTGTACACTAGTTTTCAGCACCAAAATAATTGTAAATGACAGAATCGGACCTGCCATAATAGCTTTTACTGTAGTTTAGGTGTGCAACACACACACACACATATATATATATATATATATATATATATATATATATATACATACATACATACATACATACATACATACATACATACATACATACATACATACATACATACATACATGTTTAAAGATGAAAGGGAAAACAAATACATGACCCCAAAGTTGTCTCACGACCTGAATTGTATGGACCAGTATCAATAAAATCAAAACCTAAAAACTAAACATCTTGGTAAAATCTGCATTGTAAAAGTTTTATTGCTGGATGTAAGAAGTTAGTGTAAACATATGGCGGTAAATAAAAGACCATTTTAAAATCAACAGAAATCTTTGACACGGAGCTTATTCTGACTTATTTTTGCCCATTATATTTGACGCAAATCTCAGAGCTTGTGTGATGTTGCTGAATTTATGGCTTCGGAATTATAGATGTTGCTGCTGTGATGTGACCGGTTTGGGCATATCGTAGGTTTGATAGGTAGATGAATTCTGGACTCCATACAGTAAAATGGTCAGGGCCCCCTCCTTTTGTCTTCTAGTTTTCTAGGCTTTACAGTGTGAATGTTGTATGGAAATTATATAGTGACCTGCACTGGATGGTTGAACTGTACTTCTAATTTCATGTCATTTAACATTAAAAGGTCCAATTTTGAGTGCTGGTTAATTTCATAATATATCTTTATAGGGGTCAGAACAAAATCTTTCTAAATCCCTGCTTTCCTTCACAAAGCCATAGAGTTAATTGATAACATTTTGGTAGCCAGCAACCACCACCAGGGGGAGCTCACTGCATACAGTTTTATACAGCTGCTATTTAACGCAATACTAGTAGTATAAATCTCTTGCTCTCTCTTGGCAAATGCAGACAGCATTTTATAATTTAATTCTGTGGTAGCAGGTGGCACTGTGGACCCCGGAGAGCAGTACCACCTGTACTGTTTGGGGTGACTGATGTTCTATTTGATAGTAAATTGTCTTTTCAAGGGAGAGTTTTGTAAAATACTTTACGTAATTGAAGTTTTTTGTTGTCTAGAAATCATCCTCTACTCCGGACTTATCAATCCATAGGGAATGTATGTTTCATCTTTCGGCTGACTTTCAGACAAGCATGAAGGAGCTTGAAATGTGGAAACTGCAGAATAACACGTCGGCAAAACCTCCATCAGTTAGTCCCGATGTCCATGATAAAGTTCATGAAGAGCAAACACAAATTGCAGAGCGTCTGCCAAAGCCAGTCTTGCTTGTGGAGAAAGTTAAAGAATTATTTTCTTCTAAATCTGGAGTTTTCACAACTCATGCCTTGAATCGTGTTATTCCCTTTAAGAAGAAATCAAAGAAAAAGAACAGACTCCTAGCTCCATTAAAGTTACAAGGAGTTATACAGAAGCTGAACCAACCAGCTCACATCATTCAAAGGTTAGCCTAAAATTTTATCTTTTGCATGGGACTGCTTTTGGGATTCTAGAGGCGACTGTTCATCTCAGCGTGTAAATATAAATTCTGCTTATAAAGTATAGGTTCATTAAAGTAAATCTACTCATTCATTCTTCATTGACTGTTATCTGCAATATTAATGGCGAATTGATACATATTTGTATGACTGACACCAAATCCCTGCAAATAGATTTTAGAAAATTTTGTTCATGGTTTTTGCTGCTTTGGTTGCTTTTTCAGTAGCAGCCTGGTGCTCACCTTTTGTAAAAAAATAATAATTTTTTGTTCTAAATAAAAAATTAACTGTACAAAGAGTTTAAATTAAAAACCTCCTACCATTTTCTAGGTCTACAGCTCCTATGAAGATCTATGTGTCTCTATGATTCGGTTACAATCAAACCCTGTGTAGCCTGAACCTGCAGTCATGCATGACCCCCTCCCTTCTGCCCCCTATGTATTGCTAACAGGTACAGATTGAAGGGAGAATAACTGTAGGATCAGACAACACAGGGTGGGTTGACTAGTTTTGTACTATACTTGATGATTAATAATGGGTATCTCCATGGCTTATAACCTAGTCATGCACTGCACTTTATTGTCACTACTATAATAGGAATCTGTACCGATTATTAAATGCAACAATTTCATCTATACATAGATCTACATCCCTTGTAGAAACACCAGTCAGACCAAGCCCAGCTCAGCGCCTGCGAAGTATGAGCCTTCCATGCCAGCTAGATTTTTCTAACTTCTTGAAGACACATGGTGGCTTCCAGACTATTCATGTTCGCGAGTGGGTGAGAGACATCTGGAATAATTGGTTTGATGAGGTTTTTCCACCAAGTCTGGCATCGGATGAGGATGAGCACAAATACTTTGAGATTTCTGGTAAAATTCATACCGAGCAAGTTACCAAGGAGGACGTTTTGTGGGCCGTAGGACTGGATTCAATACCCCCTGTTCTGGTGGAAGACCCAACAGCATCAGTACAAGATGTAATGAGAGAGATTTCAAATTTGACCAATCTAATAGAACAACAGAAGACGCATTCTATATTTCACTACTGTAGAAGAGGTGCACTCAACAGAAAGATTGGGAATTTAACACTGGCACTACAAGATTTAGACTTGGTAAGACCATCGAATAAGATCAAAGACGTCTTAAGTTTAACATCCTTAGCGCACTAGTTTAATTTCTTGCTTATAAGCAGGATCAGACTGGCCAATCAGAGTACCTGAGGATGCTCCGGTGTGCCCCGGCTCTTACATAATGATTGGCCCCAAAGGTCCAACAGAAGACAACCCCACTTTGAGCTGACTTAAGAGCCAATCACTTGCCACTAGGGTTTATTTCCTATGGGATTATTCACAAATAACCTATTCTATCTTATTAATGATATGTGTTGTGTGTGCAATGGTAACAGTATTGTTCATAATGCAATTAGAAGTAGATGTACACATGTTCTTTATAGATGGAGGGTGGCCCCGCAGAATTATTTCCTGTGGTGGGCTCAAGAAACCCCAGTTGCTTACAAGTCTCATTTTGAATGACTTATTCCTATTATATTACTGGTGATTTTAATTTTAAAGTGGGAAAACTCAGGTTGATATTATCTTATAAGCCCAAGTTTCAGTTTCCTGTTCTAAAGAGTGAGCATTCTCAATAGATTATTGGATGCCACCAAGGGTCCCTGACATTTGTTGTGTTTGAAAACGTATCCACACTGGTATAACTATAGAAGTTAAGCTCTGTTCACCTTGCGTTTAAGATTTCACAACGTATACCTCCAACTGAAGGCTCCGACATATGCGACTGTATTGGCACACAGTGTTATATGTCACCTATAGGCCTCCATGTAACAAAAGAGTATACAGCGTGGAAAAGTTTTTTTACTGGATACCTCTGCACAGAAAAGCATAGTTGACTACGCTTTACTATAGAGTAAAGAAAAAAAAAAAAGTATACCAACATATATCAGCTTGACGAAGGGTAAAAGGATACACTTTTGCCCTGCGTCGCCTGAATGGGGGCCTATGGCTAGGTTTAGCATATGTGACTCTAGCTTTCTCGGCACATACACCGAATGTGTTCACAAAACATGATACCTCATTTTGGCAGTATACACTTTATTGTTTGTATACAGTGGCGGTCATTAAACTTTGCATAACAAAGTAGAAATACACAAATGTATACACAAAATATATATATTATATATAATACAAGTACATAATACAACAATATAAAATATTAGCACTTGGATATTTCATACTAGAATGATTCATGAGTCAGCATAGAAAATACATAAGATTGGTTTTATACAGGTCAAAATTCAGTAGTGACCTATGTTAGGGCAGTGCATTATATCTTTCACAGATTGTAAGTTATTCATGGGGCTATCCTGGTGTTAAGGATTTAAAATTTTACTAAGTCCCAAGAGATCATCCCTTTGTCTCCTCCTTTTTATAAATCACTGACTTGTCTCTGGCTGTAGCAGGAGCCCTCCGCCACTGCATTTTCTCCAATAAGAGAGCAGGTATTCTAAACCCCATTTTCTCAGGAAATCCTCACCCAGTCAGTCATCTCCCTACTAAAAATGGAAGGGGTCACAAAGAAGTGAACACATTTGTTGACATCTTGCAGAGAACACTAGTTTTAGGAACATGCATAACATCCTTACTTTTTAGGTTTGCTGTTCCTTTAAATGGGACTTGTATTGTCTGTTCAATTCACTTCTTGCTCTTCTCCACAGGTTATAAAACATGAACCACAACTGCTAGATGCATATTGGCACAGACATTTAATTTATCTTCTGCAAGGCAGGATAAGCAAAGCTTTGGATGACCTAAACTTTATTATTAAATATAATAAAACTCATGCAGGTAAGAAATGGGAGACTTGCTTCAATAACCCTAACCCCACAGATCAGCATTTAATACTGTGAGGTTCAGATAAGCCTCGATAGCACATGGCTGTGCCAAAGCTATTGAACATTGGCTATTTCTAAGCTCTTTCGCTCTTGGGTTTGTGCTCTAGTGTGATACGGAATAGTGGATTTGCTTAGAATATTTAGATGCTATGAAAATGTCAGGGCAATTGAGTTTAAAGGAGATCTCTGGATTTTTTCTTAATAATGTTCATTAGAATGAGCATTATAATGGAGATCTGAGTACAGGTCTGTGGGATGATGGGTCCTAGGACAGTGTTGTTTACATTGGGCCTGTCCATGGACAAGGTATACACTTATAAAACACTCTAGGGCTCATGTATTAAGTGTCATAAAACATGTAAGAAAATATGGCAACTGGTCCACCATATTTACTAATATGTTTCCTGTTTGGAAATTCGGCAGGCCTCCAAAAACCCTGCTAACCTACTAATGTCAAAATGGGGTTTCTTCATTTTTCCATGTTTTATTTGCATTGTTTTGATGAAACTGTTGTTTTCATAGATAATAGATTACTGGACAGACCCCTAGTGAATAAACATGAAGACTCGGTTCGGCGTGCATGTTTATAAGGAGGTCACGAAAGAAAACCATGCTAGTGATTTTAGTCATCTGTAGGGACAGCTTTATACCATCTCTTGCTGTCAGTCGCTGTTACGTTTCTCTCTGGAGAAGTGGATCCTGTAAGCCAGAATTGGTTTGGGTCTGAATGGGTGCCTATGGCTATGTTTAGTATATGTGACGTAGCTTTCTCGGCACATACACCGAATGTGTTCACAAAACATGATACCTCAATATATAGAGAATTCACCACAGCTCTGTAAGAACCCAGCAGCAAAGCCCCCAGATCCGTACAGGTATTTGTATGCCTATGAGTAAACCACCACCAATCATATACTAACTGGCTAGCCATGAAATAAAGATTGAGAAGGACCAACCCTCCCTTGCCAACTGGTAGCTGCAGAGTACTAAGTGCAGTCTGAGGAGTACCACCGCCAAATAAAGGATCGAATATCCCTATCCACAGAGGAGTACAATGAGAGGTGCAACCACACTGGGGAGTTATGAAAGAGAAAAATTAATCTAGGGAGAGATTTCATCTTAAAAAGATTAATACGGCCCGTTGCTGTAATAGGAAGGTGTTTCCATCTATCAAAATCAATTCTGAGTCTCTGTACTATGGGTGTAATATAGTCTGGTATGAAAGTGTTAACATCATTACTAATCACTATGCCCAAATACGCAATTTTGTCTGCCCATTGCGAATGCGAGGGAACTCCCGTTCACCTGGCCGCAGAATCTACAGCCAAAACCAGTGACTTGGACCAGTTGACACGTAGGCCAGAGAAGGAGGCAAATGTGTCAAATATAGCCAAAACTGCTCGCAGGGAAGGCCAGGGTCATTAAGAAACAGAAGCGTGTCATCTGCATACATAGAGACCCGGTCCTCCCTTCTATTACAAAGCCCTTTATAGCAAGTGAGTGGTGTATGGCAATTGCTAAGGGTTCTATGGCCGGCGAAAAAAGAGAAGCGAAAAGGTGGAAATCCTATCTGGTTTCCCAGAAGTTTTATCCATTGGATAAATTTCAGGCCAAAGCCAAATCTACGGAGAACAGACCAAAGGTACATCCATTCCACAGAATCAAAAGCCTTTTCTAAGTCTAGTGAGGCAATGACTCGAGAGCCACAATTACTGTGAGTTGATAAGTCTGTAAATAACCTACGTAAATTAATGTCCGTGGCCCTTCCAGGCATAAAGCCTGACTGATCAGGGTGGATGATGTGAGAAATAACCTTCTGCAGGCGCATTGCTAGGACCTTGGCCAGTATTTTGATGTCACATTTGAGAAGCGAAGTGGGTCGATATGAACCGCACTCCGTAGGGTCTTTGCAGGGTTTAAGTATAAGGACAATGAGTGCCTCTCGCATGGAATGGCTTCCTCAACAAACAGGGAAACAAGGATTGAAGTCGAGAAGCAAGCAGCTCCACATGAGCCTTATACCACTCAATAGGTAGGTCACCCAAGCCTGGAGTTCTTTCTATAAGGAATAGATTTAATAGCCGTGATGATTTCCTCAACCTCGAGATCAGCTTCAAGGAAGCCAACATCCTCTCCGTCTAGAACAGTAAAGGGTATACCATCTAGATAACCCTCTAGGTCGGACAGGGTATATGACCCCTTGGAAGAATATAAATCTTTGTAAAATTGCGCGAACACTTGATTGACAGTGAGAGAGAATTCGTAAGGAGCTCCCTAGCTCTAGAGGTCACCTCCATAATGGGGTTTGGATTTGCGTCATCCCTGGCCAGATAAGCCAACAATAGCCTATTTTTATTCCCATGTTCAAAAACTGTTTGATGAGAGTACAGTGTTTTTTTTTTTTTCTAGTATATTCAGTTAGTATGAATACGTACTCACAGGTCAGAATCACAGGTTAGGTGCCACCAACACAATGTCTAAGCACCTCCAAAGTATATGTACAACGTAGCATAACTCCAATACGTTTTAAACAGAAAATTGAGGACAAGGAGTCACAACGTCACAGATGATAGAAAAATAAATTTTTTTTATTAGATACATAATATTACACAACACAGATAAAAAAAATGGTACAAGGATCTAAAGTAACATATGTGGACCATTCATAAAAAGTAATATTGCCACGGGTATACTGTATTTGAACACACAATTGAACATGTATGTAATAGGCAATGAAGAAGCTTGTATCAATAATAAGAGGGACGCTAGGAGGAAACATCATCCCACAAAGTAAGCTCTTGTCAAAAAAGTGTATAGCCTGGTGTACTGGCGCCAGTACACCAGGCTATACACTGTGGCCCGTTTTTGACTCTCTCCATCTCCATGGGTAAGCTTGTTTTTTACCACAATACCTGCCACTCCAGGCAGATCTCTTTTGACTGAACACTACAACACATGCCAGGATATTTTCTCCTCCTTTCACTTATACTGAAGGCAAGAGCTTACTTTGTGGGATGATGTTTCCTCCTAGCGTCTCTCTTATTATTTTTCACTGATGTCACTAGGACCTTATATGTGTCTTATCACATTCTCCATAAGGAATTCACACTTTCATGTCATAAGCGAGACGCTACGATGATGCATCATTGATACAAGCTTCTTCATTGCCTATTACATACATGTTCAGTTGTCGGTTCAAATACAGTATACCCGTGGCAATATTCCTTTTTCGGAATGGTCCACATATGTTATTTTAGATCCTTGTACCATTTTTTATCTGTGTTATGTAATATTGTGTATTTAATAAAAATTTTGTATTTTTCTATTATTTGTGACATTGTGACTCATTGTCCTAAATTTTCTGTATATTCAATTAGTAGCAGATTATATTCCCGCCGTTTTACCGATAAAGAAGAGAAGGCTGAAGAATCCTTGTCACGTTGGGTACGTGGACCCACTGGGCAGTACCGCCTTGACGGTATGGCAGCTGGCCAACGGGGCGCAGGTCACAGTCTATAGTTCGTATAGTGTACCTGTGGCAGCTCGGACAGTAGAAAGACAGGCTCGGCTGGGACTAGGCAGCAGTCAGGTGTGGTGTAGCAGGACAGGCGTGGTATACAGCACAGCACGACTTCAGCTCAGCACGGCACTTGTTCAGGGGTCGTCAACCAAATAACAGTCCGGATGCAACAAGCCGGAGGATAAGACGGAATCGTAGTCAGAAATCAGGCCTGGAGTCAATACCAGGGGTGGAACTGCAGAAACCAGGTGTCAAATGAAGGGACAGCAGCATAATCTAGAAGCAAGATCAAGATCAGGGTCAGAATCAGGAGTCAAAATACAATAGATGTACCTTTAAACTTCAGGATTGGAGGGAAGGCTGGAGTCCTTTTTAAATGAGCTCTTATCTAAGAGTTTCAGTTGCCCCGGCCAACTCGACACTGCCTGCTGTGAGGAGGGCCGCGTCGGTTGAAGCCGTTGCCACTCAGAGTGAGTGGTGCACCGCTGGAACCAGACGAGGGAAGTAACGGTCATGTTTTTTTTTGTGACACAAAACATTGTGTCAAATGCCAACCAAGGGCTTAACAAACGTCAGATTGGTGCCACTATTGTATCAGTATTACATCCGGAATACAGACATTTAAACACTGGTACATTACGCCCTTCTGAATAAGGCCTTAGTCTGATTGGACTGAAAGTGTAAGCCCAGGCTTGCCATAAGTGTAAAGATTTTCCTGTTTTACAATAAGGCAAGGGGCATAGAAAATTATTGTATTCTGAGAAATATTGTGCCTTTACGGTGCCCCATTGGCACTTTTCTCGAATGGTTGTAAAGTAATTGTATAGTATTCACTACTAGCAACCAAGAAACATTTTAAATAAGAAATCTTCTCACCAAAGGAGTTTACTTTACTTTAGTTTGGAGATGGTCATTATTGGTCATGATGGTCCCTATGTAGTGCGGTATCTGATCAACCTTCCATGAAAATGGTCTGCCATAGTATTAGAAGGGAACAATTCTTTGGATCTGTGCAAAGATATCTGGCCCAACTAGTAGTGAGTGCAGTTATAGCAAGGGTTTAATGTGTAGAAATATACAGCACTATGTATGATTGGAGAAGTATATGGATGAAATTATATAAATAATTCAGTTATCTAATGGGTTTTATATAACACAGATGCCTACTTGTCCAAAGCTGAGATCTACAAGCAGAAGAAAGACTACACCATGTCCATTGTGAATTACACACAAGCTCTTAAATGTAGACCTACTGATGATGACACATATTTCCGGCGAGCACAGATGTATGAGGCTCAGGATGAACTCATAATAGCCATGGATGACTATGCGCAGGTATTAATAGCTGTATGTTCACTAGAAGGCAAGATCTAGCTATCTGTCTTACATTGAATAGAAATGCTACTCACCTGGGAAGCTTGCTAGCTGGTGATTGGGAGAATTGGTTTCAGAATGGTTTTCATCTCCACCTTTAAGGAAACACCGCTTTTAGACTTTGCAGAGTCCAGCGATGTTTATGGGACTCCCTTTGGTCCCTGAAAGTAAAAACATTAAGAAAACATCCATTTGTTCCATATCTATATAACGTATCCATTTCTTTACAGACTTATAAAGAACCTCTTAGGATTAATATATACAATCTTCCTGCACTATGTATATATTATTTTAATTTCTATTATAGCTACATTGACATCAGATTTTCTCTCTTCTCTTATAGTGCTTTAACCATAACCCCAGCCGCACTGATGCACTTGTGAAGCACGGATTGTACTGTTTTGAGAACAGCAACTGGACTGTCTGTGTTCAGGATTTCACTGCAGTCCTCAAACGGGACTTTGACAATGTAGAAGCCAGGTCTGATCCTATGGTTTTGCTGTTATTTATATCATTATATGGTTACAATTATTGTGCACTGCTAATAGAACAGATTGCTCCAAGTTGTTGCGTATTTACCGTGTTTATTGCCATATAAACCTATGGCACTATGTCCCGTAACATGTTTATTGATCCAAACATTGACTGTCCACTTTTTATATTTGATATATAGAGATAAAAACATAATAATGTTGTTGTTTTTATGATGTTTGATGCGGCTTCCCCATTTTTATGGTTCACCTTTCACATTTTGTATAATTGCCACATAGCTAGTGGTTTTCTCATCTTGAACATTTATTGCATATCCACAGGATATGTTATAAATGTCCGATAGATGTGGGTCCCAGACCTATCTCTCTTGAACTTGGCCCCCTGAACCGCGTCCTGCTCGGCTCCCGCTATTCCCCTGTCCTCTGTCTATGTGGTCGGGAGTTACGGAAACAGCCAAGTTTGCTGAGCTGCTCTGTTTATGTGATTTCTGTAGAAGTAAATTGGAAATACGGAAACTGCGTAGCATGGTGAGTTCGGCTGTTTCCGTAACTTCTGAACACCTTGTCAGACAGTCGCTGGGTAGCAGCGGGTGACAAGCAAGGTAGGAGGGGGTCAGAGGGCCCCGTTCTAGAGATAGGTGGCATATCTTATGGATTCGCCATAAATGTCCAAGATGGCAAAACCCCTTTAATGGTAATAGGCAGTGGCATACATAGAAGAGAGGGAGTCCCATAGCAAAGGTCAAAATGGGCCCCCATTATGGTTTTGCTACCTAAGACAGAAGGACCTAGTGTTTGTTCCCCCTCCATGATTCTTAGATTCTTCTTCCTTCCCTACTTGTTTGCTAACACTTCAGTTCCTGTACAGGTTCTCGCCTCCCAGTAGCAAAGTAGATGGGATGCACAAGGGTCTCCAGAGGCCCCATAGCAGCCACAGGATTTGTCTCTATGTATGTACACCCTTATTAATAATAGTTTTGTATGAGTAACCCGCTCGTAATAATTTACTTGTTGTCAAACAGAATGTATCGTGGGAGAGCTTACACTAAACTTGCCCGCTACAGTGAGGCAGCAGAAGATTTTTCAGCTGTTATTCATTTGGATCCGAGAAACTGGATGGCTTTTTATTATCGAGGATGTCTGTTGCGTAAATGCTATCCAAAACATGCGCTTCAAGACTTCAGCATTTCTGGTAATGGGATTGATATTTTCTTATTGTATTTTAACCAAGAAGAGTTAAAAGAAATGAACATTGCTCTCACACCATAAGGCATACATTTACCCCTCTTCCCCATATAAGGATGATGATGGTATCACGGGTAATCAAGATGAACTTAGATGTGATCAGTAACCGCTTGATCTGAGACGCAGGACCCGCTGACACTGAACCCATCAATCCTGTGGACCTGACAGATTCAAGTTTTAGCGCTACATACAGCTCCTCTGTATATAGTATACAGAGCAGCTGTATAGTAAAAATAATTTTAAATAAAAGGTATTTAGGAAGTTGCACCAAACACACCGATGCACAATTTTATTTAAAAAACAAAACAAAAAAAACGATGTCAAAAGTACATAGCCATTGCATATTGATCCAGAGAGGAGGTTAAAGCGGCCGATATATGAGGACCGGTATCTTTACCTATAACCTTAAACCGTATTGTTTACTGTAGCGTCCAAAACAACGATAATCTTACTATAACAGAGAGTAGAGATATCCCTTGCTTGGGTTTCCTGGGTTTTGAAAATTGGGTTCTATGGGCTTAAAATAGTAAATAAAAAAATCTTTACAATATACGCACCATTCCTTCCCCACATGTCTGCTTTACCCCCAGCCACTCTTTGCTGCTGATTCTATGTGGTGAAGCTTCACCTATAGTGCTGTCACTGCAGTGGGCAGTGACTGACATCATGATCTTATGAAATGTTGTCACTATTCATGACATGTCATGACGTTGGATCAGCAGCAAAGTGTGGCTGGGGGACCAAGCAGACAGTGTATGTATTGTAAAAAACTATACTTTAACATTTCAAGCCCATAGAATCCAATTTTTAAAACCCAGAAACCCCCTTAAATATAACACATTTCATTATGATCATTAGTAGACAACAATCAATCAATGATTCAAATGGTTTTGCAAAAGTAAATTTTTTTTCCAACTGTATCAAAATATCTTTGCACATCAGGTGGTAAACAAATATCAGCTTGTTCCTCTGACTTGGGAAAACTAATGGCAGAGGCATAACTTGAAGCTCCTAGACCCCAATGCAAGATCCGTAACAGGACCCCCACCTACCATGTTCTATTTATACTGATGTCTTCTTATGTGACAGAGGAGCTCTTGGCTCCCTCAGGCTCCAGGGCCTCAGTGCAACTGTTATCTTTGCACCCTTTACACCGCTGAGTTATGGATAGAGACTGCTGTTGACTCCAATCAAATGCATAAAAATATAATTTTTGTTTCTAACTTATAAGAATTAAGTTTCGTTTTTGCATACAAATATTTTGTTGTACAGAATGAATTGATTTGCAATGAAATTATTTTTACTATCCGATAGTGCTTCTTCATGATGGATTTGAAAACCTCAATGCCTTCCTTTATCGTGGAATTCTTTACACAGACTTGGACCTATGGTTTGAGGCTGCATTTGATTTTGAACACGTCCTTGCCTTAGATAAGTACGTTGTCAAGTATAACTGTAGAACTGAACCAAACAATCACTATACACTTTGATGTTCACATCCTATATGGCTAGAACCTGGACATTGATGTGGATTGCAGTTTGGATCCATACCCCTTTGACAAAGCTGGACTCTCAAAGCATCTGAAGTGTCATAGGGATCTAGAAGTAGTGGAGCTGCTTGTAATGTCTTGTAATCTCAAACACTGATACCGGTATGTACACTTGAGGTATTTCTACGCAACACTTATCGAAGTGAACGATGGGAAGAATTAATACTTTCCTTGGTTGGTAAAGGGCCCATGAACTTTAAAGGCCCAGATCACTCTATGTACACTCCTGCTATAGGACCACATTCAAATATTACAGGTATCTGGAGCCAAAGTAACATGCCAAATCAAAGATATGACCGAAATCAAATAATTAAACTTTACATGTAGTATCAATTTAGTTACTAAACAATTTGAAAGAATAAAGAGAACTAAATAAGAAAATATCCGTCAAAGTGACAGTGATTTAGTTCTGACACTGGTCCCAAGTTTTAGTCATGCCACAACAGTATTTGCAGCTAAGATCCTCTGCCGATGTACAATACATTACATCTTGTTCTCCCAGTAAAGATGTAGGTGGATGATAATTGTATTACTTATTGTATTGTTATTATTTCTTTTCAGCTGCCTTACGCTTCTTCTTAGTCATTTTGTAATTATTCTTATTTGTAGTGAGGATAAAGGTATCATTGTTAACTAGTCCTCCTATGTTTTCATGATCAAAGCTGTTTTATTCTAGTGTACATGTCAATGAAAAATGAACACTGATATTCAAGAGGTTCTGGCACAGCGAGTGTGTGCGTGTGGAGGCACAGCCACTTTATTATTGCAGCGTGCCCCTCTCACTCTCTCTGTACAGACTGGTTTGTGCATGGAGATTTACACCTTTTGACCTAGATATATAAAAATAAGTCATCTGCACAGGCTTGTTTTCAGGTGTACTGGAGTAAAGTACTGACAGCTTAAATTACGTCCCTCCACTATTTTCGGGCTCATTCAGACGAGCGTGTTACTTGTCCGTGTGACGGCCATTAAAACAACAGCCGTCACACGGCCACGTGTATTTCAATGGGGCCGCTCAAACTACCGTTGTTTCAACGGAGCGTGTGAAGGGTCCGTGAAAAAATAAGACATGTTCTTTTTTTACTGCATGTCACGCATCCCTCCATAGACTCTAGTCTATGGGGGATCCGTGACAACGCGTCCCACACGGGTGCACGTCCGAGGTTGCCGATGCTCATCTGAATGTAGCCTAAAGGGTATATCCACGTCTGAACACCATTTCACAACTAATATATAGATATAATCTTTTAAAAAAAAAGTTTTTTGTAAATACTTTGCATTATTTATCTTGCACTGTTACCAAGACACAGCCTGTATTACAGTGTGGAGCTGCATTTACAATTCTGCTGGTTGTCAACAGGAATGATCAACAAGCTTTTTGTCAGCGGGGCAGTTAGTTGTTTTCCTATATCAGATGACTGTATAGTGCCCGGTGTAAATAGTACAGATCCCAGAATATAAATCATCAGATCACGCTATGAACTAGCAGGGAATGCTCAGAGATTTGAGCTCTGGTGTCTATAGAATTGTGAATGCAGCTCTGGGCTATACTACAGGCGGTAACTCAGGAATAATGGGGCAGATACACTATTGGTGTTGCGCTAGATATACTGCCTAAGTTGCACCTTATTTTCGGCTCAAATAATTTTAGACAAATTGATCAATGAAATGTGCCTAATAGAACAGATGTTTGTGACTCATCCGGTAAGGGGGTGTAACATACCAGGGAAGGGGTGTGGCTTAAAAAATTTGCCCCCAAAAAATGACCTAAAATAAGTCAACCAAGAGGTAGTATAAAGTTACACAGTAGTATCTAAAGGTGTGCCAAAGTTATCATCATGAGCCACTGTGATCAATTTGGCTCATCTACGCTAGTTTTAAGCTGTCTGAATTTAAAACCGTATTCATAATTCTGCCCCAATGTGAGATAAGTAATACCGTGTATTTACACAGTTGCTTAACTTTATGTGTAGATTAAGTCTGTGCACAACCTGCAAAATAGTATTAAGGGCCCTGGTCACACGCAGGGGCCGGTGGGCTGTTGGAGGGGGCCGGGCCCCTTTTTCTAATGCCTTAGATGCCGCGGTGGCTATTATCGACGGCATCTAAGGGGTTAAATAAGTGGAATCAAAGTGACCTTTGATTCTGTCCATTGCAGTGAGGTATCGGTTGTATTACACAGCTGACACCTGCTGAGTATAGAGCGCGCTTAGCCAGTGAGCACTCTCCATACTTCACTTTAACGCTTGTCACGTACATGTACGGGACAATACGTTGAGGGGTTAAAGACCTTCGTTCAAAATACAAAAGGAAATGTAAACTGCTCAACAGGCCAATCAATGCAGTATATCAGACTGATCCACATAACCCAGATGTTCTCATTTACAGTGTTTTATATTTCCACAGAACCGTGGCTGTGGCACATGTGAATCTGGGTCTGATTTGCCTGCTTCACCGAGACCAGTATACTCAAGCAGTGCGCCATTTCTCTGCAGCTATAAAAGTCAACCCCCTCTGTATTCGAGCATATCTCTGCAGGGCACAGGCCTACAGACAGGTATATTGTCCTTTACCAAATGTAGAAATGGCAAAAAACACAACAGTTCTAATGTAAGATACTGGTTACAACCAACCGCAGCTGCTGTAACAGAGCAGGTAATACATTAGGTGGGAATTCTCTTTAATATCTGTGACGTGAACCTTGTTACCAGTTGCTGATGGTGGTCTCTTTGCCGTTTCTTTTCCTTATCATGTGCAATAGAATTATTTGGACACTGCATTGAATCAGTTTTTTCTTTTCCACGTCTCGTAGATGAAAGATTTGCACAGTGCCTTGAAGGATATAACACGCGCCATTCATCTGCGTCCGGACTCTCCTGAACCCTATATAATCCGGTGAGTCACTTTTAAATAAGTTAAGTTGACTTTTTTTTTCTTTATAGCGTTTTTCCCTTTAACATCATCTTGTCTTCTACTGTCAAGTTATTAAAAATTCTATTCAGCTGTTTCCTAACCCCTTAATGACCGCCCAACGTATTTTAACAGCGGCTGTTAAGGGGCTTTCTTCTGAACCCCTATGAAAACATGGCTCTCCAGATTGGCAGCTACACACAGAATCAAGCAGCCAGAGATTGGAAGGACGTGCACATACACAGAACTCAGTGAGTGCTATGTATACAATCGAGGAAGCCTCAGTTATTCACGTCATTGCTAAAATAGTTGCCATGTGACAGAGCTGCCCTCGCTGTTACAAAAAAAACAAAAAGGTTCGGCAATAACTTTAATAGCCCTAAGAAAAATAGAAAAACTTTATAGCTGTTTAGCAAACTTGTCTGGTTATAAGTCTTGAAAAGTTATAAGTCAGTTAAGGGGTTAAACGGGTTGTCCCATTAGGACAATGGCTGTACGTGTGATTTAATAAGGCACATGAACGTCATAGGGGATGTCAGTCAAAGGCTGGGTTCACACGAGGTCATTACGTCCGTAATTGACGGACGTATTTCGGCCGCAAGTACCGGACAGAACACAGTGCAGGGAGCCGGGCTCCTAGCATCATACTTATGTACGATGCTAGGAGTCCCTGCCTCGCTGCAGGACAACTGTCCCGTACTGTAATCATGTTTTCAGTACGAGACAGTTGTCCGGCAGCGAGGCAGGGACTCCTAGCGTCGTACATAACTATGATGCTAGGAGCCCGGCTCCCTGCACTGTGTTCGGTCCGGTACTTGCGGCCGAAATACGTCCGTCAATTACGGACGTAATGACCTCGTGTGAACATACCCAAAGTGGAGAGCCGCTGCAAAGATTGGCTGTCAGGGTATGTTCACACGGCAGCGTCCGTAACGGCCGAAATTACGGGGCTGTTTCCAGGAGAAAACAGCCCCGTCATTTTAGCCGTAACGGCATGTGCAGGCGCTTGAACGCCGCGTCCATTATGGACGTAACTGGAGCTGGTTTTCCATGGAGTCCATGGAAAACGGCTCCACTTACGTCTGAAGAAGTGACATGACACTTCTTTGGCGCGGGCGTCTATTTACGCGCCGTCTTTTGACAGCGACGCGTAAATATACGCCTCGTGTGAACAGACAAACGTCAGCCCATTGCTTTCAATGGGCAGATGTTTGTCAACGCTATCGAGGCGCATTT
Organism: Rhinoderma darwinii; assembly: GCF_050947455.1. Taxonomy (NCBI): domain Eukaryota; kingdom Metazoa; phylum Chordata; class Amphibia; order Anura; family Rhinodermatidae; genus Rhinoderma; species Rhinoderma darwinii. Next base: position 56,103,584 of record NC_134698.1, read on the forward strand.
TCGGACGTAATTTGAGGCGTAAAACGCCCAAATTACGTCCGTAAATAAGCCGTGTGAACATACCCTCACTCTGAAGAACATGGTTGACCATTGTGTTAATTTAGCGCCGTATAATACGGTATTTCTCATACCAGAGCGGATATGTGTAGATGCCAGCTTCTTTTCCTAAAGATAACAGCTCATTGATAGAAAATTATTTAACCACTATTAAAGTTGCCACCTAGGCAGGGTAGACAGTGGGATATAAGGGTTAAATATGATAATAAACGTGGTATGATATAAGACAGTACTCTGCTATGGAGGATCCATGCCTCTATTTTCAGAACGTGACACCATACTGTACCGCTGATATTTTAATCAGACTGTGTTGTTATACTACTGGGATTTAGTGTCCTAAACATGTCTCTTTCATAACTGTCCGTTTTAGCATTTTGTCCAAAAATAAGTTATAATACAGCGTGTGCTTTATTAAAAATATCCGGAGAATAATTGCCGAGATGAGTCCAGGTGTACCGGCCTCCGCTACATCTGACCTGAGCAGAATGCCGCTGGACTCCTCTCTGGACTCTTCTACATCGCATGCTATTGTGAGGGTTTAGCTTCAGGAGAGGTTGGTACAGCGGTTTCTTAGTAGCCAGAGACAGGGACACCGTGCATTAAAGTTCATAACAGGGCTTTGCCTGTGTTTTATTCTTGTCAAAGAAACAGCCTCTTGTACAACAAGGCAAAATACAAAATAAATCCTTCTCGTCTGAGCACTAACTAAACAAGATATTATCTAACTATACCAAGTGCCTTCCTACCAGGCACTGGACACAAAGTAACACAGGTCTTTACTCACATAGAATACAGGCTACTCCAGACTTAGTAGTGTCCGGTCTGAGTCAGGGGTGAGACTCCCACACACTGTGTCTGCACCTTTTTATACACAGGCTACAGGTGCAGCTAATTGGGCAGCAGCCTTGTCCTACAAACAGAGATGGACTAGGGATTGGGGAACCCGCCCTGCTCTTCCCCAATCCAACTCCAGGCCCTTTTTCCGGCTTTTCCTTAAGCCGAGATTGGAAAGCTAGAGCTTTCTATTGCAAAAAATACTCATTCCCTGGAGCCTAGGATACATATGTCCGGATTCTAGGGGAAATGTACCTTCCCTCAATGACTTTACCTGTCACTGTCTCACATACCCTCTTCCTCTGTTCGAGCCTGTCGGATCGGACACATTTAGCTACAAGGCAGTGTGTCCTAGACAAAGCGTCAGCGTTGCCCTGCAGTTTTCCTGCTCTGTGTTCCACAGTATATTTGAAGTTCTGCAAAGTAAGAAACCACCGTGTAACTCTTGAATTTCTCTCTTTAGCTTGACACATCCACGTAAGAGGAGAGTGGTCTGTAACCAACCTAAACCGACGACCCAATAAATAATATCTCAGGGACTCAAGTGCCCACTTAATTGCCAAGCACTCCCGTTCAACTATGCTATAGTTTTTCTCAGCCGGGGTAAGTTTTCTGCTCAAATAGGTCACAGGATGTTCCTCACCACCCACCTCTTGTGACAGAACTGCTCCGAGCCCCACATCAGAAGCATCAGTTTGGACAACAAACTATATTATATTATAGGCAATTCTTCCTAGGCAAAATGCTAAAACGGACGGTTTTGAGAGGGGCATGTTTAGGGCGCTATTCCCCAGCAGTCTAACGGCATGCTGGTGGTTTCCTAAAACGAAGTGGCAGGTTCCCTTTTAACATGTGAATATAGTGTAATATTTTTTTTTGTAGTTCTCTGAAATAACCACTAGGTGGTGACAGAAAGCTATTTTTTACCATATTTGGAATATTTAATAAATCTAAACCAACTCTTTGACTCTGTTTGCTATCTATCTATCTATCTATCTATCTATCTATCTATCTATCTATCTATCTATCTATCTATCTATCTATCTATCTATCTATCTATCTATCTATCGATCTATTCTAAACTGATTATACATAGTATAAAGTGAAATAAAACATTGTTCAGTTGAAGAAAATGCATTTACAAACAAACGTTACATTTTGTGAGGAAATAAGTAAAATTGAAGATTATAAATGTGTGTGCTGTATATAGACATAACCATTTTGATATACTAACAACTGGCACAAGCCTATTATATGCAATTCAGCTGGCACTTAAATGTCAGGCTGGAGTTCAGTCATAATCTGAATATGTTTACAGATTATTCGAGATTTTGTCTAGGGGATTAGCCATTCCTACACTGAATTCTGGGCAGAATAATGTTCCTAAATACATTATAGATTTCTAAATCCTGTGTCTGATCACTGTCACGTTATCTTAAGACTCAAAATTCTGCGTACTCCCAAACCGATGTGGAGCTGTCACTAGGACAGGCCATTCAAAACTAGGTTGCTAATTCGGATTGGTGGGGGGAACACAGTATGTCTTATAATTGTGCTGTGGCCGTAACCCCCTGTGTGAAACATTGTCATGTTCCATTTTTAAAATAGGCACCTTTTGTATTATCTAGTGTTTCACCAATGAGTTGTTAACCCCTAGTGCACCAGGACACATATACCTCCCGCACCTGGAGGTATATATTGATTTCTTAGTGATCCCATGAAGCTATGCCCATGTGGTCACCCGTGGGAGGAAAGATTTCATTGACCGTCACACTTCTGCACAGCCAGGATTGGAGAAACCTTTGATCTTCGTTGTTTAAAGTCTCGCTTATGGACATCATGTAAAGGTCTCTCCTGCTGGGGACACCCTCTTTGAGCCACAGCGGAGAGGGGCTAAGTTTCAGCAGCTCCCACTCTGGTGGACCTGACCTGTCAATGTATTACATGGACAGTCATCCATATGAATGCGCGGCTTGTAATGCTGAACTTCCCCTGCAACAGCCCGCACCTTCTTTAGCTGATCGACGTGCTGGCTTCATTACAAAAAGAGGTTATCATGAGAAGACAACCCTTAATACAAAAAACAAACTTAAGCTGCTGCCGAAATGATGTATTACATGGCACCAGTCCTAAATCAATGGACCATCCATGAAATGTATGGATGTGTTGGGTCCCCCAGAGTGAGACTTTCTCCAGTCTTTATATGTGATAATAGATGAACATAAAAGTATATTATTCATTAGATATTTTACAATATCAGTTCAAGATTGAAATGTTCTGATCGCACTGAGGCTCAAGTGAGAAGTGTTATAACAAATGTGCTGCCGGGCATGATGTAAAACATAATAATAAGCTGCTCCATATCTCCTAATAATGAGAGCCACAGGGTTCAACCAATATAATCCGTTCTTAAAGGTCACACATCCTAATGACTCTGTTGTCAGTAACTGATAAAGGTCATGTTGGCCATTAGTGATTTACATTGTCTCCTGCAGCGGACAGTATCTCTATGAGATGAAGAGGTACGACCTTGCCAGTTTCTGTATTCACCATACAGCTGAGATGACTCAAGGTAAGGAGAAGTATGTGTTCAGTAGTCTGGTAATGCAACCTAAGGCCGGATTCACACGAGCGTGTGCGTTTTGCGTGCGCAAAAGGCACTTAACAACTCTGTGTGTCATCACCATATGATGCGCGGCTGTGTGCTTTTCGCGCAGCCGCCATCATGATAACACTCTGTATGTTTGTAAACATAAAAGCACATGGTGCTTTTCTGTTTTCATTCATACTTTTCACTGCTGTTGCGCGAATCACGCGCGTCCCATGGAAGTACTTCCGTGTGCCATGTGTGTTTTTCACGCACCCATTGACTTCAATGGGTGCGTGATGGGCGAAATACGCACAAAGAATGGACATGTCCTGAGTTTTACGCAACGGACTCGCGCTTCGTAAAAATCATGGACTGTCTGCACGGCCCCATAGAGTAATATAGGTCCGTGCGAGGCGCATGAAAATCATGCGCGTTGCACGGACGTATATCACGTTCGTCTGAATAAGCTCTAAGAGTCATACTGCTGAAAACTTCAATAGCTTCAATATTATGGTTCAGGACTCCAAAGTTAATCATCAAGAATGGCTGAGAATTAGTATTATATGACATTGTACCTCTACACCCCACTTAAAGAGATAAGTTGAACTGATTAACTGACCTGAATAGCGCTGCCTCCCTCATTCCAGCGCTGGATTTCGGGAGACCGCGCTATTCAGGTCAGTTAATCAGTTCAACTTATCTAACCTAGCGACCAGTTCTCTTTAAAGCTTTCTGTTCCCTTACGTTGCAAGGGGTCTGTACGCCCCAAAGACATATGATGTATTGCTATGGCACTGGAATGACTGGTGTTATTACAAAGGCACAAGTTGAGACCTCTTTCGGAGAATTAATACGGCATGGGTTGAGGTAACTATCGTGGTGCAGCACCCACAATTCACAGTTGTATTGTTTTTTTTGTTTTAGCCCGTAATTGGCTACATCTACATTAAATTAGATATAGGATGGCCCAGGCGCTTAGTGTTTGAGACTACTGCCTTACAGCACTGGGGTCCTGGGTTTGATTCTGATCAGGATAAATTCATGACATTTTTATGCTCTGCTCATTTGCATGTGGAGTTTTATTTGCGATTCCTCTCTTGACTCTTGTGTGTCCTGTATTCCTTTTCTCGCTCTATCAACATGTAGCATTTAGCTTCTATTATAATGTTGCATTTAGGCTCCTAGAAGATGCCAATGTCCGGCTAACAGCTGCACAAATAAGGTGCCCTACAGATTTAGGATACACAACATGCTCCTGAATTACCGTTTCACAAAGAACCTGTTAAATTACATTTCCAATTACATCTGTTAACCCTGGGCAAAAGTAATTAAAGTGTAACTAAACGTTCGACAAACTTCTGACATCTCATAGTGACATGTCAGAAGTTTTGATTGGTGGGGGTCCGAGCACTGGGACCCCCATCAATTGCTAAAACGAAGCGACAGAAGCTTGGTTTCTGTTCAGCCTTTTCCAGAAATCAATGTATCGGAGTACAGGCTCAATAGAAAGTCTATGAGCCCGTACTCCGATACATCGGCCTTCCGGAAAAAGCCAAACGGAAACTAAACGGCTGAGCGCAAACACAAGCTTTGACGTGTCAGAAGTTTGTCGAACGTTTAGTTACCCTTTAAATTACAGAATGTGAACCATTTGTTCAGTTGTGTTGCTTTTCAGTATGAAGTATACAGGACTGAACCTAACGGCACAATATTATGTCCATTTATAAAAGCTACTGCTAATAATGAGGGGGGAGTCAGTTGTGATTATGGGGTGTGCTTTGTGGTAACTCCATTAAACATACTTACCAGCACTGTAAATATGCACCTTGGGAAACTTTACTGCTGAGTTACTCCTTCTGATTATGTCACATGCCATAATGTATTAAATGGCATTGTATTGATATAAACGTCATTATCCCACTTATTACACTATATTGTGCTTTGTGAATGACGTTGACTGATCAAAAGTGCAATGAATATACACATTTCATATGCAGATTGTAAGTGTTCTAATACTGTGTAAAATGAAGTTGTGTTAAAATTTCTTTTTGAATGCATGATCGCTTTAAATTGGCCTATTAGGTGCAGGTTTGGCGTGTACGCCAGGAGAGCTTTCGACATACACGCTAAACATGTCCATAGGTTTCTATTAGCCCAACAGAGGCCAAAAAGTGTCCTTTTGGCTTCCGTCAGGCTGGTATATTCCGGTATATGCTAAATGAAGGGAAACAAAGTGATCTGAATGGGGCCTAACAAAATACTAGTGCCCGTCATTTATCAAAACTGTCTTCCAGAATAAAATCAGAGCTCGGCTTCCATTTTTTTAGCTGTTTGTTTCAGATTGTAAATAATACATAAAGCTTTTAAATGCTCATAAAATGTTATTCAACACCTGTATAATACCAATGTGAAAAAGTAATTGCACCCCTTCGTTTAATACCCAGTTGTGCCACCTTTAGGTATCATGCGCCAAGGCAGAGCCGTGTCCAGGAGGCTTTATGGTGGCACATGGAGTCTACTGTGGCTCTGTATTACTGAGCCGTAGGGCCTCCATGTGTTGCTGTACTATCCTCTGATGGATGCTTCTAGGGGAGAATACGTCCATAATACAGCTTGCGATGTTACAATTTTTGTTTTATCAGATTTGTTTGGAGTCTGAAAAAAAGCAAAACCTCTGTTTGCCTCCATATGAAATCATAGGCATACTGAGGTACAGTTAGCCTCCCATGTACATCTGTTGGTGCCCTATTATACCTTTGTACAGAACAGAGCAGTATTACAGCCATAAGCATGAGATATTAGTAGTAACAATTGCAATCAAACTCTCATCCATTGACTGGAGATCAGTCTTTCATATCGCTACAGAGGAATTTTGTCCCACTTTTATTAACAGTATTGTTTCAAATCTGCCCCATTGGGGTGCTTTTGACCATGAACGTTTAAGGTTCTGTCACTGATTTTTTATCTTTTATAATATTTTGTTTAAACATCTGAAACAATTTAGTGCGACAAATATGAAAAACATAAGATGTAAGGAAGGAGGCAAATTTTTCATAGCACATTAGCTGTGGACTGGGCTCTATCTGCATATTTCCTGCCAAAATGAAGATTGAATCCGAATACTTGTCATTCATATACAATTGACTTCTTATAAACAATGTCTAATAAATTGTATTTCCCACAAAGTAAATGATTGGCACATTTGGTGTTCTTGTCAGCATTTCAGACGAGAACATTTGAGAAAATAGACTATAATTAAGATATAGTTAGCATCTCCTTAACTACAAAGGCATGAATATCTCAATTTAACCCTCTGTCTAATTTATCATTGATTTAAATGTGCAGATTTCTTGTAATACAACACCGCTCATGCAGGGCCATACAATTGTGATTGGCAGATGATTTGTGATCCCAATTGATCTTTCCTATGCTGGATCACAAGGGGAACTTTTTAATTGACCTCCAGGATGCTTACATTGTGCAACACTTGCTAGATCTTGTGCAACGTTACCATTATCAAAGTGTAGCAAAAATTAAACATCACAAAATCAATGGGATTAGTGGGATGCTGAAGTTCATGGGTAAACCAGCAACAAGCAGGGTCAACTCAAGAAATGACCTCTGCCAAATTTATTTGTAGCAGTACATACAATGGTAAAGATATAAACCAGTATGCTCAATTGACCTAATGTACTTGATAAAAATTCTTTAACCAACAATGCGAAGACCTCATGGCCAGCAGGTCTATTCTGGAGTATTATGTCTTGCACAACATCGTTTTGGGTTATGTGCTCCATGACGTCATGGAAGAACAGGACTGGATCAAGGAGGATAATAGAAGAACAGGACTGACCCAACGAAGGACTTAGAAGAACAGCCTTGGGTGTCACGATCTGTGGGTACGTGGACCCACTGGGCCGCACCGCCGTTGCAGGATGGCAGCTGGCCAAACTACAGTGTACCAAGTCAATATATATATATAGTCCAAGCACAAGGGTATATGTGATAGTCCAGACAGTAGCAACGGCTAGGCACAGATGGGAACTTGAAAGCATATGATGCAGACGAGACAGATCACACCAGACGTGGTGTAACACAGCAGACGTGGCAGAACTCGACTTCAACACTATAGCGGGCACAGGAACAACTACAACACAGGATACAGGCAGCAGGGCACGAGAACAACGGGAACAGGATAACACTAAGGCCCCATTGCACACGAACGTGCTTTTTCAGCTGCAATTCCCCCGAAAATCCATGGGAGAGTTGCGGCCCCATTCATTTCTATGGGGCCATGCAAACGACCGTAGTTTTTACGGTCCATGCATGGCCCGGGAGCCCGCACCGCAGAAAGAACGGACATGTCTTATTACGGCCGTCTTCTGCGGTCCGGGCTCATTGAAAGGAGGAGGAGATGTGGACCAGCGCTCACCAGACCATGGCTGTGGCGGTCGAGGGGTGAGTAATCCCGACAGTCTGCGGCCATGGACGTTACACTGGGTTAAGAAAGGTCATAAAAGAAGAGGGCCAAATCATGGTTGGTGAATGGTCTTGACTTAACATTTGGTGGCCATACACATTAGATAATTGTCAGTCAGATGTGGCAACAATCTAATATGTATGGGAGCAGCCCAACAGTCCCCCAATGTCTGCTGTTTGGGACAAGCATTGGGCATGTTTTATTTTAACATGCCCAATCCTTTGTTCCCTAGAAGTAAGCAAAGCTGGAATCGCCACTATGGCAAGAAACATGAATAATCAGCCAATGTATTTCTTCTAACTAGTATTGTAGAAAGATGGGGCATCAAAGCTCTGAACAAAGACATTTGGTAATATATATCAGAAGAAGCTGCATAATGAACTCTTCTGCCACATACTACAACTTTTGGATTCTTGGAGACATATTAAAAAAGTGTCGAGCTTCTTTTCTTGCTGCTGGAAGTATCTTGGAAGTATTTGCAGGAATTTGGGAGGTGGAAGCCCCAGAGCAACTGCCCGTTTTGCCCACCCTATAATCTGGTTCTTTAGAAGTACAAAAACACATGCCAGTGAATGCCTAGTCATGAGATTCCAATATTAATGCTTTCTTTTTATTATGTTTTCCCCAGGTTCCTCACCCGTTCAGCAAGCCCTTGTCCGATCCTTCCTCCAACAAAACAGCAGTGCCATAGACTGCTTGGTTTCTGCTATAAGGGATAAGCCAATACCAGCTCTGATAATACTCTTAGGCAAAATTCAAATGAAGGCCAAAAAAAACAAGGTATCATCTCAGCCAGTAAAATACAATTTTAAGTTTTTCTTCTTTTATAGTAATACGGTATTTGCATATTTTAATAGGAGGCAAGTGAAAGCTTCAGACAGGCACTTGACCTACTGAACCAATTAGATGAGAGGTCACCTTCCTCTGACAAGGCTGAAGTTTTCTACCTGCTGGGCTTGTGTTATATGGAGCAGTTTAAGTTTCTACAGGTGAGTGGGTTATAAAACCGTATTTCTCTTGTATCTGAAGCCTGTACCGAGGTTACATAACTGCTTAATTCACACTTTTAATGTGAAGCATAACACTTATATGTTCAGTCTTTATTTGGATCACATCAGCCGTGCAAGAGTTGTTAAAAACCAATTTGTCAAGTTTAATTAGAAATTGAAAACTTTTAGTTGACAGATTTTTGGGCAAATTATAGGGTGTGAGGTTTACTTGAGTGTACATTTACATGAGCAGACCTAGTATAAATAGTCAGCAATGGCCAAGCATTCATGCAGCTCCAATACTGATTATTTTGGCTAACAGGCAGTTGTGTGGTTCATATAGTAATATTACTGTCAGACTGAAATCCGAATATTACAGGGAATAGTCTAATAGCAGCACATAAAATGCGTTCATACTGAGTGTCAGGGTTGGCTCATGTCTGGCTTTTGTGAGTTTAGAGAGGGTGACTGCACTGCATTTATTGTTAGGTAAAGTGGGCACTGGCATTTTCAATAGTATTTTTTTTATTTTTTATTAGTATTTTAAATAATTGAGTTTTTTTTTTTTTTACAATACATTGCAAATTATAGGGGAGTTTTAGTTGACTGTCCTATTGTTTCTGCCAAAAAACGAAAACCTTACGGAACGGAGACAAACTGAAACCATTTGCAACGGAAGCATTACCATTGAAATCAATGGTAATGCAAACGGAAGCTATGGTTTGCATTTGCCTTTCCGTTTATGGGTTCCTCCGATGGAAAGGTCTGACAGAACCCATGAACGAAAGGGTGACGCTGATGTGAACACGCCCTTATTCTGCTTTTGGTCATTCTGTGATGTATCTCTGATGTATTTCAGTACCATGGACAGCACTTTAAGGAATGTATCATCAGACTGTTTGCATCTGGATTATTCTTTTATGTTTTTTGATGTGACCGTGCTCTGGTATATTTTTAATACATGAGTAGTCTTATGCACTTGCACTTTTCTATCTAGTTACTTATTTATTATAATCAGTACCTATGTCCATGGATTAATATTATTTTTTAGTCCAAAGATTAATTTCTCTCTTTTCTTTGATTGTTTCTGTATGTGATTCAGGTATGTCGTTTCTGACCTAAATAATGAACTAACCTGTGGGTGAGGTAGTGCAATAAAAGGTGCTTTCAACCTTTTAGATATGGCGTATAAGGAAATAAGCACTAGTCCAGACAGAAATGTCAAAAAGTAGAAAATTGTGCTTTATATCTTTTCAATGTCAATTGACAGAAAACACATGCAATACAATCGCCAAATGTGATTGAAATATATCATCCATCTGAAGGTTAGAGTCCTGGAAATGTCCTAGTTAGAGTTCATTCATAGTCTTCTAAGTTGGGTCCAGGGCTTTAGCCGATAGCAGAGACAACACGCGTGGAGGATTGGCGTCTGACAACACCTGTGCAACGTTTCGGTCCCCCACCTGTACATATTGTCTCTGCTATCGGCTAAAGCCCTGGATCTAAGGCTGGGTTCACACGACCTATTTTCAGACGTAAACGAGGCGTATTATGCCTCGTTTTACGTCTGAAAATAGGGCTACAATACGTCGGCAAACATCTGCCCATTCATCTGAATGGGTTTGCCGACGTACTGTGCAGACAACCTGTCATTTACGCGTCGTCGTTTGACAGCTGTCAAACGACGACGCGTAAAAATACAGCCTCGTCAAAAGAAGTGCAGGACACTTCTTTCAGACGTAATTTGAGCCGTTCTTCATTGAACTCAATGAAGCACAGCTCAAAATTTACGGCTGTCAGAGAAGCCTCGCAAAATGCGAGGAGGAGCATTTACGTCTGAAACGAGGCAGCTGTTTTCTCCTGAAAACAGTCTGTCATTTCAGACGTAAAAGCCTGCTATCGTGTGCACATACCCTAACTGAGAAGACTATGAAGGAACTCTAACCAGGACATTTCCAGGACTCTAACCTTCAGATGGATGATATATTTGAATCACATTTGGCAATTGTATTTCATTTGTTTTCTGATCTATTGACATTGAAAAGATATAAAGCACAAATTTCTGCTTTTTGACATTTGTCTGAACTAGTGCTTATTTCCTTATCCGCGTATGTGATACCAGCAATGTATTCTGTCTTACCCACTGTTCTACTTTTGCATTGGCTCAAACTTTTAATGCTTGTTTTTAGAATGCATGTGATATAAAGTTAATATATTTTTCATTTATTGGTCTGGCGCTATATCGTTTTGCTCTGTATGTGTGGAATACACAAAGTAGGTTAATACTTTGGTACGGAGCACATTTCTGACATGGCCAGTCTTAATATCGCTTGCATAAACAGTGTCAGCCAGAGTGCCTCCATTATAGTGCTACCAGAGTGTCCTCATAATAGCCAGTGGTGGCAGAGTTAAATGTAATTGGAATCATTTATGACATTTGTGATTACAATACTGTGTAGAGGTAGACGTGTGTAACCTCAAGCAACAGTTGTCTTAAAGGCTATGGACACCGTTGGGGGCACATTTTAATTTTTTAATTTATTGTACATGTATTTTAGGCTGAAAATTATTATTTTCTGTAATTGGTTTTTATTAAAAATTCGAAACCCCTTTCATTTGGCAGCCTGCAAGTATTCCAATACAGAGCAGGCTGCAAAATGCTGTTGATTGTGAAATCTGTCAGTCGCACGGTCTGACGGCTCAATCTCCAGCGACTCAACTTCGATTTTAACATAAATCGGCATTCCGGAGATCCCAGGAGCGGCTGGAGATTGAACCGTCAGACAGCCCGACTAACAGATTCCACAGTGAACAGCATTCTGCAGGCTGCTATTTATTGAAATACATACAGAATGAAAACAGTTCAGAATTTTTATTAAAAACCAATTACATTCCAAAAATAATTTTTTAACCCAAAATACATCGAACAATAATAATCATTTGTCCCAAAGGTGTACAAAACCTTTAACAATCAGGTTGTTTGATGGACTGAAAGCTCTAGCCAAGGGCTACAATGACTGCACACAACATGTCAATGTTTTTTATTTTGTGAAAGAACTTGAGGACAGCATCCGTGTGGCAAAGAAGTTGTAGTGTAACACATCCTAAATATACAAAAGGCAAAACCTACGTTTTAACACTGCTGGAGTCCTTTTCAAGCATGAAATACAAGTGAACAAAGTGACTACAAAAATATAATAATATAAAAAGTATATTAATTATTCCAACACCATGACATCCCCTTCATAGAGGCTATATCTACGGGATATATGCATTTATATTTAGCGGGACTACATTGAACTATACCATTGCACAACTCATTCTACTTCATATGTTATATTATGTTATACAGGGGAAAAAAAGAAAACCAGTTATATATCACTCTGAATCGTAGTTGGTTAACTGTGTGTTTTGATTCTACAAAAGTGCTTTGCCACTGGCAAGTCAATACGTTTCTTACGTATAGTGCTTTTATTCTTGTTTATGCGATCTCTCACCTCATTGGTTATGTCCCCCATGTAGACAAGACCACATGGACAGGTGATCATATATACCGCAAAACTTGTGGCAAAAGTAAATCTAAAAGGTATATTAAATGTACCGCCTATGTAGGGATGAAAAGAGCCTTTGAGAAGATTGCTGCAACACGAACAACCTAAGCAGGTGAAATTGCCCCTCTTTGGGGCATTCAAATATGTCTGGGTAGGTCCCTTGGCTTCCTCTATATCCGACCTTACCAGGGCATCACAAAGATTTCTGCTACGTCGATATGACATTATCGGTGGCTGGGTAAAGGAAGGTATATTTGGACAACCTCTTTTAGCCAGTGACCAATTTTTCTACAGGGCCTGTGCAAAACGTCCACTATTAGGACCATATGTGAACACAAATGGTAACCTTTCCAAGTCCACTCTTTTCTCTCTTTTATTCAACAATGTGTCACGATCTTTTCTATATTTGTTTCACATTGGATGAATCCAATTGTATTGCATACACATGTTTTTTTTGATGCCATCTATGATTGGCTGTACTCATTTCAGAATGTATATTTAAATTCACTTTGTTCACTTGTATTTGATGCTTGAAAAAGACTCCAGCGGGGTCGAAACTTAGCTTTTGCTTTTTGTATATTTGGGATGTGTTAATAAACACTACAACTTCTTTGCCACACATATGCTGTCCTCAAGTTTTTTCACCATTTATCGCCTCATGCACACGACCGAGTGTGCCGTCCGAGTCCCGTCAGTGATCTGAGGAAAGATAGGGCATGTTCTATCTTTCCTCAGATCGGAGACTCAGACCATTTTTCACTGACCCGATTCACCTGCTAAAGTGAATGGGTCCGTGAAGACTATCGGGTGTCAATAGGATGCCGTCAAAAACGCCCCGAGTGGCACAACGGTCGTGTGCATGAGGCATGAGGATTGCCCAGATGGGATTTCTGGACATGGAATTTGCATCCCTTTTGTTTCTGAGGGGGGAGTTCCTGTTATAGTGAGTGCTGTGGAAATCTTTCTATACCATTTTTTTTTATTTATTTTGTGATATTTTCCATGTAATATATAGCGGGGAATTTTTGTAGTATCACATATCACATACTATGACATCTCTGTTTGGCTTTGTTCTGCACAAGTAGGTTTATTTGAGCTCATAATGTGTATGTTTTAGCAGTGTCTTATACATATCCATTATAGCTGTGAGGAAATCTGTTGCAATGAACATATGTTTTCCAGGCTCTTGAGGCTCTGACCAATGCAGTGAAATATCGCTCTGGTTATTGCGACGCTTACTATCATCGTGGGCTCTGTCGCATGCGTCTCCAGCAATCACAGTGTGTGCAGGATTTCAACAAAGCTCTTCAAATAAACTCAAAACATTTCCAGGTAAAAGTTTATATTGATACACAGCTAAGAATATGATAATATGCTTAGTAAAGGTAAATATACTAAATATAACCTATGAACAGACCCAATTAAGGGTTCACAAGATCCGAGAGAACACAGTTGCACACATGTACTGATATCTATGTATAGCTTGTATTGTATTCCCCAATAGGTCTATTGAAAAATATGGAGCACCTAATGAACTTTGCCAGGTGTAGATGATGGAAAACGTTTCGGGGCAGTGGGTTAATGAATTGATTGGATGGTATATATTGATCGTGGTGTAATAATGATTGCTAAAATACACAATTATTGCTATTGTATTGTTACTATAGAAAGATGACATCTGAAATGTGATTGGTGCTATGATCAGCACCTCCACTATAGAAAATGAAAATTAATATTTTCTTGTTTCAAAAATAGATATTTGCAAAGAGTTTTGTTTACAAGCCAGTCTATCAATCCAATGATATGAATGGAGCACATATTTATTTTGTGTCCCTATGTTGTATGTGTGGTTTGAGCAATGAATTCTGTATGTGGTTACTGTTCAGTATGTCCCATCTGCTGATAAGTGCATGGCTCATCTGTTCCTTTTCACCCTGCACTTCCGATCCTGATAATTTGCTTTTTAATGCAGGCCTATTTGTGCCGAGCAGCTTTCTATGGATTTAGAAAGAGATATTCCAAAGCCATCATGAATTGCAATGCCGCAATCAAAGTACAGCCACGCAGCGTAAGAGCTTATCTGTATAGAGGAGCATTAAAGTACTACATTAAGGTGAGATGCCCTATCTCTGGAACATCCTTTTAGCTACTCTAAAAGGCTTGACGCTTGTCTTTGTAAGTAATTGACACTCAAGGGGGTTACATTTCATTTTTACAGTTTGCTAGTATGTGTACCACTGAGTTTGTTCTTTGAGAAATGATTCTATGAGTCTATATATGGCTTGGGGGTTTTTTTTCCCACTGTCAACAGATTCTATTCGAATGAACGGAAATTTACATCGTTTCAGTAGCGATGTCATAAATTACAGAGGAATTACAAAATGTAGTCACTAAAGATGAAATTACAGGTCACGTCTGTCAAAGAATCATCTAAACCTACTTATATTCTGAAAGTAGACGCTCTACCACATTCAAAACTGGTGTCTCATTTCATTCTCTTACAAGCTATAATTTGAAAAAAAATAAGTCTTTATTAAAGCTATTTGACAAATAAACCAGTCATACTTTGCACCTCATTTTCTCACACATGTATAGTGTCAAAACTACAAAGCGTAATAAACCTAAACGAACAAAATAATACTTTGCACCTCAATTATGATTACGTTTATTGTGTAAAAACAACAATACTTTAGAGAACAGATTGTGCCAAATGCATTAATACCCTACACGTCTAGGTTTGCATGACTAGATCTTTAGGCAATGATACAAGGATATCTTTATTTTTTGCAAAGTTTTATTAAACCGTTTGGGTCAAGAGTGTTTTAATCTGTCCCCTAAAGGTTATAAATGTGGGAAACATTATTTTATGCAATTGTCGCTGTTATGCAGTGTATGGGTCTAGTTAGACCCAGCCGCTCCCTCCTGCTAACAGTATTTCTAAAATCGCCCTATCAGTCACGTGACCACCATATAAATAGCACAGCCTATAAATACTCACACACAGACGATTGTGACATCATAGCTAAAAAAGGCAATTTAAAAACACACACATTATTTTGATATCTTCACAATAGAACGCAGGCTATAGATACACTTTTGTGACATTATTTGGAAGCACAGTCTATAAATACACAAACATAAACACCCACAAACAAACTGTATATACATATTGTGATACCATTGCGATACAGTGCTGCCTTTAAATACACATACAGTATATTATTATAATAATTAAACACACACACACACACACACACACACACACACATTCTTGCGGTCTAATCGCATTATAGTTAACACTTTAAACGTGCACACACTCTATAGTGATGATGTCACATCAGAGCACAGCCTGAAAATATACAAAGACTATTATAACAGCATCATATTCAAGCACAACCTATAAATACAAAGGTGCTTTTGTGACATCATCAAAATATAGCACGGTCTAGCAATATAAACCTACTCTATGACATACATACTATAAATACACGCATTGTTGTAAAAAAAAAAAAAAAAAAGTTTTGCATATAAATATGCAGACTGTTTTTACCTGACATCATCAAAGTACAGTGCAGTCTATAAATACACATGTACTGTTGTGACATCATCGAAAGGAAAGCTTTGCCTGTGAATGCACATACTATTGCGACATCATTACAAAACAGTGCGTGCAGCCTTTCAATGTAAACACACACTGTTATGACATTATCATCAACTTCAGAATTGAGTCCAGTCAATAAATACAAACACACTATTGTGACATTATCTCATTACAGCATAGCATATAAATACACTAACACGGATACACACTATTGTGATATCAGCACAAAAGAGAGCAGCCTATAAATACACATTATTGTGGCAGCATCACAGTATAGTGCAGGCTATAAATACCCAAATACGCATGATTTGGACATCATCACAGTAGAGGACAACTTAGAAATACACACACAATTTTTTTGTGACGTTATCACAAACACTATTGTCAAGTAATCAAATCAAACATGATCAAACTACAGCTAAACCAGTAAATACACACATATTGGGACATCTTCACATTATAGCAAATCCTATCAGTATTAATACTCTGTTATAAAAAAAATTACAACAAAGACCAGCCTATAAATACACATTATGTGAAATCAGCATAATAGAGTTCAGGTATTTCAGTCACATCCATTATAATCAGGGGCATATTTTCAAGCATGCAGCCATGCAATCTCCATAAACAAACACTTGTAGTGGTATGGGCCATATTGAATAGCTCAGTGACTTTAAATGTGGCACCCACATAGGATCCCACCTTTGCCAGCCAGTTTGTGAACTTTTTGATTTGCTAGATCTGGCCCGGTCAACTGTAAGTTCTATTATTGTGAAGTGGAAGCTTCTAGGAGTAACAACAGCTCAGCCAAGAAACGGTAGACTACGTAAACTCACAGAGCAGGGCAGCCGAGTATTAAAGTGCAGAGCGGGGCAGCCGAGTATTGAAGTGCGTGGCACGTAAAAATAGATTTTCCTCTGTTACATCACTTACTACAGAGTTCAAAACTGTCCCTAGAAGTGGCATCAGCACAAGAACTGTGTGTCGGGTTTCCATGATAGAGCAGCTGCACACAGCATAATATTACAATGCAAAGTGTCGGCTGGAGTGGTGTAAAGCGCGCCACCATTGGACTGGAGCAGTGGAAACATGTTTAACTGTATGGCAGTATGATGAATGAATCTGGGTTGGGTGGATGTCAGGATAATGCTACCTGCCAGAATGCATAGTGCCTACTGTAAAATTTGGAGAAGGAGTGGTAATGGTTTTTTGCTGTTTTTCAAGGTTTGGGTTAGGCCCCTTAAAGAGGCTCTGTCACCAGATTATCAAATCCCTATCTCCTATTGCATGTGATCGGCGCTGCAATGTAGATAACAGTAACGTTTTTTTTTCTTAACAAACAATCATTTTTGGACAAGTTATGAGCAATTTTATATTTATGCAAATGAGCCTTTCTAATGGACAACTGGGCGTGTTTTCTCCTATTTCCAACTGGGCGTGTATTGTGTTTTTAGCAACTGGGCATGTTTACTTGTTTTACTTGCTGGGCTTGTGAATAGAAGTGTTTGTCAGCATCATATGTCAACATCATACACTTCTATTCACAACGCCCAGCTAGTAAAACAAGTAAACATGCCCAGTTGCTAAAAACACAATACACGCCCAGTTGTCCATTAGAAAGGCTAATTTGCATAAATATAAAATTGCTCATAACTTGCCCAAAAATGATCGTTTTAAAAAAAAACAAAAAACACGTTACTGTTATCTACATTGCAGCGCCGATCACACGCAATAGGAGATAGGGATTTGATAATCTGGTGACAGAGCCTCTTTAAGTCCAGTGAAGGGTAATGCTACAGCAAACAAAGACATTTTCGTGTTCCAGCATGACTGTGCCCCTGTGCACAAAACGAGGTCCATATAAGCATGATTTGATGAGTTTGGTGTGGAGGAACTCAACTCCATCCAATTCCTTTGGGATAAATTAAAACGTCTAATAAAAATCTACTAGAAAGCCTCCCTAGAAGAGTGGAGGCTGTTTCAGCCACAAAAGGGGGCTCAACTCCATATTAACTCCCTGGTTTTGCAATGGGGTGTCCAACAAGCTCATATAAGTGTGGCCATGTAGCGTACATATTATTGTGATGTCACCACAATAGAGTACAGTTTATAAATACACACTTATTGTTGCGACATCAGATTTCATCCAATTTATAGACAAATCATTATAGGTCGCAGTCTGTAAACAGGCACGTATGTTTTTGTGACATCACCACAACAAAGTGCTTGCTATCTCTATCTATATTAGCACATAATTATTTACATTATCACAATAGAGCGCAATTTACAAATAGACACACATTACTGTGACATCATTACAATACAGTTCAACTAGTAAATATAAACACACACTTATGACATAATTTCAATAAAGAGCAGTTTATAAATAGACAAACATTATTGTGACTTCATCACACTATATTGCAGCCTATAAATACAAACACAAGCACTATAAACTATTGTGACATCATCAAAATAGAGCGCAGTCTATCTCTATGAGCACACTAATACAGCATCATCACAATATAATGATACCTATACGTATAAAAATACTATTGTAGAATTGTCGCAATAGAGCTTTGTTAATAAATAGATATGCATTTGTTGTGACATTGTAGTATAGCAACGGACAATAAATACACATACTGTACACTATTGTGAAATCATCACAATGGAGAGCAGTCTGTAAATACATTCATCCTGTTGTAAAACAATCACAATCGATCTGTATGAACACACTAATGTGATATCACCAGAACATAGTGCAGCATATAAATATACACGTACTGTTGTAGCATTATCATGATACTGCGCAACTTATAAATACACACATCAATGTAACATCATTAGAGTATACTGCAGCCAATGAATACACACACTATTCGACTTCATCACAATAGAGAATAGCCTCACAACAGAGTGCAGTCTATTTTAATTAACACACTTTCATTACATTATCATATTATAGCATAGCCTATAAATACAACACATTATAATAGTGACTTCATCACAATAGATAGTCACCTATATATACACATTATTGTGATATCATCACAGTAGAACACAGCCTATAAACACAAAAACACTATTTATGTCTTCATTATAATAGAGCCAAGTTTATGTAAATGAACATTTCATGCGCACTCTAAAAGAACAGTTCAGCGATCCATACTGCGTATGGGGCTTCAAAGCAGACAGATGGTCACTGCTCCTATGCTAACAAAGGTGCATTTAAAAAAAAAAAAAAGGCTTCAATTTGCACGGCAGTATTGGAATTGGACCCCCGATGATTGATAAAGGGTTGCCTTCTCTGATGAGTCAAATTTTCTTCTTCATCAAACGGATGGACGTTGGCGTGTCATTCGAGAAACATCAAAGAACAAACACTCTGCAACCATTGCTGGAAGAACACAAGCTGGAGACGGCAGCGTTCTGGTCTGGGGGATTTTTTCATGGCATTCTCTGGGCACACTCATCCATGTGGAAGGCACTCTGGGTATGAATCCATCGTTGCAGATCTCGTCCACCCATACTTGCTGTTTGTCTTCCCTGAGGCAGATGGAATCTCCCAGCAAGACAATACGACATGTCACACGGCTAAAAATGTCCAACAGTGGTTGGAAGAGCAAGACCAAGACTTCCAAGTACTTCCCTGGCCCCCTAATTCGCCAGACTTTAACCTAATTGAACATCTGTGGGACCACCTGAATCGTCTTGTTCTCTCTATGGATCCTCCCCCACGCACCCTCCAGAAAATGTGGGATGCAGTGCAGTCAGCACGGCTCCAGATACCGGAGACAACCGACCAGCACATTATTGGGTCACTTCAAGCCCGTCTAGCTACTGTCTGTGCTGCACATGGCGATTACTCTGGATATTAGCTGGTGGTCATAATAATGTGACTCGACTGTGTATAGACGCACAATATTATGACATCTTCACACTAGAGCACAGGCTACAAACATTATTTTGACATCACAATAATTCACACACACATATTTTGTTTTACTATACATTTGTCTTCATTACAAGAATTAATTAGGCCTCGTTAACATCTGTCACGGTTCTTCCTTTGTTCTGCTCCATCAGAGGAGCAGAACAATGAACATGCCGGAAGTTGTATGAAGGTAACCATTGGTGCCCCTCAGAACCCATTGAATTTAATGGGTTCTTTCGGGGTGTCTGTTGTTTCCAGTATCTTTGGCTGGATCTACAACAGGGGACCCTAACGGAGCTTATAACGCAGATGTGAAGTGGGACTTACATATATTTGGTATCTTCATAACTGAATCAATGTGTACATATAACCCTATGAACTTATTTGTTGTGTGTTTTGCTTACAATGTAAAAATAAACTAATGAAAGCATTGCAGGAATATTCTAGTTTTTTGTTTTTTTAAGTCCGTGGGTTCCGTCAGCCGCAGGTGGTGTCTGTGGTGCAACAGAACCTCCGCTTCCGGTATTTCCCTTGTTCTGCTCCACTGACATAGCAGAACAACAGAATGGCAAATGCTGGTGTGAACTCGGCCTTACAATGAGAGTTTGAATGAAGAGGTGTAAAAATTTATTTGGTGGTCCTAAAAGACAAACGTAGCCAGGTCCTTAAAAAAATCATTCAGTTTGAATAACACCTATTTATTTAAAGGTACCCCAATAATAAGCTGGTTTATGGGGTTCACACAACCAGGAAACTTCACGATCATCTGCTATTGCTAATCATATGAAAACGGGAGATTACTGGATTATTACCGGCCGGAATAGTAAACGTTAAATGAGTTGTCTGCTATGTACTATTCCTTTTTGTAAGAAGGGTCCCCCAATGATAAGCTGAGCATGATAAGGTGTCCCATCTGTGAGGGAAAATGTTTAAGGGAAAGGAAGTATTGGCATGTTCAGACGTGGCGGATTTCTGCAGACACTGTCCGCATCAATGCCGCACATAATCTGCGTTGCAGATTCCGTTGCGCCTTTGCCTTTATTTGTAGTAAAACTAAATATTACTACATTCCTTTAAAGGAAAACCAGGATTTCACTGTCATGTTACAGGGGGTTTATCTAGGTGGACAGGCTACCATTACACAAGACATAATAAATATTTTCTTCATTCCAGGCATATAAGTTGGCGATTCAAGACTTGACAAAAGCCACAGAGTTGGATCCGTCTTGCTCCCTTGTGTATTATAACAGAGGAGTGTGCTACCATCAGATCAAGATGCATGAAGAGGTAGGGACTGTGGGATAAGAGCTTGGATTAGAGAACCTATAAGCAAGGAACACATTTATGAAAGGCTTATTTGATGGAAAGCAACAGCCTCAGGGGAATTAATATTCTTTGTAAAAATAGATGTTTGAGCAGCAGCTGGATTCATTGTGCGGTAACAGGAAAAATAAAAACAGACATTTATATTGATGTAGGAGCTTCAATGTAAGTATGACAAGCAGATATAAATCTGTATATGATATGGCATCAGTTAGCTTTAGAATCTCAACAAATGATCTCTGCAGATGGTTCACTGATGTGGCCTGCAACCAGGGTTTTTCTAAACAACTTAAACTCCTCTGCTCATATTTAGAATTTTAGGCTCTGTTCACATTTTGTCTTTGATGTGTGTCTGGCGTGTACGCTGGGATCACTTACTGATGTATACACCAATGTGCCCAAAGATTTCTATAACGTAACTGTATTGAAAAACATCAACTACTCTTTTCAAAACAAGGGAATTCTGCTAAAAAAGAAAGGATACCTTGCAGGATATACAATTGCATATGTCTAAGGCCGGATTTACACATAACAGCTCCGTGTGTCAGCCGCGTATGATGTGTGGCTGCGTGATTTTCGCGCAGCCGCCATCATTATGACACTCTGTATGTTTGTAAACAGAAAAGCACGTGGTGCTTTTCTATTTTCATTCATTGTTTTTACTGCTGTTGCGCGAATCACGCGCATCCCACGGAAGTGCTTCCGTGTGGTGCGCGTGATTTTCACGCACCCATTGACTTCAATGGGTGCGTGATGCGCGAGAAACTCACAAATATAGGACATGTCGTGAGTTTTACGCAGTGGACACACGCTGCGTGAAACTCACGGACTGACTGAACGGCCCCATTGACTAACATAGGTCCGTGCGACGCACGTGAAAATCACACGCTCTGCACGGATGTATATCACGTTCGTCTGAATAAGCCCTAAGGCATACGTTCCTCTGGATAGGCCATAGATGTTACTCATTAGAATTCCCTTTAAGAAAGACTATTGTGCACTAAATTACTAAAAAAGTGTACAATTTTATAATGTTAGTACCCGATGTTGTGAGAGACTGCAGTATCTGTTTCACCTTTTCTGTATAATTTTGCAGGCACTGAAGGATTACGCTATTGTGCTTCTCCTTGGGGGGTGGAAGGAAGTGGATGATAAAGTTCTTGTGAATCGTGGATTGCTGTACCTTGATCTACATGACTATGCTAATGCACTAGAGGTACCAAATCATACACCATGCACTCATTCATGTACATCTAGTTTACGGACATAGTAAAACAAAAAGCTTTTACCGCTCAGACGGCACAGGAAAATAAAAAATTCAATGTTTACTCAATCGGAATAATGAGTCCTAGCCTTTCTAGAAGTGGATAAGTCCACGATCCAGTGTCGGTGCAGACCATTGTTCTGGTCCCTATAGTTCCACAGAGTTACTGCTGGTCTTCCAACGTCGACAATCCTGGCAGCAACCTAAAGCTCCAACATGGAAAAAAAGCAGGACTTAGTCAACACCCTTCGATCACGCTTTTTTTATTCCATACTTACAAGAAGAACATAGTATCAAAAGTATAAAAACTGATAAAATCAGTGATGCATAAGCTCCACGCCAAACACTCTCGCCCGACCCTGGGTTTCGCCCTTCCAGCTTCCTCTGGGGCATGTGTGGTGTGTCTAATTGATTCATTTAAATAGCCACAAATAAAATATACAAAAACATATAAAAACAATATAAAAAGCATAAAAAACAACAATTATCCCATATTGAGGCATAAGAAGAAATCAAATTTCTACAGATATACAGGTAAACAAACTAAATCTTTAATGTTTGAAATGAAAATCCCTAGAGTGCCATAATATTTATCATAAAATTTCATATTACACCTTTTTTGAAGAATTCTTTCCTAACTATCATTCATCGTTATACCAAATAGGAATGATTTTATATTAGGTATTGGTATTAGGTATTTGGTTGCTGCCAGGATTGTCGACGTTGGAAGATAAGCAGTAACTCTGTGGACCTACAGGGACCAGAACAACGGTCTGCACCGACACTGGATCGTGGCCTTATCCACTTGCAGAAAGACTAGGTCTTATTATTCCGATTGAGTACACATTGAATTTTTTCTTTTCCTGTGCCGTCTGAGCGGTAAAAGCTTTTTGTTTTACTTTATCTGTTTGGGTGCTTTAGGATTTCACCCTGTTATATATATATATATATATATATATATATATATATATATATATTTTTACCTGCTCCAGTCTAATATTGTCCATTGTTAGTTATAGAGCCAGGGAACATCATTATTTCTAGTTTACTAACATGTATTGCTCCCTATATACTTATTACATCCATGAATGTTGCCAGTAGTCAATAGCAAAAAGGAAATATCACTAGTAAATATTCTGCACTTTATAATAAACTTCAAAGGGCAAAAGGAGACATGGGGCCAGGGGTAGGAGTGCCACTCCATTGGGAACACAATGGGGCACATGTCTAAAACGGCAACAGATCATTTTTTTGAGTAGATATTGAGTTAAAAAAGCAGAAAATAGGTAAAAAGCATCTAGCTGCAATTTTTAAATGTTTTCTTCTTTTAATTTGAAATCACTGAACAGGCCGGGTTCATAGAACGCCCGTTGCCGGTAATTGCTGATTGCATAGTTTAAAAAAAGTTAAATATTATTGTTGTCAGCAGCACAGGGAGACTCGCTGCCGACATAATAATGTATGTGGACGAGCGATCGGAGTAACGACTGCTCGTCCCCATCCATAGCTCCTTGTGACAAGAGCAAACGAGCGCCGATCAATTATGTCTCTGCACCAGCCAAAATCGGCCAGTGTAATAGGGGCTTTACTCACAATGGCAGGTACACACACCACTTCCCAGCAGGATGCACATAAACCAGAATGCTACATAGAGGGAGATAGCACAGGTGCAATATACTAATGGAACAGACACTCTCACACCTATTCATGAGTGGGGTGGCTGCTTAGTATTATCATTGCACACAGATATCACTTTTATAAGTGGGCCAATCACAAGGTTACATGTAGTGCACCATGCTGGCATACAGCCTATTAGTAACGTCCATACTATTAGACCAGGCGGGCCCCCCAGCACCTTCCAAGTGTACCACACAATATACTGACACACTATTCTCCCCCAGCACTACAAGGCCTGGCTGCATCCTGAAAAGATATCCATGATAAACGATAAATATCAATGATAAACATGAGGTATTAGATGATATTTTGGGCAAAATTCGTGAACGAATTTTGAGGCTTATTTTTTCCTGTCAAAAACCTCACTGTGAACTAGGCTTTAAACTGTATATTTTGATACCTATCTCAATAATCACCTATTTTTCTAATTTAACAGGATTTTAAAGCTGTGTCAATGAAAACTCCTGGTGATATAAAGATCCATCAGGTTATAGGGAACTGTCATCACAGGTATGTATATAAAGCCATAAATAAATTAAATAATTATAAATTGTTTTCCATCGTCGCTCTCCTTTACGTAACTAGACTTCTTTACATATGTAGCTGCTGTACACACGTATACATGTTGCTGCTCTCTAAATAATACACCCTGTTCCCAAACTCACCCCTGGGTATATTGCTCAAACATTGATACTAGTAATCGGTCCAGCAGTGCTGTGTAACATTAGGATCTGGTTTTGGAATATGGTAGGGCTGTAGCTTTTATTAAAGAGTTTCTTGTGTGACGCACGGAACTTGTTGACGTAACATCATGTGAGAAATCCATATATAATGTACAGCACACTAGAAACCAATTGATTACATATGATGTACACAGGGACAGCAGTAATTTATATGATAAGGATGAGGACATTAAAAATCACGTGTCCATTCCAGTCACCACTAGTTATTGCAATGCTGTTTGTATGGACTCAATAAATTGCTAGCCACTAGCCTTGTAGATTACAGCAATACAAAGCTTTTGTCTGGTTAGGTCAACAAAGGGGTTTTCTGAAGGCAAAAACTAATTAAGCATTGATTTCTTAATAATATTAGAAAGCACTTACTATTATGGTTATATTTTCAATTCTGCTTGGAAAGCCATCTTAATACCCAGTCACGTGGCCCCGGAATCCGGGTAGTTTCCTTCTTGTCGTCATGGTTCAGCTTCAACTGCAAAGGGGAGACATTTCCTTAACCTGTTGCAGGAAAATTTTATGGAACAGTTTGTGGAAGACCCGACTAGAGGTGAAGCTCTGTTGGATATGGTCATTTCTAATAATGCAGATCTTGTTGGGAATGTCAATGTTCGTGAAAACCTCGGTAACAGTGATCATAATATAGTTACATTTTACCTATACTGTAAAAAACAAACGCAGGCTGGGAGGGCAAAAACATTTAATTTTAAGAAAGCCAATTTCCCCAGGATGAGGGCGGCAATTCAGGATATAGACTGGGAAGAACTAATGTCAAATAATGGAACAAATGATAAATGGGAGATTTTCAAATCTACTTTGAGTTATTATAGTGCAAAATTTATTCCTATAGGTAACAAGTATAAACGACTCAAATTAAACCCCACATGGCTTACACCTTCTGTGAAAGGGGCAATACACGACAAAAAAAGGGCATTTAAAAAATACAAATCTGAGGGTACAGCTGTAGCCTTTGTAAAATATAAAGAGCTTAATAAAATCTGTAAAAATGTAATAAAATTAGCAAAAATACAAAATGAAAGGCAGGTGGCCAAGGATAGTAAAACAAATCCCAAAAAATTCTTCAAGTATATAAATGCTAAAAAGCCAAGGTCTGAACATGTAGGACCCCTAGATAATGGTAATGGGGAGATGGTCACAGGGGATCAAGAGAAGGCAGAGTTACTAAATGGGTTCTTTAGCTCTGTATATACAACAGAAGAAAGAGCAGCTGATGTAGCCGCTGCCAGTGCTGTTAATATATCAGTTGATATACTGAATTGGATGAATGTAGATATGGTCCAAGCTAAATTAAATAAAATAAATCTGCACAAGGCCCCGGGACCAGTTGGGTTACACCCTAGAATTCTTAAAGAGCTTCGTTCAGTTATTTCTGTCCCCCTTTTCATAATATTCAGAGAATCTCTAGTGACTGGTATAGTGCCAAGGGACTGGCGCAGGGAAAATGTGGTGCCTATTTTCAAAAAGGGCTCTAGGTCTTCCCCGGGTAATTATAGACCAGTAAGCTTAACATCCATCGTGGGGAAAATGTTTGAGGGGCTATTGAGGGACTATATACAGGATTATGTGACAATAAATAGCATTATAAGTGACAGCCAGCACGGTTTTACTAAGGACAGAAGTTGTCAAACTAACCTAATCTGTTTTTATGAAGAGGTGAGCAGAAGTCTAGACAGAGGGGCCGCTGTGGATTTAGTGTTTTTGGACTTTGCAAAGGCATTTGACACTGTCCCCCATAGACGCCTAATGGGTAAATTAAGGACTATAGGTTTAGAAAATATAGTTTGTAATTGGATTGAGAATTGGCTCAAGGACCGTATCCAGAGAGTTGTGGTCAATGATTCCTACTCTGAATGGTCCCCGGTAATAAGTGGTGTACCCCAGGGTTCAGTGCTGGGACCACTATTATTCAACTTATTTATTAATGATATAGAAGATGGGATTAATAGCACTATTTCTATTTTTGCAGATGACACCAAGCTATGTAATATAGTTTAGTCTATGGAAGATGTTCATGAATTGCAGGCAGATTTAAACAAACTAAGTGTTTGGGCGTCCACTTGGCAGATGAAGTTTAATGTAGATAAATGTAAAGTTATGCATCTGGGTACCAACAACCTGCATGCATCATATGTCCTAGGGGGAGCTACACTGGGGGAGTCAATTGTTGAGAAGGATCTGGGTGTACTTGTAAATCATAAACTCAATAACAGCATGCAGTGTCAATCAGCTGCTTCAAAGGCCAGCAAGATATTGTCGTGTATTAAAAGAGGCATGGACTGATGGGACAGGGATGTAATATTGCCACTTTACAAAGCATTAGTGAGGCCTCCTCTAGAATATGCAGTTCAGTTCTGGGCTCCAGTTCATAGAAAGGATGCCCTGGAGTTGGAAAAAATACAAAGAAGAGCAACGAAGCTAATTAGGGGCATGGAGAATCTAAGTTATGAGGAAAGATTAAAAGAATTAAACCTATTTAGCCTTGAAAAAAGACGACTAAGGGGGGACATGATTAACTTATATAAATATATTAATGGCACATACAAAAAATATGGTGAAATCCTGTTCCTTGTAAAACCCCCTCAAAAAACAAGGGGGCACTCCCTCCGTCTGGAGAAAAAAAGGTTCAACCTGCAGAGGCGACAAGGCTTCTTTACAGTGAGAACTGTGAATCTATGGAATAGTCACCGCAGGAGCCGGTCACAGCAGGGACAGTAGATGGCTTTAAAAAAGGGTTAGATAATTTCCTAGAACAAAAAAATATTAGCTCCTATGTGTAGAAATGTTTCCTTCCCTTTTCCCGTCCCTTGGTTGAACTTGATGGACATGTGTCTTTTTTCAGCCGTACGAACTATGTCGACATGGCCCCACGTGACTGAGGGCTGCATTCCCCTTCCATTTTTATTGGGATGTGGCAACCTCATGACCGCAAGAGTCTGGCACTCTGGGTAGGTAGTCAAGAACAGAGGGGAAAGAAGCGGATTTGTAGCTTTTCAGAGCATGGTAACCGGAAGGAGAAAGCTGGTTCTGCTGCGATATTGGGGTGCTGTGAGCAACCCTAAAAGCAAGTTGTAAATGTAATGCAAGAAAGGGTATAAAAGTATTTTGGGAGATTTTTACTTTTGTTTGGGCCGTCAGACAACCCCTTTATGCACATAAGTGTGTAAAAAGTGGCGCAAAGAAAAGCTGCGTTGATGATAAAAGCAACCACATTTTAAGGTTAGAAAATGGAATCAATTATCTTATGGGTTAAAATGGGTAACACTGACATAAATTATTGACTTTTTTCATTAAAGGGGAAATCCATTAAAAATCCTATTCTAATATATCATAGATCCATGTGAGAGGATGGTCCGTGGTCGTGGGCCAGCACTGATTTTCAAGATAAAAAGGGCTTCATGAGCATGTGACACGAGTCTAATCACATTGATGTGAATCGCTCTGATTAAATGGTGGGTGAGATTTTCAGTAACAGAAATCTTAGTGCCAAAAGGGTTTAATATGCTGTGTAGTGCCCTTTAATTATGGAAATCAGTTTGGTCCATATTCAGAGACCACATGTATCTATAACAAATCAGAAGATTATTTTAATTGAATTTCCTTTTTATAGTTCACTGTACTGTGTGTTAAAGTGTGAAGAATATGCTTCCCTTTATACTCTTAGATAAAGTGGATAAGTTCCAGTCAACACAGTCCCACTGGGCTGACTATGGGCCCTTTTACATTGGCCAATTATTAGGCAAACGAGCATTCACAAAACGCTCGTTCCCGATAATTGCCCTGTGTAAACAGGGCAATGATCAGCCAATAAACGAGCAAACGCTCGATCGTCGGCTGATTGTATCGTTTAGGCAGCCTAAAATATTATCGTTGTTGGCAGCACATCTCCCTGTGTAAACAGAGAGATGTGCTGCCAACATGATAGAAATGAATGGGGACGAGCGATCGGAGTAATGAGCGCTCTTCCCCATACATTACTGATAATAGCTCCTTGTGAAAGGAGCAAACGAGCGCCAATCAACAAACTGTCTCGTTGATCGGCGCTTGTTTACACGGCCCTCGTCCCGCCATGTAATAGCCTGCTCTGCTCTTTCTGCCTGTTCCTGAGCAGAGTTGTTACCCTGTCCGGGTGATGTGCTGATCACCCCCCCCCCTCAAGAAAATGAAATTCCCCCCTTTATTTTTTTCTTTCTTAGCCCTCTTTCGATTTTTGCCTTTTACTGTGTACTGTGGTCTATTAAATAACAGCTAGTCTGCAATTGTGCACAGTTTTCCTCTACACACAGCTTGGTCTGAGTTGTACCATGTTCTGTAAGCAAACTCAACACCCCCCTCACTTTGTTTTAGTTGTGTGACAGCTGAGAGACCTTTGTGCTCTTATTCTGTGGATTACCCACCTGTACCAGTAAAATTCTTAGGCTACTACTTTATTGCTCTCCAAGCCACCTTATTGTACTGTTTCTACAGTTAACGTTACCTATTTTTGGGCCATTGTTTTGGCCTGTTTGCACTTATTTATGATGTGTCTACTTACCGACGTACCTATTTTTCTCTGTTTAAAATGTAATAAAATTGCAAGAGAATACGCTTCCCTTTTGCCAGGTTACATCAGTATGAGGAAGCCGTGCATGCATTTAGCCAGGTGTTACAATTAAACCCTCTGACTCCTGAGGGCTTCGTTGGCCGTGGAAGTGCGTATATGGAATATGGGCATGAAGTGGGCATACATCATGCTCAGGCAGACTTTGTGAAGGCCCTTCACCTGAAACCCACATGTATGTCAGCTAGGATCTGTCTGGGATATAACTTACAGGTGAGAAATATCTACGTTTCTGTGGATTACTTTGTGGTTATTCAGCAGCCACATGTTAGAGAACACCAATAGATGAATTCATGATGTACCTGTAATCCGTGAATAACCTACCGATCTGACCCCGACCGATCTGATATTGATGGCCTATCCTGAGGATAGGCCATCAATTTTTGGACATCCACTTTAATATCAACGTGATTTTTGCAGCATTTTTACATGCAGTAATTTAAACACAAATAGTTTTTTGCTTTTTTTTTTAATAGAATTATTGGGTTTAAAAATTTTAATTTTGATATATGACATATCTCATTTAGGCTTAAATCAGATTATAACGTGATACGGGAAAGATTGGCGGGGGGAGTTTAATAGGGGCCATGTTGACTTTAGATTTATTATTTATTGTAATATTTTTGGTTTTATTTTAACAACCACCTTGAACCTGTCTTCTGCAGTGAAAAATGGCAGCTGTTTGAAACTTTATTTTTTACATGCATTTATGGTGGCAATTTTTATATTTTGTCATTTTGTACGGGGGAGAGAGGGGGAGGTGTCCCACTGGAATTTTTGAAGTTCTATTGAGAATCCTATGTAGAAAAACACCAGAAAAAGCGCCATATCTAAAGCATGCTGCGTTTTAATAAAAACACCACTCATTTCATAAACGTTAAACTCCAAAACAAAATGCTGTGGGTGTAGACATTTTCATATTTCACTGTAGACTTTTAACTAACATCTGGTTATAGTATTTCAGAACAAAAATAAAAATACTAATAAAAAAAACACCAAAATATTGGCATACACTGTGTGTAAAACCGGCCTTATAGAGAGACTCCAGCAGGCGGTGTTTATAGGGACACATTTCTAGGTGCACTCTGGCTTCATTTATAGGAGGATTCTAGCAATATTATTGGGACCACAATCCCTTCACCCCCCTAGACCGCCAGAGAAATGCTAATTAACCCCTAAACCACTCTATTGCACCAGCACTAGTCACTAGAGATGTATGTACTTGCACCATACCTAGCTACAAAATGCAACATTAACTCACTCATTTGTCTAAAAGTAAGGCTGAATACATACATTTCCGTGTCCGCTTGGCTTATGCACCTGGAAAGCTACATGTACTGCCCGTACAGTATACTTATTTTTTTTAACATGGAAGTCTATAGGTGACGGATGCCAATGTATGCCTATACAATGGCAACTGTCGGAGGTATATAAGGCCGGAAATACTCCTGACGTATACCTCCAACGTGCTCTAGCTACGTAGGTTGTACTTCTGCGCATATGTTATTATTTCGGCTCACATTTTGCTGCAGCCCGCTGCTGACTATGTCTGAATTTCTCAAGTTGACAATATTGGTATTATTATGATTTCCGGTCAGATCACATTGATAAATACTTTGATGCCATTTTTCGTAGCTTCACCTCCTGGATAAATGTAAAATATATTTATGTAATTTTTATATTACTAAATCAGGATAAGTCCATAAGTGGAGGCACATGCAGTTGATTCATTGTAAGTCAATGTACCAGAATATAATTTTTAAATCTCAGTATCAAGAATATCACCATGCAGACGCTTTCGCTTGTGATGTTCAGTAGCTCCGGGGTATTTTTTCCTTAACAGGTTTTTATTTCCACATCATTGAAACCACATTTTGCTTCAGAGATTTCATTACACTACATAGCGATTGTTGACAAGCTTTTCACGGGATCTCAGAATGACTGTAGATAAGGACCATTGGCTTGCCTTCTCTGCACAGTATACAATGTCACAGATGTGAGGGTATGTTCACACGTAGTCAACCAAAACGTCTGAAAATCCAGAGCTGTTTTCAAGTGAAAACAGACCCTGCTTTTCAGACGTTTTTTTACCAACTCACATTTTTCGCGGCGTTTTTCGCGCCGTTTTCGCGCCGTTTTTTACGTCCGTTTTTGGAGCTGTTTTCATTGGAGTCTATGAGAAAACAGCTCCAAAAACGTCTGAAAGAAGTGTCCTGCACTTCTTTTGACGAGGCTGTATTTTTATGAGTCGTCGTTTGACAGCTGTCAAACGACGACGCGTAAATAACAGGTCGTCTGCACAGTACGTCGGCAAACCCATTCAAATGAATGGGCAGATGTTTGCCGACGTATTGGAGCCGTATTTTCAGACGTAAAACGAGGCATAATACGCCTCGTATACGTCTGAAATTTGGCCGTGTGAACATACCCTTAATGTTTCATAAATTGTCTAGAAATTACTCTAAAAGCCATTAACTAGCCAGAATATTACACTTTCCATCAGAACACGTATAGTCCTTTATGCTAAAAATGAATATCCCTCAGAGTTAAAGGAAATTTTCCCTAATTTTTTTTCGTTACTATCCATGTTACACTAAACTGATGTTAATGGACAGTTTTCTGGGAAATCTGTCTGTAATCCCATTAAAAAACATTTAAACAATCTTCTCTTCATCCTTAAATGGCTGACAATAGGGAACAGTAGATTGTATTCAACTCAACAGCAAACATAAAAGAGGCTGGGTTTACACATAGTAATTTACGGTACTTTCCGACTGTCAGATCGTTGTGATGGGGAATGCTAAAGATCTATTGAGTATACGTATGCCACCCATGTATATTGTACTTAAAGGTATACATTTTTATTAATGGATGGACCTTTCCATCATGATGATGCTTTATGCCACAAAAACTCCTTGACTATGATAATGAGCTATGCTATATAGAAGAGGTATACGTCTACTTTAATGTAATGTGAATTCTGCTGTCATTTCAAACACTGGCCATAACATCATATCATCAATTTCATTATGAGAAATTAACCCCCTCCCCATTTATCTATCCATCCCCAAACAGCAGTAACTGATCTGCTCCATTGGCTTATTCAAATTAAATTGTCCACTTATAGTCCTCATGGAACGTCTTATGTTAAAACTTGACCTCATGCCCTTTTTGTCATCCAGTCTAACCCAGAGATCACTACTAATTTTCTTTAATTAATTTGAGCATCTCGTGATAGCATAAAAATTTACTCCACAAACTTAAAGGGAACCGGACACCAGCATTTCACTTATTGAACTCTCACCCTTCGCTGGCCGCTGCTGTCAAAAGTTCATTGCCATTATCACCTCTCTTAAACTCCTCCTCCGACTGTAAATAATGGTCTGCAAACATTTTGTGCCTTTTTTGGTAGTTCGTTCGTTCCTCTTCTTATGCCTGCCCACCACCGAAAACTGGCCTGCGTGGAATGCCAAAATCTAGTCTGAGAAAGCGCGCATGCGCCCGTTATTTTTGGTCCTATATCCTTCCCTGTTTCGTCCAGGCCTTAAATCTAGTTACTGCACATGCGCCGCTATAGTGTCCCGTTATGCACACGCATCAGAACAGGACATCAATGCGCAAGCGCTGAATTTAGTGTGTGCTGGGGGGAGGCGAGGATCTGTCAATCAAAAGTAAGGGTTAACTCTGAAGGCTTGAGGAAGGAAAATATGACTCTTTTATGCTCACTG
Organism: Rhinoderma darwinii; assembly: GCF_050947455.1. Taxonomy (NCBI): domain Eukaryota; kingdom Metazoa; phylum Chordata; class Amphibia; order Anura; family Rhinodermatidae; genus Rhinoderma; species Rhinoderma darwinii. The sequence goes on from NC_134698.1 coordinate 56,136,970, forward strand.
GCATACAGCACGGGAACACTAAAAAAAGTAATACTAAAGGTACAGAGCTACTTAGAAGATAATTATAGGTTACATAAAAATGATTTTTCACCCACTTCCATCAGGTATTGCTGGTTTAACTCTTTCCGGCTCCTTGACGTACTATTCTGTCATGATGAGCACATCGTTCACGCGCCATGACGGAATAGTACGTCACAGGGGGAACGGACATTTCGGCCGTCCTCCCGGCACATACAGTTGCCGCAGCTCCTTCAGCGGGGACCGATCGCGGTGGTCCCCGCTGATTAACCCCTTAGAGACCGCGTTTAATAGCAATCGTGGCTTCTTAGGGGTTAAACCATATGATAGTGGGCGCCGATGGTTGCTATGGCAGCCGGAGGCTCAATAATGGCCTCCGGCTATTCCAAGCCTAGTGGGTCCTGACAAAGTCCGGACCCAATATGCTTGCTGTCAGCAAGTAGCTGACAGCTCTAATACACTGCACTACGCATGTAGTGCAGTGTATTCGAATTGTAATCACGGCCTCCTGCCCTCAATTCCCCTAGTGGGACAAAATTAAAAAAAGTTTAAAAAAGTTGTCTAAAAATAAACAATTTGAAAGCGATAAAAGTTCAAAATCTTCCTTTTTCCCTTATCGGTCCTTTACTATTTAAAAAAATACATAAATAAACTATACATAATTGGTATTGCCGCGTCCGTAGCGGCCTGAACTACAAAAGTGTTTTGTTATTTATCCCGCGTGGTGAACGCCATAAAAGAAAATAATAATAAAACATACCAGAATCACAATTTTTTTGGTCACTTCACCTTCCAAAAAATGGAATAAAAAGAGTTGCATGTACCCTAAAATGGTACTGATCGAAACTACAGTTGGTTATGCAACAAACAAGCCCTAATACAGCTTTCTTTATTTAAAAAACAAAAAAGTTATGGCTCTTCGAATACGGCAACACAAAAAGTGATTGATTTTTTTATAAAAAGTATTTTATTGCGCAAACGCCATAAGACATAAAAAAACTATAAACATATGGTATTTCCGGTAATCGTATCTACCCGCAGAATGAAGTGAATATGTCATTTATAGCGCACGGTGAACGCTGTAAAAAAAAGGAATAAAAAAACCATAGTAGAATTGCTGTATTTTAGTCACCACGCCTCCTTAAAAAAATAGAATAAAAACGAATCAAAAAGTTGCATGCACCCCATGAAAACCACAATGAATTCCTCAAGGGGTCTAGTTTCCAAAATGGGGTCACTTTTAAGGGGTTTCCCCTGTACTGGTACCTCAGAAGCTCTGCAAATGCGACATAGCGCCCAGAAACCAATTCAGCAAAATCGACATGCCCAATAGCGCTCCTGTCGTTCTGAGCTCTGCTGTTTGTCCAACCAGAAATTTATGACCACATATGGGGTATTGCCGTAATCGGGAGAAATTGCTTTTCAAATGTTGGGGTGCTTTTTTTTCTTTATTCCTTGTAAAAATTAAAAATTTGTACCTTTTTTCGGAAAAGTTCGATTTTCAATTGCACAGCCTAATTCCACAAAATTCAGCAAAACCTGTGTGGTCTAAATGCTCACTTTACCCCTCAATAAATTCCTTGAGGGGTGTAGTTTGCCAAATGGAGTCACTTTTGGGGGATTTCCACTGTTTTGGCACCACAAGATCTCCTCAAACCGGACATGGTGCCTAATAAAAAGGAGGCCTCAAAATCCACTATGTGCTCCTTTGCTTCTGAAGTCTAAGACCTTCTGTTTTACAGAAAAAAACTAATATAAAGGATTTTCTGACAAGAAAAAATAAATTTGTAAAAACTTCACCTCTACTTTGCTTTAAATTCCTGTGAAACGCCTAAAGGGTTAATAAACTTTCTAAATGCTGTTTTGAATACTTTGAAGGGTCCATTTTTAAAATGGGGTGTTTTATGGGGGTTTTTAGTATAGAAGGCGCTCAAAGCCACTTCAGAACTGAACTGTTCCCTGAAAAAAAGAGGCTTTTGAAATTTTCTTCAAAATATGGGAAATTGCTGCTAAAGTTCTAAGCCTTGTAGCGTCCAAGAAAAATAAAAGAATGTTCAAAAAATGATGCCAACACAAAGTAGACACATGGGAAATGTGAACTAGTAACTATTTTGTGTAGTATTACTATCTGTCTTATAAGCAGATACATTTAAATTCAGAAAAATTCAATTTTTTCCAAATTTTCTCTAAATTTTGCTGTTTTTCCCAAATAAACATTGAATATATCAACCAATTTTGACCATTAACATAAAGTCCAATGTGTCACGAGAAAACAATCTCAGAATCGCTTGGATAGGTATAAGCATTCCAGAGTTATTACCGCATAAAGTTACCGCATCATTGACGCCATAAGTGACTGATGACCCCTAATTTTAGCTCTCCGCGTCATTTATGACTCATGACTGCATTTAAATTTCATTATAAAGGACTATACATGATAATAAAAGTAGCAAACCTCCCTCACTTATTACATTTCTCTGTTTCTTGTACTGACATAGATGATGGTTTCCGGCTTGTTGCTGATGGATCTTATATATCTTCTGTAGGCCCAGGGACTTTTTCAGCGAGCTTGGAACCAGTTTACTGTGGCCCTGGATATTGATGCGAGAAGCATGCTCGGATTTGAGGGACGTGCTATTGTAAATTTGCAGATGGGGGACACATTTGCTGCTCTTCAAGACATGAATGCTGCATTAAAGGTGATTTTGTAATGACACATGACAAACAAAAACTGTAGTGTATAGTGTCTACATCATTCCATTACTGTGGTGTTTCTGCATGAGATGTAAACAAACAATATAAGGCCTCTTTCACACGAGCGTATCAGATTCCTGCTCGTGAATCTGGTCCTTGGTGTGTTGCGTTATGCATCAGTGTGCATTGCGAGTGGCGTGCGTTATTCACACACTAGCAAGCACATCTTTTTTAATTTATTTTTAGTATTTTCAATTGAATTGATGCACAAATCACGCACCGCACACGGAGGTGCATCCCTGTGCGGTGCGTGGTTTTCACGCACCCATTGACTTCAATGGGCGCGTGGGTGCATGAAAACGCACCAATATAGGACATGCAGTGAGTTTCACGCATCGGACTATCGCTGCGTGAAAACTCACGCATGTGTGAACGGTCCCATTGAAATCAATGGGTCAGTGTGCTGCGCGTGATTTCCATGCGCAGCACACGGACGTTATTGACGTTCGTGTGAATGGGCCCTAAAGAGGGAGGTCTGTGGAATGCTTTCTCCTATAGGTGTCTGCTGCTGCTGCTATGTATGATGCATCTTGTACTAGTAAGTTGGGAGATCACTGCACAAAGTCATCTGTACTGTAAATAATCATCTTTACAGATTATCTATCACTCTATCTATCATTTTAGGGGTATACGTAAGGGGCTAGTCCAACCCCTTGCACTCCTTTCAAGTGTATCCGTGTCCTCAGGACTTGGATACAGTTGAATACTATGGCATATAATACAGCAAACATTCTTGTAGGCCACAGGTTACTTTAGGTCTTCAGCCTACCAAAAGCTAGGAATTAGATGCGCACCGATGTGATGCAATTACCTCATCGCACCCGCCTGTGCCAAGCCGCCAACAGTGCAGGCCAGAGGCCAGAAGAGGCCTGTAATCTGTGCTGTGTGGGGGGCACTAGGAGAGTATTGTTACTGTGCTGGGGCACTAAAATGGCGCTATTACTGTGTTGATTCCCCGAAGAGAGCACTATTATGGTGTGGGGCACTAAGGGGGGACACTAAAGGAGCACTATTACTGTATAAGGGCATTAATTGGAGAACTACTTTAAGGGAGCACTATTACTGTGTGAGGCACAAACTAGGGCTCTATTACTGGGTTGGTGGAAGTAACGGGGCACTATTACTGTCTAGTGGCAAAAAGAGGGGCACTAGTACTGTGCCCTATTCTATGTGCGGGCGGATACAAAAGGGGCACTGTTACTGTGTGGAGGCATAAAAGGGGGAACTATTATTGTGTAGGGTGCAAGAGGAGGGACTATTTCTGTGTTGGGTGTAAAGGGGGGCACTATTGTATGGGACACTTATACTGTCTAGAACATCTGCTTGCCACTTTTTTGGGGGTAACTATAGTTAAGGGGCCACCTGGGACAGTAGCAGGCAGTATTGGGGAAGCAGCAGGATGTCCTGTTGAAGTAAAGGAGGATGGGAAGTTTCTTTAAAGGGTTGGGAATAGGTATGAAGTGTGTCATAAAGTGTTAGGCCAAAGAAGTTTAAGCAGCAAACTCTGCAGTGTTGAGTCGTAATTGCTGTCTGGAGAAAAAAGGAAACGTGAACGACTCCAATCAGAGAATACGTCAACTGTGAGTCACTGGATTTGACGGTACTGTAGTCACTTATATGGTGTGTGGTCTTTGTATGGTGTTAATATTGGTCTTTGTATAGTGTTATTTAGTAACAGTTTAGTGGTATTATTTAGTCACTACGTGGAGGTAATGTTTGACCATGGTGTGGCGGTATTATATGTCCCTTGTATAGTTGTATTACATGGTACCTGTATGACTATTATTTTAAAGCAGTGTACAGTTCAGCAGACTCTACTGAGTGGAAGGTGCAGTTGCCTATCTGCCCGAACACCATCAGGAACATTCTCTGCTCACAGAGTCTACTGTACTGTACACAGCCTGCCTTCCCTGCACTGGGACAGAACTGACTACTGCTAGCTGTTAGCCAGTGTCCTCCCCCTACACAGCAGCACTAGGACAGACAGACTGTACACTACAGTAGATTTTGCCGAGCAGAGGATGTAGCTGCTGGTGTTTGGAGAGAAAGGATCCCAGTCACCACCTCCTTCTACCTGTAAAGCGGCAGCCATATCCTCTGCTCAGCCATTTTTTAGCAGGAGCTATGAGAATGGAGGGAAGGTGAACTGCCTGTGGGAGAGCTAAAAACGCATGAATAAAATAATAATCATCTAAAACCAGTTTATGGTTTATATAAAATATGACTTTGCCTCTCACATAAACTGTAAAATGGTCAAGCCGCATAAATTGCCTGTTTTGCTTAATATAGACAGTAAGGTCATTCAATGATTAGAATTGATAATTTCACTTAAGTGAAATGGATGCGGCATAAAATGTATTCACTGTCACAGTATATTAATATGTACAAAACATGAACGGTTAAAGAGATTGCATGAGATTAGAAAAACATGGCTGCTTCCTTCAACAAACAGTACCGATTACTTGTCCATGTACCGTGTCTGGTAATGCAGCTCAGCTCTATTCACTTAAAGGTGTTATCCCATGAATCATTTTCATACCAAAAGTCCAGAATGCTAATGTATGCTGCCGGGGAAGGGCTATGAAGGGCTATGATGTGTGACATCCACAGTATGCACTCCCTTTGAAATCAATTAAAAATAATGCAATAAACAATAAAGACTGGGCATGTGCAGGGTTAATATCTGCTTTCAAAATGCAGAGCTTTACAGTCCTAACTTGCTGACAAGAAGTCTTCTTTAGCTATACTGCCATGCTATTGCAGAGGCTCTGCGTCTTCCCTGACAAGCAGGAAATCTAGCCATTTCTATTGACTGCCCTGCAGGGATCTGTGGGGAGAGTGACTGAGCATGCATGTCCAACGGCACACAGCTAATTAAGTGGACATGCACATTGCTATTCACTTTAAACACCAGGTGGTTCAATTACTATGTAAGTAAACGTCATAACTCGTCACAGGATCATATTTTTTAATAGCATGTAAATGGCAAATATTGTTCATTTTTTATGATCTAATCAATAAATATGATATTTAATGGTGGGACATCCACTTTAATGGGGAGAAACTACAATACTAATCACAGACCATTGACAAGAGTCACACTGTTTCTGGGGGAAAACCGCTATTATTTTCTAATCATACAATCCTATACCTCCCAACTTTCAAGTTTTGCAAAGACTGATTTTTTTCCCCTGTTAAGTCACACCTCTAACCCCGCCCAATCCCCACACATACACACCTGGTTCAGCCCACACAGTATCACGCTCCAATAGTGACTCCCCACAATATAAAGAGTATAATGCCCCTATGGTTGCCCCCCCCCCACACAGAATACTGCTAAATAGCTACTCCAATACAGTATAATGCCCCCATAGATTCACCCATACAGTATAAAGCCCACACAGATGCCCCCATACAGTATAATGCCCCCATTTCTGCCCCCATATAGTATAATGCCTACGCAGATGCTCCCATAAAGTATAATGCCCCATAGCTGCCCCATATAGAATAATGCCCACACAGATTTTCCCATACAGTATAATGCCTCCTTAGCTGCCACAATAAAGTATAATGCCCCATAGCTGCCCCAATACAGTAACATGCCCCTATTGCTGCCCCGATACAGTATAATGCCCCCTTTGCTGCCACCATACCGTATAATGCCCCCTTAGCTGCCCCCATATAGTATAATACCCCCTTAGCTGCCACCATACATTATTGCGCCTGCATCGGGCCTGTCTGACTCGGACTCCTAGCATCGTACATAAGTATGATGCTAGGAGCCCGGCTCGCTGCAGTGTGTTCGGTCCGGGACTTGCGGCCGAAATACGTTCCGTCCGTAATTACGGACGTAATGAGCTCGTGTGAATCCAGCCTGACACTGATGCAGTTCACATTTATTCTTTCTTTCAGTTGCTAAATGGGCTCTCCTATCACAGTAACTGATGACGTATCGCTAAGGGCCTCTTCACATCAGCATTCGCTTTCCGTTCCGGGGTTCCGTCGGAGGTTTCCGTCTGGTGAACCCCGCAACGGAAAGTGAAAGTGAAACCACAGCTTCCGTTTCCATCACCATTGATATCAATGGTGACGGAAACATCGCTAATGGTTTCCGTTCGTCACCATTCCAGCAGGTTTTCGTTTTAACACCCGAATCAATAGCGGAGTCAACTGCGCTATTGATTCCGTCGGAAAACCGGAAACCTGCCGGAATGGTAACGAACAGAAACCATTAGCGACGTTTCTGTCACCATTGCTATCAATGGAGACTGAAACGGAAGCTGTGGTTTCACTTTCCGTTGCGGGGTTCACCCGACTGAACCCCGGATCGGGAAGCGAACGGTGATGTGAACAGGCCCTAAGATATCCTGCCATGTTCAGCGGATGTTCTAAGGATAGGTGGGGGTCCTAGCAATCGGATTTCCACTCATCAGTTAGTGAGGGCATATCCTATTTTAGTGCAAATAACTGATTTTAATAAAAAAATGGCACTATAAAGTCGCGTTCTGTAAGGTTTCATATTTTAGTATGGAGTAATGTGATCACTGATATATTTGAGCTGATTTTAAACCTTTTTAAACTTTGGTGAATGGTTGGTATACGCCAAATCACGGCAAATAAATCCTTATGCGTCACACTGGATGGTGCATGGATTCTGTACTCCTTCTCCAAGCTCTCTTTGCTCCTATGTATAGAATTTTTTTCTGCCGCTAAAACCACTATATTAGGGAATTTCTCATGATGGTTGGTTATGATAGCCTAACATAACAATTTTATGACAATGAAACACCGGTTCTTCAAATAATTTCTCGATACTACTGTATCTTTTTTTTATACCACTCTCCCTTACTTTTCTTCACAGCTTGGTGTAACAGCACAACTGCTGACAAATCGAGGAGTCATCCACCAGTTTATGGGAAAGTTACCGAATGCAATGCGGGATTACCAGTCCGCTATTGCAGCCAATCCCAAGTATTCGCTGGCTTACTTCAACTCAGCAAACCTGTATCTTCATAACCGGCAATTCTCACAGGTAATCCACTTTCAAAACGTCATTCTAAAACATGCTATATCTGACCTTTGCCAGTAGTTATCATGTAAGACGCTTACTCATTATTATTATTATTATTATTATTATTCAGTATTAGATTTACCTTTCAGGATCCCGTAGGGATAAAATGCATAGTTCTTTAAGCACCTCCCATTAAGAAAAACCAATCACACTACCCTTAAGTAAAATAATATACAAAGTTAACCAAACTAAAGTTATATTATACAACAAGAACCTCAGCCTGTATTGTAATAACCTACAAATGGAGCTACTTTGCATGTATATAAGTATGGAAGAGTTGGACCCATCCCCACTGCATGAACCTCTTACCATGAGGAGCAGGGCACAAATACCAGCAGGGCCTCCTATAGGCACTTGTCGCTTGTGCCTAATTGAAAATCAAGCCCTTTTATCATTTCAAGGCGGAATTGGAAGAAAACCTTCTAACATAACTAATTTGGCTCCATCCAAAGCACTCTGAAGTATAATTGTAGAATAGGGGTACACCATCCATGGGCTGAGGTAGGCATCTTGCCTCCAGCGTTGGCAAATCGTACAGTAAGGAGGTATCGTAAACACTATCTTAAAGGGGTTTTCCATGAAGGACATTTATGATATCCACAGGATCTCGAGAACGGGCCCCCCTAATCCTCATTCTAGCTTTTTGTGCTCTTGCTGCCTCCTGGCCACTTACTGATGACATGATCGGGAGTTCCGGAAACAGCGTAACTCGCTGAGCTACGCTGTTTCCATAACTCCCATAGTAGTAAATGGCAGTTACGGAAGCAGCGTAGCCCAGCAAGTTACGCTTATTTTGTAACTCTCCACCATGATAGGTGTGGGTCCCAGAGGTGGGACCCATATCTGACATTTATGACATATCCTGTGGAGTTCATAAATGTCCTTCATAGGAAAACCCCTTTATTGTTAATATAGTGTTTACATTGTAGTAAATAGCTGACATTGCACACATTAAAGGAGTGGCAGTGATAGCACCATCAGGAGAGTTGTGTATGAGAATAATGCCAGAATATACTTGTACACTGCTTTGTATGACAAGATCATAGGCTCTGCTCGCATTCTGCCTACCATCGAGCATCCTTTTCACTGTACTTTTCTATCTACTAGATGCCACTGTCTGAACTTTATTTATTTCCAAGGCTCTAGATCTTTTGCCTTCTTTTTTTCTTATGCCAAAATAAAACCCTCTTCATACTTCTTGGTCCTGCATTCGATCTTATTATGGATTAGGAATGTAAGATATGGGAAATAATCGGAAGTAAATTGGCCCTTGCATTTAAAAAGCAATACATTTGAAAACCCGAGGGCACCATGCTTGAAACTATGTCCTTGCCTGAAATGGTGGCAATTAGTAAAGTGAGAAAGGTGCAATGTCGGATATAGTCCATAGTGTTTTAGGAGAGACATTTCTGGTTACTCTTCCTAGAGTCAGGAAACCAATTCAGCTACAAAATACCTGTTGGTCTCTAACTTTTTAAAATCATTGCTCTTGATTTCAGTTGAAGTTGAGCTTTCCTGGCTGGTAAACAGACCATCCATCCTTACAGTACATCTCTGTTGTTTTTGCATTACATTAGCAGGCATAATTCCCCAAAAACATTTTCATATTTTATCATACATTTAGTGCTTAATTGTTACTTTTCCCACACACATCTGTTTTGTTCAGCTTCATTGAGTCATTTGAATGAATTCTTTGTTAGGGTATGTGCACACGATAACTGGCTTTTACGTCTGAAATTACAGACTGTTTTCAGGGGAAAACAGTTCCGTCGTTTCAGACGTAAATGCTCCTCCTCGCATTTTGCGAGGCGTCATTGACGCCCGTAATCTTGAGCTGTTCTTCATTGAATTCAATGAAAAACGTCTCAAATTACTTTTCAAAGAAGTGTCCTGCACTTCTTTGACGAGGCAGTCATTTTACGCGTTGTCGTTTGACAGCTGTCAAACGACGACGCGTAAATGACAGGTCGTCAGCACAGTACGTCGGCAAACCCATTCAAATGAATGGGCAGATGTTTGCCGACGTATTGGAGACGTATTTTCAGGCGTAAATCGAGGCATAATACGCCTCGTTTACGTCTGAAAATAGGTCGTGTGAACCCAGCCTTACAGTTAAAGTCCTTCATTGCTCAATCTAATTCACAAATTAATTTGTATACTTCACAGGCTAAAGAATACTACTCCCAAGCCATAGCACTGGATCCTGACAATGAATCCGCTGTCCTGAACCGTGGGATCACAAATATGCTCTTACAAGATGTGCAAGGAGCACTGGAGGACTTTTATAGGGTCATAGACCTCTGTCCAGTATCCTCTGCTGCATATTTCAATCGCGCTACTTTACATAACACTTTACATGAATACCAGCAAGCTGAAAGTGACATATCTCAAGGTACAATAGCAATCTACTATACTACCAGTTAATGTGTCAAAATGTTGAGAATTTTTGTTTGAACCGCTACTCTTCTCTAACCATACAAAGCACATGTACCAAGGTTTCAGATACTGACTTAATTTTGAGAAGGTCATGTTCATGTAAGGAGCTTATTTTGGGATCATACATCGGCTACAATCTTGGTAATCACAGTTTATCTGATACGTCAAATTCCTATAAAAATATTATAAAATGGAATTGCTAAAGATATCTTATCTCTTTACTTTAAAACATAAAAACAAGGAGATGGTCCATGTGGTTAGTTTCTACAGCATATTTGGCTCTACAATGGATACATTCTTCTCATGCAAGCTTTCTATACCCAAGAATGTATATCTACTTTTTTTATATTTCTTCATGAATAAGGAATTAGACTATTTAAACTTGCTTCAGAAAGTTAGAAACTATACTCTTCAGTTATCATGAGGACTTTACCATGCTTTGCTCTTTACAGCTTTGATTCTTCAACCCGGGGATCCCCTGATGTACAAGCTGAGAGCGGACATTAGAGGAAAAATGGGACTGGCTAAAGAAGCCATTGAGGATTATGAGAAAGCTATAACACTACTGCAACAGTCTTCCCAGTGTCAGTGACTCACCAAACATCATCATTGACATGTTGGAGGCATCGTTTAAGGGCATGTGAACCTGTATTTCAACAACTCAATGCGGATGGTCCTAAGGGCTTTGATGTGGAGACTAGGCTGAGGGTGACTTGCATCCATAGTAATGGCATGTCATTAATCTTTTTTCCAATTGCTGCCGTGGGACATTATGCCACTGTGGTCAAAACATCACTATTCCCTTTACCCATTGTATGATGTAGTCAAGTGTCGTGACCACAGCCTAGTTATCGCACTGGAGTGTAAGGGTCTAGAGGAGGATTTTAAAAGTAAATTACGTTTTCGTTTTCATTTCTTGCAGGATTCAATCCTCTTTAAAAACAATCCAGTCAAGTCTTTAAAACCACTTCACACTCTGGAAATGAGGCCGAAACACTTAATACATTTTTATATGTAGACAGTGATATCAAGAACTTTACAAAGCCGGAGCTAAGGCCAGAGCATCGGAAGCTCTCTGCTCAGGGGCTCCAGCTCTGAAGTCCCTGACGTCACAGTCCATGTATGGACAGTGATGTCAGGAGCTACAATGCCGGAGTTCTCAACTAGAGCATCGAAAGCGCTCTGGTCAGGGGCTCTAGCCCTGTAGAAACTGACAGTGACATCCGGAGCTTCCCCAAGGCCAAAGACTGTGGGCAGAGTGCTTCCAATGCTCCAGACATCACTGTCCACATATGGACACTTTCTGACGTATACGTTTAATCTATACTTGGTATCCGTCACCCATAGCTCAAATGTTAAAAAAAAAAAGTATACCACGCAATATACATTTTTTTTTCTTGCGAAATTCCTCAGGGTGGAATAGCACAGTCCTTAAAATAAATTAAAAAAATGGATATTGGCGTATACCAGCCTGATGGATATCAAAAGGACACTGTTAAAATCATTTAAGGTGAACCCGTTTGAGGCATCAATGCAAAACGTTATAGAAATCTTGCCTACACAATACAAAACTAGCATCCTGCATTGTTACCAGTGCTTAGTAACTCTTCAAAGCCCTTATCAATCCAATTTAATGGGGTTGTTTGATTAAAAAAAAAACATTTTCAAATACCCGATTAGGGCATTGTGAGTTAATAGCGGAGAATCCCTCATTTGGGACCTCCATTAGTTCCATTAGTTAGTCGAAGAGGGAGCGGCTACAAAATCATCTCTTGCTCTCTATTTGGATGGCCCAGAAGGTCTGTGCATTACTCAGGTGGTCTATCAGTTTCAGTAGGCACCATGTAATACTTAATTTCCCCTGTGGTGGCGCGCATATAAATTGAACACTAGCTGCCAGATTACATCTGATTGCTGGGGATCCCAGGAGCAGGACACCTTGTTATAAGCTTACTTTTAGTGGACCCTTATAACGAAAAAGCGTTGTCCAAAGTAAACGACCCTTTTTACTGTATGTTATTTACTACCACTGTAGTCCACCTACTCTGATAATGAGAAACTTCAGATGAACATATGGCAAATGGAAAAATAAACAACTATTAAAATCTACCCGAAGACTCATCGCTGTTACAAACTTTATCCTCCAAACTGTACTGGTTAGAGTTGGAATACTTCATATCCTGCTGATTCAGATAAAATTCTTATAAGCCAGACTTCTCGCCCCCAACCCCTAAGGCCTCATGCACATGACCGTAGTGGTGTGCACGGCCGTGATTTTCGGCTCGGATGGCCACGGAGTGTCACCCTCGGGCCGCCAGCAAATCGCGGGCCGTGCACATGCCCTCCTACATTAATTTGTATGAGCCTGGACCTCAAAATACGGCCGATATAAGACATGTCCTATCTTTTTGAGGTCCAGGCTCCTGGGCAATGCACGGACCGTGGAAACCACGGTCGTGTGCATGGGCCCATACAAATGAATGGGACCGCAATTCACCCGGGTTTGCGGGTAAATTGAGGCCGCAAAAACACGTTTGTGTGCATGGGGTCTTACTCGACATCTCCTTCCAATGACCTTACCGTTAATACGATCATTTCTATTTTATGTTCATTTATATTCTTCTTCTAGAGGTTAAAAAATGATCCTTGCACAATGCCATAACTTAATATATAAAATCTGTAGTATTCTGATATACCGTGATCTCAGTCTCTAACTGTATATATCAAGCTTTCATATGTTCTTTATTTGCAAATTACAGAAATGTTTCTATTAAACTGATTTTCAAATCTTCTGAAGATGATATGTTGACACTTCAAGACACAAGAAAAATTACTATACAAATATATATTTGGAATTCCTTTACACGAGTACCTGGGGACTTCTTTTGGAACACTGCTTGCCACAGGAAAGATTTTCAATTTGATTAAAGTTAATGAGACTGCAGCATCTGCTTGACTGTAGAATGAGACAGTTATACCTTTAATTGCTTTTTCATAACTTTTCATCTGACATCAGGGAAGTAATATGTATGACAAACAGGACTTCTAAGATGTGAGATATGAGATTTCAGTTCATTTTCTGAAATGCTATCGTGTCTTATTTTAACATAAAAACTTAATTAATCACTAGAGAAATATTGCAAATACGAAGTGTAAAAAGCGTACGTAACAACCAGTCAGGTCACTGCTTTCATTTTCTAATCTTAGAAAAATAAGAACTGTAATGTGATTGGTGCAACAGGCAACACTTCTTTTGCTTTCAGTAGTTTTAAATAATCTCTCCCATTGGGAAATACAATGCATTCGGAAAATCTTCGGACCCTTTACATTTTTTCACATTTTATCCTTGTGCTCAAATAAAAAAAAATCACGTTTTTCCCCATCATTTTGAACTCGATACCCCATAATGACAAAGTGAAAACAGAATGTTAAAAATGTTTGCTTATTTATTGACCACAAAATACTAAAATATTGTATTGACATAAGTACTCAGTACTCCGTTGAAGCACCTTTGGCAGCGATAACAGCTTCCAGTCTTCTTGAGTATGATGCCACAAGGTTTGCATACCTGGATTTTGGGATTTTCTGCCATTCTTTTCTACAGATTCTCTGAAGCTCTGAAGGTTGGATGGGGACCGTCGGTGAACACCCACATTCAGGTCTCTACAAAGATGTTCAATTGTCAGGGCTCTGGCTGGGCCACTCAAGGACTTTGAGTTGTCCCTAATCCACTCCTGTGTTGTGTTTGCTGTGTGCTTAGGGTCATTGTCTTGCTGGGAGGGTGAACCTTCTGCCCAGTCTGAGGTCCAGAGCACTCTGGATCAGGTTTTCATTAAGAATGTATCTGTGCTTTGCTCCATTCATCTTTCCCTCAACCCTGACCAGTGTCCCAACTGCTGAAAAACACCCCCACAGCATGATGCTGCCACCACCATGCTTCACTGTAGGGGTGGTATTGGGTAGGTGATGAGCAGCATGCCTATCATTTCATATAAATTGTGTAAGTTGGTAGATCAGCTGTAAATTCATTACAATTCTGCATCCTATTGTTTAGATAGAGCAACAGAAACTCCAGAATCATGGCAACAGTGTGTGTAAATATTCTCAGACTGTTGTATGTCCTAGGAACTCTTATTGACTGTAAAGGAAGCCTACAACAGGCAGACTATTAGAATTAATTAATATAAATTCCTAGGGGAAGGAGTAGACACTCTGAAAAGATTTACATACAATGCTGAAATGGTGCTGGAGGACCTACGGGGCAAAAAAGATTAATGAAGTGATGTATAGTAATAGAAGTCACAGATCACACTTTTGTTTATTTTATTTCCAGGAAAACCGGTCATTAGGATTTCTACCGTTTGTCTTTATTACAGATTTGCATTCAGAGTTTCAGTTTTTCATACAGGGATATTTTTCCATGCCTCCGAATCTCAGACTTAGAAGTTGGGTGTATTATCTGCTACACACATCCCAAGTTATTTGAAATACATTAAATGATGCAGAGTTCTTGGCTCTGGGGTGGTGAGACTACTGTAATGAGAGCACTAGCAACTTCTTGGATGGATCTTGTACTTCACAGCTGTGTGCTTGAGGTCATTTCGCTTTGCAATGAATTTTTTTTCCCAATTGGTTTTCAGAGGATATATCATGATATATTACAATTCTGCATTTATGAACCCTTCAACCAAAAGCATATCTCCAACTCAAAATGTTGTTACTCATCCCCTAACTTGCACTGGTTCTTCATCATTCTTCACTATGATTGTAGACATCATTCGAAGAGTCTCTTGCTTCAATGGTGTACATTTTGCCTTCTCTTCCAAAGATCTGAAATTTAGTCTGTCTCGTTGCTCAATAAACCTTAGCTTATATCATAGAGGTAATTTTTAATATTCAAGTGCGAAATTTATTCTTTTTTTTTTTTTTGTCTCCTTTTCTCAGTATATTTTCTCTTGACAGTTACACATTCAGACCCATTGTGTTGAGTTGGCTTCAAACAGTGGGAGGATAGACAGAAACTCTTGTGTATTTTTTTTAGATCTGAAGAGTTGATCTTTTTTTTTTTTTTTCCTAAGTTGAAGGTTTTAAGTAGTGTTTATCAGATAGTCACAGTTTTGGTGGCCTATGAGGTCTTACATGGACATTAGGAGTCTTATTTTCTCTAAATATTTTAATCGGTTTATATTTTGTGTTAGAGGTTTTTGTCTGGTAACTACACTACCGTTCAAAAGTTTAGGGTCACTTAGAAATTTCCTTATTTTTGAAAGAAAAGCACAGTTTTTCTCAATGAAGATAACATTAAATTAATCAGAAATACACTCTATACATTGTTAATGTGCTAAATGACTATTCTAGCTGCAAACGTTTGGTTTTTAATGCAATATCTACATAGGTGTATAGAGGCCCATTTCCAGCAACCATCACTCCAGTGTTCTAATGGTACATTGTGTTTGCTAACTGTGTTAGAAGGCTAATGGATGATTAGAAAACGCTTGAAAACCCTTGTGCAATTATGTTCGCACCGCTGTAAACAGTTTTGCTGTTTAGAGAAGCTATAAAACTGACCTTCCTTTGAGCTAGTTGAGAATCTGGAGCATTACATTTGTGGGCTCGATTAAACTCTCAAAATGGCTAGAAAACTAGAGCTTTCATGTGAAACTCGACAGTCTGTTCTTGTTCTTAGAAATGAAGGCTATTCCATGCGAGAAATTGCCAAGAAACTGAAGATTTCTGTAATGCCGGGGTAGGGAGACAGACAGGTGACCCCTAATCTACCCGCCACTCAGTCCCTGCCTACTTGCAACGGCCCGTCCTAGGCGACGGCGTACAACTGGGTGATGGTCCCTATGCTCAATAAGTGCACGACAGACAAACAGACAAGGGTACACAGCAGCTAAGGGAAATGGGGCAGTTGCCCACGGCAACATAGTGAGCAACAAGAGTAGTGAACGAGCCGAGTCAAACCAGGAGTGCACGAGGTACAAATCGCAGAGCAGGAGCGTAGTCAGTAAAGCCAGGGTCAAAAATGAAGCAAGGTCAATAATCATAGCAGGAGCAGCAGAGCCAGGAAACAGAAAAGAATCACAGGCAAAGGAGGAGCAGGAAATGCAGGTATAAATAGACAGAGGGCGGGAGCTAGCTCCGTCTGGCCAGGCTGTGATAGGCTCTCCCACTCCTCAGCCTCCCAGCCTGACTGGTAGAAGATCGTGTCACTCTATCAGACCTAGGAGCAGGTGCAGACTGATTACCCACTGGCGTCGACACAGAAGCTGTGTCTGGCAGATCCTTTACAATTTCCTACAACGGTGTGTACTACTCCCTTCAGAGGACAGCACACACAGGCTCTAACCAGAGTAGAAAGAGAAGTGGGAGGCCCCACTGCACAACTGAGCAACAAAACAAGTACATCAGAGTCTCTAGTTTGAGAAATGGACGCCTCACAGGTCCTCAACTGGCAACTTCATTAAATAGAAACCGCAAAACGCCAGTGTCAACGTCTACAGTGAAGAGGCGACTCCGGGATGCTGGCCTTCAGGGCAGAGTGGCAAAGAAAAAGCCATATCTGAGACTGGCTAATAAAAGGAAAAGTTTCATTTGTAGAAACCTGGTGGACATTCTTCAATTACCCACTACCCCTCTGGAGAGACTGTTGATGGTTGCATCTGTTTATGGATTACCTCTGCCAGACCCAGTTATAGCTGTGACCAAGCCGCTGAGGCTCCAAGTAGGGGCTCTCCACTCCAAACTTCTATCTTTCTATGTCCTATCCAGGGCCGTTAACCCCATGCTGCTGGGCCTGCCTTGGCTCCGACTACGTGCCCCAGTCCTGGACTGGAACTCTGGAGAGGTTCTCCATTGGGGCTCCGAGTGTCACAACCGATGCCTGGTGCAGATTCGTTCGGTCCAGCCTCCTCTGCCTCGGTCATTGGCAAGATTGCCTGGTCATTATGCTGTATTTTCGGACGTCTTCAGCAGAAGGGAGGCGGAGACACTGCCCCCACACTGGGCGTACGACTGTCCTATCGAGCTGATCCCAGGTGCATCCCTTCCCCGTGGTAGGATATATCCTCTCTCCTTGCCAGAGACTCTGTCCATGTCCGCCTATGTTAAAGAAAACTTGGAGAGGGGCTTCATACGGAAGTCTTCCTCCCCGGCAGGAGCCGGGTTCTTATTAGTTAAAAAAAGGATGGCTCCCTGCGTCCTTGTATTGACTACAGGGGTCTCAACCAAACCACGGTGAAAAATAAATATCCGTTTCCGCTGATCTCTGAATTATCGTATATGTGGTGCCAAGATTTTTCCCAAACTAGACCTGCGTGGGGCTTACAACCTAATCCGGATTCGCTGGGGGGACGAATGGAAGACTGCATTTAACACCCATGATGGACACTATGAGTACCTAGTAATGCCCTTCGGCCTGTGTAATGCTCCTGCGGTCTTCCAGTAGTTTGTTAATGACATTTTCCGTGACCTCCTCTATGTTTGTGTTGTAGTCTATCTTGATGACCTCTTGATTTTTTTTGTCCAGATCCTGTGACTCATCAGAGACATGTACGTCAAGTTTTGCTGCAGTTAAGAGAGAATCGTCTGTACGCTAAGTTGGAGAAGTGCGTGTTTGAAAAGGATGCTCTACCCTTTCTCGGCTACATTGTCTTGAATAGAGGTCTCAAGATGGATCCTGAAAAGGTAAAGCCCGTTCTGGAATGGCCACGCCCTCAAGGCTTCAGGGTCATACAGGGCTTTCTGGGATTCACTAATTTTTACAGACAATTTATTCTAAACTTCTCCTCACTGACATCTCCTATCTCTGACCTCACTAAAAAGGGCATGAGCGCCAAGGTGTGGACTCCAGAGGCAGAGTCTGCATTCAATAGCCTGAAGAGTGCCTTCACGTCAGCTTCTATCCTCCATCATCCAGACATTTCTCTACAGTTCTCGTTGGAGGTGGACGCATCCTCTGTCGGTGCTCGTGCACTCCTGTTCTAGAGAGGTTCCAAGGGCAAGTCTATGGTATGTGGATATTTCTCTAAGCTCTTCTCTTCCGCAGAACGCAACTACTCGATTGGGGATCGGGAGTTACTGGCCATCAAATTGGCCTTGGAGGAGTGGAGACATCTACTAGAGGGTGCAGCTCATCCCATCCTAATTTTTACGGACCACAAGAACCTCGCCTATCTCCAGACGGCCCAACTGCTGAATCCTCATCAGGCCAGGTGGTCGCTGTTCTTTACCAGGTTCCAGTTTGAGCTCCATTATCGCCCAACCGGCAAGAATGTGAGGGCCGATGCCTTGTCCAGGTCTTTCGAGACAGAGGACACCATGGAGATTCCACAGAACATTATTGATCCGTCTTGCATTGTCTCTGTCAATCCCCTGCAAGTTGGGGACATTCCTCCAGGGAGGACTTTTGTGCGCCTGGCTGACCGAAGGGGAATCTGCTGGGGACACTCCTCTAGACCGGCAGGTCACGCGGGGACCCGTAAGACCCGAGATCTGATTGCCCCTCATTTCTGGAGGCCCACACTGCCCAAGGACATTTTGGACTTTGTTTCGTCCTGCTCAGTGTGTGCAGCTAACAAGGTCGCTCACTCCAGACCTGCTGGCCTGCTCCAGCCATTGCCTGTGCCCGATGCTCCCTGGCAGACTTTATTACTGACCTGCCTCTCTCTGCTGGATGCAGTACTGTCTGGGTGGTGGTGGATTGATTTTCGAAGATGGCCCACTTCGGTCCTCAGACCAGTTTTCCTTCTGCTCCTCTACTGGCCCAGCTATTCATCCAACACATCTTCCGCCTGCACGGCTTGCCGCAGCATATTGTGTCTGATCGGGGCGTTTAGTTCACCTCGAAGTTCTGGAGAGCCCTCTGCGGACTCCTATGTGTAAAGTTGGACTTTTCCTCGGCCTACCATCCTCCGTCCAATGGTCAGGTCGAGAGGATCAATCAGATCTTGGAGAACTACTTACGCCACTTCATCTCCAAGCAGCATGATGACGGTGCAGGTGCCTGATACATCCGAGGTACCAGCTGCTGACACAGTTTTTAGGGACTTTTTGCAGATCTGGTAGCGGACTCAATCCTCCATCTTGCTGGCGGCCGACCGCATGAAACGTAAGGCGGACACAAGGAGAAGAGAACCTCCTCAGTTTCTTGCTGGCACGAAGGTCTGGCTGTCCTCCAGGAATATTCGACTGAGGGTGCTGTCGTACAAATTTGCTCCCAGGTTCCTCTGACCCTTCGAGATCCTGCAGCAGGTCAACCCTGTCGCCTACTTCGGCTGCCTCCTACCCTCAGGATCCCCAACTCCTTCCATGTCTTTCTCCTGAAACCAGTGGTTCTGAACTGCTTTACCAAGACTCCTAGCCCTGCGGTTGCCTCCAGCAGCCCTTCAGACACCTTCGAAGTTAAGGAGATCTTGGACACCAAGAGAGTGAGACGAAAGACTTTTTATTTGGTGGATTGGAGGGGGTTTGGTCCTGAAGAGAGGTCCTGGGAGCCAGAGGAGCACCTCAATGCGCCTACCCTTCTGAAGAAGTTTCTCTCTCACTCTGGCCCCAAGAAGAGGGGGCGTAAGAGGGGGGATACGGTCATGTCCGTGGCTGTGGGCCGTCAGGTTCACTCTCCCCCTGACGGCCGCAGCCATGGGTCTGCGAGCGTTGACCCCAGTCTCCTAATCAGGAGAAGCCAGCGCTCACTTCCACTCACCTCGGCCGGGTCCCGTAGTGTGCGCGCGCACGCTCGTGCCTGCTCTTAAAGGGGCAGCATGTGCACCGGACTTTAATGTTTTAATCAGCCCATGAGTGCCCTGGACTATAAGAGGGGCCCAGCCCCTTGCTTCGATGCCTGAGCGTTGTTTGTCATTTCCTAGTTTGTCTATGCAAATGGTCTCCCAGTGTTTTCCAGTTCCCAGTGTTTCCTGTATCCTGTGCTATCCTGGTCAAGTGCCGTGCTGAGCTGTAGTCATTCTGTGCTGTATTCTACGCCTGTCCTGCTACTCCACGCCTGACGTCTACCCGCTTCCTGGTCCCAGCCAAGCCTGCCTTGCTACTGTCCGAGCTGCCATAGGTGCCCTATACGAACTATAGACCTTGACCTGCGCCCTGTTGGCAAGCTACCACGAACCCTACGTGACAGTGTTTCACGTTCAGGATGGTGTTCTTTGGCTTGCAAGCCTCCCCCTTTTTCCTTTGAACATAACGATGGTCGTTATACCCAAACAGTTTGATTTTTGTTTCATCTGACTAGAAGTCTGTTTCACTGCAAACTACGCAGCATCTCCTAAGAAACTGCTGAACCAAACAAAGGACACTTTATAAAAAGCTGACTAATTTGAATAAATTTCTCTGTTAAACAGTCTGTTTCCAATTTCAGAGGATAATTACCAGACGCAGATTAGTTTTAAGTAGATTGTGGAAAAATTCAATGTGTTCAGAACGAAATGAGACAGTTACGTAACTACCAAGATATCAGGAGAAGGTAACCAGATGTTACCGCTCATTTATATATCATATTAGCATTTCCTCTGCAGTCCGGAACTAGGAGAGCAAAACAGATGGGAAGTTTGGGTTCAGAAAGGTACAGATAGCACAAGTCACAATGGAAGACTTTGCTGCAGGTTTACGTCATGACCATAGACAAAAGCAAATATATTAATTGATGTTTGTGGAGACATAATGGAGACAGCCTTATCTAAATTTTCAATGCACAAGAACTTTTATCACATGTCTAATTGAGCTGTTTTAAATGCCTATTAATGTTTAGAAACACATGTCATACCTTATAGCAATGAAAAGCCTCTTCTTATTAAAGGTGAAGTTGGACTTATTACTTAATACTTCGAGCTAACTCAACAAACACTCGAATGTACTTGTCACGGACACTGGGTTTGTGGACCCACTAGGCCGATCCGCCGTAGTGGGGAGGCAGCTGACCAGGTCACAGTCTATGTGAAAGTTAGATGGCAGACAGTAATGCTTAGGTACCTGAAATAGTCCGGGCGGTGGCTGTGGCTTCAGCACGGATGGAGGCAGGTGCGGCAAGTGGCGCCAGACGTGGCGGGCAGTATCCGATGAGCGGTAGACACTTGACGTGGCAGAAGACACTTGACGTGGCAGATGGCACTTGACGTGGCAGATGACACTTGACGTGGCACATGGCACTTGACGTGGCAGATGACACTTGAATGTGGGTAGGCACAGGAACAATGCGGAATACAGGAACGGTAACAGGGCACGGGTAACAGCTGGAACGGGAGACACTAAGGGACCATTTGCGAGACAGACTGGGAAAGACTAACAACGCTCAGGCAAGGATCAGAAGGGCTGGGGCATTCTTATAGAGCAGGAAATCATGTGGGTTAATGATTATTGTTTTCATGTGCGCGCGCTGGCCCTTTAAGAGCGGGCGCGAGCGTGCGTGCGCACCCTACGGGACCCAGCCGGATGGAGCGGAAGTGAGCGCTGGCATCTCCTAGGAGGGAGACGGAGGCCAGCGCTCACAGATCCATGGCTGCGGGCGTCGGGAGGTGAGTGAACCCGACGGCCCGTGGCCATGGGCGCTACAGTACTCTCTTCTCGCGCACTGTATGTATATTTGCTCCCCTTGAGTTTATCTTCTTTATTTCAGTATTAAACGTAAGGCCCTATTCACAAAGCAGGGATAGTCAGCCGTGTGATGGCCGTTTAACGGCCGTCACACGGCTGCAGTGAAAACAATAGACCCCAAACGGGGCTATTCACATGGCTGATTTTGGAAATGGAACATGCCCTATTTTGGGCCGTTCGGACGGCTCCCACTGAAGTCTAAAACACGGCTGTGTCTTGTATGTAAACCGAGTGACAGCCGAGTTTTCTGCCGCATGCCCTTTCCTCCCCAGCACGAAGTGCATGTGAGGAGGAGATTTTTTGCTGTAGGTAGTGCCACACAGCCTCCTGTAGTTCGTGCCGCACAGCCCCCTTGTAGGCAGCAGCCCCCCCGTACATGGCACCTCCCCCGTAGATGGCACCCCCTATAGATATCACCACTGTAGCTCCCTGCATGAGCGGAATCCCTCTGGCCAGGGATTCCGCTCCTAAATGTCCATATATGGACAGTGACATCAGGGGCTCCCTATAAGAGCGGAATCCCCTGCACTAACTGGCTATTGGTAACTATTATGTGAACTGCCACCTGGAAATCCGACTAAGAAATACCATATCAACTTACAGAGTTTCGAGGGGGAAAAAAAGGAGATTTCTTAGACTCTTCAGTTTAACAACTGCCAAACCAATTATGGTGAAAGGATCCACTTCTCTGCTGAGAATGGTAACAATGTTATACTAGCTGAATTGATTTAAATACCTGTATATATTGTATGAGCTATTGTAGCATAATCTGTTTTATATATATTTTTTCTATTAAAGGTAACCTGAAAGTGATGACATTACCGATACTACGTTTGTGTTACATCTTTGATCTTAGAAGAACACTGTCCAGGTCTGTAGCAGATGGAGTACAGTGGCTGAAAAGATCCGGAAGGAGAGAAGTAATAATAGCAAGAGCAGTCAAGTAACAGTCCAGGTTCGGTACACAGATTAGGGAAAACAGGTTGTAGAGTGAGTCAGAGGATTAAAACAACAGAAACCATTGAAAAACTCAAGTTAAAGTTCCTTGCCAAAGTGTTTTTATTGCATTAAGACTCAAGTTAAAGACTGCTACATCTGTACCTTCTCCTAAATTGAGCAAGAAATATATAGGCCCATTTAACATTTCTGCTCAAATGAATGATTCCACTTTTTGTTTAAAGTCCTGTTTTTAATTTCTCTCTTTTCAAGCCAATTCTGGAAAATCAGTTTCTGGGCTGCAATTTGCCTCCTCCACCATCAGTGAATGTCCAAGTTGAAGAAGAATATGTTGTTAAAGAGATCTTGGACTCCAGAATCACAGTGCCCCTTCTCATTGAGCCATCTGAAATGTTGGACAGCTCCCCTGCTGACTCCTTTCTCCAAGGTTCTCTTGATTCATGTCTCTCTCGATTTCTTGCCTTGATTGGTCTCACTCTTTTGGCTTGCTATGCTTTCTGGCCCGTGCACTTTGATTGCCAGACTATTAAGCTTCCTTATGCAAAAAAATTGGGACATAGAATATAATTAAAACCACAGAAAAGTCCATACTCACAAATTAGGAGAAGGGTAAAAACCCGTTCCAAACAGGACGCGGCCAGGTCAGAGAATGCTGCTGAAGGGAAGTGCCCAGGTGTGTTTAAATAATGATAGCCACTCCCACTAACCTTGAGGGGAGTGGTGTGTTGGGCATGGAAGTAAATGTGTAATGGAAAAAATCATAAAGTACTGTGTATGGTATACATGTGAGGTATAGGGGATATTGCTAAGTGTAGTGTGTAGAAATCAGGTCTGTGAGTGATACAAAAATGTGAGTGTAGTGTGTAAAACATGGAGGCATAGTGTTTGGATAGTGAGGCACAGCATATATCGCCGAATAGCAGCCTATTTACTTCCATGTTTTTGTATCACTCACAGACCTGATTTCTACACACTACACTTAGCAATATCCCCTATACCTCACATGTATACCATACACAGTACTTTATAATTTTTTCCATTACACATTTACTTCCATGCCCAACACACCACTCCCCTCAAGGTTAGTGGAAGTGGCTATCATTATTTAAACACACCTGGGCACTTCCCTACGGCAGCATTCTCTGACCTGGCCACGTCCTGTTTGGAACGGGTTTTTACCCTCCTCCTAATTTGTGAGTATGGCCTTTGCTTTAACTATTAAGCTTCCTGCCTGTAGTCTAGTTCCTACACACTGTTGCAGTTCATTTGTGTACCGAACTTAAATTGTATCCTGTTCTTGTCTCTGCCTCAGGCTACATCCTGTTGCTGTCTATGTGAGAACTGAACTAGGCTTGTTTTCTGACCACGTCTCTGCCTCATTCTACAACCTGTTGCCGCTTATCTGTGTGCCAAACCTGGACTGTTTCTTTACGACTTTTGCTATTAGCCCTTCTGTCTGATTGTTTCAGCCATTGGACTACGAATCTGCTACAGACCTCGACACACACTGTTATATGCATCATGTATAAGCCTATCTATATACAATATTGACTTGGTAAGAGGTGTAATTTATCTGCAAATAGTCAATACTTTTTTATGAAGCCCTTGTTATAGATCCCATCTCTTGGATGAAAGAAAAGGATTGAACGTATCAACACAGTAGCTATATTAGCTGCACAAATCTACTAAAAAATCTAAGCAGAGCTAAATAAACATAAATAAGGTAATAACACAATAAACCTGTAAATTTAATTTATATTTTGTTTGTTTTACAGGCTGGAGCACCAAAGGTGATGTCGGCACCTAATGTTCGATCGCCATGGTAGCCAGATAATTTTGACCTGTAGAATATACGCACTGACAGCTTGTGCAAACAGAGCCAAGAGTGAAAGGGTTAATGATTTAGCCAGCTGGCTGAGAACTGAGATAAACCAACTTAGCAACAGGTTGCCAGAATAATCTTTTATATTAAAGCCCTGATAGAACATCACATGGACAAATAAAATTGCAATTATTTAAAGAAAACCTATATTTAAAGATAGATTATTGTTATTGTGCTAGATCTCATTAGTAGAGCTGGGTGACATCCTCATTGTATTACCTCTGATTTTGTATATTATAAAAGGGGTTGTCTCCTCGAGCTTTACTAGGGCATATGGACGTTATAGATGGGGGGAGTCTCCCGCTAAGTAAAAACAGCTCCCTCAGGTGGAAAGTAATACTATATTTCCCCTGCAGTGGCAGCCACAGCCGTTTGCCAGCGGTTCCAGGAGCCGAACCCACAATGACCAGCTGATCGCAGCAAGGGCGTCCTTACAGTTTAAAATAAATAAAAATAAGCAAATTTAAAGGTATTTTGAGTCCAGTACGTGGCTTTCTTTGCTGTTGATGTTACCCTGGGAACTGGGCATAAAAGCTTTTTAATAATTAGATTTACCTTTGAACATCATTGCACATATAATCTACATAAAAAGTTAAATAACTTTCCAAATACATATCTGGCACTGTTCCTGAGTTACAGCCTGTAATACAGAAGAGCAGCAATAAGGGTATGTGCACACGAGAAGTGCCTTTTACGTCTGAAAAGACAGACTGTTTTCAGGAGAAAACAGCTGCGTCGTTTTAGACGTAAAAGCTCCTCCTCGCATTATGTGAGGCGTCTTTGACGCTCGTAATCTTGAGCTGCTCTTCATTGACTTCAATGAAGAACGGCTCAAATTACGTTGCAAAGAAGTGTCCTGCACTTCTTTGACGAGGCAGTCATTTTACGCGTCGTCGTTTGACAGCTGTCAAACGACGACGCGTAAATGACAGGTTGTCTGCACAGTACGTCGGCAAACCCATTCAAATGAATGGGCAGATGTTTGCCGACGTATTGTAGCCCTATTTTCAGACGTAAAACGAGGCATAATACGCCTCGTTTACGTCTGAAAATAGGTCGTGTGAACCCAGCCCTAGACTTCTAATGGAAAACACACCATAGGCCTGTTGACAGACAGTCTTTATAATAATAATAATAATAATCTTTATACAGCGCTACATATTCCGCAGCACTTTACAATTCAGAAGGAACATGTTCAGACAATATCAGACAAAACGAATTAGCAATTCAAACAAGAGGAGTGAAGACCTTGCTCGCAAGAGCTTACAATCTATGAGGAAATAGGGGACACACAAAATGTAAAAATGCTTGTTCAGTACAATGGTCCCGCCATCTTTTATACACATGGGGTTGTAACATAAATCTGCATGAGCCGGTCACCAGCCATTATCCGTGTATGACAGACATGAAGTGCATTAGGTTGCAAGGAGTGTGGGGGATACTGTTCAATTAAGGGGGCAGGTTCTGATAACTAACGTAATAGAGGGTTAAAGGAAAAGAGTCAGATTAATAAATGCCATAGGCCTGTCTAAAAACATGTGTTTTCAGAGCTAGCTTAAAACGGTGAATGTTGGGCATTAACCCTTTCAGGACCAGGCTAATTTGCGTTTTTTTATGCTTTCGTTTTTTCCTCCCTGTGTTCAAAAGGTCATAACTCTATTACTTTTTCGAGGGCTTATTTTTTACAGGACAAGTTGTACTTTCTGATGCTACTATTTAATATTTCATGTGATGTACTGGAAAGCTGGAAAAAAAATTCAGAATGATATGGAATTGGAAAAAAACAGCAGTTGCTCCATTTTCTTCTGGAGTTAGTTTCTACAGTGTTCACTGTACAGTGAAAATGACATTTTATCTGTATTCTGCGGGTCAGTACAATCACGGTGATATCAAATGTATGTAGTTTTTGTTATGTTTTAGTACCTTTTAAAAAAATCTAAGTTTGAAAGAAACTACATTTTTGTAGCATTGCCATATTGTGACCCCCCGTAACTTTTTTATATTTCTGTGTATAGAGCTGTGTACAGCGTCTTTTTGTACGAAAAAATATGTAGTTTTTATTAATACCATTTTGGGGAATGTCGGGCATTTAGATCACTTTTTATAAAAAAAATTTGGGGGGTTGAAGTGGAAAAAAAACTGAGATTCGGACATTTTGACCTTTTTTTCCCGCTATGACGTTCACAGTATTGAATAAATATTTTTTATAGTTCGAAGAAGCGGGGAAACCTAATGTGTTTTATAGTTATTTATTTTTATTTGGGATCTAGGGATCACATAGGGAAAGGGGGGGGGGGGATGATAAGAATATATATATATTTTTTCAATTTGATTCAGCCCCCTAGGGGGCTTGAACCTGCTATCATTTGATTGCTTATGCCATTGACTGCAATATCACAGTATTGCAGTCCATGGCAAAATCAGTGCACTGTTATTGAGACTTGCCTCAGGCAGGTCTCAATAGCAATCTTCCTATAGCAGGGCTGGGAGCGCTCACAAGGCTCCCAGCTGCTTTAGGAGTACACCGCCTCCCGCAGGAGCCGATGACCGGGCCTGAAGTGGAAGGGGCAGTGAAAACCCCTCAGATGCCGGTGGTCACATCTGACATCGGCATCTGAGGGGTTAAATGCTTGAGATCAGAAATTTTTCTGATCGCAAGCATTGACGCTGGGTCCCTGCTGTACGACACAGCAGAGACCCGGCGGCTTTGACACCCACTATGCTTCTGAGCGGGCGCCATATTTAAATACCCTTTCCTGAGGTAAATCGCCTGTGCAGCGACGGGAAGGGGTTAATCTTATTGTCTGGGGCAGTGCATTCCAGAGAACTGGTGCAGCACAAGAAAAATCTTTGAGACGGGACTGGGAGGATCGGATTATGGAGGATGTTCATCTTAGATCGTTGGCAGAACGTGGAGCACGGGTGAGGTGGTAGACAGAGATGAGGGAGGAGATGTTACGAGGTGCAGCACTCCGGAGAGTTTTGTGAGTGGGCGTAATACGTATAAATTGTATGTTAAAGTGAATGGGCAACAGCGCAGTGACTGGCACAGTGTAGAGGCATTGGTGTAGCGGTTGGTCAGATAGATGAGCCTGGCTGCTGCATTCAGGATAGATTTGGCAAGAGGAGAGTTTATTGAGGGGACGGCCGATTATTAATGAGTTACTGTAGCCAAGAATGAATCAGAGCAAGAATAAGAGTTTTGGCTTCTTTCACATTAAGAAAACAGTGATTTCTGGAGATGTTCTCGACTTGCAGGTTACAGGAGCGTGTAAGGCCTTATGCACATGACCATAAGGGTTATTACTGTCCGCAAATCTGGATTCGATGGCTATACATCCCTAGCCATCCACAATTGCGGAAACGCCCTTAGACTTCTATGGGTGAGTCAATGGCGCAATTGTGGACAAGAATAGGACATGTTCTATATTTTGCCCAGACACACATCCGTAAATATACGGAAAGGTGTCCGCAGCCTGTAGAAATGAATGGCTCCGCAATTTCATTCATAATTACAGATTCCGTAATTACGGATAAAAACTTTGGTCATGTGCATGGGGCCTAAGTGATTGAATATAAGGAGTAAAGGAAAGATGTGAGTCAAACATAACCCCAAGACAGCGGGCATTCTGCCGAGGAGTTATGGCAGTGCCACACGCTGAGGTTTAGGTAGGTTACTAGATGGTGGAAACACAAGGAGCTAAGTTTTTGAAAGTTTTAGTTTTAGATAGAGAGAGGACATGATGTAGGAGATAGCTGACAGACTATCACTGGTGTTTTGTATTAGGCCGTGTTCACACGGGGCGGAAACGCTGCGTAAAAGCACACAGCTTATCCGCCCTCTACGCTGCATGGAATGCCGGGCGAAAAAGCCCGGAATGTCCGCTGCGGAAAACTGCTGCATTAACCGGCCTGCTAGCAGCCGGCCTCCTGGGATGACGTTTCATCCCAGGAGACCGCTGTAGCCTGTGATTGGCTGCAGCGGCGGTTACACTGGATGAAGCGTCATCCTAGGAGGCCGGCTTGGAGGAAGAAACACAGACTTCTAGGTAAGTATAGTGTTTTTTTTTAATTCAGAGTTGCTTTTTTGCGGAGATTCGCTGCAAACCCGCCGCAAAAAAACGCAACAACTGCTATTTGTTGCTGGTTTTACCTCCCATTGAATCCAATAGGGAAAACCCGCAGGAAATATGCAGCGATTAAAGGGAAGGTGTCACGAAAATTATTTTTTTTATATGTTTTTGCTTTTAGTATGTTATTAAAATAAATTTTATTTATTTGTGTTTTTGTGTTGTACTTTTTTCTTTTTTCTAACTTTTACTTCTCTATGGGGGCTGCCATTTTTTTTTTCATCTCTGCATTTGTCGATTAACGACACATACAGAGATGGAATACGGCACATACATCCCCATAGTGAATGCGAATGGGAGCCGTCTGTGTGGGAATGGCGCATTCGCCGCTCCCACACAGTCCAAAAGGAAGGTCTTCGGCCGAGCGACATCCGGCGCCATTTTCATGTGGACCGGAAGCCGCGGCCGGACAGTCAGATGACTACTTCCGGTCGCGGCTTCCTTCCATATGTTCAGAAGCAAGTACTAGGAGCGGAGGGAGCGGAGGGAGTGGAGGCAGCGGCGGCGGCAGGAGCAGGTAAGTTATGTTTGTGTATCTTTGTGTTATACTGTGTGATTACCACTGTATCTAATCCTCCTACACTGTGCATTCACTCAAAAAATGGCGGCACACAGTGTAGGAGGTTTGAACAGTCAACCCCCTCCTTTCTCCTGGCACTAGCCAGGAGAAAGGAGAGGGGATTGTTTGAGGACGCTAGAGCGAGTGTGTCTTCTCCAATTTTGCAGCATAAAGCAATGAGGTTGCTTTACCACATGCCAATGCTGCAATTTTGGGAATTGCTCCCTCTAGTGACCAGCACATGGAAATGTTATAAATTAGAATCTAATTTATAATATTTCCTGACTTGTGAAAAAATTAAAAAAATTAGAACAATGTGTAATCATTTATATACTAACAGTTTAACTAAAAAAAAAAAAAAATATTCTTCTAGCGACACATTCCCTTTAAGCAAATGCAATTGGCATACTGCGGAATAAAATTCCGCACCGCAGGTCCATTCCTGAGCGGTTTTTTTCCGCTCAGTATTTCCGCAGCGTGTGGATGAGATTTGTTTAATCTCATCCACTTTGCTGCTACTGTATTCTGCTGCGTTTTTTCCGGACGGAAAAGATGCAGCAATTCCGCTACCTGTGGACAAGCCTTTAGAGCGGAGGTGATGTCATGGGAAGAGGTATATAGTTGGCTGTCATCAGCCTAGAGATGGTACACTAACACTTTTTTGCTTAGCCCTTTTGATGCCATGACATTTTCTGGTTTGTGATCTGGGAGTACAGACATGGAACAAAGAATACTTACAGCTGTGAATGTGAAGGGTTATTAAATATGCTACAAATCCTGCTCAGTTCAAGGTAAGTAAAACAATACATCTGCAAACTTTCTCATATATAAACTACTGTATAAAATGGTTTTCAATTAAGTTAATGTTTAGGTTTTATTTTGGTAATCTTCCTCCACTTATTTTATAGGGCAGCTTCTATATTGACTTTTTCATTTCCCATCCTCTTATAAATACATAATTCTGCGCTGCCCTTTATTAATGTGTCACAGAAAATAACGTAAGATGGCAGCACGTTGCTATAATAAGGAATTATTTATTAATAAACAGAAGATGATTACAGAAAATACCAAGGTGATTACCAGCTATGAAGACATTTGTATGCACCAAATTCAATATCAGGCCCTAATAAGCCCTGAAGAAACCATTGACCATATACAGACTTTTGTTTGCAGCAGTTCAGAGCTGCCATTTAGGGCAGTGCAGTATTTGTAAGTGACTTTTTTCTAACTCCTATGCAGCCATTAGTGTGTAGGGGTAGGTGAGTTTGGGACACTAGAGCCATCACTCAGAGGGGAGGGGGGCATTAAAATTTAGATTTCTTGGTAATGCAAACTGCATGACCGTCACCACAGGTATGGTTGCGCTGCTCTCCTTGCCCTCTATATAGCACTGGCAGAAGTGAATGTCCACATTTTAACACCATGTTGCTATAATTTTAAAAATTCTCTGCTTCATTTTTTTTTGCAAATTCTTTTATTTTTCCATTTTCCAACACACAAATATAATGGTGCAGACATATGCAGCACAGACATCGGCCCACAGGCCAGCAGAAGGAAATACAATGAGTGCAAAGAAACACAAAGAACAACAACGTGCAGCTGAAATCAATATTGATAAAGAAACTCTTGTATGCACCCTGAACCCGCAGCCAAGCATAAAGACCTGTAAGAGAACAGGAAAGAGATAGAGAGAAGCGAAAGAGAATAGGGGACAGAAAGGCAAAAAGGAAGGAGAGAGAACTGACCTGAAGTATTGGGCCTAAAGATTATGCTCAAGAGGCCATGATGGTCCTATACTAAACAGACGATTGAAACCTAATCCAGAGACGCCATGTTTTAAGGATTTAGCGTGGGATCCTCTCATTGATGGCGTGAGGTCCTTCATTCTCATAATCTCCTGAATCTTGCTGAACCGCATGCCCACTGATGGGGGGCAAGATTGTCTCCACAGCGCGGGGACGCACACTCTAGCTGCATTCACCAGATGCCGAACCACTGCGCGTCGGTACGCCGATAATGGAACATCACACAGATGGAGCAGGAAAAGGCCCGGAGATCGCAGAAGGGGGAAATTCGTAAATTTTGAGGAAATGCGCCACACCTCAGACCAGAAATCGGTCAACTGCGGGCAATCCCCAAAAATGTGTAAAATTTTACCCACATGGTCACCACATCTCCAACACAACGGCGAAACCGCAGGTATCATCACATGCAATCTGAAAGGCACTCTATACCATCGCGACAGGATCTTAAATTCCGTCTCCTGAAATCTGCTAGCCATAGAGGATTTATGCGTCATAGTGCACAAGCGATCCTTATGTTCCGAAGTGAATGTTAGACCCAAGTCCCTCTCCCAGCTAAGCAAGTAGGAAGGTGTGGAAAGATTGGATGGAGAGATCAGGAGAGCATAAAGTCTAGACAATGAGTGATGCACCGTGCCCGTGCAAAGGAGTTTGAAAGGGGAACGATCTCGTGAGTATGCCGATGAGTTAGGTAGGGATGCGAGGAAGTGTCTCAACTGGGTGACCTGCCATGTAGTAAAGGAGATCAGGTCTGACAAAGACTGCAACTGTGCGCTAGTCATCCATGTCTCATCCTGTAGAAAGTGGGCGGCATGTCCCTTAACCGCCCTCAACCAAGCTGGAGGGGGCCCCTTTCTCGTCCCGGTGGGAATGCAGGATTGCCCAAAATCGGAAACAAGGGGGAGGGAGACGGAGAAATCTCCTTCCTGGGAAAGAGCCGTGACGCAACCGCCAGGGTGGGCCCAATAGTCAGATGCGTCCGCACCGAACGTGGTTGCCCAACCAAGGTAAGGCCTGCAATGGGACTTCAAGAAAGGCCTGTTCCATGGACACCCACTCTTTAATCTCAGTGTGCCTAAACCAGTCCAAAATTCATGTCAAGTGGGAGGTCTGATGGTAGGAAACAAAGTCCGGGAGACCAATGCCACCCTTCATACTTAGTACGAAAAAGCATAGAGCGGGCGATACGTGCGGGTTTCCCCACCCTTATGAATTTGTGGAGTAGGGACAGCACAGCTTGAAAGAATGGGCGTGGGATGTGTACTGGCAGGGCCTGGAAGAGATACAAAATCCGTGGCAAAATATTCATTTTAAATATTGCACACCTACCAAACCAAGTAAAAGTGCCCGATGTCCAAGAATCAAAATTGCTCTTCACACGTTGAAGAAGCGGAGGGTAGTTCACCGCATAATGGCGAGACAGATCACTGGGAAGCCCGACCCCCAAATATTTAAGCGAATCTCTAGTCCATTTGAAGGAGAATGACAGAGACAGATCATCCACCAGGGTCTGTGGCAACGAGATATTGAGAGCCTCCAACTTCTGGTAGTTGATCTTGAAGTTGGACAATTTCGAGTATCTGCTCAACTCCACCATCAGGTTGGGCACGGAGATCCTGGGTGCAGTGAGAAAAAAGAGCAGGTCATCCGCGTAAGCAGCGACCTTATGGGATCTACCTCCCAAAGCTACACCCGCTATATCCGGATTGGAGCGAATATGGCACAAAAAGGGCTCCAAACATAAAATGAAAATTAAAGGAGACAAGGGACAGCCTTGCCTCGTACCATTAGAGATAGCGAGTGAGGAGGAGAAATGCCCGTTGACCTTAACCTGAGCAGATGGGGAGGAGTAGAGACCCGAAATCCATTTCATCATGTGTGCCCAGTCCCACATACCGCAAAGTAGCCAGCATAAAATCCCAGTTGACTCTGTCGAAGGCCTTCTCAGCATCCGTCGACAGAAAGCAAGTGGGAAGGGCCGTGACAGCCGCATGATACATCAGGTTAATTGCCCGAGTGGTATTATCTCGGGCTTCCCTTAGGGGCATGAAGCCCACCTGGTCGTTATGTATCACAGTATGTAGTAGTGGGGACATGCTATGGGCCAGAATCTTAGCAAACAGTTTTAGATCAACGTTTAACAGAGAAATAGGGCGATAATTTTGGCACATGGATGGGTCCTTCCCCTCTTTGGGTATCACCGTGATGTGGGCCCTCAATGTGTCTTGAGGAAGGGAACTCTGAGCAGGCCTTATAATATTGTAAAGGTAGTCCATCCGGGCCCGGTGCCTTCCCCGCAGGCGAGTCCTTCAGTGCCCACGACAACTCCTCCAATGAAATAGGAACTTCCAGGGCAGCAATAGCCTCCTGGGGGATACATTTAATTCCCGAGGACCGGAGATACGTCTCAATCCTCTCCAAGTGGCTCCCTCCATCCGGAGAAGAAGGTGCCCGAGGGAGATTATAAAGAGAGTGGTAATAAGCACGGAAAGCCTCCGAGATGTCCTGTGGGAGCTGCAGACCCCTATTGTGTGAGGTTTGAATATGGGGGACATAGGTGCGGGAACGTGTTTTCCTAAGTGCCCGCGCCAGGGTCCTACCAGGTTTGTTACTGAATTCGTAAAAGTGCCGCCTGCATTTAACTAAGGAGGCCCTAGTCTTGGAAAGACAGAGCGAACGAACATGCACTCTCAACTGCCCCAGCTCCGCCCCACCACCCGGTCCTGGGAAACCTTATGGGACTGTTCCAATCTGTGTATACGGGACAATAGGTCCAGGAGGTGTGCCGTCCGCTCCTTCTTTAGTTTGGAACCAATATGAATGAAGGAACTGCGCACCACACATTTAATGTGCCTCCCAAATGCAAAACGGTTCAACCCCCGGCGAAGCATTTGTGGCAAAGTACTCCACGAGGTCCCTGCGAATGTCCGAAACCACCGTCAAATCCTGCAAGAGCGATTCATTCAAGTGCCACTGCCAGGAGTGAGGGTGGACCGTTGGGAGAGAGAGGGTAAGAGTAATGAGAGCATGATCAGAAAATAAAATATCGTCTATGGAGGCAGATGTGAGACTGGGAAGATGTGAATGGCGTAGAAAAAAGTAGTCTATTCGGGAATATGAGTTGATGCTCATGCAACAGCCGACGTATACGACGGTCAGCTGGCGTGGATAAAGAGGAATGCCCTCGTGAGGAATCTAATGCGGGATCTAAGGTGACATTCAAGTCCCCCTCCCCCAATATTAGAGTGCCTTCCAGAAAGTCATCCAATTACACCAAAGCCCTCTCCAGGAAGGCGACCTGACCAGTGTTAGGGAGATAGTACGATGCCAGTGTGAACCGAGTGTTAGCCATCTTACCCTTCACGAAGAGGCACCGCGCTTAATAATTTCTTAATATATCTTTATAGTGGCTGGAGCCTGTTTTTCTGATACTGATCACCAAATTTCCTGCATAGACATAAATGTAAAACATAACCTTCTGGTTACTTTGAGTTACCACTAGCGGGAGCTTACTTCATTCTGTGCTATTATTGAGTAAGATCCGAAGCGCCCTCTGGTGGTATCTGCAGGCGCCAGAATATTATATTTTAAATTTATGGGGGGAATTTATTAAGACTAGCGTTTCATATGCCAATCTTAATAAAAAGAGCACTGGAGTAAAATTTGACTAATTTAATCAAAGGCGCCACAGAGTGAAATCTACGCCAGTTAGGAGCTGATGTAGATTTCCGCTGTTGTTTAAGCTAGTTTCTGACGTAAATTCTAGTAAATTTGTTGGGCTGTGGTTGGCCCTGACCCTTCCGCTAAGCGCCACCCACTTTTAAGATAAAGTCGCAATTTTTCACACATGTAGCGACTTTGTGCCGTTTGCAACTTTTCGACGCCAGGAAAGTTAATAAATTCATCCCTATGTGTACAAGGATTTGGAGCTGTGACCACCTGTGATCAAGATATATTAAAGGGTTTGTCAGAGAAAACCCATTTCAGTATAAAAGCAAATAAATTTTTCCTTTCTTTGATTCATTCTAATAAACTGATGTAGTTAGCCTATTTCTTCTATTCTTTTCCATCATACCATCATTACATTAGGGGCCATTACATCTTGTCTGATCAGCTTTCTAACGGATACTGGACCACCCTGACAGATCCCATTGATCTTAACCCCTTAATGACCGGGCATGTTTGTACCTTAATGACCAAGCCAGATTTGTCAAATCTGGTATGTCTGACTTTATCAGAGAATAACTCTGTGAAAGTTTTGAATATCCAAGTAATTCTGACATTGTTTTTTCGTCACATGTTGTACTTTATTTTAGTGGTAAAAGTAGACTGATACGATTTGCGGAAATTAATTAAAAAATAGAAAAATGGAAGAAATTTTGTAAAAATTACCATTTTCCCCTATTTTTAACAGCAATATGTCACATATGTACACACATACTGTACAATTTTTTTAATTAAATATATATTTCTATCGCTTTACTCCATTTTGGCAGCACTTTTGAAAAAATAAAATAAATTTTCAGCAATTTAGAGGACTTACAAATTGAATAATAATTTTATAAATTTTGAAGTACATTTTGTTTTCCGGCACCAAGCCAGGTTTTCAGAGGTTCATAGGTCTCAGAGTGATGGAAACCCCCACAAATGACCCCATTTAGAAAACTAGACCCCTTAAGGTATTTACCTAAGGGTATAGTAAGTATTTTGACCCCACAGTTTTTTGCTAAATTTAATACATAGCAGGTGAAAAAAAAAAAAATTTCACTTTTTTTCATAAAAGTATCAGTTTGAAGACCAATTTCTTTGTAAAGCGACCATGAGAATGAAGAAACACACCACAAAATCTATCACCCTGTTTCTCCTGTTTTCAAAAATACCAACATTGTGGCCCTAATGCGCTGCCTGGACACACGGCAGGACCCAAAATGAAGGGAGCACCCGGAGGCTTTCAGGACTCATATTTTGCTTGAAAATGTTTTAGGCCCCACTGTACATTTGGAGAGGCTTTGAGCTGCCAGAACGATAGAAACTCCCCATAAACGACCCCATTTAGAAAACTAGACCCCATAAGGTATTTATTTAGGGGTATAGTAATTATTTTGACCCCACAGTTCTTTGCTAAATTTAATGCATATCAGGTGAAAAAAATAATAATTTCACTTTTTTCATAAAAGTATTTGTTTGAAGACCGATTTCTTTGTAAAGCGACCATGAAAATGAAGAAACACACCCCAAAATCTATCACCCTCTTTCTCCTGTTTTCAAAAATATCCACATTGTGGCCCTAATGCGTTGTTTGGACACACGGCAGGGCCCCAAAGGAAGGGAACACCCGGAGGCTTTCAGGACTCATATTTTGCTTGAAAATGTTTTAGGCCCCAATGTACATTTGGAGAAGCTTTGAGCTGCCAGAATGATAGAAACTCCCCATAAACGACCCCATTTCGAAAACTAGACCCCTTAAGGTATTTATCTAGGGGTATAGTTAGCATTTTGACCACACAGGTTTTTCTCTAAATATATTGAAATTAGTCTGTAAGAATTAAAATGTACTTTTTTTCTGAAACAACATAAATTTTTTTATTATTTACAAGCAATAACGAAGAAAATGCACCCCAACATTTGTAAAGCAATGTCTCCCGATTACGACAATACCCCATATGTGGTAATAAACTGCTGTTTGGACCCACAGCAGGGCTCAGAAGGGAAGGAGCGCCATTTGGATTTATGATTTTGCTGGAATGGTTTTCGGTGCCATGTCGCATTTGCAATGCACTGGAGGGACCAAAACAGTGGAAACCCACCAAAAGTGACCCCATTTTGGAAAAACATTCAAGGAATTTTTCTAGGGGTATAGTGAGCATTTAGACCCCACGGGTCTTTTGCAGAGTTTATTAGAATTAGGGCGCGAAAATTAATATCAAAATTTTTTCCACTAAAATGTTGCATTTTCTCATTTTCACAAGGGATAAAGGAGGAAAAAAACAACCATTTTTTTTATAAAGCAATTTCTCCCGAGTACGGAAAT
Organism: Rhinoderma darwinii; assembly: GCF_050947455.1. Classification (NCBI taxonomy): domain Eukaryota; kingdom Metazoa; phylum Chordata; class Amphibia; order Anura; family Rhinodermatidae; genus Rhinoderma; species Rhinoderma darwinii. Next base: position 56,174,214 of record NC_134698.1, read on the forward strand.
ACCCAACATGTTGTCATACGTTTTTTCATTAGAAATGAATTAACCCTTTCAGGACTGATCCATTTTTTGCTTTCATATTTTAGATTTTCACTCCCCGCTTTCCAAGAGCCATAACTTTTTTATTTTTCCATCAATAGAGTGGTGTGAAGGCTTATTTGTTGCGGGACAATCTGTAGTTTTCATTGGTACCATTTTGGGGTACATGCGATTTTTTTTGATCACTTTTTATTCAATTTTTTTGCAATCCTGAGCAAAAAACAGGACTTCTGACACCGTTTTTTTAGGTTGTTTTTTTGCGGCGCTCACCGTACGCAATAAATGACATTTTTAATTTATTCTGCGGGTTGGTACGATTACGGCGATACCATATGTATATAGGTTTGGTCCTTTTTTTTAGCGTTTGCGCAATAAAATGACTTATTTATAAAAAAAAAAAATTCTGTGTCGCCATATTCTGAGAGCCATAATTTTTTAATTTTTTAGTCAAAAAAGCTGTGTAAGGGCTTGTTTTTTGCGGGACGGATAGAAGTTTTTATTGGTACTATTTTCGGGTACATGCGACTTTTTGATCACTTTTTATTCTTTATTTAGGGAGCGGTGGTGACCCAAAAAATTGCGATTCTGTCGTAGTTTTTTATTGATTTTTTTTGGGGTGTTCATCGTGCGGGAAAAATAACATTATAGTTTTATAGTTGGGTTTGTTACGAACGCGGGGATACCAAATATGTGTACTTTTTTAACATGTTCATTTTTTTTCTATAATAAAAGTTTTATTATAGGAAAAAAAGCATTTAGTGTTTATAGAACTTATAACTTTTATTTTTACACTTTTTTTAAAACATTTTTATTACTTTTTTTTACTTTTTAACTTGTCCCACTAGGGGACACTTAGTCTTGCAGCTTTGATCGCTGCTAGAGTACATTACACTACACACGTAGTGTAATGTACTCTAACTGTCATTGTGACGTGACTGTCACACTGACAGGAAGCAGAGGAGGAACGGCCGGAGGCTGTTCCTCCGAGGCTTCCGTGCATGGCAACCCGGAGGTCATTATCTGACCTCCGATTGCCGTGACAAGCATCGGTAGCCCCCACGATCACTTCGTGGGGGCTGCTGATGTGCTTCAAACCACTTAAATGCGGCGACGGCAATCCGTCGCCGCACTTAAGGGGTTAACTGCCGAAATCAGCGGCGATGGTCCGCTGTCCGGCAAGACTGATGTCTCAGCTGTCGGGGACAGCTGTCAGCGCGGGTCTGTCACTCTGTGTTTACACAGAGTGACAGTTTGAAATGCGGACGAAAATGTACGTCATGGTGCGGGAACTAGCAGCCGACCATGACGTACATTTTCGTCCTTGGTCGTTAAGGGGTTAAAGGGGTTTATTAGTGTTGGGGCATTTTTGACAGGGCTGCAGACTGCGCTATTGTTGTTTAAAAATACTAAATAGGTTACAGCAACCCCCAAAAGATAGAGTGAACAGAGACTTAAAGAGGCTCTGTCACCAGATTTTGCAACCCCTATCTGCTATTGCAGCAGATAGGCGCTGCAATGTAGATTACAGTAACGTTTTTATTTTTAAAAAACAAGCATTTTTGGCCAAGTTATGACCATTTTTGTAGTTATGCAAATGAGGCTTGCAAAAGTCCAAGTAGGTGTGTTTAAAAGTAAAAGTCCAAGTGGGCGTGTATTAGGTGCGTACATCGGGGCGTTTTTAATACTTTTACTAGCTGGGCGCTCTGAAGAGAAGTAACATCCTCTTCTCTTCAGAACGCCCAGCTTCTGACAGTGCAGACCTGTGACGTCACTCACAGGTCCTGCATCGTGACGGCCACATCGGCACCAGAGGCTACAGTTGATTCTGCAGCAGCATCAGCGTTTGCAGGTAAGATCGACTTACCTGCAAACTCTGATGCTGCTGCAGACTCAACTGTAGCCTCTGGTGCCGATGTGGCCGTCACGATGCAGGACCTGTGAGTGACGTCACAGGTCTGCACTGTCAGAAGCTGGGCGTTCTGAAGAGAAGAGGATGTTACTTCTCTTCAGAGCGCCCAGCTAGTAAAAGTATTAAAAACGCCCCGATGTACGCACCTAATACACGCCCACTTGGACTTTTACTTTTAAACACACCCACTTGGACTTTTGCAAGCCTCATTTGCATAACTACAAAAATGGTCATAACTTGGCCAAAAATGCTCGTTTTTAAAAAATGAAAACGTTACTGTAATCTACATTGCAGCGCCTATCTGCTGCAATAGCAGATAGGGGTTGCAAAATCTGGTGACAGAGCCTCTTTAAGCTTTACTTACATAAAACTGGAAAACTCCTTAATTTATTTTTAACAAATCTGATCAATAACACAAGCTGAGATGGGAGAAGACGTGACTGACTGCTGCCAAGTGGCTTGCCCTCCTTTCTGCTGTCAGCTAAGTGCCATTCCAGCTTTCAGATGAGCAGATAAGTAATTGGGACAGATTGGTTGCTGAGGATACACTGCCTAACAACCGCACAGTCCTAATAATTAAAGTGTAACTAAACTTTCAACAAACTTCTGACATGTCATAGTGACATGTCAGAATTTTTGATTGGTGGGGTCAGAGCACTGAGACCCCCACTGCTAACTAAAACGACAGGAGAAGCGCTCAGGTGAGCGCTAAGCCGCTAAGTTTCTGATCAGCTTTTTTTTTTAAAGCCGATCAGAAACCAAGCGGCTCAGCGCTCACCCGAGCACTTCTGCCACTTTGTTTTAGCAATCGGTGGGGGTCTCTGTTTTTGGACCCCCACCAATCAAAACTTATGACATGTCCCTTTAAGTTGTTTTTAGTTTTACACTCAAGGCAGAATTGGCATTGTTCTGAGCGCAAAGAAGTGGCACTGAGGCCTGATACAGAAACCACACATTATTGTGGAATAGGCTGGATATCACTGGATGTACCAGTCTGATTCATATAAGTCATACTAAAAATACCTAAACTCTGGCCTAAAAGTTTATTTACATTGCATTGCTCACTGACCAGGTAGCACAGAGAAAAGCACGGATTTCATATTGTGTATGTATACAGCTTTTGGTGGAGGAAAGTTTGCAATATGTACACTGCTTGAAAAACATTGTGTTCCCTTTCCATCTGTATCAACAGGTTCAGTGGGAACAAAGTGTTTTGCACTGGTTGAGAATGAAAATAAGGAAAGCGATGATGGAAAGGCCGTATGATTTGTGTTAGGGCAGGTGAACTATCCCAGCAGTTACAGGTGTTATGTGAGAGACCACAAGGTACCAGCACCTAGAATGGGAAGTCATTAGCCTAACTGCACAATGCTGATCTCACCAAACCTGATAACATGTCCTATGCTCTGTGTTTACTCAGTTTGCCGCTGCCCCCGCACTCACTACTCAGAAAGGAAATCATCAAGAGAGACAGATTAGAGAATATAAAACGTTAATCTGACCAGCTTGACAGAAAGCAGTAGGAAATAAATCAGTGGAGACAGAATAGTGACAGTGACAGCAGTTACCAGTATTGGCTGATAAGGAGATTAATTGCCATTCACACTACTGCAGTGCACTAGTACCCAGTGGTCTACCATAATGCAGGAAATCTATACCATCAGTTTTACTTACTATGTATAAAGCATTTTATATATTCATTATAATGTTTCTTTATCAATAATATTTTGCTGTATTATACTAAATTGTGCTACGCAGGTGGATGGGTCCAGTCTCAATGCTGTCCACCGGAACTCCTGCAGTATATCTGACCTATTGCCATTTTTTATTGCCACTAAATTTGGCCATACTCATTAGGTAAATGTCGCCTGATCCCGCTGACTCCAGAAGGATCGAACTACAATCTAATCCATTACCTGACGTCTGCCTTTGGGAGAAAAACGAATTAGGCGGGTTAGATTTGAACATGCCTGATTGTTTGTTCCCCCTAAGGCCGGGTTCCCACGAAGCGTAAATGCTGCGGAATTCTGTGCGGAAATTCCACAGCATTTACAGTAGCAGTAAAGTGGATGAGATTTAGATAAATTGACCTGCGGTGCGGAATTTAAACCCGCAGCATGTCAATTTATGCTGCTTTTTCGTTGATTCTCTGTTGTTGGTTTTCCCCATTGAATTCAATGGGGATGCAGAACTTACAACAGAAAGCCAAGTGTTGCGACTTTTGTGGCGGAATCGCAGCAATTCCGCCTCAAAATTGGAACTCCGGAAAAAAAATGTCATACTCATCCAGAACGCTCTCCTTCTGCATGCAGTCCGGCCTCCTGGGATAACGTTTCATCACATCTTGGAAGGCCAGAATATGCGCAAAAAAGAGGGAGGGGGTAAGTATGGTTGTTTTTGTTTTGTTTTTTACCCCAGCGGAAATTCCACAGTGGAAATTCCATTAGAAAAAAACTGCACCACAATGTGGTTTTTCAGACTGAGTTTTTACGCGGCGTATCTCACCCGTGGGAACCCGGCGTAAGACTTTTCCTTATCCACATCTTCCTATTGAAATACACATGCATGCTCGGCCAATCCAAGTGTTCATGCTTATGGGGAAAGTTGTTAGATCAACAGCTCTCCTATGTGTCTTGCCATCATAAAACAGGCATATTGAGGAAACTGAAGGGAAAGTCCAGAGAATGCCCTGGACTCTCATCCGGTGCCATAGACAAGTACTTGGAACTTTATATGGGTGACTTCAATGAGGACCCATCTGAAGCCTTCTTACTACTGCTTTGCCATGTTGGGCCTCACCATAGGTTAGTATAATAAATACTTTGGGAAAAATTTATTAAGACTGCGCCAGTCTTAATAAAAATCAAGCTGGAGTAATATGGCACCTGCTTCTTAATAAATTTGTTGCATCTTCGGCTGTCCATGCGACATTGAATAAAATCTATGCCAGCCAGGAGCTAGCGTAGATTTCCGCTATACTGTACGACAGTTTCTGGCGTAAATTATAGTAAATGTGTCACGCTGCAGTGACCACACCCCTTCTGCTAATCTCCAACCATTTATTTTGAAAAGTGACGAGAGTAGGGAAAACGACCTAAAAGTAATTTTTTGTGTGACTCTTTGGCCGTTTGCAATATTTCTTCCCCAGGAAACAGGCGTCGAAACGTTGTTAACTTTTCCCCTTTATTCCTGTATGAACTGGCGGATGTCTGTGCTGTGGTTGTTTTACAATGCAATGGCAGAGGCGGTAGAGGGAGATATAGTACTGGTTGAATAGAACAGCCTTCAGCAGTAGAACTGCACCTCACATACAAACTTTTCATGCCTCAAGATTTGTAAGTGATGTCTATACCTGCATAGAAAGTTATCGGAAAACAAAAAGCTTTATGTTGGTTGGTGGTTTTGAATAGTTTAAGAAATTTCAATAAACACTCTAAATGCAAAGCTATGGTGACCCAGAAGGCAGGATGGCTTGTTTATAGGTACGCATGATGAAGTGCTACAACTGTGGGATGTAACAGAACATGCATTGGAGTTGCATCTTATGTAGTGGTTTCAGTCAATGTTGTGCCAAGTTGTTAGGAAATTATGTATTTATGTTAAAACAGTAGTCAGATAGTTGGAGTTTATAGTAGTTACAACTTGGGCAGAGCTTGGCCAAATCGGGACATGCGCAAAGGTCTAAGCTGGTAGAATATCTGCAAAAATTAGCTCAAGGACTGGTCAGACTATCAATGCAGCTTTGGGCACAAAAGTAACTAATTGATCAGCACTTAAAGAGGCTCTGTCCCCAGATTATAAGTGCCCTATATCCTACATAATGTGATTGGCGCTGTAATGTAGATAACAGCAGTGGTTTTTATTTTGAAAAACGATAATTTTTGAGCAAGTTATGAGCAATTTTAGATTTATGCTAATTAGTTTCTTAATAGACAACTGGGCGTGTTTTTACTTTTGACCAACTGGGTGTTGTACAGAGGAGTGTATGAGGCTGACCAATCAGTGACCAATCAGCATCATCCACTTCTCATTGTTCCTGCCCAGCTCCTTTCACTGCACAATCACACTGTAACAATGAGAAGTGTATAGACAAATAAGAAAAAAGCAACAAAGCGCACATAGTGCAGGAAACAATACAGAGATTTGGTGTGTACTGGGTTCAAGTTGTGCTGACCTTGTGAAGTTATGCTAGGAGCATAACATCCAGTATAGCGTATTCCAATATTCCTCTGGGATGCTGTTATTTGGGTCCGGTTGCAGCCTGAGATCCGGTTCGAGAGCTAAAAGAAGCCTCTATGTTTGGACAGCAGGAGTACGACGAAAAAGGCCGATACCTCTCTGGCGCAGCCGGTTTGTGGATGATCCACGGTTAGAATTGTTTGTTCATCCCAGTCAAGTAGACAAGGTAAGTAAAAAAGGGTTTTAGTGAGTACAAAAAAACAACAGCAGAGTGTTTAGAAACCGAACTGGTTTCTTCCTCAGGTAGCGTACAAATGACAAAGGTAGATAGGGTGCAGGTTAAATAACCGAACGTAAGGTCGGTTAGGTTAAAAGCTACCGGGTCAAGCTTACAGGTCATGTTTACATTGGGATACGTAGACAAAAAATAACTAGCCAATATATGATACATTAAAAATCAGTTTGTAGTATTCCTATTAACAATAATGAAATAATTCTGTAATAAATGTTGTATATAGTAAAAATGTGTGTAATATAAACTGGATTCAAATATATTTAAAATGAATTAAAATATATTGAAAACTTGAAAGGTATTGAAAAAATGTGACTGCAATTTCAATATTCGCTATATAGCATCATGGGTCGTCATAGTGATATGCCGCTGCATTCATACGTGAATCACATTTTTACTATATACAACTTTTATTACAGAATTATTTCATTATTGTTAATAGGAATAATACAAACTGATTTTTAAGGTATCGTATCATATATTGTCTAGTTATGATATATTGTCTAGGTATCCGCCTTTTTCTTCGTACTCCTGCAATGAGAAGTGTATGACACTGATTGGTTGCTGATTGGTCAGCGTCATACACTTCTCTTCACAACGCCCAGTTGGTAAAAGTAAAAACACGCCCAGTTGTCTATTAATTAGCATAAATCTAAAATGGTTTATAACTTGGTCAAAAATGATAGTTTTTCAAAATAAAAACCACTGTTGTTATCTACATTACAGCACCCATCAGATTACACAGGAGATAGGGCACTTATAATCTTGTGACAGAGCCTCTTTAAGTAATATCCTGACTCTGGCCCTTTAAATATAAAGAAATGCCTAGTGCGGGCGTGTGGCTAAAATGAGAAAAAAAGAGAGCAAGAACATTGGCTAGAGGCCACTTACCTGTTCCTTTGGCCGTTGTCCCCACCTCCTGACACTCTTGCCAAGTCTAGTCCACACAATGTCAATAAAAGCTAAACAAATATGTGTTCATGAAATGTGTAACTAAGCAATAGATTAATGCTAAATTATTCATCTATTTTGATGGGGGAACATGGCTGTTTGTGTGTCAGGAAATGAAAATACCAAATAGGGGATAATGAAAAAATATCAGATCTTTCATAATTGAAAAGTTCGGCTCCAGTTTTAGATGACCTGTCCAAGCAGATATAGCTTACTTATAGTAGTAAATCTTCCTTGTGCCCACACGATTTTGTAGAACAAGATGAGCCTCCTGATCTCCTCCTTCATGCCGTTAACATTTTCACAAATTTCTTCTGCTCTTTAGCTTTTGTATTCACTTTGAGGGTTCCTTGGTTTATGGCACCTACTGACTCTGTTACTTTTCTCACCAGAGATGTGTATCCTGTAAGCCACAATTGGCTGGAGCTATGGCCACCAGTGGAAAATCGCCGCTGGAACAGGGAGAAGTGAGTAACAGACCCTCATACTTTTCCTCCATTTTAAAGAGGCTCTGTCACCAGATTTTGCAACCCCTATCTGCTATTGCAGCAGATAGGCGCTGCAATGTAGATTACAGTAACGTTTTTATTTGAGTTTATTTTATTTTATTTAAGTTATGACCATTTTTGTAGTTATGCAAATGAGGCTTGCAAAAGTCCAAGTGGGTGTGTTGAAAAGTAAAAGTCCAAGTGGGCGTGTATTAGGTGCGTACATCGTATATTTTAATACTTTTACTAGCTGGGCGCTCTGATGAGAAGTATCATCCACTTCTCTTCAGAACACCCAGCTTCTGGCAGTGCAGACACAGCGTGTTCTCGAGAGATCACACTGTGACGTCACTCACAGGTCCTGCATCGTGTCAGACGAGCGAGGACACCGGCACCAGAGGCTACAGTTGATTCTGCAGCAGCATCAGCGTTTGCAGGTAAGTAGCTACATCGACTTACCTGCTAACGCCGATGCTGCTGCAGAATCAACTGAAGCCTCTGGTGCCGGTGTCCTCGCTCGTCTGACACGATGCAGGACCTGTGAGTGACGTCACAGCGTGATCTCTCGAGAACACGCTGTGTCTGCACTGCCAGAAGCTGGGCGTTCTGAAGAGAAGTGGATGATACTTCTCATCAGAGCGCCCAGCTAGTAAAAGTATTAAAAACGCCCCGATGTACGCACATAATACACGCCCACTTGGACTTTTACTTTTCAACACACCCACTTGGACTTTTGCAAGCCTCATTTGCATAACTACAAAAATGATCATAACTTGGCCAAAAATGCTTGTTTTTTAAAAATAAAAACGTTACTGTAATCTACATTGCAGCGCCGATCTGCTGCAATAGCAGATAGGGGCTGCAAAATCTGGTGACAGAGCCTCTTTAAAGTCTTTATATGAGCACTATATGTGCTCTAAGGTTGTAATATGAGAGCACAGTAACTTTGGATTTGAACTTGAGGGAGGACTAGCCATTATCTTTGAAGAAACCTAAGAGACTTATGACTGGTGGTGTCATGAGCTTCTCCCCTTATATGCTTATCCAGGCACAGTGGCTCGTCCATAAATACCACTGGTACTTTAGCTCAGTCCCAATCAATTGAGCTGCAGTAACAGTCGCAGTCACATGTATAGACAAGCTAATGTGTCTGGATAACCAATGAATGGGAAAACCACATCTCCTTAGTTCTGATGAGTGGTGGGGGACCCAGCAGTCGAACCCTAATGCCTCATGCACACGAAAGTGTGCACCGGCCGCGTCCTGTCAGTGATCCGTGGAAAGATAGGACATGTCCTATCTTTCCACGGATCGGAGAATCGGGACCCGGACCCGATTAACCCACTAAAGTGAATGGGTCTGTGAAAACTATCGGGTGCCACTCGGATGCCGTGAAAAACGGCCCGAGTGGCACTCGGTCGTGTGCAACTGCACTAAGGATAGGCTACCAGTGTTTTAGTGCTGGAGAACCCCTTCAGCAAGGTGACAAGCATGGCTGTGTCACATCTGTCTATACAAAGTATTTTGTTCTCTGTTACTAGAGGGAAGTTCTCATTGGGTAGTGCACGTGTCAGTCTCTGGGTGGCACTGCAGTAAATTATATCTTGAATCCAGTCTGTAAATGTATCCTTGTGTGTCATTGCGGTTTCCACTTTTTTGGTATTTATGAGGTTTCCATGGGGATGTGTGAAGTGATTTACACACATGACTGACTTCAAATAGATTTATTTCATGAAAACTGTGTGTACTGAAGAATAGCTGAACAATGTATATTTATGATGTATTTGTTTTGTGATATAGTATTATTGTTTTCCATTGATCTAGATTGCCTTTGAAATTCTCCACCACGTGTTTCTTCATGTGATGTCAGTCACAGGAAGCTTCTTCATATAAGACATTGCTATGGTTTTTCTTGTGTTTTCTCCATCCTATTAAGAGGTTTCCCGATTTAAACACCCAATCATGATATATCATATAAATATCTATAATTGTGAAAATTATATGCTTTCCTACTTGCATTTGGTTACATAAAAATAGATAACTGCACTTGTACATACAATGATCAGCCATAACATTAAAGGTACGGTCCTATATAGCGGCATCCAAAATTTAAAGGTGCATGCAGTGAGCAGGGTTTTGAAACAAATTGTTAATTGGCCCCAGGATTTTACAGGTAAACAGCTGTTTACCCGCAAAACAGCGCTGCCATTAGTAATCAATCTTCGCTGGTAATACTGCTGTTTCCCTGAAAAATTATGCAGCCAATTAAAAATTTGTTTAAAAACCCCGGCCATCGCAAGTGGTCTTGGTTTGTGGACCCCGATAGGTGGCACCATACCCTAAAACCACTGATAGGGGAAGTGAATAACATTTATTATCTTGTTACAATGGAAACTGTCAAGGGGTGGGATATATTGGGCAACAAGTGAACAGTCAGTTCTTAAAATTTATGTGTTGGAAGCAGAAAAAAATGGGCAAGTGTAAGAATCTGAGTGACTTTGCCAAAATGTGATGGCTATACGACTGGGTCAGAAGATCTCCAAACGGCCGATCTTGTGGGGGTTTTCCTGGTATGCAGTGGTTAGTACCTACCAAAAGTGGTTCAAGGAAGGACAACTGGTGAGCCGGCAACAGGATCATGGACGCACAACATTCATTAATGCGCTTGGGTAGCGAAGGTTAGCCTAGATGGTCCAATCCTACAGAAGAGCTACTATGGAACAAATTGCTGTAAAAGTTAATAATGATATAGTAGAAAGGTGTCAAAACACACAGTGCATCACAGCTTGCACAACTTACTGTGTTTGTGGCTGTGTAGCCGCAAGCCGGTCAGACTGCCCATGCTGATCCCTGTCCACACTGGAAAGCACCTACATTGAGTACATAAGCATCAGAACTGGATCATGGAGCAATGGAAGAAGATGACCTGGTCTGAAGATTCACATTTTCTTTTACATCATGTGGACAGCCTGGTGCGCGTGTGTCGCTTACCTGGGAAAGAAATGGCACAAGGATGCACTATGGGGAGAAGGCAATCCATTGGTGGCAGTGTCATGATCTGGGCAATGTTCTGGAAAACGGGTGCTGGCATTCATCTGGATGTTACTTTAACACGTGCCACCTACCTAAATATTTTTGCAGACCAAGCACACTCCTTCATATCAATGGTATTCCCTAATGGCAGTGGCATTTTTCAATAGGATAATGCACCCTGCCACACTGCAAAAATTGTTCAGGAATTGTTTGAGGAACATGAAGAGTTCAAGGTCTTGAAAGTTTAGTTTTATTACTGATCGGTATATAATTAATATATCTCCACATAGCACACTTTTTATGCAATGGTGTTCTCAGATAATGTATATGTAAATCAAATTAGAGCCTCGTTTTCTTTAACCACAAGTTTATTTATTATACATAAACAGTTGAGTTAGGCTATGTTCACATCTGCGTCGTAGTTGACTACATTATTTATCTTGTCAAAACGACGGAACCCTTGCACAACGGAGACAAACTGAAACCATTGGCACCGAATCCGTCACCATTGAAATTAATGGTGATGGAAACGGAAACCTCTAGTTTCAGTTTGTGTCAGTCAGGGCTCCGTTCCGACAGAAAGCTCAGACGAAACATCGGAACGGAGCCCTGACGCAGATGTGAATGAAGCCTTACTCTGTAAATACAATTTTTTTTTTTCAAAGCTGGTCATCTTGCGCTACTCATCTGGGTTCATATTGAACCAAGAGGAAAGGTAACAGCGGACACATCTTGTATGTCAACTGCTATTTTCCCCTCCCTTTCCCTAAAGCGTCATAATTCATTGTTTTTTTTTTCTTCCCTGCCATCTTCACTCTGCCTTAAAGGGGTTTTCCCAGAATTATAAATGATCACCTATCCATAGGATATAATTTTCTTATCGCTGTGGTCCCCACCGCTGGAATCCCGAGCTATTGTGATTGGGGTCCTGAACCCCAAGATCCTCCTCACTTCCCCCCCTGCAGTGAGGAGGAGCTTGAATGGAGCGGCGGTCAAACATGTGCCCACCACTCCATTCAATGTCTATGAGAATGACAGAAACAGCCGAGCGCTGTACTTGTCTATTTTCATCATTCTCATATACATTGAATGACTGACGCACAATTTAAGGTCCCCCTTACTGTGGTGGGGTGCAGTGTGGAGGATCTCTATGTTTGGAAGCTCCGTTCTGAAGATCACAAAAAACAAAATTAAACTGCAAAATTATTGTTCACCTACTTGGTGGCCAACAGTTGCTTGCTTCTGGCTCCATTCCCGTTGTCTGAGATTCAAAATGGCTGTCACTGTCTCAGACTTGCATATGGAGAGCGTTGTCTTCAAGTCTGAAACACGCCCCTAACTCCTTCGCTGCTCTCAGATGGACTAGAACTGAAACTGAAAAATGTGTCCATCTCTTCTGACAATTCCCCTGCTGGGTTCTCGACAGGGGTTACAGAGGGCGGAGGAAGACTGCGCCAGGGATGTCATGAATCAACTTCTGGATGTAAGTATATCATTGTATGCTTGTCAAGAACCCAGCAGGGCAAGTGTCAGAAGAGATGGACACAGTGTTGGTTCATCTGATAGCAGTTAGGGAACATGGGGGCATGTCTCAGACTTGCAGACAGCGCTTCCTATATGCAAGTCTGAGACCGTGATGGCCATCTTGGATCCCATACAACGGGGGACCAAAATGAGAAAATGGAGCCGGAAACAAGCAAGAGAAGAGCACCAGGTAGGTTAACTATAATTTAGCAGTTTTTACTAGTGTTAGATACATCTAGAGGTATTGAGAAATTTTAGATGTTAGAGTAGAGCAGAGTCCCACCAAAAGAGTCTACCTTGTCATGGGGCAGGCTTCAAAATCTTATGGCCAAATGAATAAATATGTATCACACAAAGAGCGTGATATGGTGCTGGATGGGCAACCGTTAATGGGCAGTACCCGGGGCGGGGGGGGAGACAATTTGGCTGTATTGGGCCCAGAAATTCCTGATGGCGGCCCTGACTACCCTGGTAGTTACACTTTTGGGTTCAGCAGAAGCAATATTTTGCTAGCACAGCTGATGCATGTTACTCTTGGAACTCTACATGAGAATTACATACTCCACCAGGAGTTATATTGGTGATAGCCCATACTGTCATGGCACATACATTAGATTACGATGTACCTACTGGTAATTTAACATGCACAACATTCAGAATGTAACCCAGACCCAGCACAGAGCAGCATTAGTTTGTTTACACATTGTTGCAGAAACAAATTACACAAATTGCAAACTGTATAATTTCTGAGCGCTTTCAGACCTTACACCTTCATAGTTAATGTGACCGTAGATCAAGTGTATTATGTACAATAATTTCATGGAATAAAAGACATGTACTAGAATAGAACAATCTTTCCGTTGTTCATTGCTGCGGTTTACTGCACTGACAGGAAATTGGTTAAATCTCAGGACAAATCATGGCTGAGTAGATGTAGTCAAAATTCATCAAATGCCGCAAACACCTTGAATGTTTGCCATGAAATGTCTACCTCGCCGCAGGAAATGTATCACGCATTGTTTTTAAACAGTAATTGACAGGTTAAGATTGAAAAAAATTATTTATCCCTATGGTTAGCATTGGTGGAAGTATAACTCTTCGTAGGAAACGGTAATGAAAATGCTTATTTTCTCCAAGAATTGCCCTCTTTTCCCCCAGATTTTTTTTTTTACTTTGTTATAAAAATATATTTATTCCAGTTGTTCTAGTTTGACAATATGTTTATCACAATTGCCATGACATATCTTTCTTGGGAATTGTGTCCCAGGCTGTCAGCTGCACTATGTGGACAAAAGTAGTGGGACATCTACACATTACACCTACTGGAGCTTTATGACATTCCATTCTAAATCCATAAGAATTAAAGGGGTTGTCCAGGCACGGACAACTGATGACCTATCCACAGAATAGGTCATCCGTATATGATCGTTGCGCGTCGGACACCCGATCCCAGACGTTTAACCCCTGCAATCAATAGTGCCCATTGCTCTCTTTGTCCCCTGATCGGCCCCCCACGACAAACTTGCATGTTGCTGATTGGTTGCCATGGCAGACAGAGACGTATTGAAGGCCATTAGATCTGCCTGCTACGATCTTTTATTATTATTAATAGTAGAACACAAATACAAGAAATACACTGTAATAAATAGGTATTGCAGTGTATCACATGAGCGATCTAATGATTGCATGGTAGTGTCCCTTAGGGGGACTAAAAAAAAAGTAAGAAAATGTTTAATACATTTTTAAAAAATAATATAAAAAATAAACTAAAAAGGTAAAAAGGTAAAAAGGTAAAAGAAAAACTTTTACCCATTTTTACCAATTTTTAAGAAAAATTATATAAGCAATAAAAAAAGTTAACATAATTGGTATCGCCACGTCTATAAAAGTCCAAACTATTAACATATCATGTTATTTAGCCCGCCTGCTGAACGCTGTAGGAAAAAAATAATTCACAATGCAAGTACCTTGCTTACCAAAAATAGTTGAATAAAAAGTGATCAAAAGGTCGCATGTACCACGAAATGGTAACAATAAAAACTAAATCTCGCCCGCAAAAAACAAACCCTCACACCGCTCAAAAATATACAGAATAATAAAAAAGATATGGCTCTCAGAATTTGGTGACACAAAATGGATTTTTGTTTTAACAAATAGATTACTTTGTAAAAGTAGTAAATCATAATAAACTATATACATTTGGTATCGCCGTAATCGTATTGACCCACAAAATAAATTTAACATGCCGTTTTTTCCGCATGGTGAATGCCGGAAAAACAAAACAAAACAAACAATGGCGGAATCTCTGCTCATGATTGCATTTCCTCCCGACTCCCCCATACACATGCACGCTCGGCTGGGTTTTCAGTAGGGTAAAAACACTAACTAACTACTAAGGAACAAAAGGATCGGGCATGATAAAATTCAACATACCCAAATCTTCTCTCCCCTGACATCTGCCGTTGGGGTAGAGTTTAATGTGGGTTTGGCCGACATACATCTAATGTGTATGGCCAGCTTGACAATAAAGAATCCCTTACATGTTGGTGTAGAAGCCTTCTTTCCTTTAGATATAGTAGATGCCCCCTACTCATGGTCACAGTCCTAGATGTAAATAGCTGATTAGATAGATCTTTGTATTGACCTTTGATATATTTATACATTGTTATTAGCTCACCCCTCAGCTGTCTTTATCCAAACGAACAACCCCGATTTTTTTTCTGCAGTCCATCTATTCAGTTTATCACATTGGTTGCCTGTCTTATCATATTTTCTGTTCCAAGGTGTTAATAATTGCCCACGGTTCTACTGATGTGATCAGAATCTCTTAGGCCTCCTTCAGAGTGTTTTAAAACGCGTGTAAAAAAAGTGTTTTAATGGCGTTTTGTACATGCGTTTTTAAGTGGCATTTTTAATGTTTTATTTTATACAAGTGTTTTTCTAGACATTTTTTAAGTTTTACTGAGAAGCCTATTAACCAGAGGCATAGCTAGGTTCTCCAGCACCCGGGGAAAAGATTCAGTTTGGCGCCCCCTCAACCTCTTTCCTGACATCTCCTTCCCCCTCGCCGTGTTTGTTTTCTCTACCAATCAATGACGTGTCATTTCTTTTCCACATTTGTTTTTATGTAACTCGAGCATAAAAATATTTGCACATTTTACAAGCAATATAGTTCTATACACAACACCAGAACCAAACTCAGTACATAAATACAGCCCCAGAACCAAGCTCAATACATATATACAGCACCAGCACAAATACAGCTCAATTTAGTGCAACCCCTGCTGTACAGGTTTGTATGGCGTAAAACTACAGCTCCCAGCATGGCCCAAACAATGGTAAGGCTATACCGGGAGTTGCTGTTTCACAAAAAAATAAATCATATCATAATCATACCACCCATCATCTCGCTGGAGATCATACAGTGACTACAGTGCTGATTAGAGGTAGAATGAACATTTACATTAAGTGACCTACTGGTGACGTCTCTTATTCTAGTTCTTTTTCTCCATCCGGTCCAGACCTCTATGATGACTTCTCCCGGTACAGCCCATTTCTGCAGTTTGCCGCTCAGATGTCTTCAGCTTCTAATTTTTCCAACATTTCTACACCTATAAATAGAGATAAAGTTATCATTATACCACACACTACACCCCTAAATATAATAGCGCCATACACTGCACCTCTAATTATAATAGCACCATACACTGTGTCCCACACACACACACACACACACACACACACACACACACACACACACACACACACACACACACACACACTGTGCCCCCTGTAGATAGTGTCTGCCATAGAGCCCCCTGTAGATAGTGCCCCCATATAGCCCACCCCTGTATATAGTGTCCCACAAATAGCTCCCCATATAGTGCTCTACAGATAGCCCACCCCTGTATATTGCCCCTGTAGATAATGCCCAGCCATGTATATAGTGCTCCACAGATAGCCCACCCCTGTATATAGCCCCCTGTAGATATAGCCCACCCCTGTATATAGTGCTCAACAGATAGCCCACCCCTGTATATAGCACCCCTGCAGATATAGCCCACCCCTGTATATAGTGCTCCACAGATAGCCCACCCCTGTATATAGCCCCCCTGTAGATATAGCCCACCCCTGTATATAGTGCTCCACATATAGTCCACCCCTGTATATAGTGTTTCACAGATAGCCCACCCCTGTATAAAGCCCCCCTGTAGATATAGCCCAGGGGTGTATATAGTGCTCCATAGATCGCCCACCCCTGTATATAGGCCCCTGTAGATATAGCCCACCCCTGTATATAGTGTCCCACAAATAGCTCCCCATATAGTGCTCTACAGATAGCCCACCCCTGTATATTGCCCCTGTAGATAATGCCCACCCCTGTATATAGTGCTCCACATATAGTCCACCCCTGTATATAGTGTTTCACAGATAGCCCACCCCTGTATAAAGCCCCCCTGTAGATATAGCCCAGGGGTGTATATAGTGCTCCATAGATCGCCCACCCCTGTATATAGGCCCCTGTAGATATAGCCCACCCCTGTATATAGTATGCCATAAATAGCTCCCCCTATAGTGCTCCATAGAAAGCCCACCCCTGTATATAGCCCCCCTGTACATATAGTCCACCCCTGTATATAGTGCTCCACTAGATAGTCTACCCCTGTATATAGTGCTCCACAGATAGCCCACCCCTGTATATAGTATATACAGGGGTGGGCTATCTGTGGAGCACTATATACAGGGGTGGACTATCTAGTGGAGCACTATATACAGGGGTGGACTATCTGTGGAGCACTATATACAGGGGTGGACTATATGTACATGGGGGCTATATACAGGGGTGGGCTTTCTGTGGAGCACTATAGGGGGAGCTATTTGTGGGATACTATATACAGGGGTGGGCTATAGCTACAGGGGGACTATATACAGGGGTGGGCGATCTATGGAGCACTATATACAGGGGTGGGCTATATCTACAGGGGGGCTATATACTATATAGCCCCCCTGTAGATATAGCCCACCCCTGTATATAGTGCTCCATAGATCGCCCAATCCTGTATATAGCCCCCCTGTAGCTATAGCCCACCCCTGTATATGGTGTCCCATACATAGCCCACCCCAGTATATAACCCCCCGTAGATAAAGCCCCCCCGCGTGTAGATAAAGTCCCCCCGTAGATAAAGTCCACCTTGTACATAAAGCCCCCCCTGTAGATACAGCCACACACTTTTTATTACAATAAAAAATATTCAAACTCGCCTTAATCCCGTTCCTACGCCGGCCGGCAGCAATGGAGACCTGCTCTCTTCTGCGCAGGTCTCCTGGGGGTTGATTGAAGCGTCTATGAAAGGCGCTGATTGGCTGGGCAGGATGACTTTGCCTGTCATTCAGCGCCTTTCAGCGACGGAAGCTTCACTGGTACAAAAGCGCTGAATAGCCGGGCACGGAACGTACCCGGTCATTCATTGCTTCTAATTGTACCTGTGTCCTATAGACACAGGTACAATTATAGTGCAGGAGGAGGTGACGCTGGCGCCCCCCACTAGGTTGCGCCCGGGGCACATGCCCCGCCTGCCCCCCCTAGCTACGCCCCTATATTAACAAAAACTTGTGAGACAAAACCTCAACATACCTTCAGCATGTTGCATTTCGCTACGGCTGGATTCAAAAACAGTGTTTTACTGCGTTTTTGTGCGTTATCATGGCGTTTTTAATGGCATCTTTTGCTTCATTTTTTGGTGCGGCTAAATGTTACATTAAAGTCTATAGTAAAGTATAAAATGCACTACATACAGCTGCATTTTGGTTTGAAGCATTTCAGGAAATTCAGTGGTCAGTCACGATTTTTTCTAAACGCAGCCCGCTATGGGCATGGTGTTTTTAAGTAGTTTTTCCCATAGGCTTCTCTGTAGGACTTCAAAAATGCCAGATTAAAAGCTTGTACAAAGGGACACTAAATGAAAAACACCGCAAAAAACGCCTGTTCCATTTTAAAACGTTAGTGTTTTTAGAAGCGTTTTCTGATTCAGTTCGAATTTTTACTGGCAATTTTAATGTATGATGAAGGGCTCAAAACGCCACTGGTCTCAAAACGTATCACTTAACACCACAAACCAAAATGCATTGTGTACAGACATATTAACATTCTCTTTTTTTTTTATACACTTTCAACTAACATCTGGCCACAGAGCTTTAGGCCCCATGCACCGTTGTTTTCATCTGTAATTACGGATCAAATTGCGTATAAATTAATTTCTATTGGTCAGGGACACCTTTCAGAATATTTATGAATGTGTGTCCGTGCCGCAATTGCAGACAAAAATGTAACATGTTTTATATTTTGCCTATCATTTCTACGGCACGGACTCCCATAGAAGTCTATGGGCGCTTCCACAATTGCGGACGGCTACGGATCTATGCAACGCCAGGGGATTTCCCAAGATTCCTCCCTGTTATTTTTTGCGGATCCCTAAATACGGATGCACTATGGACCATAATTATGGATACCGTCCCCTATTTGCAGATGACGACAGATCTGTATTTGCGAACAGCAAAAACCCTTACGGTCGTGTGCATGAGGCCTTAGCCCCTCAAAAAAGTTGCAAAAACACCAAAACGTTTAACACTTTGTGCTAATCCAGCCTGATGGTGGAGTTATGGTCATCAAAAACTAGCCACTGTATTCAATGGGATCTCCGTATACAGCGCCACGCAAAAGCAAGTGCCTTCGAGCAACCACCACTCATTGGGGGTCGAGTTGCAGGCGGAAGTGTGGTACGAATATTAGGATCAACTCACGCTCCTATTTCTAATAATAGCCTTGATTACGATGTTGCTTGAGATGATGGAATATATTATGTGTTTCTAGCGGTACATTATATCACAGGTTACAGAAGTCTCCGTTTGTAGACAAATGTTAGCAGGATTAATTAATCCATCATCACCCACCCGGTTCAGTGCGATTCATTTCCAGATGACTTGTTATATCAACACCTTAACTTTCTTCTCTCCAGACAATTCTTTCCTAATCTATTTTGACAGAATGGCAATTTCAATGTATTCCAGTAGCCTGTGGCTCTGATATAGAACTGTTAACTAGGCTAGCTATAAGTTTTATCCAAATAACCTTCCTGTCCGATAAGCATCAATGGTAGTAGTTTTTTTTAAAGTTTTTTTTGCGTAAGAAATATTTTATGAAGTTCTGTACATTTTGTCTTTCTTTCAAATATGGGGTTAGATTAAGTGGTTCATTTTTTGTGTACATTATACTTAGGACTGTAGTGGTGTGCACGGGCCGTGATTTGCAAGTCGGAGGGCCGTGGAATGTCACAAATCGCGGGCCGTGCACTTGGCCATGTACATGAATTTCAACGAGCCTGGACCACTAAATGCGGCCGTAATAAGACATGTCCTATCTTTTTGCGGTCCAGGCTCCCGGGCAATGCATGGACAGTAGAAACCACGGTGATTGAAATGGATTGCGGCCGCAAAAATATGTTTGTGTGCATGGGGCCTAAAGTGTATAATTTTCAGTTGTTATATTCAGTCATGGACAATATTTAGTATTCTTCAAAAAGAGCTAAAAAAAAAGACATGGTCATCAAAGCGCACGGTTTACAATGATCTATAACTGCAACTGTAATTTTTTACTAGGAGACCTCTTCTAAAAAGGTCCCTACTGTAAAACTGGGTACAAGACCGCATGGTGACCAATGCCGCTGCAACACAGCACCTGCAGGGGGAGCAATCTATCTGGCTCTAGGCTACATCTCCCTTAAAGGAGTTGTCCACTCCCGGACAACTGATGACCTATCCACCAGATAGGATAGGTTATCAGTTGTCCGGTAGTGGACAACCCCTTTGAGCACAGTATTGCAGCCACAGAGACCACGGCACAGGCCCACGATTCTAAGCTGAACATCATCATCATCAGTGTACTGTACAATCATTGCAGCAGTCATCACTGCCGGACAGCAACAGATACTGGCGGGCAGCAACGAAACGTCGGAGCTGGAGCATGACCGCCACTTCTGTATATACCCTTAGGGTTCATGCACACGATCGTTGTTTTCTATAGTGTCCTATTCATTTTTTTGCAGATCGCACACTGAACCTGTAATGACGGGGGTGGGGAGACAGACAAGTGAGCCCTACTCTACCTGCCACTCAGTCCCTGCCTACTTGCAACGACCCGCCCTAGGCGACGGGGTACAACTGGGCGACGGTCCCTACGCTCAATAAGTGCACGACAGACAAACAGACAAGGGTACACAGAGCTAGGGGGAGAAAGGGGCAGTTGCCCACGGCAACACCGTGAGCAACAAGAGAAGTGAACAAGCCGAGTCAAACCAGGAGAGTACGAGGTGCCAAACGCAGAGCAGAAGAGTAGTAAACAAGCCGAGTCAAACCAGGAGTGTAAGAGGTACCAAACGCAGAGCAGGAGAGTAGTCAGCAAGCCAGGGTCAAAATGAAGCAAGGACAATAGTACAAGAAGCTGCAGCAGGGCCAGGAAACCAAACGAGAAGAATCACAAGCAAAGGAGGAACAGGAAAGGCAGGTATGAATAGACAGAGGGCGGGAGCTAGCTCCGTCTGGCCAGGCTGTGATAGGTTCTCCCACTCCTAAGCCTGCCACCCTGAGTGGTGGAAGATGGAGTCAGTCTCACAGACATAGACTCAGGTGCAGACCGAAGCTGTGCCTGCCAGGCGACAGAGGCTACATCGACTTACCTGCAAACGCCGATGCTGCTGCAGAATGAACTGTAGCCTCTGTCGCCTGGTGCCGATGTGTCCTCGCTCGTCCGACACGATTCAGGACCTGGGGGCAGGAAGTGACGTCACAGCGTGAGGACACGCTGTGTGTCTGTGCACTGCCAGAAGCTGGGTGTTAACGAAGAGAAGTGGATGATGCTGATTCGTCAGCATCATACACTTCTATTCACAACGCCCAGCTAGTAAAATAAGTAAAAACGCCCAGATGTACATACACAATACACGCCCACTTGTACATAACTTTAAACACGCCCAGTTGTACTTCAGAAAGCCTCATTTGCATAAATATAAAAATGGTCATAACTTGGCCAAAAATGCTCGTTTTTAAAAAAAACAAAAAACTTTACTCTTATCTACATTGCAGCGCCGATCTGCTGCAATAGGAGATAGGGGTTGCAAAATCTGGTGACAGAGCCTCTTTGAGTCACAGCTGGCGGTAGTAGAAGGGTATTTACCTATATGTTCTTGGAATATGCAGGTTGTTCATTGACCTTTGTTAAAGAGGCTCTGTCACCAGATTATAAAATCCCTATCTCCTATTGAATGTGATCGGCGCTGCAATGTAGATAACAGTAACGTTTCTTGTTTTTTTTTAAAACGACCATTTTTGCCCAAGTTATGAGCAATTTTAGATTTATGCAAATTAGTTTTTCAATGGACAACTGGACGTGTATTCTGTTTTTACCAACTGGGCGTGTTTACTCGTTTTACCAACTGGGCGTTGTGAATAGAAGTGTATGACGCTGACCAACCATCCGAGATATGCTGCTGCGGATTCAACTGTACCTTCTCAGACGCCTGGAGCCGATGTGTCTTCTCTCGTCCGACGCGATGGTAAAGGACCTGTGGGAGGAAGTGACGTCACAGCGTTATCTCGCGAGAACACGCTGTGTGTCGGTGAAGTGAAAGAAGCTGGGTGGGAACGATGAGAAGTGTATGACGCTGATTGGTCAGCGTCATACACTTCTATTCACAAAGCCCAGTTGGTAAAATGAGTAAACACGCCCAGTTGGTAAAAACACAATACACGCCCAGTTGTCCATTGAAAAACTACTTTGCATGAATCTAAAATTGCTCACAACTGAGACTACCAGGGGGTTAAGTTTTGCTATATGCATACAGTCTCTATCAGAAGTGCAGGTGATCCTGAGAGTCTATGACGACTGCTGAACACTAAAGCCAGGACTCAACAAGCGCACGGCCTAACCGCTCATCGCTGCTTGTTGAATGGCGCCTGCACATACGAAGGCAAAGAGACAAAGCAGCATCGCAGGTTGTGAGTAAATAGGAGCAAAGCTCTGCAACTATCTGAGGAACTGCAGCAACTATAACGTACATCAGAGTCTATTAGGCCTCGTTCAGACAGCTGTAATTCAACCACATTTTACCATTTGAATCCCAGCCGCAAGTCTCGGCCTGACCACGGGTCTAATGACCCAAACTAAGAGCATCATAGATCCCTATGATGGTGTTAAGGGGCGTAACTAGGAAAGACTGGGCCCCATAGCAAACTTTTGACTGGGGCCCCCCTCTCCTGAGTGTCACACAACCCCCCCCCTTGTAGATAGTGCCTTTTTTTACAGCCCCCCTGTAGATAACGCCATACAGCGCCCCCCCTGTAGATAACGCCACACAGCCCCCTCTGTAGATAACGCCATACAGCCCCCCCTGTAGACTGTATGGCGTTATCTACAGGGGGGACTGTATGGCGTTATCTAAAGAGGGGGACTGTATGGCGTTAACTACAGGGGGGACTGTATGGCGTTATCTACAGAGGGGGACTGTGTGGCGTTATCTACAGGGGGGACTGTGTGGCGTTATCTACAGGGGGGACTGTGTGGCGTTATCTACAGGGGGGACTGTGTGGCATTATCTACAGGGGGGACTGTGTGGCGTTACCTACAGGGGGACTGTGTGGCGTTACCTACAGGGGGGGCTGTGTGGCGTTACCTACAGGGGGGACTGTATGGCGTTATCTACAGGGGGGACTGTATGGCGTTCTCTACAGAGGGGGCTGTATGGTGCTAACGCCATACAGCCCCCACTGTAGAGAACGCCATACAGCCCCCCCTGTAGGGACGCCATACAGCGCCCCCCCTGCAGGGAACGCCATACAACGCCTCCCCCTGCAGGGAACGCCATACAGCGCCCCCCCTGCAGGGAACGCCATACAGCGCCTCCCCCTGCAGGGAACGCCATACAGCGCCCCCCCTGCAGGGAACGCCATACAGCGCCCCCCTGCAGGGAACGCCATACAGCGCCCCCCCCTGCAGGGAATGCCGTACAGCGCCCCCCCTGCAGGGAACACCATACAGCGCCCCCCCTGCAGGGAACGCCATACAGCCCCCCCCCCCCCAAAAAATGCGACCTATAGTGTGTCCTACAAATAACATGCATCCCCTATCCACAGGATATACACAGGAGAGGGGATAGATGTGTGATCGCCGGCATTGATAGGGAGAACGGGGGACTGAAAGTTCCCCCAAGTTCTCCATCACACACCTCTGACTTCCGGCGTCTGTGTCGGCAGCTCAATAAAAATGAAAGGAGCGCTGGTCACGCATGTGCACAAGCGGGACCGGCGCTCCATTCATTTCTCCGGAGCTGCCGACACAGACCCCGGAAGTCCGAGGTTAGTCATGGAGAACTTCAGGGGACTTTCGGTCCCCCGTTCTCCCTATCACTGCCAGCGATCACACATATATCCCCTATCCTGTGGCGGGGACATACCTCCCTGCTCTGCCGTAGTGTTCAGTGGCGTCCCGCTGTAGCAGCCATAGCGGCTGCTAGCGGAGCCTCCGGCTATGGTGGGGGCCCGTGCCGGCGGGCGACACGGGCCCACTCATGCCGCGGGCCCCCTAGCAGTCGCTACGGCTGCTACGGCGGTAGTTATGCCACTGATGGTGTTTGTTCGGGTCATTAGACCCTTGCGTCCCTAAAATGAATGCTAAAATGTGGCCACATTAAAGCCGTCTGAATGAGGTCTTATAAATCATTGTGGATTAAGTTTTGGTTAATGATTTTTATCTGCATTGTGAACATTTTATTGCAGCTATATACATTTTAACTATTTGAATAGAGGATACACTATGAGTCCGTGTTATATGGCTGTATAATATTTGCATTACATGGTCTAAAGGGCTGGTAGTAATATAAGTTATAGCTGGCACTCTATTTTATGCATTATGGTGGGTACTTTTATGAATGCACTACAAACTGGTACTTTTTGTATGAATACTATAGCTGATAATTTATGGGTACTAGGGTGCTATTTTTTTTATTTTTTTTAAACTAGGGTTGTTAGTATGGTAGTATTAGTACTATATGGTCTTTGTGATTGGTATTATTAAATGGAAATGGTATTATACAGGCACTGCGGTTGTTGGTATGTGTCTCGGCATGTGAAGTTGAACTATCTCCCTTGGAAAAATCCTGCAAAATCCGTTTGATTCACACTAGTGTTTGTTGTATTTTAATGAGTGCAAACAAATGCACGTTGGTAGCTTGTAGTTAGTTACTATACATTTATATAGGACAATCATGATTAGTTGTTTTTTGCTTTTGGGGTATGTTCACATGAGTTGTTGTTTGTGGCTTTTTTTTTTTTTTTGCAAAAATTGTGCGGGTTTTCTGCGATTAAAAAAAAACTGACTCCTTAAAACATACTCTGACGTTCTTGAGTTTCTTACATCTGATGATTGCACAGCCCCCTTGTGTTCTGTTTGTGCATTGCATATGTCAGATTCAGCAAAGCTTTGTCATTTTGCACAACTTCTCTTAAAATTGTAATTATCTGTAATACAATGTGCTAAACAAACCGTACGGTCACACGTGGCAGATTACTTTTCAGAAATTTAGGGTTTCTCAACACGTAGCAGTTGAGGTGCTGTTAAAAATCGCGGCAAAAAAATGCATGCAGTTTTTAACTGAACCTCAGCAGCTATGTGTGAACATACCCTTAAATGAATAGAACTTTTTTTTAGTCTAATCATTTCTGCAAATAATCTGCTGTGTGTGAATATACCATTCAAGGGCAGGTTAAAAACAGTGATGTCTGGGGCATTCAACTACGAACTCCCTGGCCAACGCATCGGTAGCAAATCTAGACAGTGACGTCAGGGGCTCCTCCTGTCCCAGAGTCCCCAGCCAGAGCCCTTCCGATGCTCTGGCCGTGGTTTTAGTAGTTTAAGCCCCTGCCTCACTCACTGTCAAATGTAATCGCAGCAAAACAGTGCTATTGTTTTAAAATCCGCAGCAAAAACCGCAACAAAGTGGCTACTGTAAATTAGGCCCCCTGCACACGGCGAGTAGCTGTGTACACAGTCCGAGATTACGGCCGCAGACTGTCACCCGCATTTGCGGGCCGTGCTCCCATTATAAAGTATAGGAGCACGATACGTAAATTCAAAAAATAGGACATGTCCTATCTTTTGCGTTTCTACGGCGTTTATGGACAGAGACGTCAGGGGCTTCTCCTGGAGTGGAATCCCCGACGCTGTGACTGGGGATTCCACTCCAGGAGAAGCCAGTGACCTCACTGTCCATAAATGGACACCAGGGGTGATGCGCTACCTGCCAGGCGGCTGCGTGGCACTACCTGCCATTGGGCTGCTCGGCACTACCTACAGGGGGAATCGGGGAGTGGCGGGCTCAGTGGCGTAACTACCGCTATAGCAGCCGTAGCGGCTGCTACGGGGCCTGCGGCATGAGGGGGCCTATGTCGCCCGCCGACACGGGCCCCCTCCATGGCCGGAGGCTCCGCTAGCTGCCGCTATGGCTGCTACAGCGTGACGCCACTGAACACTACGGCAGAGCAGGGAAGTATCTCCCCGCTGTGCCATTAAAGGGGTTGTTCGTACATAAGACATGTATCCCCTATCCACAGGATAGGGGATACATGTGTGATCGCTGGCAGCGATAAGGAGAACAGGGGACCGAAAGTCCCCTGAAGTTCTCCATGAGAAACCTCGGACTTCCGGGGTCTGTGTCGGCAGCTCCGTAGAAATGAATGGAGCGCCGGTCGCCCTTGTGCGCATGCGTGACCAGCGCTCCTTTCATTTTTCTTGAGCTGCGCAGACTCCGGAAGTCAGAGGTTAGTCATGGAGAACTTCAGGGAACTTTCAGTCCCCCGTTCTCCCTATCGCTGCCAGCGATCACACATGTATCCCATATCCTGTGGATAGGGGATACATGTCTTTTGTAGGACACACTATAGGTCGGATTCTTTTGGGAGGTTGCAGCTGCATGGCGTTACCTACAGGGGGGGCTGTATAGCGTTACCTACAGGGGGGCCGTATGGCGTTACCTACAGGGGGGCCATATGGCGTTACCTACAGGGGGGCCGTATGGTGTTACCTACAGGGGGGCCGTATGGCGTTACCTACAGGGGGGCTGTATAGCGTTACCTACAGGGGGGGTTGTATGGCGTTACCTACAGGGGGGGCTGTATGGCGTTACCTACAGGGGGGCTGTATGGCGTTACCTACAGGGGGGGCTGTATGGCGTTACCTACAGGGGGGGCTGTATTGCGTTACCTATGGGGGGGCTGTATGGCGTTACCTACAGGCAGGGCCGCCATCAGGGGGGTATTAGGGGTAGTGGTGTGAGGGGCCCGGCCAAACCTAATTGAAAGGGGGGCCCGGCAACTGCCTCGACATTCTTTTGGTAGGAAAAAACGGGCCCCTGCAATGGGGCCCGTTTTTTTCACCAAAAGAATGTCGTGAGCTGCTGCTGCTGCTGCTGCTGCGGGCCCCCTCCCCTCGTCATGGGGGGCCGTCAAAGCGTCCGCCCGCGCGCGCACCCGATCGCGCGCACAATGAAACTCCCGCGCGTGCGCACTCGCGAGCGCGCATCCACGAACGCCCGCACTGGAGACCGCCCGCGCGCGCACCCGCGATCGACCGCGCGCGCACCCGCAAACGAAGCGCGGACACACATGGACAAAACTTACCTGGAGCCTGGCTGGAGGTGAAGGACTGGACGTCTGGACCGAAGACCTCCCCTGGAAGACATCGCCGGAAGAGGACTGGAGTGGGAGCAGCTCTTCTGACAGTGAGTAAATTATCTCAAAGTGCTGTTCATGTATGGCCCTGTTCACACAGTATTTTGCAGGCAAAAAAAAATCTGCCTCAAAATTCCTTAAAGAATTTTGAGGCAGATTTTGCCCTGCCCACACTATCTTGCCGCGTTTTTTTGCTGCGTTTTTTGCCCGCTGCGATTGAGGACAGCAGACAAAAAACGCAGCGAAAAATGCATTTTCTGGCTCCCATTGATTTCGATGGGAGGTCAGAGGCGGAACCGCGGCAAGAAAGGACGTGCTGCTTTTTCATTTTCCGCGACTGGCTCCCATTGATTTCAGATTAAATCAATGGGAGGCGGTTTTGGAAGTTGTTTGGTGCTGATTCTGACGCAGTGTCCGAGTCAATATCAAGGCCCAAAAACTCTGCGAACTGGGCCTTATTGTTAGGGCTTATTCAGACGAACGTGTAATACATCCGTGCAACGTGCGTGATTTTCACTCGCCTCGCACGGACCTATGTTACTCTATGGGGCCGTGCAGACTGTCAGTGATTTTCACGCAGCGTGTGTCCATGTGTCCGCTGCGTAAAACTCACGACATGTCCGATATTTGTGCATTGTTCGCGCATCACGCACCCATTGAAGTCAATGGGTGCGTGAAAATCCCGCCCAGCACTTCCGCAGCCGTATAAACTATGAATGAAATTAGAAAAGCACCACGTGCTACAAACATACAAACAGAGTGTCATAATGATGGCGGCTGCGCGAAAATCACGCAACCGCGCATCATACGCTGCTGACACACGGAGTGGTTATGGACCTTTTGCATGCGCAAAATGGCACGTTTTTTGCGCGTGCAAAAAGCACACGCTCGTGTAAATCCGGCCTTAGGGTAGGAACACACTAGGCATGAACACTGCGGATTTTATGCAACACATTTTATTGTGGATAATCCGCAGCGTATTACAGTCGCAGCCGAGTGGGTGAGATTTGAACAAATCTCATCCACACGCTGCAAAAATAATGGACCTGCAGTGTGGCTTTTTGGCTTTTTAAGTCGCATGTCAATGTATTCTGTGGAATCGCCGCTCCTCTGATGCGGAAATGCTGCGGTTCTGCCGCAAAAATCACACAAGAGAAGAAAAAAAAGGTACTTTTTTAAATTGATAAAGTTTAGACATACCCCGGCCGTAGTCCTGGTGACGCGATCCTCTATTCTTAGCGCAGCCCCGCCTCCTGTCATGACGTTTCATCCCATGTGACTGATGCAGCGGTCACATGGTCTACAGCGTCATCCCAGGAGGCGGGGCTACGTTCAGAAGAGAGAGTCACCTAAATTACGGCCGGGGCAAGTCTAAACTTTTTTTTCCCTGCAGGATTCCCGCAGCGGACATGTCTCACGAAACCTGCGCCACTATTTGGTGCGGTTTTGCTGGCAGAATTCCCTGCAGCTCCCGGGATAAGCTGTGGAGTTTTACTCCGCATATCCGCCTAGTGTGTCCCTTATGATGTCGCTCCTGGAGCTGCTGCCGCTCTCTAAATAGGCAGTTGGTCCAGTAGAATTTGGAATTATTTTTTTTTGTGAACCAGCTTAAAAAAATACAAAACTTTTGTGTTAGGGCCTGTTCACATCACCGTTCATTTCCGCTCCGGGGTTCCGTCTGAGGTTTCTGTCGGGTGAACCCCGCAACGGAAAGTGAAAGTGACAGCACAGCTTCTTCCGTTTCAGTCACCATTGATCTCAATGGTGACGGAAACATCGCTAATGGTTTCCGTTCGTCACCATTCCGGCTGGTTTTCGGACGGAATTAATAGCGCAGTCGACTGCGCTAATGGTGATGCAAACGGAAGCTGTGCTGTCACTTTCACTTTCCGTTGCGGGGTTCACCCGACAGAAACCTCAGAAGGAACCCCGGAGCGGAAGCGAACAGTGATGTGAACAGGCCCTAACACAAAAGTTTTGTATTTTTTTAAGCTGGTTCACAAAAAAAAAAAATTCCAAATTCTACTGGACCAACTGCCTATTTAGAGAGCGGCAGCAGCTCCAGGAGCGACATCATAAGGGACACACTAGGCGGATATGCTGAGTAAAACTACACAGCTTATCCCGGGAGCCGCAGGGAATTCTGCCAGCAAAACCGCACCAAATAGTGGCGCAGGTTTGGTGAGGCGTGTCCGCTGCGGGAATCCTGCAGGGAAAAAAAAGTTTAGACTTACCCCGGCCGTAGTCCTGGTGACGCATCTCTCTCTTCTGAACGTAGCCCCGCCTCCTGGGATGACGCTGTAGACCATGTGACCGCTGCAGCAGTCACATGGGATGAAACGTCATGACAGGAGGCGGGGCTGCGCTAAGAATAGAGGATCGCGTCACCAGGACTACGGTCGGGGTAAGTCTAAACTTTTTTATAAATTTAAAAAAGTGGCTTTTTTTTTTTTTCTCATTTGTGATTTTTGCGGCAGAACCGCAGCATTTCCGCAACAGAGGAGCGGCGATCCCACAGAATACATTGACACGCTGCGGCTTAAAAAGCCAAAAAGCCACACGGCAGGTCCATTATTTTTGCAGCGTGTGGATGAGATTTGTTCTAATCTCATCCACTCTGCTGCGACTGTAATACGCTGCGGATTATCCACAATAAAATGTGTTGCATAAAATCCGCAGTGTTCATGCCTAGTGTGTTCCTACCCTAAGGCCGGATTTACACAAGCGTGTGCTTTTTGCGCGCGCAAAAACGTGGCGTTTTGCGCTTGCAAAAGGTCCATAACAGCTCCGTGTATCAGCAGCGTATGATGCGCGGCTGCGTGATTTTCGCGCAGCCGCCATCATTATGACACTCTGTTTGTATGTTTGTAGCACGTGGTGCTTTTCTGTTTTCATTCATAGTTTATACGGCTGCGGAAGTGCTGGGCGTGATTTTCACGCACCCATTGACTTCAATGGGTGCGTGATGCGCGAACAATGCACAAATATCGGACATGTCGTGAGTTTTACGCAGCGGACACACGGACACACGCTGCATGAAAATCACTGACAGTCTGCACGGCCCCATAGAGTAACATAGGTCCGTGCAAGGCGCGTGAAAATCACTGACAGTCTGCACGGCCCCATAGAGTAACACAGGTCCGTGCAAGGCGCGTGAAAATCACTGACAGTCCGCACGGTACCATAGAGTAACATAGGTCCGTGCGAGGCGTGTGAAAATCACGCGCGTTGCACGGATGTATTACACGTTCGTCTGAATAAGCCCTAACAATAAGGACCAGTTCAGAGAGTTTTTGGGCCTTGATATTGACTCTGACGCTGCGTCAGAATCAGCACCAAACAACTTCCAAAACCGCCTCCCATTGATTTAATCTGAAATCAATGGGAGCCAGTCGCGGAAAATGAAAAAGCAGCACGTCCTTTCTTGCCGCGGTTCCGCCTCTGACCTCCCATCGAAATCAATGGGAGGCAGAAAATGCATTTTTCGCTGCGTTTTCTGTCTGCTGTCCTCAATCGCCGCAGGCAAAAAACGCGGCAAGATAGTGTGGGCAGGTCAAAATCTGCCTCAAAATTCGGTGCGCGCTTCCAGGCGGTCGCCGGTCCGCATGCGCGGGAGTTTGCGGGTGCGCGTGATCGGTCGCACGGGCGGCGGTGTTTGACGGCCCCCATGCTACCCAGGGCCGCCATCAGGGGGGGTATTAGGGGTACTGATGTGAGAAGCCCGGCCAAACCTAATTGAAAGGGGGGCCCGCAGCTCATGACATTCTTTTGGTGAAAAAAACGGGCCCCATTGCAGGGGCCTGTTTTTTTTCTACCAAAGGCAAGTCGCGGCAGTTTGCCGGGCCCCCCTTTCAATTAGGTTTGGCCGGGCCTCTCACATCAGTACCCCTAATACCCCCCCTGATGGCGGCCCTGGGTACCATGATATAGTACTGGACGGAGTACCGTTAACAGGCGGTGCCACGGTAGGGGGGCCCAGAAAATGTAGCTGTAGGGGGCCCTGAAATTCCTGATGGCGGCCCTGCCTACAGGAGGGGGCAGTGTAGCGTTACCTACAGGGGGGGCTGTATAGCGTTACCTACAGGGGGGGCTGTATGGCGTTATCTACAGGGGGGGCTGTATGGCGTTATCTACAGGGTGGGCTGTATGGCGTTATCTACAGGGGGGGCTGTATGGCGCTATTTACAAAGGGGTCTGTATGGCGTTATCTACAGGGTGGGCCATATGGCATTTACTACAGGGGGGCTGTATGATGTTATCTACAGGGGGGGCTGTATGGCGTTATCTACAGGGGTGCTGTATGGCGTTATCTACAGGGGGGCTATATGATGTTACGGTATCTACAGAGGGGGCTGTATGGCGTTATCTACAGGAGGGGGTGTAAAAAAGGCACTATCTATAAGGGGTGGTTGTGTGACACCCAGGGGAGGGGGGGCCCCAGTCAAAAGTTTGCTATGGGGCCCAGTCTTTCCTAGTTATGCCCCTGGGCGGGCTGATGGCCTTCAAGTGGTTTCCACCTCTGAGCTCCAATTTAAATTAATAGGAGGCAGAAAATACCTACGGCGCTCGTTTGGAGTGCTTTTTTGACTGCGTCATTTGCATTAGCTTCAACGCCTTTAAAAAAAGCAAAGAAAAAGGTCAAATAACGCTGTCAATTCAAAATCTGCTTCAAAATTCCTGAGGGAATTTTGAGGCAGATTTTTTTTGCCTTACAAAAATGCTGTGTGTACATACCCTACGAGGGTAGTGCTTGCTTTTAGCCGTTTTCTGTCATTCTTGAAACAGTATTTGGTAGGGGTGCCCTGAGTAAATTTTATTTTTCCAGTGCTGCCTCTGTACTAGGCTACTGGATCACACCGGCCTACGCAAGGATCCCGTCGTGGAGCAGCTCAGTTTGTCGTGGAAATGGGGCCTAGGTGAGTACACTTTTTTAATATATTTTTTTTGGGGCACTGTCTACAAGGGGGAGGTGGGGGCTGTATGGCACTACCTACAAGAGGGAGGTGGGGGATTATGGCACTGTCTACAGGGAGGCTGTATGGCACAATCTACAGGGGGGGCACGATCTACAAGGGGGGGGGGGGCTGTGTGTGGCAGCCAGGGGAGTGGGACATTATACTGTGTTGGGGTCAGTAAGCGGACATTATACTGTGTAGGGGTACTACAGGTACTTAGAGGCATAATACTGTGTGGGCACAAATAGAGGACAAAATACTGTGTCCTTGAAGGGGTTATAATATTATACTGTATGGGGGGCATTATACTGTGTGGGGGCACTATATAGGGCATTATACTGTGGGGGGCATTTATTTTATGATGTGGTGGGGCGCCGAAAGATAATTTTGCATGGGGCGCCATCTATCCTATGGCCGGCCCTGCCCCCATATATACAATGCCCTCTGTAGATAGCGTCACTGTGCGTTCTGTAGATGGCACCACACCCCCTCCCTGTAGATGGCGTCATTGGGGCTCCCTCTAGGAGTGGAATCCCCAGCCAGATTGGTGCCAACGCTCTGGCCGGGGATTCCTCTCCTGGAGAAGCCCATGGTGTCCCTGTCCGTACATGGATAGTAACGTCAGGGGCTTCTCCAGGAGCGGAATCCCTGGCCAGAGCGTCAGCAATGCTCTGGCCGGGGATTCCAGTCCCGGAGGAGCCACTGATGTCACTGTCCATATATGGAACGGGACATCAGGGCAGTGGCATAACTACCGTGGCTGCTACGGGGCCCGCAGCATGAGGGGGCCCGTGCCGCCCGCCGGCACGGGCCCCCCTTTCCATGGCCGGAGGCTCCGCTAGCAGCCGCTATGGCTGCTACAGCGCAATGCCACTGAAGGGGTCGTTCCTACAAAAGACATGTATCCCCTATCCACAGGATAGGGGATACATGTGTGATCGCTGGGACACCCAGCGATAAGGAGAACAGGGGACCGAAAGTCCCCAGAAGTTCTCCATGACAGACCTCGGACTTCCTTATCGCTTGGCGTCCCAGCGATCACACATGTATCCCCTATCCTGTGGATAGGAGATGCGTGTCTTTTGTAGGACAAACTATAGGCTATATGGCGTTATCTGCAGGGGGAGGGCTGTATGGCGTTATCTGCAGGGGCAGGGCTGTATGGCGTTATCTACAGGGGGAGGGCTGTATGGCGTTATCTACAGGGGGAGGGCTGTATGGCGTTATCTACAGGGGTAGGGCTGTATGGCGTTAACTACAGGGGGAGGGCTGTATGGCGTTATCTACAGGGGGAGGGCTGTATGGCGTTATCTACAGGGGGAGGGCTGTATGGCGTTATCTACAGGGGGGGCTGTATGGCGTTATCTACAGGGGGAGGGCTGTATGGCGTTATCTACAGGGGGAGGGCTGTATGGCGTTATCTACAGGTGATGGCTGTATGGTGTTATCTACAGGTGAGGGCTGTATGGCGTTATCTACAGGGGAGGGCTGTATGGTGCTATCTATAGGGGGCGCTGTGTGGCGGAATCTATAGGGAGGCACTATCTACAAGGGGGGGTTGTGTGATACTCAGGGGAGGGGGGGCCCCAGTCAAAGTTTGCTATGGGGCCCAGTCTTTCCTAGTTACGCCCCTGTGTCAGGGGGCTTCCTCTAGGAGTGGAATCTCCGGCCAGAGTGTCGACAGCGCTCTGAGGGGATTCCGCTCCTAGACAACACTCTTGCTGGGGGTTCCACTCCTGGAGGAGCCCCTAACGTCACTGTCCATATATGGACAGGGAAGTCGTGGGCTTTCTCTAGGAGTGGAATCTCCGGTCAGAGGGTCAGCAATGCTCTGGCCAGGGATTCCGCTCCTGGAGGAGCCATGATGGCAGCGTAAAACACCCAGCTGCTGAGTGGGCCCCCCCTAGGGTAGTAAATATATATCTCAAATAGATAGATGTAGATATAATACAGACAAGAGTTTGATCAGCACATTTCAACAAAATGAAATAAACATGTATACAGGTGCAAGAACGCCTGTGACTGCAAATCAATACACAAGAAAATGGCGACAGTGCTCTGCGAACACCAATGCCACCTAAAACAATATATATACGTTTATATATATATATATATATATATATATATATATATATATATATATATTACTGCTGACTCTACTTACAATAGTGAGGTTCTTAGCACACGTTTGTCGCCATTTTCTTATGTAGATATAGATCTATAGATGATAGATAGTAGTGCCATATATCAGACGACATCACATGAGAGACTTAAACAGAAGGTCACTATACAATGTTCTTGCCCTTGACTGGATGTCCTGAGCCTCTGGGCCCCACAGCAGCTGCTTTGGCTATAGTTACGCCCATGGTCTATAAGGCTACATGCACACATTGCGTATTTTGCTGTGGAAAATACACAGCAAAACTGCAGGAAACCACAAAAATTTTGCAGGGAAAAACCACACCTGAAGGTGGGTTTTTTTATGCATTTTTCAGTGTGGTTTTTACGTTTTGATGCATAAATCACTGCATTTTCATGCTGCGTGTTTTGGTGCAAATTTCCTCTGCACTAGGCAGATAGAATTTGCAAGCGGAAGTACAAGATAAATTGACATGCTGCAGATTTTAAAATCCGCACCGCAGGTCAATTTAAGTGTGGGAAAATACTGCAGCGTGTACATGAGATTTCCTGGAATCTCCTAGTCTATGCGGGTACTGTATTACGCTGCGGTTTTGCCGCACACAAATACGCGTGGCAAAACCACACGTAATACGCATTGTGTGCATTGACCCTAAGGCTGAATGCACACGTTGCGTAATTTGATGCGGAAAATCCGTAATTCCGCAGCGAAGCCAAAAAAAGCAGGTTTTTTTAATGCGTTTTTAGGTGCGTTTTTTTTCATTATGATGCGGAAATAGGTGCGTTTTTATGCTGCGTATTTTGGTGTGTTTTTCTTTAAAACGAGAAAGTGGAAACGCAAGATAAATTGACATACTGCAGATTTTAAAATCCACACCGCAGTTAGGCCGGATTCACACGAGCGTGTGCGTTTTGCGCGCACAAAAAAACGCGGCGTTTTGTGCATGCAAAAGGTACATAACCGCTCCGTGTGTCAGCAGCGTATGATGCGTGTTTGCGTGATTTTCGCACAGCCACCATCATTATGACACTCTGTTTGTATGTTTGTAAACAGAAAAGCACGTGGTGCTTTTCTGTTTACATTCATAGTTTTTACTGCTGTTGTGCGAATCCTGCGCGTCACACGGAAGTGCTTCCGTGTGCTGTGCGTGATTTTCACGCACCCATAAACGCCCGAAAAACTGCTGAAAAATCGGAAGCAGAACGCCTCCAAACATTTGCCCATTGATTTTAATGGGAAAACGGCGTTTCGTTCCGACGGAGCGTTTTCGCGGCGTTTTTTTTCGCGATAAAACGGCCGCGAAAAAGAAGTGCAGGACACTTCTTGGGACGTTTTTGGAGCCGTTTCCAATAGACTCTATTGAAAAAAGCTCCAAAAACGGTCGTGAAAATCGCCAGTGGCACAAAAAACGTCTGAAAATCAGGAGCTGTTTTCTCTTGAAAACAGCTCCGTATTTTGAGACGTTTTTGATCCTATGTGTGAACATAACCTTACATTTACATGTGGGAAAATACTGCAGCATGTACGTGAGATTTCCTGGAATTTCATAGTCCTATGCTGGTAATGTATTATGCTGCAGATTTGCCGCATGAAAATATGCGCGGCAAATCCGCACGTAATACACAACATGTGCATTCGGCCTAAAGTTTTCCATCTTTTGGATGTAAGCAAGCAGCAATGCTCCTAAGGGTCACACGCCCTATTTACGGACGTAATTCAGGCGTTTTATGCCTCGAATTACGCTCGAAAAAACTTCTCAAACTTTTTTTTTACGCGCCGCTGTCAAAAGACTGCGCGTAAAAAGACGCCCGCCTCAAAGCAGTGCATGTCACTTCTTGGGACGTAATTGGAGCCGTTTTTCATTGACTCCAATGAGAACCAGCTCCAATTACGTCCGTAAAAGACGCCGCGAAAAACGCGTACACAAAACGTCTGAAATTCAGGAGCTGTTTTGTAGTCTGTCCTTTATGCACGGCCACACAACTAGACCAATCCGCACCAAATTTGGCACATAAGTAAATTATTTGCTTTAGAAGGTTTTACATCTGGTTTCGGCTCTCTAGGGCCTACCGTTCTCGACATATTCACAAAAAATTGCGATACAAAAGTAAATATGGCACCATTGGCTTCGCAGCTTCTTCATTCTTAACCTCACGGACGTACACACAGTTTTACACCAGGCTCCCATAACAACCCAGTCATGTTTGTTTTACACCGGGTTTCCATAACAATCCAGCAATCTTTCTTTACTCGCCGTGAATGGACTGTACCTATGCAAAACTGTACCTATACTGGATTTCAGCTTGCCCATAAATTGAACCCCTTTCAGACCAGTTATGTCTCCAAAAAAAGAACCCTGCACTTGGACAAAAAACTACTGCAGCAAAGCGCGTGGCTGCTGCCCGAGCTGCTGAAACCTCTCAACAGACCCAAGCCCATCTCCAGGCTGCCAAGATGCGTCACAGCCAACAGCGAGCTGCTGAAACTCCCCAGCGAGACAGACGAGCAGCAGAGACTCTCCAGCAGACCCAAGTCCGTCTCCAGGCTGACAAGATGCCTCACTGCCAAGAACGTTTTTAACCACACACACAAACAAATAGACCCGTGCAAAGTCGTATTTCTGCTAGTACCAAATATTTTTTGAATGTAGCTCTTCCTTATAGACTGACTCGTAGAATAATATAATGTTCACCTTCCTTTTATGTCATGAAAACCAATTTCTGTATCGAACCGACATGAGTGCTGTCTATGAATTGACTGCAATCAGTGAAGCTACATTGTACCAGAGGGGAAGCCATGTGATTCGCCGCTAATTAAATCATAGGCTGCAATCCAGTGGCGTAACTACCGCCGTAGCAGCAGTAGCGGCTGCTACGGGGCCCGCGGCATGAGGGGGCCCGTGTCGCCCGCCGGCACGGGCCCCCACCATGGCGGGAGGCTCCGCTAGCAGCCGCTATGGCTGCTACAGCGGGACGCCACTGAACACTACGGCAGAGCAGGGAGGTATCTCCCCGCTCTGCCATTAACTGGTTTCCGACCGCTGGCTGTTATTTTTACGGCCAGCGGTCAGGGTCCTTAAAACCCGAGCCATAGACTTTCTACGGCTCGGGTTTTAACTTGCTGCCCGCGCGATCAGGCAGCTCAATGTCGGGTCTCCGGCTGTCAGTGACTGCCGGGGACCCTGAGGAGAGGATAGAAGCAGCTTTCACTGCTTCTGTCTTCTCTGATCACTTGTACACAGCGCTGAATGCGCGCTGTGTACAGGAATAGAGACAGCAGCAGCGGCGCTGTCTCTATTCCTCCCGGTGATCATGTGACTGGTCACATGATCGCCGGGTGCCGTTAGTGGCAGACTGTTGCTGGGTCTTACTAGACCCAGCACAGCCCAGTTAGTGACAATCGTCACTATGAGAGGGCTGATTTCCCCTGTAACTGGGGCTGCTGTGCAGCTCCAGTTACAGTGGAAAAACATGGTGTAAAAGAAAGAAAATATATAAAGTTCCCCAAAGGTCTTCTTTGACCTTTGGGGGACAGACCATAGTAATAAAAAAATAATAAAGTAAAGTGCAAAAAAAATTTAAATAATAAATACACATAAAATACCCACCCCAAAAAAACATGTTCCCCCCGCCAATCATTGTTGTAACGCTAGCGCTGACCCAATTACCCTAATATAGACATGTACTATATAAAAATTTATGGTAAACAATGGCGATCACAAATAAAAGGTCTATTTTAGGGTAAAACTATGTTATTACCAAAAAAAATAAATAGCTGAAACGTAAAAAAGCTTATTTTTTTACTATTATTTTCAAACTTTATGAATAAAAATTCTAAAATAGCAAAAAAGGTGTGTATAAAAACGATAAAAAATGAAACCTGCATTGTCTACGGAAAAAACGTCGCAAAAATCACGTTGTTAGCCCAACAAATAAAAAAGTTAGAGCCATTTAACTAACACGTGCTAAAAATGGCTAAACGGTGTCTGGTCCTGAAGGCGCAAAATAGAGCAAAAGACATGTACCCCCCCCCCCTCTCCACAGGACATGTATCCCCTCTCCACAGGATATCCACAGGACATGTATCCCCTCTCCACAGGTTATCCACAGGACATGTATCCCCCTCTCCACAGGACATGTATCCCCCTCTCCACAGGACATGTATCCCCTCTCCACAGGATCTCCACAGGACATGTATCCCCTCTCCACAGGACATGTATCCCCTCTCCACAGGACATGTATCCCCTCTCCACAGGATCTCCACAGGACATGTATCCCCTCTCCACAGGACAGGTATCCCCTCTCCACTGGACATGTATCCCCTCTCCACAGGATCTCCACAGGACATGTATCCCCTCTCCACAGGACATGTATCCCCTCTCCACAGGACATGTATCCCCTCTCCACAGGACATGTATCCCCCTCTCCACAGGACATGTATCCCCCTCTCCACAGGACATGTATCCCCCTCTCCACAGGACATGTATCCCCCTCTCC
The DNA here is from genome assembly GCF_050947455.1 of Rhinoderma darwinii. Lineage (NCBI taxonomy): Eukaryota > Metazoa > Chordata > Amphibia > Anura > Rhinodermatidae > Rhinoderma > Rhinoderma darwinii. The sequence continues at coordinate 56,212,992 of NC_134698.1, forward strand.
ACAGGATATGTATCCCCCTCTCCACAGGACATGTATCCCCCTCTCCACAGGACATGTATCCCCCTCTCCACAGGACATGTATCCCCCTCTCCACAGGACATGTATCCCCTCTCCACAGGACATGTATCCCCCTCTCCACAGGACATGTATCCCCCTCTCCACAGGACATGTATCCCCTCTCCACAGGATCTCCACAGGACATGTATCCGCTCTCCACAGGATCTCCACAGGACATGTATCCCCTCTCCACAGGACATGTATCCCCTCTCCACAGGATCTCCACAGGACAGGGGATACATGTGTGATCGCTGGCAGGGATAGGGAGAACGGGGGACTGAAAGTCCCCTGAAGTTCTCCATCACAAACCTCAGACTTCCGGGGTCTGTGTCGGCAGCTCCGTAGAAATGAATGGGGCGCCGGTCGTGCTTGTGCGCATGCGTGACCAGCGCTCCTTTCATTTTAATTGAGCTGCGCAGACGCCGGAAGTCAGAGGTTTGTCATGGAGAAGTTCAGGAGACTTTCAGTCCCCCGTTCTCCCTATCGCTGCCAGCGATCACACATGTATCCCCTATCCTGTGGAGATCCTGTGGAGAGGGGATACATGTATTTTGTAGGACACACTGTAGGTCGCATTTTTTTGGGAGGGGGGACGCTGTATGGCGTTCCCTACAGGGGGGGGGGAACGCTGTATGGCGTTCCCTACAGGGGGGGGTGGCTGTATGGCGTTTCCTACAGGGGGGAGCTGTATGGCGTTCCCTACAGGGGGGGGGGGCTGTATGGCGTTCTCTACAGGGGGGGCTGTATGGCGTTCCCTACAGGGGGGGCTGTATGGCGTTCTCTACAGGGGGGGGCTGTATGGCGTTCTCTACAGGGGGGGCTGTATGCCGTTCTCTGCAGGGGGGCTGTATGGCATTATCTACAGGGGGGCTGTATGGCGTTATCTACAGGGGGGCTGTATGGCGTTCTCTACAGGGGGATGTATGGCGTTCTCTACAGGGGGATGTATGGCGCTATCTACAGAGTGGCGGCTGTATGACGTTATCTACAGGGGGGGGCTGTAAAAAAGGCACTATCTACAAGGGGGGGGTTGTGTGACACCCAGGGGAGGGGGGGGCCCCAGTCAAAAGTTTGCTATGGGGCCCAGTCTTTCCTAGTTACGCCCCTGCTGCAATCTCATCGCTCCAATTCACAGACCGCACTTTCCAGCACAGATCGGGTCACATCGGGCCACGTCGTCTTTCGTACAGTCTAGGGGCCTACATGTTCACTATCAGTGATATTCTATACATTTGTGGACACTTGGGACTATTTTACTCGGCCTGTAAACCTCTGCATTTTTCTCATTATTATGACTACAGTCAGTTAGAAATGGGTTAATTTCTGCCCTTGAAATTAATTGTGTGCAGCTCTATTGTGGCTGTAATCAATTCTGCCAATAAGGAATGATTACGTATAGAAATGCTATTCTCTCGCATCTCGTCTCAACAATTGTTTAGTCAGGTCAGCTAGATGATACCAAGCACAGGAGACCTTGATATCCTAGAGTAATTTATTCTTCAGACATTTACATATCTTCTAACATCAAACAAGAAGTGGAAGACTTTAGCTAAAGATCCATCTTAGAGACAATTAAAAGAACACATGAGGGAATTGAATGAAAAGAAATCCTCTAATACAATGTCATTGTTGGAATTGCTCTATGGAGTGTTCTGATAATAACATGCAGCTATGCTTTCCCTACAGAACTTTCAAATTCTGCTTTTAAAGGGAAGGCTCACTGAGACATGACAGAAGATGTCATCAGTGGGGACCTGTGACCCCCATTAATCACTAGAACACATGTATCACAGTTTCATTAAAGTGAATACGTGATTCTGGCTACAGGCTACATCGTTGATCAAATCTTGGGACTTTTGCTTTTTTTGTGGAATTAACTTATGTTCTCAATGAACAGCCAATTATTCTCTGTGCATATACAAAGATATCGGAGTCGCGCAAAGTAGGATGAGAAAGGGTTAAACAAATTTTTAATGGAACATTGTGCCACGGTATATTGAACTGATAAAAATGACAAATAAAACAACCCTGATAATAAATTGGGCTAGCAATCCATATTTAGAAATACGCCGAAACCCTGTGCAGCACCGGCACTATGGACCGGTGCACCTCTTCTCCTGCGTGCTACAGGTGGGATCTGAACTAAAGATTAAAATGTTAATGAGAAAAAGATATTGTAAGGCACGCAGAGGAAGAGTGATCATCATACATGACCAGAAGAGAACCCGGACAACCATGAGCAGAGACAAATAGCAGCAGCAAATCATTGATCTTCTGGATGACCGATTGCTCTGGGTAGGGTGTCCAGCAAGGGTTAAACAAAACAAAAAGCTATTAAAATAGAGAAGTAAAACACCAGTCCCAAGAGAAGATAACAGATTAATTTCTCTCCTCCCAACTCAACAGGGTTAGAACCTCCCTGTTTTCTCCTTCAGCATGTTGCACCCCTGCATCATCTCAGTCTGCAGTGCCGGAGCCTTTGAGCTATGTTGCTTGAGCGTTTGCCACTGTGTGATAACTGCTTGTGATGCTTTTGGATCAGTGAATTAGTCGGATACTGCTCCTCCTTCAGCCCTTGCTTCCTAGCTACCGACTGGAACAAATATTGCAGCTCCAGAGATTGTATACCACTGCTGGACGGAGAATAGGTTGTGGGCATCCGGCAGCAGAGCACAGTAGCTCCTTCATTACTATGCATCCCTGAGAGGACCTGCTGGAACAAAAGTGACAACCTCTGAGCCGACCTCCACTTTGGTGACTGCAATCTCAGGAGATGACAAAATGACAGGCTGAACATCTCTGCTGACAAGATTTGACGCTTGTATCCACTATAAGTGATTGAACTGCAGCAATGCCAGCCTTTAAGGTGGCATGGATTTTGTTTATCTGCAACTTTATTAAGTCTTAGAAACGAAATTAGTATTTTGGACAAACCGCAGTCTTCAAACAAATTGTCAAGATGCTGCAAAATGACACCTCTGTGATGATGGGGTTCCTCGAGAATACAGCAGAGTCAACCTGGGGGAACAGCTCTAGGAATAACACTTCTACAGACTCCCCTGGAATTGCTATCTTCATTTCCTTTGTGTATTCTTTAGTTTGCATTGTAGGATTGTGCGGTAATTCTATGGTTATCTATGTTATTTTGCGCTATGCCAAGATGAAGACTGCCACTAATATCTACATTTTGAACCTGGCCATTGCTGATGAACTTCTGATGCTGAGTGTGCCTTTTCTGGTGACATCTACCCTTCTTCGTCACTGGCCATTTGGCTCACTGCTTTGTAGGCTGGTTCTTAGTTTGGATGCCATGAACATGTTTACCAGTGTCTACTGCTTGGCTGTTCTCAGTTTAGATCGATATGTGGCAGTGGTACATCCCATCAGTGCTGCTCGCTACCGACGTCCAAGTGTGGCAAAAATGGTAAACCTCGGCGTCTGGCTCTTCTCCATGCTCATCATCCTGCCTATTATAATTTTCTCTAGCACTATACCGAATAGTGATGGGACAGTGGCTTGCAATGTACACATGCCAGAGCCCTCACAACGATGGGTTGTGGTCTTTGTCCTCTATACCTTTCTGATGGGCTTTCTCCTGCCGATGGCTGCCATCTGCTTATGCTATGTTCTCATCATCACAAAATTGAGAGTTGTAGCACTCAAAGCTGGCTGGCAGCAACGCCGCAGGTCTGAGCGTAAACTCACGCTCATGGTGACTGTAGTTGTAACAGTTTTTGTAGTCTGTTGGATGCCATTCTATGTTGTACAGCTAGTGGGTGTTTTTGCCAGAAGGGGGGACACGACAGTCAGCCAACTTTCTGTAGCACTTGGATATGCCAACAGTTGTGCCAACCCCTTCTTGTATGGTGTACTCTCAGACAATTTTAGACGGTCTTTCCAGAAGGTCTTATGCCTCAGCTGGATGGAAAATGCCACCGAAGAACCAGTAGACTATTATGCCACTGCGTTAAAAAGTAGGGCATACAGTGCTGAGGATCTACAGAATGGCATGTTAACAACAGGTAGCACCTATCGCAATGGAACTTGCAGCTCTAGGACCCACTAGAATGTATTTATACAGCGACAAATCTAAGACTTTTCTCAGTAAATCAGCTCACTACTAAAGAATTGCATTCTCTCGATTTTATACAATCTATGATCACAGGTGGGGCATTGACAATTGTGAATATTGGTTTTAGATGGGGAAATAGAAAGATTCCTATTAGAATGTGGTTTATTATGTTATTGGATCTACAAAAGATCATATTGCACTGATATATTGTAAATAATGCAAATTCCCATCCCTTGTATAACATTAGTGTCATATAGATATGTATGGTATCCTGATCACGTAGGATAATTACCAATTTTGTTTCAGTCAGCACAGCCATTCTAAGCCCTATGCCAGTGGATTGAGCTAGATTTGATTATATTATGATGGCTACAATGTAGACAGACAGCAGCTGAATGTATGATCTTAATATCTAACCCATTCATCAGTCATTATCCATAGTAGATATTGTGTTTGTATTTTTTTTTTCCACTTTTTTGTTTCTCCTCGGTTACATTTGCTGTGTGTTCTTAGAACCTCCAGTATTGCTTTTGTCTGTGTTTCATGGGGGATTGTGATCATTCCTTCATCTTAAATCCTTTCCTTTGGAGCCTAGGATGTCCTTTGATCTCAGTTTCTTGTTTCTGCCTTATTTAGTAAGTCAACGGTAAGAAATTATGTGCTGGTTTAATAAAACTGAGACTTAGAAAGCACAATTCTGCAAACCTTCAACTTTGCTGCTATTTTAGCAAATTTCTGCAATTTGCTTAATTTTGGTACCTTAGTAATAGAATGTGGAAAAGATGTATTTCTATTTGTAAAGTTACTGTGATACTTTATTGTGCCTATTACGATGTGCCAAACCAAGACCCCTCCCCCACACAGTGGTTGTATTTAACCTGTATTTGCACCAACGGTTCTTCAAGAAGTTTTGTGTTTTAAAACTGGAAATATATTTATGAAAAATTAAACATGGACTTTATCTCATTGGATTCTACTGCAAGTTCTTCAGGAACCTCAGATCATTTAACAAATTATTTTAGCCTAGATTCACACATGCAGTTTTTGATGCAGTTTTTTTTTTACGTCAAAGCCAAAAGTGGATACAAAAGGAAGGAATGGTATATAGAAAAGTCTTAAGCATCTCCATTTTTTGTGTCCTATGTTTAGCTAAAAAAATATTGCCAACAACTGGGTGTGTGATCCCGGTCTTAAAATGTTATTTCTTGAGCGCTCTATCCAACATTTTGTGCTTTAAACAGGTTTTCCCCGAATCATATGTGGATAGGTGATAATTTATGGTTCTGAGAAAACCCATTTAAACATTTGAGCAAATGCGTTCTCTGCCCCTGCTTTCTGTGAAATGATCTAGAACATGGTTTTATTAGGTCAGAGGAGGAACGCTGCAGGTTGTTTCCTAGGAATACTAGAATGTATTTCATGGAGTGGGACAGTGGGAATGATTTCTTTGCCAAGGTAAGACCTACAGGATGGCTAATATTTTATGTTCTGAGGCCTTTTAGTGGACTAGCTTGCAAACAAGGTTAAACATAATTCTTATTTTGCCATTGAAACATTTCTCAACTTTATCTTATTCACTATTTGCTACCCCAGCAAATATATATTTTATGCAGATTGTTTTGCTAAGCATAGTCAGTAGTAGTTATATGTGAGAGGGGCTATATGGGTTAAAGGCTATGTGCACCTTAAATACACATTAGTACATCTAAAATAGGTTTTTTCCTTTCTTTTAAAAAAATAAAAAAAAAATGTGTATCCATGTGTTTGGTGCAACTTCATAAATACTTCTTCTTCAAAAAATTTTTAACTTTTTGAGATACAGCTTATTTGTATACTGTATGCAGAGCATCTGTATCATACATTGACACCTGAATCCGTCAGGTCAGCGGGACTGACGGGTTCAGTGTCAGCTGGCCCTGCATGTCTCAGATGTGATTGATAATAGATGGATCCTGCATGTCAAAGTTCATAACTTAGATGTGATCGATAACAGCTGGTCCTGCGTGTCAGAGACATGCAGGACCAGTGGACACTGAACCTGATGGGTACAGAATTCAGTGCAAGATACAGCTGCTCTGTATACAGAATGCAAATAAGCTGTATCTACAAAAAGTATAAAGATAAAAATAATATATATATTGCAGCAATCACACTGATGCACTTTTTTTTTTTATTTAAAAAAAAAAAAAAAAGTTTCAAAGGTGTACATAGCCTGTACCAAAAGCATGACTGTGGTCGGGATGCGTTGCTCCCCTGACCTCTGTCATTTAAACATTGGTGGGAGCAGGGGCGGACATACCGCATGTGCAGCCGGTGCAGCTGCACAAGGGCCCCGCGTGGGAAGGGGGCCCGTTCAGTGGCGTAACTACCACAGTAGCAGCCGTAGCAGCTGCTACGGGGCCCGCGGCATGGGGGGGCCCGTGTCGCCCTGACAGGCACATTACATTTTATGTACCAGGCCTGGCGGCACGGGCCCCCTCATGCCTAGTAGCATCACAACACTAGGCATGAGGGGAGGGAGGGGGCGGGGGCCCGGTGATAGCCGCCACACTGCACTACCAATCGGGAGGGAGGGGGCGGGTGCCCGGGCCCGGTGATAGCCGCTACACTGCACTGCCAATCTGGCACAGATGAATAGGACAGGACGGCGATGCTGGTGGTAGGAGGAGCGCTCAGGCAGGGGAGAGGACAGGGGGCGGTGCGACGTAAGACTTCGGGCGGCTGGACAGTACAGTCAGGACTGCCGGAGAACTCATAGGATGAGCGGAGGACAGACACAGGACGAGTGGAGGACGTGCAGACTGCAGAGGACAGGTAGATGAAGTTAAAAAGTTCATGTCAGAAGGGAGAAGTTTTTATGTAGAAAAATCTGCCTCATAATTCCTTCCGGAATTTTGAGGCATATTTTGACCTGCCGGTAGAACACTTCCCGCGTTTTTCATTGCGTTTTTTTGTGGCGTTTTTCGGCCATCGGGCCGTGGGCAGGGAAACGCAGCAAAAAACGCATTTTCTGCCTGCCATTGTTGTCAATGGGAAGTCAGAGACAGAAACGCCCGAAGAAAGGGCATTGCGCTTCTTTTTCCCGCATGCGGTTTTTACTGCTCGCAGGAAAAATTTCATGGATTTCAATGGGAGGCACTTTCTGACGTTTTTCGCGAAAAAAACCTCAGTGTGAACTCCCCCTAACACAGGGGCGTAACTACTGCTATAGCAGCCGTAGCGGCTGCTACGGGGCCGCGGCATGAGGGGGCCCGCGTCACCTGCCGGCACGGGCCCCCACCTTGGCCGGAATCTCCGCTAGCTGCCGCTATGGCTGCTACAGCGCGATGCCACGGAACACTACGGCAGAGCAGGGAGTATCTCCCCGCTCTGCCATTAAACATAAGACATGTATCCCCTATCCACAGGATAGGGGATACGTGTGTGATCGCTGGCATTGATAGGGAGAACGGGGGACCGAAAGTCCCCTGAAGTTCTCCATCACAAACCTCGGACTTCCGGGGTCTGTGTCGGCAGCTCCGTAGAAATGAATGGAGCGCCGGTCACACTTGAGCTGCGCAGACACCGGAAGTCAGAGGTGAGTGATGGAGAACTTCGGGGGACTTTCGGTCCCCCGCTCTCCCTATCAATGCCAGCGATCACACATGTATCCCCTATCCTGTGGATAGGGGATACATGTCTTTTGTCTTTTCACACTGTAGGTCGCATTTTTTTGAGTGATTGGGGGTGTATGGCGTTCCCTACAGGGGGGGGGCTGTATAGCGTTCCCTACAGGGGGGGGCTGTAAGGCGTTCCCTACAGGGGGGGCTGTATAGCGTTCCCTACAGGGGGGGCTGTATAGCGTTCCCTACAGGGGGGTCTGTATGGCGTTCCCTAAAGGGGGGTCTGTATGGCGTTCCCTACAGGGGGGGCTGTATGACTTTCCCTACAGACCCCCCCTGTAGGGAACGCCATACAGAACCCCTGTAGATAACGCCATACAGACCCCACTGTAGATAACGCCATAAAGTCCCCCCTGTAGATAACACCATACAGCCCCCTGTAGATAACGCCATACAGCCCCCCTGTAGATAACGCCATACAGCCCCCTCTGTAGATAGCGCCATACAGTCCCCCCTGTAGATAGCGCCATACAGTCCCCCCTGTAGATAGCGCCATACAGTCCCCCCTGTAGATAGCGCCATACAGTCCCCCCTGTAGATAGCGCCATACAGTCCCCCCTGTAGATAGCGCCATACAGACCCCCCTGTAGATAGCGCCATACAGACCCCTCTGTAGATAGCGCCATACAGTCCCCCCTGTAGATAACGCCATACAGCCCCCTCTGTTGATAGCGCCATACAGTCCCCCCTGTAGATAACGCCATACAGCCCCCTCTGTAGATATCTTGAGATTCAGTCCTGCTTGATAGGTAACAGTGCAGTAAGCTAAGCATGATAAGATCATCTAAATTATTGCATCTCAGTTGCATGAGTGCTTTGTGTTATATTCAATGATTCAATTTAACCTAAGTCTCTAAATGTGGGCAAAGAAAATAAAAAAACTATACTCACCTCCTCCCTCGCCTCCGTTCACCCGCCGCAGCCCCCATCCTCCTGTCTCGGTCTGTGTTACAAGTGTACAAGGCTGCACTGGTGACGCGCTGCCGATGGCACGTGACCGCTGCTGCCAATAACTCCTCATTGGTGTGCTGCTGAGGACAGTAGTTCCACAGCAAATCGCTGTTGAGGGCATTGATTGGCTGCAGCGGTCATGTGCCATCGACCGCGCGTCACCACAGCAGCTTTGTAAACACAGAAAGGGATAGGGGCTGCGGAGGGGGAACGGAGGCGCCGGAGGAGGTGAGTATAGGTTTTTCATTTTCTTTGCCCACATTTAGGGACTTAGTTTAGATAAGAATTTAACCCGGAAAAAAATGTGTTACTTGTGTTCTAAACTGGTAATAAAATGTACAATATAAATCTTCCTTCATAATTTTTATTAGTAAGGTTTATTTTTATATGCATATATATGTTTAGGTAACTTTGTCGGTATTGGGGGGGGGGGCGGGGGGGCCCTGGCACATTATCTGCACAGGGGCCTTTTGCAGTCTGTGTCCGCCACTGGGTGGGAGATGTTTTACAGACAGTTGCCACCGACTAATTCCCCCACTGCATGCAAGGGTTAATGCACTGGCACGCAGACATCTGCCACTGCATCACTGGGAGGAGTGCTGCCTGGCTGAAGAGGAATGCCAACAGGTTTAATGTAAGTGAGGGGGCATGTGGTTGGCACTTTTGCAGGGCACATGGCCAGCACTGGCCAGGGAGCATGTGGTATGTCACTTTGAGGGAGCAAGAGGCTGATAATGTAGAGAGTTTCTTTTAAGAGAACCATATGGCTAGAACTTTTATGTGATCTCTGTGCGAAAACCGACTGTGCATCCAAGCGTGGGCACACGCTCCACAGTGTCCACACCAATGAGCCCCACCTTGATAAAATCCTGTGTACACCCCTAAGCATGGCTCCAATTTTTTTACTCTTGAGTATGCCACCTGATATACTGGTAGAGAGCTGATGTCATTAGCATTTACGATCACCGTGCTTAAAAAAAACAAAACGTAGTTTTGATGCAGTTTTTGGCAGTTTTTTTTTTTTCATTCAAACAGGTGAGGGCATAAGATAAAGGAGATGCATCAGTCTTTTCTTTATACCTTTCCTTCCTTTTGGATCCACTTATCGTTTTGGCTAAAAACAAAACGGAGTAAAAAAAAAAACTGCATCAAAATTGCATGTCTGATCCAGGTCTTAAAGAGAAAAATGGTCACTTGTCCCCAGGGCTGGAGCCTAGGTCTTTCATCCAAGTTCCCTTTTTTTTTTTTTTGTGTATTGTGACTTTGTAGGGGGTCATAGTGGGGATTAATGGCCAACTTGTCTCTCTCTCTGCAGTAGGGTTAACTTTAATAAAAAACATTTTATACTGCATGAGTTTGGTCAGATCAAGGAGTGTTCTGCTATGTTCACACTGTACACATTTGATGCTGATTTTGCATGCATTTTTTAAGCCAAAACCTCAATTTGATCCAGAAGAGGGGAAACTTTAAGGCCCTGTTCACATATTTTTGGGCGGAAAACCACGCCAAAAAACGTCCGAAATCGCCTCCCATTGGTTTCCATGGGAGGTGGAGGAGTTTTTTCCTGCGAGCGGAAAAAACACTCGCGGGAAAAAGCGTCATGCCCTTTCTTCAAGCATTTCCGGCTCTCAACCCTCATTGACCTCAATGGGAGGCAGAAAAAGCGGTGTTCACTGTGGTTTTTGGGCAGGTCAAAATCTGCCTCAAAATTCCGTCACAAAATTTTTAGACAGGTTTTTCTGCCTGCAATATGCTCTGTGTGAACAAAGGCTAAAGGGGTTTTCCAGACAACAAAAATTGATGGCCTATCATTGGGGTAGGCCATCAATAGCTGATGGGTCGGGGTCCAACTTCTGAGACCCCAACCGATCAGCTGTTTTGAAGGTGCCGCAGCGCTCATACGAGCACTGGTTCCCCTTTATTTCTATTTGCTCACTGTGAATTGTCGACACGCATTTAGCGGCGATTCACAGGTTTGCAGCCGCCTTCTACGATTGAAGTGAATAGTATAAAAGACGGCAATACCTGTGAATTGCATGCTAAATCCGTATCAAAGATTCACAGCGAGCAAGAAGAAATTCAGGAGAACGAGCGCTGCGCCCCCTTCAAAACAGCTGATCGCCAGTGGTCCTGGGAGTCTAACCCCAAACCAATCAGCTACTGATGGCCTTTCCTGAGGATAGGCCATACATTTTTATTGCCTGGAAACTACATTCAATTTCCTAGGTCCAAAATAACATAAAACATAAAAATAAAAAAAATACACTGCCCCAGTTCAGTAATTAAGTGGGGCCCAGGCTAGGAGAAGAAGGCAGAATCTTACAGTAATGTGTCATAGTGCTGAAATTAATCCATATGCCATAGTTTTACATCCATACAGGAAATAGCTTATTATGTATGTAACTGCATTTTTTTTTTTTTTTATATATATATTTTCTAAAGTTGTTTTCTATTTTGCCAATTTAGGATGATTTTTAAATTCTTTCATAATGAATCCAATTCACCTCCATTCTGTTGCCTTTGTGCTTTCTCCCTGCAGCTAGTGACGTATTTTCAGGTTCATAGTGGAATTTTTCCTTGAATAACATCTTTATCACTAATTGGCATTTTCTCCAAATTTTAGAACAAGATGGCTACTAGAGAGTTGCCAATTATTTCCTATGTTGACAGGTGGGGATGAATAGGCTGTTTTATTAGTATTGTTCAATTAGAAGTTGCCTTAAGAAATAGGCGATGATGGGGAATGAGTAAACGAGTTTATAGATGTAATTGAAGGTGTCCCTACACGATGCCTTGCAGTCTTTCAGGTCGACGGAAAAGGATTGTATTCTTGAAAAGGTCACCCGAAGCCTAAATTTAATGTGAAGAAAATCAATGTCTTTACTTGGCTTGTCTGAATACTGTATGTGGTGAGAGGCCTAGAAACAATGTGACCCCTGGTTCAAAGGGGGTTTGTTAGCAGCCCCCTATTCTAATTTTTATGTATGAAAGACATGATGTCCTGTATGTAAGATAATAAAGGGGGTGTATTTTTGTGGAGCGACTTTCTCGTGGGCGAGAACAACACGTCTTGAGCATATTGCTCCATCCTTTACAGGCAGTGATATAAAGGGAAGCAGGTGCCTAGGTTGTAGTGTGACTAATAGGCGACTGACCAGACGCAGGACTCCCTTTCTTTTCTTATATTCTTGCCTTCAAGCAAATACAATATTATTTCATTGTACAATTTTTCACACCAAAAGAACCATGTTATGACTTGAGCCTTGGGGGTACAATGACAAGGCTGAAGACTTAGAGACTGGGACGTGGGCAATGACATTTATTTCTAAAATAACAAAAAGGAGAAAAAGGTTAATTTGATATTGTCTGTTGTGCTTAGATGGGGCCGTATATATTGAAGGATAAGTGTGAATGGATTGCAAAGAGCACGTTCTCCCACCCCCATCTTGTCATGAGTAAAAAGAAGGAATTTTCCTTCCTTGATATAGTGTTTAGAGTCTAAAGCAATATTATTGGCAGGTAGAGCATGAATTTTGCTATTTTACTGCTTATATTGTTCGGAACCCTACCACTAAGCATTGTCCATCTGTATTAGGATACTATCGGTAATTGTTCTAACCAGTAATTCTGCTTTTCTCTTCACCAGTTTGCTCACCATAGAGATGTGAAAGGTGATGAATAATCTTCTGATCACTCTCCCATCTATATGTGTATATATATATATATATATATATATATATATATAAGGATTTAATGCAACTATATATGCAGACTATATATCTATATATATATATATATATATATATATATATATATATATGAGGATTTAATGCAACTTTTTCATTTTTGTTTCTTTCCCCAAATTTTTTATTTTACTTTTTGAGATACAGCTTCTATGTATCCTGAGGATAGGCCATCAATTTTTACCTGCTCGAAAACGCCTTCAGCCCCATTTCGTTTCTCAGTCATAATGGACAATATTGGGTTAATGTGTGAGGTACATGATGGGGTAAATCACTATTAATTTGAGGCACATGGAGTTTCAAAATTCATAATACCATGTGCCTCACGTGAAAAAACAGTATTTTTATTTTTTTTACAGCGTACACATAAGTGATTCTATAAATATGTTGTGCAGGTTATTACGGTCGCGATGATACCTACTACATTTATATTTTATGTATTGAGACTTATTTTTAATGTTTATTGTAAAAAATTAATGTATATTGTTTTTACTTTTTTATTTAATATTACTTTATTAAGTTTTTACTTTTCTATTTTTAAAATTTACTGGCATATATCTATATACTGATAGTACACAGGCAGTTGTTAGGACATACCTAAGTATGCCCTAACAACAGGAAATATGGTTAGACAGCCCTGAGGTCCCCGTATGGACCCTGGGCTGTCTGCCATATATGGTCTGTGTAATGTCCGTGGCTGCGGGCCGTCAGCTCCAATCTCCTCCTGACAGCCGCAGCCACGAGTCGGCAAGCAATGGCCCCAGCCTCCTCCTCAGGAGACGCCAGCGCTCGCGTCCACTCACCTCAGCCGGATCCCGTAGGGTGCGCACGAACACTCGTGCCCGCTCTTAAAGGGGCAACGCGCGCACCGGACTTCTGATGAACTTGAACCCGTGAGTACCCTGGATTATAAGAGGGCTCCAGTCCCCTGCTTCTATGCCTGAGCGTTGTTGATGTTTCCTAAGGCCCCATGCACACAAACGTAAAAACGCCTGTAATTACGGGCCGTAATTACGGCATGTTTTTACGGGCCCATGGACTTCTATTGGCCACGGGTACCTCCCCGTATGCTTACGGGAAGGTGCCCATGCCATTGAAAAATATAGAACGTGTCCTATTTCAGGCCGTAATTACGGCACGGGCAGGCCCATAGATGTCTATGGGGCTCCCGTAATTACTACGTGTGTGCACCTGTAATTACGGGAGCGTTGCTAGGCGACGTCAGTAAATAGTCACTGTCCAGGGTGCTGAAAGAGTTAAACGATCGGCAGTAACTCTTTCAGTACCCTGGACAGTGACTTCCGATCACAATATAGATCAACCTGTAAAAAAAAAAAGACGTTCATACTTACCCAGAACTCCCTGCTTCTTCCTCCAGTCCGACCTCCTGGGATGACGTTTCAGCCCATGTGACTGCTGCAGCCAATCACAGGCTGCAGCGGTCTCATGGACTGCCGCGTCATCCAGGGAGGTCGGGCTGGATGTCAAGAGAGGGACGCGTCACCAAGACAATGTCCGGGTAAGTATGAATTTCTTTTACTTTTTCTGCGGAAAGGGCTGTCCCTTCTCTCTATCCTGCACTGATAGAGAGAAGGGCTGCCGATTACTGCAGTGCAATTTTGCAGCGAAAACGTGCCCGTAAATACGGGTGGAATACTGGTGACACCGGACCCGTATTTACGGGCACGGGTCCGTAAATACTGGTGCAATACGGGTCGAATACATATGACCAAGAACCCGTATTTACGGGAGGACAAAAATACGTTTGTGTGCATGAGGCCTAAGTTTGTCTATGTGATGGCCTCCTAGTGTTTTCCTGTTCCTGTTCCCTGCCTTCCATACTATCCTGGTCGAGCACTGTGCTGTGCCATAGTCGTATCGTGCTGTATCCCACGTCTGACCTGCTTCACCTCGCCTGACGTCTAGCAACTGCCTAGTCCAAGCCGAGCCTGCCCTGCTGCTGTCCGAGCTGCCACAGGTACCTATATGAACTATAGACATTGACCTGCGCCCTGTTGGCCAGCTGCCTTACCACCAAGGCGGTACGGCCCAGTGGGTCCACAGACCCTTCGTGACAGTATGTCCCTCAATCGCATCACAGGGATTTCCTGTGACGCAATCAAAGGTGTATCCCTCCCTTCTCATTCTCCCTTTAAATTCTGTGGTCAGCTTTGATCGCGGCATTTAAGGGAATAGCAGCGGAGGTGAGAGGTTTCTCTGATCTTTGTCATTAGAGTGGGGCTACGGCTGTGTAATACAGCCATTGCCCTGATCTTGATCGCAAGCGCACACTTTTTGTGCCCGCACGGTCAGCATGATGTAATGCAGCACTAATGAGCACTGGCACTAAAGACAGAACATGGGGGTGTTTTGCAGTGCGCCTGCCATGTTCTCGGTCTTCAGGTATGGCACTGCTGCTCATTAGTGCAGCACCGGCCGCATCACATCTTGCTACTGACTAAATTATTGTATTACAATACTAAGCTGTGCGGCCCCACAGCTTCTTATTGAAATACATGAATTAACGGTATTGAACCGTTTTGAGGGTGCACGGCATCGAAATAGTATCGATACTTAGATGCATCCACCAACCCTACCTGAAATTAAGACGAGGGGACAGGCTACCGTACATTATGCCACTCCACACCATAATCCCGGGAATAGGACAAGTGTGACGTTCCCTTGTGAAGGCCTCTTCATGGCGTTACCCACATGGTCTCCAGACCAATCTCCGGCTATCTTCGCGTCCCAGATAAAAGCGGGACTCATCGCTGAAAAGGATAGACCTCCATTGCCATTTTGCTGTACACCATGATAGACTTTTAGAGCGGTGTCATGTGGTCAATGGAACGCCTGCAGCTGGAGGTCTGGCTCGTAGCACAATGTCGTGCAAACGCCTTCTGATGGTTTGTGTCGACACTGGTTGGCGTCCTAGGCTTGGGATGTGACATCCAATTTCAATTGCGGTACAGAATGGATCACTACGCGCCATTCTTCCAATAAGACTACTCCGTCCGTGCATGGGTTCACCTCCGCACACCTCTTGCTGTCATTCCCATTCAGGGCCGGCCTTATGGGGTGTGTGACCTGTGCCTTTGCACAGGGCGCATCACTCCAGCAGGTGGAAGGGGACGCTGCGCTGGCTCCCTTCCCCTGCTTGTTTCAGAAGCGCCCAGGCCCGGTGACTCAGCAGTCGCCTTTCCGCCCGGGCGCTTCTTCACAGTGCCGTCGCTACCGCTGTAGCAGTCATGGTGGCTGCTAGCGACGACACCGGGCATGAGGGCGGTGGCACTGCTAGCAGCCACTACGGCTGCTACAGAGTTAGCGACGGCACTATAGCAGAGCAGGGAAGTATCTCCCTGCTCTGCTATCTACTAGCGCCAATGTAGCTCCCTGAAGAAGCTGAATCCCCGTGTGGCCAGGGATTCCGCTCCTGGAGTGCTCTGCTTGGTGTCTCTGTCCATATATGGACTGACATCAGGGGACACTCCTGAAGCGGAATCCCCGTCCCCAGCGTTGCAGACGCTGTGACTGGAGATTCCACTCCAGGAGAAGCCAATGACGTCACTGTCCATTAATGGACACAGATGAGAGCAGCTTCTCCTGGAGTAGTCGGCAACGCTGTGGACGGTGATTCCGCTTCAGGAGTTTCCCCTGATGTCACTGTCCATATATGGACAGAAAAATCAAGCGGAGCGCTCCAGGAGCGGAATCCCCGGCCACACGGGGATTCCACTCCTTCAGGGAGCTGCAGAGGCGCTATCTACAGGAAGGGGGGTGTGTGTGCTATGTACAAGGGGGCTGTGGGCTGTATGGCACTACCTACAAGGGGGCTGTGGTGGCACTACCTACAAGGGGGCTGTGGGCTGTGTGGCACTACCAACAAGGGGCTGTGGGCTGTGTGGCACTCCCTACCAGGGGGCTGTGTGGCGCTACCTACAAGGGGGCTGTGTGGCGCTACCTACAAGGGGGCTGTGTGGTGCTACCTACAAGGGGACTGTGTGGCGCTGCCTACAGGGGGAATCTGTGAGTGGGGGCTGATGGTCTTCAAGTGTTTTCCGCCTCTGACCTCCAATTGAAATTAATAGGAGGCAGAAAATGCCTGCGGGGCCCATTTGGAGCTTTTTTACCTGCGTCTTTTGCATTAGCTTCAACGGCTTAAGAAAAAAGGTCAAACAACGCTGTCAATTCCTGAAGGAGTTTTGAGGCAGATATTTTTTTGCCTTACAAAAAATGTGTGTGAACATACACTACGAGTGTAGTGCTTGTTTTTAGCCATTTTCTGTCTTTCTCAAAACAGTTTTTGGTAGGGGTGCCCTGAGGAAACGTTATTTTTCCAGTGCTGCCTCGAGTCCGAAAAGGTTGGGAAGCTCTGTACTAGGCTATAGGATCACGCCGGCCTACGCAAGGATCCCGTCGTGGAGCAGCTCAGTTTGTCATGGGAACGGGGCCTAGGTGAGTACAATTTTTGTTTGGGGGCACTGTCCACAAGGGGGAGGTAAGGGACTGTATGGCACTGTCTACAAGGAGGAGGTGGGGGATTATGGCACTGTCTACAGGGAGGGTGTATGGCAAAATCTACAGGGGGCACTATACTGTGTGGGGGCCACTAAGAGGAGATTATACTGTGTAGGGGTACTACAGGGGGCATAATACTGTGGGCACAATTAGAGGACAAAATACTGTGTCCTTGAAGGGGTTGTAATATATTATATTATTATACTGTATGGGGGCACTAAAGGGGCATTATACATTTTTTATGGGGCATTTTTTTTTAATGATGGGGGTGGGGCGCCAAAAGATTGTTTCGCACAGGGCGCCAACTACGCTAAGGCTAGCCCTGTTCCTATTCATTGTTGTTTTCCCAACCTCCACAACCTTTGAACAGTGCTGACATCTCGGCCTAGGCGCGTAGCGATCTGTCAGTGTGATAAACCAAGGTGTCTCAGTTCATAGATTCTGTCCCTCTCAGTTTGCAACAAGTGGCAATAACTGGAATGTTGACGATCAGGAGGCATCGCACAACCATCCCACACCACTTAATCTGATTTTTGAGGTTTCATGTGGGTAAAAAAACTTTGCTTTCAATCTGCCCCTTCCACATGCCACAGATTGGAGTGAGGTGCTTGAAAATGTGATCCTTTGCAGATCTTTGTGACACCTGTTACTTCCTCGATTTGCATAACCTTATGGCTTGCCCTTCTTGGTGTTGCAATTTCAATGTTGAGGAGTGTAGAAAATGCCCTACATACAACTGCATTTTGGTTTGTGTCATTTTGATCTTATTTTTTGATCAGTGGAGTTTTTTCTCAAACAACGCATTCTCTGGGTATGGTGGTTTTTCAGGCGTGTTTTCTCCGTAGGCTTCTCTATAAAAACGTCAAAAAGACAATACAAAAAAGCATGTGCAAAATGACACTAAATGAAAAATACCATAAAAAATTAATTTTACAAAGTGCTGCCATTTTTACATACATTTTTTCCATGCAGGTTAAAGCGCCAGAAAGAAATTGTGCGTGAAGGAAGCCCTACTGATTTTCCAGCAATATACCCAGCAAAAACACCAGCCCCTATCTGTCAATAACTGATTCCCTACACCATGGTAGCCCTACTCTTACATAATCAAACCCCTGA